>NW_027526422.1:143555682-144190597 GCF_048455015.1 Haemaphysalis longicornis | reverse complement strand
ACAGCCTGTCATGAGCGGGTAACTGGCGGGAAGCCCTCTTATGCTACCTAGGCATCAAGGCTGCCGGAACCGAAACCCTCGCTAGGCTTTCGCAGAATAATATATAGTAAGGAAATGACGGGCTCACTGAGGAAATACAGAAAGATACGTCGGCAGTCTACAACGCCAAAGGTGGCATACGGGTGTGGTTAGGCTCTTTTTGTTAGTACGGTTAATGATGTTAACATTTTTTTTAATATACGGAAGAAAGAAAGAAAGAAAAACACGCGCCCAGATTGGGGACCGAACATACGCCTTTCGATTATATCTCTGATGCCTTACCAATTCGGCTATCTGGGCGACTGTGTGTGTGTGTTCTCCTTCACTTTCGGGGCTATTTATATTTACTAGAAGTGTATCTGACGCTTGAGGGTGGAAGCCAGCGCCACTCTGACTACACGGGGAGAAGGGGACCATCTTTTGGACCCCCGGGGCGTGACTCCAACGTCTACAGCCTGTCACGAGCGGGTAACTGGCGGGAAGCCCTCTTATGCTAACTAGGCATCAAGGCCAGAACAGAGACCCTCGCTAGGCGTTTGCAGAAAAATATATAGTAAGGAAATGACGGGCTCGTTGAGGAAATACAGAAAGATAGGTCGGCACATATTATATATATATATATATATATATATATATATATATATATATATATATATATATATATATATATATATATATATATATATATTTGTATATATATATATATATTTTTTAATGGGGATTGCTTAAAGGGACACTGAAGTGAATTTGTCAAGCTCCCGTTTTTGCTTGCACTGCGTAGACTGGCTCAATTTAGCACACTTTTCATCGTTTATTCGGTTGACAAATGGGTAATTATTTTACAAAGCGCGAAAGAAGAAAAACTACCATGCGCGGTTTGCGGGAGCCGCACCAACTAAAGCTGTGACGTTAGGAGGAGCGGGCACCATGATTGGACGATGCCCAAGGTGAGCAACCAAACAAGTTTCGGTTTCGGTTTCTGTTCTGTAAAACACAACCGTTGGCGTTGTTGGATGGGCATTCTCAATAACTCAGTAATCATCGTACCGCGCTTCTGCCATGTTGTCAGCTGTAAAAAGGCATAAAGATAAGCCTCCTAGGACGGATTGGAATCGTAGCATTCACTAGCCGAAACCTACGCAGTGCATGAACGCCCTCCGCGTACCCGCAGACGCCCAAACGTCATGCGCTTTTCCCCCATATTTGGAGCTTGCCTCCCTCATGCCTGTGTCGTAAAAAGCGTGTTTGCACCAGGCCAAGGGTCTGTTCATTCTGGCCTGTGCCCACTGCCTGCAAGCAGTCGGTGCTTATGGCAACAGCACGCCAACGAGAACTCGCTAGCGCGCCAGTGCCAGCCTGCGCGCGTTTTGTGAACTAGTTCGTGGAGCCATGAACATTGCGGCCCAAAAAAAGGTGAACTCAATACAGAAAACATCGGCGGAAAACGAAAAAGTTAACTTACAAAAAAAGCACGTACCCGCGGGGATTCAAACTCGTGACTTGCAAAATACTTACGGTGGCATACCTAGCAACCCAGATCGCTCGGCCACGGAGCAGGCTCTGCTGGCATTGGTAATATAGGGTATATATTGTACAACCAGTTTACACTTTTCTTTAGTTTTGGCATTTCAAGCAACTTAGGTGACTATTTGTTGTATTGCGCTCGTGCAGTAAGCGTCGCCCGAGTTTCCACAGTAGCTCACGTCTAGCAATTGCATTTCGTAGACGGAAAAGCGTTCGCAGATGCGTAGTCGTGCTGCTGACCGCTGTGCGTGTTCGCCCAGCGCAAAAAAGTGCTTCCCGCACCCTAGTTTTACGCTGTACGGTAAAAATATCAGTTGATTTTATTTCCTTAGTACCTATGTTGACTTCGCTGAGTCTTCTCCCGCCTTCAAGAGGCCTTATATTTTCCTGCTGGCGTACCAGTCAGCGAAGCGTTGCACGTGCGCTTGTGCAGCGCTTGTGTGAAGCGAAGCGACCTTGACTTGGAGCTAGATACAGTGTACAAACTAACCAAGTAAAGAAAGACGCATTCTTCCATTCACAAGCGTGTCCTGGCTTCGTTTCAACTGAGCGAACGAATTTCGACGACCCGTCGGCGGCCGGCGGACGAAACGCTGGGCCGACTGACTCTGTCTGAAGGCCGGGGAGCCGTGCAGTAGCGCAGCCAATTGCCAGCTTATCCCCTCCTGACGTCACACGAAAACGCCGCAGAAAATGGGCGAGCGTAAAGAGAGGAGGACAGCATTTTCGAATTAATATTTCTAATAAATAAAATCGCGTAAACGCGCCCAGGGTGGTCGAAACATGGCCTGGGGACTCCGGACTACAATTTGCGCAAGTAATCCCGCAATGTTTACATATCACTTCAGTGTCCCTTTAGGCGCTCTCGCCGTCCGATCCCTCTTCACTGCTCGTGCGCCATTCAAAATAATCTCTACACGATTGAGTTCGCCGACTTGCCAATGTGCTCACACGACTTTATTCTTGGGTGGGACTTTTTGTCGAACCAAAACGCCGTAATTGACTGCGCCCGCGCCAAAGTCGAATTCTGTTCGCAAAATGACGCTCCGTCTCCAAACGATCCCTCTACTAACGGAGAGAAGCTGGCCGTAGATGAAGACGTGGATATCCTGCCGCAAAGCTCAGTTCTAGTCGCCCTTTCCAGCCGTACTCTGGGGGATGGACCTGTTTTATTTCCGTCATCACACGTTTTCGTCGCTCATAAAGGTTTGCCGCTTCCGTTTGCTGTGCTGACACTCCTATCTGGCCGCACAGCGATGTTTGTTTGCAGCCAGACATCGTCTGGGCTTTTTCAGCTTGCTTTGTGGGAAAGGGTCGGCAATATTGAACCTGTTGAGTCCGCCTTCAGCCTCGACGTTTCCGACAACGCACTTTCACAGCAGCTACATTCGCTGAACGCGATTGACCCCACCGATACGCCCACCTCTGACGACATCTACCAGAAGTCTATCGCTTCCGATTTAGACCCCCCGCCAAGCAAAAACCTTCTGGATTTTCTTAGGAATTTTTAGTCTTCTTTTGACTACAAGCAATCTCCTTTGGGCAGAACATCCACGGTCACCCATCACATTGACACAGGTACCCACATGCCGTTGCGACAGTTCCCTATAAGGTGTCGGCCTCGGAAGGTGGTGTGATTAGTGAGCATGTTGATGATATGCTCCGACGTCGCGTCATCCGACCTTTTCAAAGCCCCTCGTCGTCGCCTGTGGTGCTAGTAACAAAAAAGATGGGTCCCTCCGATTCTGTGTTGACTATCGCCGCCTTAACAAGATCACCCGAAAAGACGTTTATCCCCTGCCTCGAATAGTTGATGCCCTTGATTGTTTGCACGGTGCTGAATAATTCTCCAGCCTTGATTTGCGCTCCGGTTTTTGGCAGGTCCCGGTTGCTGAGTCTGATCGACCAAAAACAGCTTTTGTCACGCCGGACGGCCTATATAAGTTTAATTTAATGCCGTTTGGCCTATGCAACGCGCCCGCCACATTCGAAAGAATTCTGGATAACATCTCGCGTGGTTTCAAATAGCGGACATGTCTCTGTTACCTAGACGATATCTTCGAGTTTTCTTCGGATTTCCAGACTCACCGGACTCGTCTGGACCAAATATTGACATGCCTAACTGCTGCAGGGCTTCAACTGAACCTTAAAAAGACTCGCTTTGGTGCTCGCACATTGACTATTCTCGACCATGTCGTGTTAAAGCATGGCATCCTACCAGATCACGAAAAGCTCCGTGCTGCCGCCGACTTTCTCAAACGACGTCAATGAAAGCCGTCCGCGGGTTCATTGGGTTGTGCTCGTACTTTCGGCGCTTTGTACGAAATTTCGCGTGGATCATTGCGCCACTGACCAAGCTCCTCGGTGGTGACAATGACCTGTCCTCGTGGCCCAAGGAGTGCGATCAACCGTTCACAACCTTGCGGCGGCTGTTGATTTCGCCACCCATACTGCGGCACTACGATCCGAACGCCCCTACTGAAGTCCATACTGATGCCAGCGGCGAAGGACTCGGTGCGGTGCTCGCTAAACGCAAGCCCAACTACGATGAGTACGCGTCACGTAGGCGTCACGAACAAAACTATTCGGTTACCAAGAAAGAATGTCTTGCCATCGTCTGAGCGCTTTCGAAATTTTGACCATATCTCTACGGCCACCCTTTTGGCGTTGTAACCGACCATCACTCGCTGTGCTGGCTGTCGTCGCTCAAAGACCCTATGGGACGTCTATCTCGTTGGGCGCTCCCCGTGCAGGAGTACGATATTGGGGTTGTTTATAGATCCGGCCGCAAGCACTTTGATGCGAATGCACTGTCTCGCTATCCGCTGCCTGGTAACCCGGAACGTCTTGCGGGAACCGATACGATCATAGCGTCATTGACCTGTACCGACATAGCTTCCCGGCAGCGCAGTGATCCATGGATTGCGAAGATAATCGAGTTCCTCTCCACTACACTGACTCCTACGTGGCCCAGGGCTCTTCGACGCCAAGCCGCCCACTTCGCCATACGGGATGACCACCTTCTCTATCGACGCAATTATATGCCCGACGGTCGGAAGTGGCTTCTTGTGATTCCGAGCAGTTTACGTGCGGATGTATGCGCTGCTTACCACGCTGATCCCCAAACCGCTCAAGCTGGACTTCTTAAAACGTACACTCGCTTCCGCCAAAGATACTATTGACGTGGAGTGTACAGCTTCGTGCGGAAATACATTCGTGCTTGCACTGACTGTCAGCGCCGCAAGACGCCTGCACCGTAATCAGCCGGCCCTCTGCAGTCTGTCATGTCCTCTTCGTCCTTACGATCGGGTTGGCATCGTCCTGTACGGCCCCTTGCCATGCACTCCTTTCGGCAACCGATGGATTATTGTTGCGGTCGACTACCTAACCCACTTCGCCGAAACCGCAGCGCTGCCAGCCGCTACGGCGCGTGATGTTGCTGGTTTCGTCTTGCGCTCCCTTGTCTTCCGGCTAGGTGCACCCCGCGAATTACTCAGCGACAGAGGCCGCGTATTCCCCTCTGAGGTTGTTGAATCCCTCATCGCTGAAAGCAGAATTGTTCACCGCACTACGTACGCATAACACCCACAGACGAACGGCCTGACCGAGAGATTCAACCGCACACTCAGAGAACACTCACCATGTACGTCGCTCGTGATCATTTAAATTGGGATGTGGTGCTACATTTTGTAACGTTTGCTTACAACACCGCCGCACAGACCACTACTAGCTTTTCACCATTTTTTATCCTCTATGGACGGGAGCCGTCTTGCAAGATGGATACAACACTGCCGTACCGCCCCGATTCTTCTGAGTGCCACCCTATTTCTGACATAACCCAACAAGCCGAAGAGTGCCGCCAACTCTCCCGCTCACTGACAACAAATGACTAGGGTCACCAGAAGCATCTTCAGGACAACGACCATGCCTCATCTTCCTTTCGTGCTGGCGACCTCAAGTGGCTGTGGGTCCCCGCTACAACACCGGGTCTATCCTCCAAACTGCTTGCGAAATATCATGGCCACCACCGCGTCCTCAAGTGTACTTCCCCTGTGAACTACACAGTAGAACCACTGAAGCCCTACTACGACCCCGCAGTCGTTTCATCGCCGTAAGTCTCCAGGATGGCTCATGCTTCAATGAGGGCAATTGTAATGGAGATTGCTTGAAGTGCTATCGTCGTCCAATCCCTCTTCACCAGCCGGTCAATCCCCTAATGAGCATGTAGCACGGATCAACGGCTGTCATCACCGGTGCGTGATCGCACGGCACGAGTCGAATCCTCTGGCTGGTTCACCTTGGACGGTTTTGCTTCTTCATTCCTTTCCAGCGGACTCTATCTTCCTTCCAATAAACCTCTGGTGCAATTCATATAATATATCTATATATATATATATATATATATATATATATATATATATATATATATATATATATATATATATATATATATATATATATATATATATATATATATATATATATATATATAAATATATATATATATATATATATTGATAAATCTAGAGGAAGATAAACTCACAAAGCGCGCAGAAATAGTATAAGTAAAGAGTCGGATACACAGCAAGAACAATAACAACCAAGGTTTACTTACGTAGCGGCAACGGGACGTGCCTTCATCAGAGTAAAGTTACCTGATTTTGCTGTCGCAAACATTTCGAACACATTTCTTATATAGGTTTGCAGAAAACTGTGAGAAGGAGCGGAAAATGTTTCGGAAATATAGAGTGTGCATACAGTCGGGCTACGCCTACGATACAACAACAAACCAAACAAAAAAAAGGGGGGGGGGAGCGAGAGAGAGAAAAAGGGGGTCGTGTTAACAATGTAGCGTTCAAGGTGCAACCATGACGGGTGCCACCTTGAACGCTGCATTGACGGGTGCCATGACGGGTGCCATGACGGGTGCCATGAAGGGTGCCGCGCGGGCTGCAAGTTCAGACAATGCGGGAAACCGGACAACCGCGGTTTAAAAAGAAAGGGAAGAGTATACAGTAAGGTATTCAGTGGCTGGGGAGACTGGTTGGGGCAGAAGCGAAGAAGGGTGTGCCCCCCGCGGATGAAGAGAATAGATAGGGGGCACAAAAGAGCATTTCCGAGAAGCTAGCAACTGAACAGGAAATGTGTAGGGTCACAAAAGGTTAAACATGGATAGATCACAAAGAGTTAAAATTCTTAAGTGGTGGTGGGAACGAGGCCTCCTTCCCCAGGACAAATAGCATTGTTGAGCCGCATTAGGCTAATAAAGCTGCTGTATTAGGAGAGTTTCTGCGAATTCTGATGGGAAACTCGAGGGTAGGAATAATGAATGTTGGACCTCTGGGTCCTCCAGCTGCGGCGCGATGCTCAGGAAGGGGAGCGACACGTCGTGATCCGATGAGGCTTTTAATGGAACTAGAAGAAGAAGTGGAGCGAGCCGACGCAGCCACGAGAGCATGCGGCAGCTCGTGAAGAGCATGATGAAAATGATGATGATCAGCGTCGTCTGCTGGAAGGGGTGAAGACGAGGAAGTCACAACAGTCTCCCCCGCCGACAGATGACGCTAGGTGGCTTCCAAAGGGTGGAGTAGCTGTATGGATCTCTTCACTGTGGTGTCGCTGGGCAAACGTTGAGTACACCCTAACGATGCACATTGCATCTCCCGATGAGTTTTTGCTCAACGACAGAGCTATGTCGGGTGCTGTCTTCCAACGAATAGCACTGTGTTGTCTCGTTCCCTAAGTTTGGTCGGATGTGCAGCAGCTGGCAACAGTTCCGTAACGTCCAAACAACGTTTTCTTCGCCATCGGTGTTTCCACTGCCTAACCACTCGATCCTTGAAGTCACTCGCTCGATGAAGGTAGGAGTCATAACGGTTTCTGAGGCATGGGAACCTGCTGAGCAGGGTGAACTTTGTTTGCAAGTCTCCATCCTTCGGTGGAGGGAAGTTTTTGCATTCTTTTCTTTTCCTCACTAAACGTCCCGGCATTTTAGTTTCTTCTCCTGTGTTCATTGTCTGCCACCCGTAAATTTGTACTCGACGTTTCACTTTCGGCTCCGTATAAAACCTTCTGTCTCGAGCTTTCACCTTTTTTTCTGCACGTTTTCTCCACTGGGATGAGGTTGGAGAAACTCGTTCACGCAGATTTACAGTAGGCTTTGACGCCTCGATGGTGCATTGGTGCTCCACGATGACTTGACCGATGTCCCGTTTCTTGAACGAAGAGGTGTCCAGCTGCTTGTTGCACCGAGGCCTCAGCACTTTTAGGGTTCCGGGATGCGAGCAGAGGGGTTTTTCCGGCGGAGAGATTCCTTGTTCTAGGGGGGCGTCTACAACCGGGTCATTACTGGCCGATTCACAAAAGTTCGTGGAAGCTTCTTGGACGATCTCTGTTTCCTTGTTCTCCATCGTTTCTTGATTAATGTTGGCTCCTATGAGCGAATCGTTCGTACCCATCAAGTATTGCGGTGGTCGGTGTGCCAGTGGGTAGTGATTTTCGGCGAGTTGAAAGTGGTGCTTCAAGGTAGCCGTCAAGAGGACAGGACTAGAAGTAGCTCCAAAAGGCGTCCTAGTCATTTTCCACGAGCCTCAGTAGGGTAGTGGATGGTCTGGTTGTGGAGATGTCCACTTGTTGGGCACTGACTTATCCAGCGCCAAGTCGCATGCTCTCGTGGCTGCGTCGGCTCGCTCCACTTCTTCTTCTAGTTCCATTAAAAGCCTCATCGGATCACGACGTGTCGCTCCCCTTCCTGAGCATCGCGCCGCAGCTGGAGGACCCAGAGGTCCAACAATGAACATACTTATAAAAATTATGAAGCCGCTAATTTTAATCAAGGGATAAGCACGTTAGTTTTCCGTAACTTTCATTAATTATAAGTGTGGCTGACCCAAACTTATAAATGAGATAAGATTCCCGAACCTCGCGGTCGTGGTGCGTTTTGAAGGCGGATTCTAAAATCGTTGCTTTGAGATGTTCAAATGCATGCCCGGGACTGTTCACATGTCTTGACAGGGGCAAATAAGGGCAGCTTTTTTATGAGAGCGGTGATTATTGAACCGTATTCGGAAGGGCGTTTCAGTTTGGCCGATATATTGTTGCCTACAAACAGGGCACTCTAGAAGATATACGACATTAGCGGAGTCACACTTAATGTTACCTTTTATATTTACGTAGTAGTCTGAAGCCGTGCTGGTGGCGCGCTGTGTAGTGGTCATGGGTGGGCATACTTTACATCGGGGTTTATTGCAGGGCATACAGCCAGTAGTTGCCGGTCGGTTGATACGAGAGTTAGTAAGAAAGTCACCTAAATTCTTCTTACGCCGGTAGACAACGCGTGGTGGTTCGGGGAATATGCTTTTTAAGCGGTCACTTTGCATTAGGATATTGTGATGTTTTTTTAGCACGGCTGACACTCTTGGACCGGAGGATGAGTAGCTTAAAACTAAGTTAGTTTGCGGGTTCCCGTTCGGGGCTTTTTTCTTGCAGATTTCGTTACGGTCTAATTGGTTGGCTTGCACAATAGCGTCGTCGATAACTTTTTCCGGGTATTTTTTATTCAGGAGGGCGGTCTTGAGTTCTCGACAGTTTGAGTCAAAGTCGGCTTGGTTTAAGCAAATTCTCCGAAATCGGTGGGCTTGGCTGTAAGGTATTGCTGTCTCGCAGTGTCTGATATGGCTACTTCGGAAGTGCAAATACTGCCGCGTGTCTGTCGGTTTTCTATACAGTTTAGTTTGAAGCCGACCTTGGAAGGTAGTAACGGTGACGTCCAGAAAGTTTACACTGTGTTCCGAATAGGAATGAGCAAGGGAAATACTAGGATGGGCTAGGTTAAATGCCTCAATGAAGGTGAGGAGCTCCGCCTCACCGTGTTGCCAGATCATGAATAGGGCAGCCGTCACCCAGAAGACACGTCGCAGAGGCAGTGGAACAGCGCGTTTATTCTGAGCGGCAACCCAGAACTCCAGCCCCAGGAATGATGATGAGGATGGGTATGAAGAATAGATGAGGTATGGCATGATGATGATAATTGTCCTGGGAAGCAGACGAAGTATACGATCAATTGACCACGACAGTACAAGGGCCCTTATCCATGTCTCCTTGAAGTGGGCAATAGCGCAACGGACAGATTGGTCCTCACACTTTCCCCCTCGTCGCGGAAGCGACCGCCTGGGAGCAGTTTATGGAGTGCGAGGTGTGAACGGTTTCAGCCGGGACACATGCACGATCTCTGTGCCCCTGTAGCGGCGGTTCGAAGGAGGAGAACAAGGCGGGATGCGATAATTGACGGGGGAGGTTTCTTCCAGGATGGTGTAGCGGCGGTCCGAAGGAGGAGAACAAGGCGCGATGCGATAATTGACGGGGGAGGTTTCTTCCAGGATGGTGTAGGAACCAAGAAATCGATGAAGGAATTTCTCACATAATCCTGGCTTGCGAATTGGCGTCCAAAGCAGTACCTTGTCACCAGGGCGGAACTGTACAGCACGATGCGTTGCGTCATATCGAAGTTTCCGGTCGTTTTGGCAGGCTTCCGTGTGCAGGCGAGCAAGGCGACGGCAATGGGCAAGGCGTGAGACAAACTGCTCGGATAAGGGGCTTGATGTAGACACGGGAGCAGTAAAGAAGGTGGTATCATCCCCCACGGAACCAATGGCCGCAGCGAGAGCAGCAGAAATAGGAGCCCAACAGTGACGAGCCGCGTGGCGAGCCGTGAGAGGCGGAGGAGCAAGACGCGCGATGGCGTGACGTCACCTTGCGCCTCCATTGTAGCTGGCGGCAGCGCTAACCGAGCCGCCGCTGCCGTTGCCGGCGCGCGACAAAGGTCAAAGTCGACTACAAGAAGCAAGAGCCGATCCCGCTCGCAGCACGGCAACAGAAATCCCACCGCCACCTCAGCCACGAGCGAGATACAACAACTACGAAAGATGGTGCGTGAACAACAAGAAGTGATCGCCAAGCTATCGAAGCAACTGGAGGAGCTCCTGATCTCGGGACCAAGAGAAAAGAAGACAGCAGCAGCAGCAAAGACCACGACCGGCCCACCCTCCCCCGAGCTGGGCAAAATGTCGCGGCCCCAATCCCAGACGCCGCAGCAATCACAACAGCAGCAGCAACAGCAACGGCTAACCCAAGCCAATCAAGTGAAGCCAAAAGAGAGCAACCAACAACAACGGCAGCAACGGCAACCACAACCCTAACAGAAACAGAAACAGGGCAAGCAGGGCTCTCCGACTCCCTCGAAGCGAAGAGCGAAGGAAGCCGCGGAACCACAAGAAGAAGAAGCACAAGAAGCGCCGGACATGGAAGAGGAAGATGGCGACGAGTCTACCATCTCGTCCATCTCCAAGCAAGAGGCGAGTGAAGCGAGGGCCCCTGGCTACGCGGGCTTGAATATCCGCCTCCGGCAAATTACAAACAGACTAAACAGGTGGGAGAAACGCTGGGAGGAGCTCGAGAAAAGGCTCGGGGACAGGCTTACCAGGCAGTTCGCCGACAGGCTGGACAAACAGTTCGCCGACCTGAGCAGACAAATCGAGCAAAGTATGAACTCTGAGAACATGAAGGCCTTCATCCTGGGGGTCGTCGGTAGCCACTTCAACACCGGAACCATACAGCCAATACCACTAACATGCCAAGTAACAACCGCACCGATACAAGCTTGAGGATTTGGCACTGGAACGCCAACGGCTTCCGGTGCCGAAGAGCAGTATTACAACAACACCTGCGGGGCCTTGGTGAATGGGACCTCCCCGACATCATGATGGTCCAGGAAACGCACGCAGAAGACAACAACGCGATGTCCCTGCCTGGCTACCGTGCGCACGCCAGCCCACCCAGCGCCCGCACCTGCGGGAAAGGGGCGGCGCAGGGTGTGTGCACATTCGTCCGCAAGGGAATCACGTTCATCAAACACGAACACTTCCTCGGCCGCAAGGGCAGCTCCATCGAGCACTGCGCGACAGAGGTGGCGATCTCGACCAGCAAGAAACAGAAGAAAGACACTCTACTCTTGGTAAACATCTACAGTAATCCGAAACATCGCCAACAAAAGTTCAAGTCACTACTACACAAGGCGCGCAACACGGCTCCTCATCAAGAAAGCGTAATTGTCGTCTGCGGGGACTTCAATGCCCAACACAAAAAGCTTGGCTACACGATCACGTCGGCCAAGGGCAGAAGCCTACTAGAAGACGCAGCCGAAGCCGGGTACGTCCTCCTCACGGACCCGTCCAGCCCGACCCGCATCGGCACGTCCACGGCCAGGGACACCAACCCGGACCTCTCGTTCGTGTATCTGCCGGACGGTAGAACCGCGCACTGGAGGAACACGGGTCAGAACATGGGCAGCGACCACAACATCATCGAGGTCAAGATACCGATCGGAACCAGCGGGAGCGGGGGCGGAATCGGACGTCGACAACAAATCAAGCACAAACTAACAGACTGGCACCAGTTTCGGGACGCGGACCTGGGCGAAGTCGAAGGCGACGAAATAGAGAAGTGGACCGAGTGGCTCATCACGGCCGTCTCGCAGGCGACTACGGAGGTTGATACGGACGAAGAGATCTCCCGAATAGATCCTCGCCTTGCGCACATGCTCGAGGCGAGACGGGCCCTGCAAAAACGGTGGAAACGGCAGCGGCACAATCGAAACTTCAGAAAGAGGATCGCCGCGCTTGGCCGCGAGTTTGAAAAATACAGTAGACAGCTGTGCACTCAGCAGTGGCACGCAATCTGTAACGAAGCCGACGGGGAACTCCACAAAGGCCGTACGTGGAAGTTGCTCCGGCACTTGATGGACGAGATCAAAAGCAAGGATTATCAGCACCACCGGCTGGCGCAATTAATGTACACGGCCACCAAAAAGCTCGGCGAGGAGGAGGTGTACAAGCGCCTAAACGAGCGCTACCTCCCCGACACCCCGAGCGAGGCACACGCAAATTACGACGGTCCGCCCAACCCCGCCCTCGACAAAGACATAGAGGAGTGGGAAGTGCACAAGGCGGCCCAAGATCTGAACTGCAAGTCGGCCGCAGGTCCGGACCGAGTGAGCAACAAGGCCCTGCGCAACCTGAGTGACGAGGCAATAACGGCCCTCACCAAGTACTATAACACATGCTGGCAGTCGGGCAAGCTCCCAAAGCAATGGAAGACTGCCAGGACGATATTAATACCCAAACCGAACAAGCCACCGGGCATCGAGAACCTAAGGCCTATATCCCTCACCTCGTGTGTGTGGAAAGGTCCTGGAACACGTGCTCAATAACAGGTGGCAAAGGTTTCTAGACGACAACGGGCTGTATCCCGATTCGATGCTGGGCTTTCGAGAGAGGCTCGGCACACAGGACGCCATGTTGCTCCTACAACACGAGGTCGTGGATGTCGCCAACAGCTCCACAGCGGACAATCGCGCCATCCTCGGTCTGGACCTGCAAAGCGCCTTCGAAAAGGTGAAGCACTCCGCGATCCTAGCCCAGGTCTCGCGACTCGGACTGGGAGAGCGATCGTACAATTACATCAGAGACTTTCTGACGCAGCGCACCGCCCGGGTTCAGATTGGAGAGACGCAACTGGAAGAGAGAGAGCTCGGCAGCATGGGTACCCCGCAGGGCTCGGTCATTTCACCTTTACTATTCAACCTGGTGATGATCGGGGTCGCCGGAAGGCTAGACGAGCTTCCTCACGTGAAATACACCATATACGCGGACGACATTACCCTGTGGGTACCCGGGGGCAGTGACGGCCGTATTGAAACAACGCTACAGGAGGCGGTGGACTGCATCGAGGCCAGCCTACGAGGCACGGGACTCAGATGCTCCCCGCAGAAATCCGAGTTGCTAATCTTGCCCCCGCCGGGTAGGTATCGCAAGAGGGCCGCAGAAGAGGCCGAAAAGAACATTGTGCTGAGAACGGGAGACGGACCGTCATCCCGAAAGTACAGAGCATAAGGGTGCTAGGCATGCACGTCGAAGCGAACCGGAGCAACTCAATTACGATCGACCGGATGACCACGAAAATGGGAGTAGTCACGCGCCTCATCAAGAAGATCTCCACGCGCAAGCAGGGGATGCGAGAGGCGAGCCTGCTCCGATTGTTACAGGCTTTCGTGATGAGTCACGTCGCCTACGTCGGCGCGTTTCATCGCTGGAAAAAGCAAGAAAAGGATAGGATAAATGCGGCGATCCGCAAGTCCTACAGGTCGGCCCTCGGCCTCCTTAATGGCACGAATAACGAAGCGCTCCTAGCACTGGGGGTGCACAATACTCTAGAAGAGGTGAGCGAAGCGCAAAGGGTGGCACAGCTCGAGCGCCTGAGCTCCACAAAGACTGGCAGAAAAATTCTGCAAAGACTGGGAATCAACCCTCCCTTGGGATCGCTACGGGAGGACAAGATCGTCCCACTAAGAGACGAAATCGCCCGAAGTATCAAAGTACCGCCGCTCCCGCGCAACATCCACCCGGACAGAAACGCGGAACGGCGAACGGCGCGAGCACAAGCGCTCGCCAAGGCGTATAACGCAGACGAGGGAGCCGTGTACGTGGACGCGGCTAAGTAGCGCGGACGCTCCGACGCGTACGTGGCGGTGGTGCTGAAAGCCACCACTGGAGAATTGCTGAATGCCGGCAGCGTGAGGGCCAGAACGGCTCGACAGGCGGAAGAGGCGGCCATAGCCTTGGCCATGAGCTGCCCGACAACGACCACGATTCTGAGCGACTCCAGGTCGGCGATCGCAAGCTTCGCCAGGAATGCAGTGTGCAGGACCACGGCACGCATCCTCTCGAACGCCGAAGGGAAGGGTCGAACAAGGACTACAAGAATCCGATGGTTCCCCGCACACGCGGGAGTGGACCTACCGGACGGACACAGCAACCGCAACGAAGAGGCGGACGCCGCAGCGCGAGAACTATCAACGTGCCGCACTGCGCCACCCCACCCGCCGTCCCCCGCACCAGCGGACCGGCAACAGCAGCACAACGCAGACGCAGAGATGGAGACCTTTACCGTCTACGGTGAAGTGCTCCAATGGTACAGAGACGGGAGACGCGCCTTCCCGCCACCCCACCCGGGACTGACGAGAAGAGAAGCGGTGCTCCTACGGCAGATGCAGACTAAGACTGTGCTCACGCCAGCGCTTGCGCGACACGTGTGCCCGGACGTTTACGAAGACAGTGTGTGCAGTGTGTGTGCGCTTACAACCGCGGACCTCGCCCACCTGCTGTGGGGTTGTGGTGGACACGTAGCAAGCGGGGGCTGCAAGGACCTCCCCCCGGACATTTAAGGAACTCATGAGCTCGCCAGAATGCGAGCGGCAACTGCAGGCAGTCCAGCGGCTCGAGGCTGCTCTGGCGCAGCAGAGGCGAAAGGGGGACCCGCACCTTCTTCTTTCTGCCGCCCCTCTGGGTGGCGGAGGGAAGAGAGACGGGGACCCTTCTAGTAGCCCAGGCTGTGGTCCAGGCCCCAGTGCTTCGAGGTCTGCCTAACCATATAGACAGGGGGACGGCGAAGCCCTGCGTGGCCTGACCCGTCTCCTCCCGCCGGACAAATGTTCAATAAAGTCATTTCTCTCTCTCTCCAGAATAAAAGACGGGTGTCGGCCAAAAACGAGGAAAAATGGCGAATAACCAGTGGTCTTTTGAACAGCGCTGTTGTATGCGAATGTAACATATGGGAGAATCGTGTCCCAATTTGAATGGTCGGGTCGAATGTACGTCGAAATCATATCAGACAAGGTACGGTGGAAACGCTCAGTTAGCCCATTTGTCTGCGGGTGGTACGCGGACGTTGTTTTGTGCCCATTATGAGAGGCTCGGAGAACTGGACAAAAAAGTCGTGCCGCGATCGCTCAAGAGTACTCGAGGAGAGCCATGACGCAAGAGGATCGAGCGTAAAAAGAAATCGGCGACCTCAGTAGCACAGCCAGAACGAAGTGGAGCTGTCTCCGCATACCTTGTGAGGTGGTCTACGGCTGTTACGACCCAGCGATATCCGGCAGTCGCTGCAGGTAGTGGACCGTACAGGTCAATTACCACGGTGTCGAACGGTACCGACGGGCAAGGAAGGGGTTGTAGGAGTCCTGAAGGCGCGGAAGTCGAGCATTTGCGCTGCTGGCATGAACCGCACGACGCAATGTAGCGGGAAACACAGGTGGCAAGGCCAGGCCAAAAAAAGCGGCTCCGGATGCGATCATACGTCTTATGAAAGCCTAGATGTCCAGCTGTGGCATCATCATGTAGGGCTTGCAGTATCGTAGGGCGGAGGGAGCGCGGTGCAACGGGAACCCATCTGTAGCCCGAGGGGTGGTGGTTGGAATGGTGAAGGACTCCATCTAAAAGCCGAAATTGTTGAAGTTGACGACGGCAGCGGCTGTTCACAGGACGTTTGGTTCCAGTAAGGTAGTCAATTATTCCACGGCAGTAGGGATCTGATTGTTGAAGTGCTGCCAAGTCAGACACGTTGTCAGGCGCTATGTGGCTGACAGGGGCGATGGTAAGTGTCGTGCCACGCGACGTGGTCGCATCTGGAGCTTCGGATGACTGCAGCGGACATCGTGAGAGAGCATCTGCATCAAGGTGCTTCTTTCCGGATTTGTAAACGACTGTAAAGTCATATTCTTGCAGTCGAATAATCCAGCGTCCGAGGCGTCCAGTTAGGTTTTTCTGCGACTGCAACCAGCAGAGAGCATGGTGGTCTGTCACCACTGTAAATGAACGGCCGTATAGATATGGGCGGAATTTCTGAACCGCCCAAACAACAGCGAGGCACTCCTGCTCGGTAATTGTGTAATTCTTCTCAGTGGGACTGAGAGAGCGGCTGGCGTAAGAAAAACCATTTCCATATGTTGGTCATCAGCCTGCAAAAGCACAGCACCAATGCCATGTCCACTGGCGTCAGTATGCAGAACAACCGGTCGGGACTCGTCAAAATGACAGAGTACTGGACCGGAAGTAAGTGCTTGTTTCAACTCTTGGAAGGCCTGTTCACATCCATCAGACCACTCAAAGTGTGTTCCGGAGTTCATCAGCTTGTTGAGGGGAGAAGCAACAGCAGAAAAATTACGGACGAAGCGACAGAAGTACGAGGCCAGACCTAAGAAGCTGCGCAGATTCTTCTGTTGTAACGGGCGTGGAAAGTTGATTACAGCAGCAATTTTTTCAGGATCAGGCCTAATACCATCCTTGCTTACTACGTGCCCCAAAACTTTAATGCTTCGACTAGCGAAGCGGCACTTCTTAGTGTTGAGCTGAAGCACCGCATTGGAAAGACAGGTGAGAACTTCATCCAGTCGCTTTAGGTGCTCGGCGAAACCTGAAGAAAAGATAACGATGTCGTCGAGATAGCAAAAGCACGTTTTCCACTTGAGACCGCGGAGGACAGTGTCGATCATTCGCTCAAATGTTGCAGGGGCATTGCAAAGCCCAAATGGCAGGACGCTAAATTCATAGAGTCCGTCGGGGGTGGCGAACGCGGTCTTCTCTTTATCGTCCTCATGCATGGGGATCTGCCAGTACCCCGAGCGCAGATCAAGGCTAGAGAAATATTCGGCGCCTTGTAAGCAATCTAGGGTGTCATCAATCCGTGGCATCGGGTAAACGTCCTTCCGGGTAATTTTGTTCAATGCGCGATAATCGACGCAAAATCGCACCGATCCGTCTTTTTTCTGCACTAGCACTACCGGGGAAGACCACGGACTAGTTGAAGGCCGAATGTTCCGCTGAAGCATTTCGGTGACATTGTCACTGATAACTTTCCTTTCTGCTGAAGACACACGGTAAGGACGGCGGTGAATAATGCGAGACCCGTCGGTTTCGATACGATGCGGTGCCACCGATGTCTTACCCAGTACGGTAGAATTAGAGTCGAATATAGATTTATGTTTGTTCAGAAGCTGCAGTAACGACTCAGTTTCAGCCGGCGAAAGGTCAGAGCTCATTGTGGCGGTTAGAGCGGGATCAGGAGAGTCGGAATTGAGATTAGTAGTACATGAGACCGCACAGAGAGGGAAAATACAGGCGGGAGTAGAGGCAGCAACAGTAGCAATTGTGGTGCGCCGAGGTAGGACCATTGGCTCATGATTGGTGTTAACTACGATAAGAGCAGCAGTTCCCTTTGAAAAGCGCACGAGACTCGGAGCGATCACCAGCCCTTTGGGAAGGAAGCGAGGAGAGGGAGTGATGAGAACGTCACCATCGCAAAAGTGATTGGAACTAACCGAGATGATTTCCTCACTGCCAGGATCAAGGACGTAATGCGCGCTGGCTACTATGCGCTGCTGCGGCGCGTCATCAATAGTTGAATCATCCGTTTCCGTCAGTTCCATGTCTTGGCGGTCACAGGATATAATAGCGGATGCCGACGAGAGGAAGCCCCACCCTAAAATGAGCTGATGGGCGCAATGCTGCAGTACCGCGCACTGTATGTGGTGCCGAATTCCATCGATGAAAACACGCACTGTACAATATCCAGTAGGTTCGATGACACCTTGATTCGCGTTACATAAAGAGGGCCCAGTGTACGGAGTTTTCACTTTTCGCAGTTGCAAACATAACTTCTCATCAACCACTGAAATACTGGCTCCTGTGTCCACTAGCGCATCAACAATAACACCTCCTACATCGGCTCTTACAGTGTTCGAGGGTTTGTCTGGAGGAATTGTCGATTTTCCCACTAGTGCAGTTTTCCCTCCAAAAACTGCAGGAGCTAGTTTTCCTGGTGGGTGTTAGTAGCGTGGGTGGCCGGACGGAGGGGGGACAAAGAACGACGGTAGGGTGAAGGCGAGCGCCGGCGTGCAGAAGGATGACTGGAAGGCTCGAGTGGCCGTGGAGGCGGCTAAGGGCGGCGCGGAGGCGAAACGTGTTCGGTACGCCGATAACCGTAAGGAAACCGGGAATAGTCACGTTCGAACGGGGCGTAGCCTCTTCGCTCGTCTTGCTGACGCCGACGGCAGAAACGATAAATGTGGCCCCTGATCCCACAATAGTAGCACACGGGGCCATCTCCAGGAAACCGTTGACGGCCCGGTCGCACGGTGGTGTAATAATGCGGGGAAGCAGGGGCTGCGGCAATCGCTGTCACATGGGCTTGCGGCGACAGTGGCTGAACCTGCACGGGGGGTTTGGCCGCAATCGCAAAGTAGGACGGCGCGTAGACGGTGGCCAAGGGAGGGGTCGTGGGCGAGTAGGCCTGAGAGCAGACGGTGGCAAGAGGAGAACGTGCAGGTGAATATCCCGTCATGGATGTTAACTCCTCCCTGACAATATCTCCAAGCTCCGGCGCGTTAGTGTGACAATGGTCACGCGACGTGCAGGGCGAGTCCTGTTGCTGCAGTTCTTCGCGGATAATCGCGCGAATGAGGCTGCGCAGATCCGAGTCCCCGTATTGATGAGAGGCGCAAGCCTCCTGGCGAAAGCGAATAGACTGCAGTTGGTCCAGCCGTTGACAAGTCTTGCGGACATCACTGATGCTTGCAGGATTTTCCACAGCCAGAGCGTTAAAGGCAAACGGAGCGATGCCCTTCAATACATGACGCACCTTGACAGCCTCCGGCATGGTTTCATCCACACGGCGACAAAGAGCGACGACGTCCTCAATGTAGGAGGCGAATGTCTCATCAGGGCGCTGAATGCGAGCGGCAAGCGTTTGTCTGGCTACATCGGCGCGAATGGACGGCGTGCCGAAATTTTTTCGTAGCTCCTGAGTAAAGTTGGTCCAGTCGGTGATCGTGTGTTCGTTGTTACGGAACCACGTCTTGGCCGCCTCGTGTAGGGAGAAGGAGACAATTCGAAGCTTGAATGCGTCATCCCACCGACTGAAGCTGCTGACCCGATTATAGCTATCTAGCCAGTCTTCGACATCCTCACCTCGGCGGCCAAAAAAACTTGGCGGATCGCGTTGGTGGCTGGTGATTGTAAACGCAGCAGGCACAGCAGCTGACGATCCGGGGGGGGCTCTTCCCGCTCTCGTGCTGCATCATCAGAGGCAAGCGCCTACCGGAACGGAGCTCCAGGTGTGCGACTGGGAAAGACAGAGGACGGGACCGAAGTGCACCTCCACCACTTGAGGGAGACGTCAAGGGCAGCCGTCACCCAGAAGACACGTCGCAGAGGCAGTGGAACAGCGCGTTTATTCTGAGCGGCAACCCAGAACTCCAGCCCCAGGAATGATGATGAGGATGGGTATGAAGAATAGATGAGGTATGGCATGATGATGATAATTGTCCTGGGAAGCAGACGAAGTATACGATGAATTGGCCACGACAGTACAAGGGCCCTTATCCATGTCTCCTTGAAGTGGGCAATAGCGCAACGGACAGATTGGTTCTCACAATATGTCATTAATATACCTTTTATAGTACATTGGCTTGAAATTTTGGGTGTCAAGAAAGTTTGATTCGAGGTGAGCCATAAAGATATTAGCGTAGTTAGGTCCGATTCGAGTTCCAATTGACGTTCCGCTATATATATATATATATATATATATATATATATATATATATATATATGTTGTGAGCATCAGGGATGTGCATTGCGACTGTTCCGCGTGAACCTGGCATCATGATCACCCATTCTGGTCACGAAGGGGTATGCTCCTCAATCACTCACAGCTAGCAGCCCATCGTGATTATCATCTGCGGATAATCATCTTCATCGTGGGTTCGGCCTCCTCGGAACGGTCGGAGTCAGCAGCTAATAAACGCGGCTACAAGGAACAACCCGTCTCTCTCAAGTGGTGCACGGTGCTTTTCGGCCCGCTGTCTACCTCTCGCAGTCGCACCACTGGAGCTCTGTTCAGGTCGGAGGTTGCTTCTGCCCACCACCCTCATGCAGCACGAGAGCAGCCAGTCGGGCAGCACCGCTGCGGCCCCGGTCCAGCCAGTTTTTGCCCTCACCGGCCGTGAGCGCGAACCTCCGTTTTTGCCTGGTCTCCCCGGTGAAGATGTTGAAGACTGGCTCGATCAGTTCAGCCGGGTAAGCGCATTCAACCGATGGGACGACAAATTCAAACTTCAGATCGTCTCATTTCCTCTGATCGAAGCGGCGAAGACCTGGTTCCGCAATAATGAGAAAGACATGTCTGATTGGGCCTACTTTGTCTCAGATCTGTGTCCCATTTTTGGGACGTCCTCGAACCGGTCGGATGAAGCCAAAAGGAACTGGCGGTCCGTGTGCAGCTCCCGAACGAGGCGCACGCGTCGTACATCGAAGATGTCATCGCACTGTGCAGTCGGGCTGACAGTAACATGTCCGAAACAGACCAAGTGCAGCACATCATGAAAGGGATCGCCCCTTTCGCCTTTAATGCTTTGGTGGTTCAAAACCCTACCACCATTGCGGATGTACGCACGATCTGCCAGCGTTTGGACCACCTGCAGTCTATTCGCCTCCAACATGATTGTACCCGTTCTTGCTCCCTTCCGGATTCAGAGCTCCGTACTCTAATCCGAAAAATCATACGAGAGGAGCTACAGCAGCGTGACACTACCTGCTCCCAGAACACTCACGTACAAGCCCGTGGGCTGCGTGACTTACTAAAAGAGGAGATAGCGTGCATGACCGACGTTCCACAGCCTTGTTGTCCTGCTCCTACGCACGTCCATTCGTACTCCGAAGCTGTTACGAGACCATCCCAGCCCATGGAGCGACTTCCCCCTCCTACTACTCATGATCACTTGACGGCTATTTCTGCGCCTTCGCCGTCGCTCCCTCTATTCCCAGCGTGGCGACCACCACGTCCAGCAAGCGAGCGGCCAGTGTGTTATTACTGTGGCATCACAGGGCACATTTCGCGGTTTTGTCGGCGACGCCAGCTGGACGAACGCCGGGGCTACGCACCGCATGAGCGCGACGCCTACTTTGGATACGCCCCTCGTCAGCGCCTGTACTCGCCACCTCCGCGCCAACCTTCGCCCGTTCATGACGCCAGAAGCTTCCCTCGCGATTCCCGCCCGACACGACGTCGTTCCCCTTCACCCTTCCGTCGTGCTCTGTCGCCTCTCCGTCCTGTCTCCAACTCAAATGTGCCCAACCAACACCAGGAAAACTACACGATGCAGTTTTTGGAGGGAAAACTGCATTTTGTGGACCGACTACAACTCCTCCCGAACTTCCGTGTAACCTGTTATCGGTTCTCGTTGAAGGAATTGAAGTGGAAGCGTTAGTGGATACTGGAGCTAGTATTTCTGTGATTCATGCTGATCTGTGTTACCGTCTGCGAAAGGTCAAGACTCCGTATGGCGGTCCCAATTTACATGGCGCAAATAATCAGGACATCAGGCCCTCCGCTTATTGTACCGTGCGCGTATTAATTGGAGAACTCCGCCATTCTATTCAATGTGCTGCTCTTCCACCATGTGCTCACCAGCTTATCCTCGGACGGGACTTTCTTTCCTCTGCCTCTGCCGTTATTTCCTGCCGTGAACCCGCCATCCGTATTGACGACACTGAAAATTCCAGTTGCCTAGAGTCGCCCCAGCACACACTCAAGCTGAAATGTGATCATGTTTTGGAAGCTGGTTGTGAGGGAATTCTGTCGGTCTCCTGGGACGAAATTAACGCTGGTGATGTTTTGGTGGTGCCCTCTACCCGGTTCATACACCAGGGAATCGCCATCCCAACCTGCCTTGTTCGGTTTGCGCGCGGGTGCGGTGCTTGCTGCACTGAGGCGATATTACTGGCCGATATTACTGAGGCGATATTACTGGCCGAATGAGGCGATATTACTGGCCGAAGGAACCACTATAGCTTCAGTTGCCGACCATGCCCCTGCGTCAGTAGTTTCCGGTGACGTGCCCCCTTCCAGTCAGAACGTATTTGGCCCGCTTGATAATAATTCGGCTCTTGCGTTCACTATCAGTCAATTCCTGACGCCTAATCAGAGAAAGTCATTACTGGACGTCCTAACGAAGCACCAAACGTCTTTGGACGCACAGTCATGTAGCCTCCCACAAATATCGGCAGCCGAGCACAGAATTAAAACGGATGGGTCAGCTGTGATCCGCCGCAGGCCATATCGCGTCTCCTCGTCTGAATGGAAAATCATCGAAGATAACGTCGCTGACATGCTCAAGCGCAATATTATTCGGCCGTTGACTAGCTCCTGGTCTTCCCCAGTGGTACTCGTCAAGAAGAAAGACGGTTCTGTACGGTTCTGCGTCGACTACAAGGCACTCAGTAAGATCACGCAGAAAGACGTCTACCCTATGCCCCGCATAGACGATGCCTTAGATTGTCTACAGGGGGCCGAGTACTTGTCTAGTCTGGACCTTCGGTCGGGCTACTGGCAAACCCCGATGCATGAAGCTGACAAAGAA
The DNA here is from genome assembly GCF_048455015.1 of Haemaphysalis longicornis. NCBI lineage: Eukaryota > Metazoa > Arthropoda > Arachnida > Ixodida > Ixodidae > Haemaphysalis > Haemaphysalis longicornis. Next base: position 144,167,727 of record NW_027526422.1, on the reverse strand, counting down.
AAAACCGCATTTACCACCCCCGATGGTCTTTACGAATTTAATGTAATGCCATTTGGACTTTGCAATGCCCGGGCTACATTCTAACGGATGATGGACACTGTGCTTCGTGGCCTAAAATGAAAAACTTGCTTATGCTATCTGGACGATGTTGTTATCTTTTCGTCCACATTTTTACAGCACCTTGAGCGCATTGACGAGGTACTTACTTGCCTGTCCAACGCGGGACTTCAACTTAACACAAAAAAATGCTATTTTGCGAGCAAGAGTACTAAGGTTTCTCGGACACGTCGCCTCCAGAGATGGAATACGCCCGGATCCGGACAAAACAGCTGCCGTTATTAATTTCCATCGACCCCTTCAACAAAAAGATCTGCGAAGCTTCCTTGGCCTGGCATCATATTTTCGGCGTTTTATACGCAACTTCGCCACCCTTGCGTCTCCCCTGCATCAGCTCTTGCGCACCAACGTGCCCTTTATATGAACGGATGATTGCCAAGCCGCATTTGAAGCTCTGAAAGATTCACTTACCTCTGGACCCGTCCTGTGTCATTTTGACGACTCAGCTCCTACTATATTACACACTGATGCCAGTGGGTGTGGCATTGGTTCCCTTCTTCTCCAGCGCGATGCTTAGCTTCGAGAAACAGTCATAGCGTATGCCAGTCGTTCACTGATGCCCGCTGAGAATAATTACACCATCACGGAACAGGAATGCCTCGCTGTCGTCTGGTCTATACAAAAGTTTCGCCCGTACCTCTATGGTCGTCATTTCACCATCGCTACGGATCAACATGCCCTCTGTTGGCAATCCACGATGAAAAACTTATCTGGGCGCCTCGGCCGATGGATACTGCGTTTGCAGCAGTTTGACTTCACGGTTACATTCAAGTCCGGCAAAAAGCATTCGGATGCGGATGCCCTTTCGCGATGCCCTTTATCCTCCCCGTCGCAAGCTGCGTCTTCCGGACCGCGGCCGCCACGTTTACCCATGGAAACCCTCAACCATGCTGCAGTAGAGACGGCCACCGAGCTGCCTTCGCTTCAGCGGGCCGATACATACTGCCGAACGTTAATGGACCGCCTGAGTGGCTTGGCGCGAACACCCAATAGCCGGCTGCGACGCCAACTGAACAACTTCCGGGTTATTGATGGCGTGCTCTACCGCGCCAATCATCATCCTTCTGGTCATAAATGGGTGCCTGTCGTTCCTCGTCAGCTCCGCCTTCGCATACTCGAGGCTTTTCACGATGACGCAACAGCTGGGCACCTTGGCTTCCAGAATACTTATGACCGTGTTCGGAGTCGATTTTTCTGGCCCGGCCTCTCCACGATCGTCGCCAAGTACGTCGCCTCTTGCGCGTTGTGTCAACAGCGCAAGCGACAAACGACACCTCCTGCCGGTTTTCTGCAGCCGGTTCCTTGCCCTTCTGTTCCATTCGACACAGTAGGCATAGACCTGTACGGGCCGTAACCTTTAACATCGACTGGATGCCGCTGGATCGTGGCTGCTGTCGATCACTTGACCAGGTATGCAGAGGCCGCTCCTTTACAGTCCGGGTGTGCTCACGAAGTCGCCGACTTTCTCCTGTGCAACATTATCCTGCGACATGGAGCGCCTCGAGTTTTGCTCAGTGACCGCGGCAAGACGTTTCTTTCACAAATTGTTGCAGAAGTTCTTCGCGCTGCCAATACCATCCACAAAACTTGTTCTAGCTACCATACCCAGACGAATGGACTTACTGAATGGTTCCACCGCACGCTCTCTGATATGATCTCCATGTACGTCAGCCCCGACCATCGAAATTGGGACATCATTCTTCCCTTCGTTACATTTGCTTATAATACCGCTGTCCAGCGCACCACCGGTTACTCGCCCTTCTATCTCGTTTTCGGCCGCCTCCCCTCTTTTGCGCTCGACACCGTTTTTTTCTCTGCCCCAGTCTCTGCTACTTCGCCACTTCATGAACAGTTCATCGATCGGATCGCCCATTATTGACGTATGGCGAAACAAAACACAGATGCGAGCCAGCAAGACCGAAAGGGCAGATATGACGACACACATCGCTCCGTTAAGTTGTCGAAAGGTGAAGAGGTCCTGCTTTGGACACCTGTTAGAAAACCAGGACTTTGCGAGACGTTCCTGCACCGGTACATTGGTCCGTACGTCGTCATCGACCAGACTTCTCCAGTCAATTATTCGTGTCACCAGTTAACCCTTCTTCAGACCGTCGCTGTCGTGGGACAGAGATAGTGCATGTCTCCCGCTTGAAACCGTTCAACCGTCGCCAAACGTAACCTTCTGCGGGCAGGCGCCCGCTTTCAGCCGCGGGGGAAAAGTGTGAGCGTCAGGGATGTGCATTGAGACTGTTCCCCGTGAACCTGGTATCATCATCATCCATTCTGCTCACGAAGGGGTATGCTCCTCAATCACTCACAGCTAGCAGCCCATCGTGATTATCATCTGCGGATAATCATCTTCATCGTGGGTTCGGCCTCCTCGGAACGGTCGGAGTCAGCAGCTAATAAACGCGGCCTCAAGGAACAACCCGTCTCTCTCAATATGTAGTATGTGGGTGTTTAAGGCGCAAGGGCAGCCAAGGCCAAAGAGCGCCAAGATAATATTTAGTTGTCCTTCGCTGTCATTTTAGTGTCTAAAATGTGTATGTTATGAGTATGATCCTAATACTAAACGAGCTTAATATATGGGTGTAAGGGGCCCTTATATTCAAAATATGAAGATGATCATAATGGTGGATGAAGGTGACCATGATGGGTGCATAACCCTCGGTAGCTGTCTTAATGCTGAGAGATCCGAAAGTTACTTGTGGTACGAGATGAAATTTAAGAAATCGGCTTCGGCGAGATATGATAATACACGTTTGTTCGTGACCACTGGTTCGTCTCCTAAAAATAAAGAGGGATGAAGTGGAATTCTGTACTTGTATAAATCAGGGAACGTGTCGCTGTCTCACATCGTTTAAGAATTTGCATTCGATTAATATATGTAGTACTGAAAGCCGCTCGGCACATCTGTTGCAGACTGGGGGTAATGAACCAGTTAGGAGATACGAATGTGTGCCATGTGTATGGCCTATTCGAAGCCTGCACATGGATGTTTCATTGAACCTATTTTGTTTGTCTGTCATGTATTTGCCTATCTGGGGTTTTATTGTGTGTAGTTTATTGTGGGTTTGTTCATCCCAGTGTTGTTGCCAGCGTTCGCGGAGACGTCTTCGTATTACTGGTTTCATCTCCTCGTATGGTACCTGTGAGATTTTGACATCACTGCTCAAAGCGGCCAGCGCAGCATTTTTGTCTGCGATCTGATTTCCTCGTACACCACAATGCCCTGGAACCCAGCATACTATTATCTTCAGCCCTAGAGCATGTGCTGTCACCATTTCCTGACTAACTCTGTTCATGATCACATTGCGACTATGCTTTCGTGTGTGTAGTGACCTGACGACTCTCAGAGAATCTGTAAAAATAATTGATTGCTGTGTTTTTGTTCGTGTAATGTGCTGTAGTGTTAGAAGAATTCCATGTGCTTCTGCCGTGAAAATTCCAGAATTTACATTCATTCTTTTTCCCTGCAAATGTTAGGGCCATGTGCAGCACACGAAACAGCAGTAGCACTTTTCGAGCCATCTGCATAGAAAGCATTGTACTGCTAGCACTTGTGTTGTATGTGTAGAATATCTTGTACAATGAGCTCTCTTGGTGCATTCTTCTTAACGATTTATTTAAAGGAAAAGTCGCAGGCAAATGATGACACATCCCAGGGTGCAGTAAGGACTGTTACACTGGTTTCATAGAGTTCATTGAAGGATATCCCTAGTTCTTCAGCTTGTCTTCTCACTCGCAAAGCGAAAGGCGGAGAAAGTGAAGGACGGTTTGAAAACAGGCTCGCTGTGGATGTGTCTTTGATAATAGTGTTACGTGGATTCCTTATATTTGAAGATATCTTAAGAGCACACGTTTGGGCCGTAAACATGCACTAGTACTCCAAACACCACCGGTCACACTCTACGTACAAGCTCTCAGCGGGGCTTGTACGGAAAGCGCCAGACGCAAGACGGAGCCGGAGGTGTAGAACTGGGTCTAGCATTTCTAAAGCAGTTTTGCTGGATGAGCCATATACCACGCTTCCATAGTCCATGCGGGACGTAACCAAGCTGGTAAAAAGATCCAAGAGGCACTCCTTGTCTGCACCATAGGACTGATGAGACAGGACTTTCAGTATGTTTAATGTTTTTAAGCATTTTAAATTTGCTTTCTTTATATGTGATATATACGTCAGTCTTTCATCAAGGACAAGGCCCAGAAACTTGTGTTCTTTTGTGACAGCTAAAGGTAGTCCATTTAAAGTAAGGTCAGGTTCAAGACAGAGCCCACGACGTTTTGAGAACAGGATACAGGCACTTTTCTGTGGGTTTAATTTAAAGCCATTCTCTTCACTCCATTTAGAGAGTTTATTTATACCTAGTTGAATCTGCCTTTCACACATTGAGAGGTTACAAGACTTGTAACTAATCTGTACATCGTCAACATACATGGAGCATTTATTGAAGGTGGCAACGACTTTCTGAGCGTGTTCATTTTGATAATAAATAAAGTATAGCTCAATACTCCACCCTGAGGAACCCCATTTTCTTGTACAGACACTCTGGAGAGTGCCGTCCCAACCCTTACACGAAATGTCCGTTCTGACAAGTATCCTTCTATTGTGTTAAGCATATTTCCTGATATACCAATAGATTTGAGGTCACGAAGAATACCGTAGCGCCAAGTAGTATCATATGCCTTCTCAAGGTCAAAAAATACAGAAAGACAATATTGTTTATGTATGAACGCATCTTTGACATATGACTCGAACGCTACCAGCTGGTCTGTTGTGCATCTACCTGAACGAAATCCTGCCTGGCAGTTATCTAGGATGCCATTATATTCAAGGTAATATGTCAGTCTTCTATTTATCATTTTCTCAAATACCTTACTTAGACAACTGGTGAGGGCAATTGGCCGGTAGCTTGTTGGGAGCGAGGCATCTTTCCCTTCCTTCAGTATAGTCACTACAATTGCCTCTCTCCAAGAGGTAGGGAAGCGTCCTGCAAGCCATATTTTGTTGTAAACGTAAAGGAGTGTTTCGAGACTATCTGGATGAAGGTTCTGGATCATAGCGTACGCGATACTGTCTGGCCCAGGTGAAGAAGCCTTACAAGTGCCGAGAGCAAACATGAGCTCCTGCATAGTGAGTGCAGAGTTGTACCGCTCTTCTGATGGTCTGTTATCCCGAATCGGCTTGCGTTCCACAGATTTCTTGTATTGGATGAATGTATTTGTGTAATGGGCAGAGCTCGATATGTATTCAAAATGTTGTGCAAGTGCATTTGCTTGGTCTAAAAGCGTGTCACCAGTAGCACACACCAAAGGTACATTGTGCGTTTTCTGTCCTTTGAACTTTCGAATTCTATTCCATACTTTCCGCGCATCTTTATACGAATTTATTGAAGTTAAAAAAGACCGCCAGCTATCTCTTTTGGCCTGCCGGCGAGTGCGCCTACCCAGTGCCTTTGATCGCTTGAAGGCTACTAAGTTTTCAGCCGTTGGATATCTGCGTAAGGCACCCCACGCCTTATTTTGTGCCTTTCGCGCAAGTCTGCATTCTTCATTCCCCCAAGGCCTCCGGAAATTACGAGTACCGCTCGAGCTCTTTGGGATGGCGCTTTCGGCAGACTCAAGAATATGCGATGTGAGGAAGCTACAAGATTCATCAATGCCTAAATGGCTGATGGTAATGTAGGGGGGTTTTGATTTTTCCCTAAACTTTCCCCAGTCGGCATCACATTTTCTGAATTTTTTATGTGGAATTGAATTGTGGGGGCCAGATTCTCGACATCTTAGAGTGACTGGGAAGTGGTCACGTCCGTATGGGTTAGTGTCCACTCCCCATTCAACAAGCGGAAAAAGAATAGAAAAGCCTATAGCCAGATCGATGTGCGAGTATGTGTGGTGTGTTGTACTGTAATATGTGGGCTGTTTTTATTGAATAGGCAGGCTCCGAATGATAAAAGAAACTTTTCCAGCAAGCGACCTCGGGCATCCGTGCGTTCCGACCCCCAGAGTTCACAGTGAGCATTAAGGTCGCCTACTAGTAGAAAAGGTTCCGCAAGCTCGACAATAAGGGATTCGAATTCTGAACTTGACAGGTGGTAGCCAGGAGGAATGTATAAGCAGCAGACTGTAACTAACCTGTTAAAAATTATTGCCCGGACAGCCACTGCTTCGAGGGGAGCAAGTAGCGGAAGAGATTGACAGGGAACAGATTTTTGCACAACAATTGCTACACCACCAGACGAGTGAGTGCAGCTGTCTCTGTCTTTCCTGAATACCGCGTATTGAGTGAGGAAGTTGGTTTGTGTCGGTTTTACATGTGTTTCTTGTACGCACATGATATTTGGCTGGTGTGTGTGCAGAATTTCATAGACGTCATCGAGGTTTCTCATTAGGCCCCTACAGTTCCATTGGACAGATTTGTGAACTGCCATAAAAGACCACAAAGAAAATTGATGCTGCTAGTAGAGTAGTTCCATTATTCAAGCAGTCTTTTATGTGCCTATTATGTGTTCTGTGTAGGAGCTGTAACCCTGGGCAGTGGCTTTTTTTGGCGCTCAACAGAGTGCCGCCTCTCCTTGGACGTCTGTGATGCCGGTGAGGATGGCGTCACATTCATTTCATCATTCGATTCCCTTGGAGTTGGCATTGGGTCACGTTCCTTCGCACGAGCGCCCCGAGGGACGCTAGGTGGCCGAGGCCCATGAGCAGGCCGCGGCGGGGCCGATGACGCAGGGTCAGTCGTTGCTCCCGTGTCAGTGTTCGCAGTACCCCCAGAGCCACAGAGGGGCATTGCAACAGGCACAGGAGAGGCGACACCACTTCCGAGCGTGTTTGTCGCCACTGTGACTGCGGAGTCCGCAGGCACTGTGGCGGCGTGGGCTGCCGAGGGCAGCACGGTGGGGGCGGTGGCGGGACCAAGTCAGCAGTGCTGTACTGGGTTCCCACGGAAACCTGACACCGCCCCACCCCCCCGGCGAGCAGCGTCGGCGTAGCTTCCTCAAGGAAGCATTGCACGTCTTTTCCGAGCCTCTGGGTATGAGATGTTTTCAGTTACTTTGAGATTTATTATTTCCTTCTCGTCTTTCAACTTCTGACATGACCGAGAGTAAGCGGCGTGAGGCCCAACACAGTTACAACATTTGAACTGCGCAGTGCGGCAATCGTCCGTCTTGTGATCAAGCTCTGAGCATTTTCCGCATCTTTCTTGACCTCGACAGTTGTTAATACCGTGCCCGTACCGTTGACACTTAAAGCAGCGTCGCGGATACGGGATGTATGGTCTCGTCTGGCAGTGGAGGAAACCTGCTTTTACAGACTCTGGTAGGGTGCTACGGTCAAACGTGAGGATTATAAGTTTGGTTCTTATCTCTTTTCCATCGCGCCTCATTGTGATACGTCTGACTGCTGTAACACCTTGCTCACGCAGGCCTTCGAGGATATCAGCATCACTTTCATTGAGAAGTTCAACTGACGAGATAACTTCTTGGCAGCTATTGAGAGTACGGTGGGGTGTCACAGTGATCGGTAGATCTCCAATGCTTGTTTGCTTTAATAAGTTAGAAGACTGTTCTTTACTCTTGACTTCAATCAGCATGTCAACAGAGGTTAGCTTTTTTGCCTGGTAGTTTTTTCCGACAACACTTTCGATAAATTTTGCAATCACGAACGTGGACTTGGGGGTGATTGGGGTTTCTTTGTCCACTGATTGCATGACCAAAAATCGTGGGTAGTTTGCTGGGTTTGCGAACACAAGGTTTTAAACTGGCTTGAAGATGGCTTCGGTGCGGGTCCTCTTCGGGGCCCGATCACGTTTAGAAAAGGGTTTAGAAAACACCATGCGAAACAGTATAGAGCAGGGAACAGGGGTGCTTTCTTCTCTAGCCTTACCCTAATAACTAGAGAGGCCCCGGAGCACCCCACCCGCTAAACGGACAGGGAGCCCATCGGCCGTAGCTTGACCAAGGCTCCGACGGCCACCGTTAGAGGCTTCTATCCCTCCGCCTTTCGACTCATTGCCACGGTTGGTCACAGCGTCAGTGTGGGGGCTCGGGGTCCGCGGTGTCGCCAGTACCGTGTCACCAAGATTGCTCAAGGTGCCCCGTGCGGGGATTTCTATATATATATATATATATATATATATATATATATATATAGACAGAAAATAAGGGTTGGCCGTCAAGAATCGCACCAGACCGGTATTCTGGAGGTCGTGGGTTCGGATCCCACCAGGCGGGCAATTTTTCACCACTTTCTTTTTGACTCAAAAAATTCTTCATCTCTTTCTATCACCCACCACAACCTCCCCTTTGCTTTCCCAGGTTTTTTTGACTGCCAACCCTTCTTTTCTGTCTTATTTCACGGAGCCCCTCATTTCCCATTTTCTGATTCGCTATATATATATCTATATATATATATATATATATATATATATATATATATATATATATATAGGAAATGAGGGGCTCGTTGAAAATAACACAGAAATGAGGGTTGGCAGTCGAGAAAACCTCGGAAAGCAAAGGGGAGGATGTGGTAGATCATTGAAACAGATTAAGAATTTGGAAAGAAAGAAAGAAAGTGAAGAAAAAATGCCCGCCAGGTGGGATCCGAACCCACGACCTCCAGAATCGCACCAGACCGGTATTCTGGAGGTCGTGGGTTCGGATCCCACCTGGCGGGCATTTTTTCTTCACTTTCTTTCTTTCTTTCCAAATTCTTAATCTGTTTCAATGATCTACCACAACCTCCCCTTTGCTTTCCGAGGTTTTCTCGACTGCCAACCCTCATTTCTGTGTTATATATATATATATATATACAGAAAGAAACGCCGGAAGTCTACAACACCAAAGAAGGCATAGGGGAGTGGTTAGACTATTTTTTTTACCGTTAGTGATGTTACATTATTTTTTTATTACTATTAATTACGTGAGAAAGAAAGAAAGAAAAACACGCGCCCAGAGTGGGGACCGAACCCACGCCTTTCGATATATATACATATATATATATATATATATATATATATATATATATATAAAGATAGGTCAGCAGTCTAAAACGCCAAAGGAGGCATAGGGGTGTGGTTAGTGTCTCTTCTTTTTCACTACGGCTAATTAAGTAAAAAAATTTTTTAATTATACAAAAGAAAGAAAGAAAGAAAAACACGCGCCCAGAGTGGGGACCGAACCCACGCCTTTCTATTACATGTCCAATGCCTTACCAATTCGGCTATCTGGGCGACTGTGTTCTCCTTCACTTTCTGGGCTATTTATATTTACTAGAAGTGCATCTGACGCTTGAGGGTGGTAGCCAGCGCCACTCTGACTACACGGGGAGAAGGGGACCTTCTTTTTAACCCCCGGGGCGTGACTCGAACGTCTACAGCCTGTCATTAGCGGGTTACTGGCGGGAAGCCCTCTTATGCTACCTAGGCATCAAGGCGGCCAGAACCGAGACCCTCGCTAGGCTTTCGCAGAATAATATAGTAAGGAAATGAGGGGCTCGTTGAGGAAATACAGAAAGATAGGTCAGCAGTCTACAACGCCAAAGGAGGCATAGGGGTGTGGTTAGTCTCTTTTCTTTTTCACTACGGTTAATTAAGTAAACATTTTTTTAATTATACAGAAGAAAGAAGGAAAGAAAAACACGCGCCCAGAGTGGGGACCGAACCCACGCCTTTCGATTTTAGCCCCGGGGGTTAAAAAGAAGGTCCCCTTCTCCCCGTGTAGTCAGAGTGGCGCTGGCTACCACCCTCAAGCGTCAGATACACTTCTAGTAAATATAAATAGCCCAGAAAGTGAAGGAGAACACAGTCGCCCAGATAGCCGAATTTGTAAGGCATTCGACATATAATCGAAAGGCGTGGGTTCGGTCCCCACTCTGGGGGCGTGTTTCTCTTATACCCTTATACCCTCGTTCTCTTATACCCTTACGCTACGTCGCATGTAGTCTCTAGATTCTCCAGATTTATAAAGTTAACGATTCAGGTCGACCCACTGTTTCTAGCATTAGTACTGTCACTGAGAACCTCTCGCGCTATGTCAACTGTCTTATTGGCGAAATTACCTCCAGCTTTCCATCGTTCATTCAGGATAGAAATTATTTTCTCTCGGACATCATGAAAATTGACATTCTTAACTGTTTACTTGTTACCCTTGATGTTATGTCACTATACGCTAACATTCCGCATGCGGACGGAACCCCGCGGTATTATGTGCGTATGAGCAATTGGTGGGTGACAAACCAATCTATTCTCTCACCCTTGCAACTTTCCTCCACGTTATCCTTGAGCGTAACAATTTTCAGTTTCAGGGTGTCAATTACGTGCAACTGAGCGGAACATCAATGGGAACTAAAATCGGTCCCAACTACGTGAAAGTCTCTATGGGATGTCTGGCGTCAGACTTCCTCGCAACTCCAAAATTGAAGCTACGGTACTACAAAAGTTATATAGACGATATATTCATGATATGGCTGCATGGTGAAATTGAGCTTTTTACTTTTATTGAGGCTTGTAACCGTGCGCATCCTAAAATCCCTCTCTCATTCCTACTCTATACACAGCATAACTTTCCTGAATGATACGGTCATAGTTTCTCAGGACAGGCTTCAGAAAAATCTATATAGGAAACCTACGGACAAACGCCACTATTTCCAGTTCCACAGCAGCCATGTCAGACACTCCAGGACCGCAAAACCTCATAGCCAATCTCACCATTTCAGGCGAATGTGGAAAAGCCAAGCGGATTTAAATTCCAATAGAATACAACTGCAAATAGCGCTCTTGAACTAAAAATACCCAGAGAAGGTGATCGACGACGCGATTTCCCGAGCTAACCAGTTGAACCGCAAGGCAATACTTCGTAAGAAGGCTTAGAAATCCAATCCCCAAACAAACATCGTTTTGACCCATTCGGCCTCTTCCCCGAAAGTGACATTCATACTAAAAAAACATCACAATATCCTTTTTCAAAGTTTACCCATGAAAATAATATTTCCCGACCTATAACGCGTTGTCTATAGACGGAGCAAAAATTTGGGCTGCTTTCGGACCAAAAACCGCATCAGCCGACCACAGTCTACTGGTTGCATGCCCTGTAACAAGCCACGGTGTAAGGTATGTCCTCCAATGACAACCACACAGCGAGCCGCCAGAACGGCTTAAAGCCATTATGTTAGTGTAAAATGGAACTTCAGCTCTGACTACGGCAACGTCGCATACCTGCTGCAATGCACCTTCTGCGACAAACAAAACATTGGCCAGACTGAAATCCCCTTCAGTTTGGTGTTTAACAACCAGCGCTCACATGCAGAAACCTGTCCATCTTTGCCTCTATCAAGGCATGTTAACACTCCTGGTCATTCTTTTGAGCAGATGAAGGCCACAATTCTTGAATATATTTTTAAAATGCACCACGATCGCGGAGGTTCGTGAGTCCTACCTTATCTATTAGTTTAATGCAGCGTCACTTGGCATCAATGAAAGTTATGGGAAACTGACCTCTTTCCTCCGATTAAAATTTTGGCTTTTGCTTTCTCCTTCCCCTGTCTCCTTTTCATTCATATGACTAGGTTCTGCATTTCTCCGGGTAGTCTTATGACTGTTCATCTTTTTCCCCCGAAAATATTCTTCCATTAGTTGGCGACCACCAGTAAACGATTATAGTTGGGTGCTAGTACCGCGTTCTTTACAACAGTGCCTTCACTAAACCAAGTCGGACCAGCAAGTCTGGACATTATCTTATGGGTAGAGGTCTGTGGCACCATTCTTAGTTTTGACACTCTCACATTTTATTCAATTGATGCACGCGAGCGTGTGCGATTGCTTTCCTCTCCCCTTCGGTTTTTGTATTTGTGTTTTCTAATATTCATTGCTGACCGCCTCGGCCTTCCATGAACCGGTACCATGTGCCGACCAGATGTGTACCTCCAGGTGTGCGTCATTTGCGTCCACCTGCCTTCTGTCAGGTTTGTTTTCACAACTTTCTTTACGTGCTTTCTGCGGCTCTTCGTATAGGACTGTACACTCATTTCCTGTCGAAACAGCCTGTCTGATGGCTTTTGTGCGCGCTACCCTTGCCTCCCACCCCCAGAAGCGAAGTATAATACTCTTTCATGTATCAATCAAGTCACTCTGACTCTTAGAATGGATGTGTATCGCCAGATGTGCGCCATAATCGTGCATGGGCATATCTCTTTTGATGACTCTCTTGCCCCTACTTTCGACAGGACAATGAAAAAAGTATAGCTTGCTAATTTATAATTCTTTCCCTTCTTTCTCATGTTCGTACCAGGTGACTGCGATTTATTTGACATCTTTTTATGCCCATGCGAAATGTTTGCATGGGCCTATCTTGTTTTGACGCCTGCCTTTTACACCTGTTGCAACAAGGGGAAAGAGGAATTACTTTAGTAAAAAGATTTTTTAGTTTTTTTTGTTCTGATTTCTCATGTTGGTACTGCGTAACAATGCTTTCTTGTTATCTTTTTTTACTCTCTCATTGTATTCGCTCCCCACCAACCCTACCACATTGTACAAAGTCTCACTTCCTTTTCCTTTCCCTCGCCCTGGCTACATTCTCCATACGTATAAACCTGAAACCAACTTATTCTGTACTCTGACGAAAGGAAGTCCTCTTCCTAAACGTCAGTAAACTTTTACTTCTCGAATGTTTTCCTCGTGCGCCTCTGTCTCTTTTTTTCTTGCTCGTGCTCTGTGTGAGTTTTTCTTTCCATACCATGTATATATAGATGTATATACATAGAGATGCATATATACATATATATATATATATATATATATATATATATATATATATATTCAAAAACTTGGGTGCGACCACTTGGAAAACACTAACAAAGACTTTATTTCGACAGTTTCGACCAGTGGCCTGGTCTGCTTCAGGGAAAATTACAAGTGACTGAATATGCTCTACGATACACACTTCACGAGAGAGGGGAATTTTGCCCTCTACCTCTCTTTCTTGCCAGAAAAGAAACCAAATAAATGAAAGCAAACATGTACAATAATCTCAGCGGCACATATACACGTCTCTCCCCAGGCGAGCGGCGATACAAAGCAAGGAGAGGGGAAAAGGAAAACAGGAGAAAAAAGGAGTATAAAGAAGGAGGCAATTAGAAATAGAGAAAGAGGGGAGAAAAGGAGAGGCAGAAGAAAGGGGGTTCTCAGAAGCAAGCACCGATGAATACGAAGGTCGAACAGCGGAAACTTGAAAGGTAGAGTGAGGGACCGCTCAGCGGCTCAGAATGACGTGACGTGCCGCATTCCGCGTACTGTAGAAAGAGAGAGAAGAAGAAAAAAAAAAGGGAAGAAAAACCCCTAGGAGTGAATTATGTTTGAAGAACGTTGTTGCGAATGTAGATAGGCGCCACATGGCCCCCAGTAGCTCACGAATGCCAATACAGGGTCTAAACACACATAGCGAGAGGAGCGGAGGAAACATGAGTACGGAGGCTGCGGCGTCGGGCAAGGTCCGCGCACCCAACATGGTCCGAAGTCGTGTTGTAATCGATAGCCCGAGTCGGCGCCGCGCACCACGGAGATTTATTGGTGCAGAAGCGCTAGCGGAGCGCCGGAACGTCGCCGGAGGAGTCATTCCCGTGCGGAAACGCACCCCCCTAGCACCCCCCCCCCCCCCTCGTTTTTCCGAAGCTCGTAACCGTGTGGTCGCCAGGCGCGTGTTCTCTATTTTGTTAAAAATGGCAAAACGATAATGAGGAGAAAAGTAGGTCTGAACCGCAGATTTATTGCTAACAGCACTCGTTTGACTCCCTCGCCGCACGCCCCCCGCTCTCTCCCCCCCAAAAATAATAATAATAAATAAAAAAAAGTTCACGTAAGGTCTCGTAGGCAGCCCAATCTCCCTGCGCTCTCGTTTATACCCTCAGTAAGCGTCCGAAATTTATGTATAAAGAACGATTCTCTCTGTTCCCGCTCGTAAGTATTGCGGAAGCCGGACTGAATTAACACTACTTGTGTTGTTTCGAAGGAGTGATCCGGGAGGCGGAGGTGCCTGGACAGTGGAAGACCGGGAAGTCCATTTACATGCGACTTGTGATTGTTAAATCTGGTGCGGAAGGGCGTTTCGGTCTGTCCAATGTACTCCTGATTACAAACCAGGCAACGAAGTTTATAGATTACGTTTGAGGTGTCGCAATTTAAATTTTCTTTGATAGCATATTTAAAGGTTGACCTGCTGGCCTGGGCAATATTAGTCGTCGCGATGTGGGTGCAGACTTTACAGCGCGGCTTGCCGCATGGTCGGCAGCCTTGAGCTCGCTCAGGTGGCTCAGTTTTAGCGTTGACTAAGAGGTCCCTCAAGTTTTTGCCACGTCGGTACACAACACGAGGGGGCTGCTGGAAAATGGCCGACAACCGGTGGCTCTGTTTGATGATATTGAAATTTCTTCTCAAGATGTCATTTACTTTAGGAATTTTGGAAGAGTAGGTGAGGACCAAATTAGTCTCGGGGTGGTTTTCTTTTCTGCTTTCAGCTAGAATGTCCTCTCTTTCTAAGTTGCGAGCGCGCTCAATTGCATCGTCAACTATTCCTTCTGGGTATTTTTGGCCAATCAGGGAGGTCTTAAGTTCACGTGCATTTTTCTCGAAATCCTCCTGCCCGGAGCATATTCTACGGTACCTGTGTGCCTGTGAATACGGTATGCCTGTTTTACAATGGCGAGGCTGGCTGCTAAAGAAGTGGAGATACTGTTGGCGGTCAGTGGGCTTCCTGTACAATGTTGTTGAAATGTTCCGACTGTCCAGGAGCAGCGTGACATCTAAGAAATTAATGGTTTTGGTTTAGATCTGATGGGTTAGTTTTATTGAAGGATGCAGGGAGTTGATATCTGAAATGAATTCCGTGAGGCTCGCCTCATCGTTGTCCTAAATGAAGAAGATGTCATCCAGAAAGCGCTTGTAAATTACGGGTTTAGGGCAGCGTTTTCCAATGAATTCCGTTTCCAATGACGCCATGAAGATATTGGCATATGTTGGTGCCATTTTTGGCCCCATGGCTGTGCCGTTAATTTCAAGTTAGTGTTCACTGTCGAATTCAAAGTGATTGTATTCAATGACGAGGCGGAGGAGGGTTTCTAATGTGCTAGGGCTGACATCTAAGCAAAAATTAGAGTCACCGTAAGATGAAATCGCGGCCAGTATGCCATCAGTATGAGGAATGTTTGTATAGAGCGACGTAACGTCCATGGTGACGAGAAAACTGCCAGGTGGGACAACTAGGTTCGAAACCTCGCGGAGGAAGTGACCCGTATCTTTTATGTATGGGCGGAACGTTGGAGGGATATCCTTAATTTTTTCTGTTGCCGTTCCATTGCTCGACACGATAGGGCGGCCAGGATTATTTTCTTTATGTATTTTGGGAAGAAGGTAGAAACTGACAGGCTTAGAATTATGAGGTACCATTAATTTATACATTGCGTGGGTAATTTTCCCATCGTCCAGCAATGACTTGAGTGCGTCGATAATTTCGGCTTCAAACTGTATTGTTGGGTCGGCAGCAAGCTTGCGGTAGAATGTCTTATCAGTTAGCTGTCGCTGCCCCTTCCGGATTCCGCAATACTGACGAGCGGGAACAGAGAGAATCGTTCTTTATACATAAATTTCGGACGCTTACTGAGGGTATAAACGAGAGCGCAGGGAGATTGGGCTGCCTACGAGACCTTACGTGACCTTTTTTTTTATTATTATTATTATTTTGGGGGGGGGGAGGCGGGGGCGTGCGGCGAGGGAGCCAAACGAGTGCTGTTAGCAATAAATCTGCGGTTCAGACCTACTTTTCTCCTCATTACCGTTTTGCCCTTTTTAACAAAATAGAGAACACGCGCCTGGCGACCACACGGTTACGAGCTTCGGAAAAACGGGGGGGGGGATGCTAGGGGGGGGGCGTTTCCGCACGGGAATGACTCCTCCGGCGACGTTTCGGCGCTCCGCTAGCGCTTCCGCACCAATAAATCTCCGTGGCGCGCCGCGCCGACTCGGACTATCGATTACTACACGACTTCGGACCATGTTGAGTGCGCGGACCTTGCCCGACGCCGCAGCCTCCGTACTCATGTTTCCTCCGCTCCTCTCGCTATGTGTGTTTAGACCCTCTATGGCATTCGTGAGCTACTGGGGGCCATGTGGCGCCTATCTACATTCGCAACAACGTTCTTCAAACATAATTCACTCCTAGAGGTTTTTCTTCCTTTTTTTTCTTTTTCTCTCTCTGTCTACAGTACGCGAAATGCGGCACGTCACGTCATTCTGAGCCGCTGAGCGGTCCCTCACTCTACCTTTCAAGTTTCCGCTGCTCGACCTTCGTATTCGTCGGTGTCTGCTTCTGAGAACCCCCCTTTCTTCTGCCTCTCCTTTTCTCCCCTCTTTCTCTATTTCTAATTGCCTCCTTCTTTATACTCCTTTTTTCTCCTGTTTTCCTTTTCCCCTCTCCTTGCTTTGTATCGCCGCTCGCCTGGGGAGAGACGTGTATATGTGCCGCTGAGATTATTGTACATGTTTGCCATCATTTATTTGGTTTCTTTTCTGGCAAGAAAGAGAGGTAGAGGGCAAAATTCTCCTCTCTCGTGAAGTGTGTATCGCAGAGCATATTCAGTCACTTGTAATTTTCACTAAAGCAGACCAGGCCACTGGTCGAAACTGTCGAAATAAAGTCTTTGTTAGTGTTGTCCAAGTGGTCGCACCCAAGTTTTTGAATATTTAAACAGTAGCCAAGAATTCCTTCTCTGCTATATATATATATATATATATATATATATATATATATATATATATATATATATATATATATATATATATATATATATATATATATATATATATATATATATATATATATATATATATATATATATATATATATATATATATGCAGAAAGATAGGGCAGCAGTCTACAACAGGCATAGGGGTGTGGTTTGGCTCTTTTCTTTTTCACTACGGTTAATGAAGTAAACATGTCTTTTTTTAATATACAGAAGAAAGAAAGAAAGAAAAACACGCGCCCAGAGTGGGGACCGAACCCTTCCTTTCTTTCTTCTGTATATTAAAAAAAGAAATGTTTACTTCATTAACCGTACTGAAAAAGAAAAGAGCCTAACCACACCCCTATGCCTCCTTTGGCGTTGTGGACTGCTGCCCTATCTTTCTGTATTTTCCTCAACGAGCCCCTCATTTCCTTACTATATATATATATATATATATATATATATATATTTATACATAACGAATCACAATAGGAAGTGAGGGGCTCAGTGAAATAAGACGGAACATAAGGGTTGGCAGTCAAGAAAACCTCGGAACGCAAAGAGTAGGATGTGGTAGGTCATTGAAACAGATAAAGAATTTGGAAAGAAAGAAAGAAAGAAAGAAAGTGGAGAAAAAATGCCCGCCAGGTGGGATCCGAACCCACGACATCTAGAATACCGGTCTGGTGCGATAACCACTACCGGACCGGCGGGGCGATTTCCCCTTCCACTTTCTGGGGTATTTATGTTAAGGTATTTTTGTTTCCTGTGCTTGGTGGTGGCATCCAGCGCCACTCGGACTACTCCGGGTGAAGGGGACCTTCTTTTTAACCCCCGAGCCGCGACTCGAGTGTCTAGGACATGTCAAGAGTGGTCGACCAGCTTTGAACCCTCTTAAGCTTCCTATGGCACCAAGACTGCCAGAACAGAGGCCCTCGCTATGCATGTAGCGAATCAGAATGCAAATGAGGGGCTCAGTGAAATCAGACAAAAAATTGGGTTGGCAGTTAAGTTGGCAGTTAAGGCGAACGAGGACATGTCGGAAAATGACAAAGTCCGGCACCTTCTGGAAGGCATTAGCACATTTGCCTTTAATGCTCTCGTCGCTGAGAATCCCACCACCGTACGCGACGTAGTTACGATTTGCCAGCGCTTGGATGCGCTGCTGTCCGCTCGCATCCAGCAGCATACCCCACCAGCCTGCCTTCCACCCGACACGGAGCTGCGCTCTTTAATACGTAGTATCATTAGGGAAGAACTTCAGGCGCAAAAGACCTCTGGACTCTCTGGTTATCTCCAGTTCTCCTCTGGTGCCACTTTGCGTGACCTGGCTAAAGAAGAACTGCGTCTCATGGATAGCGGGCCCTCTACCGAACACGCTGCTCCACAGCACGTGGCTCAGTACACCGAGATCAGCCCACTACAGCCAGTCTTCCAGCATCCGGCGCCTGCTCAGGGTCATTTGTCTGCCCTTTCTCCATGACTCCCTGAGCCGTACAGCCAGTACTGTGCTCCTTGGCGACCCCCCCTACCCACTTTCTTCTGCTGTGGTATCAGGGGTCTTATTGCCCGATTTTGTCGACGGCATCAGCAAGAAGAACGTGCAGGCCTTATACCGGACCGCAACACCTACCGACCTCCATATGGCTTTCGTCAACGGGCATATCATTCCCCTCTACGGCCCTTTTCGTCGACCCCGGACACACTGGACGTTCCTGGAAGTTCAAGCACATCGCGACGCCGTTCACCATCTCCCTTCCGTAACCGCTCGGTATCAGCCCTTCGCCCCGCGTCTCATGCTGCTGCCCTCCGCCAGGAAAACTAACCTCTGCAGTTTTTGGAGGGAAATCTGCTACACCTGGTAAAAGTACAATTCCTCCGAAGCGGCCATCGAACCTTTTACCTGTCGTCGTCGAAGGTATTTGTGTTGATGCTCTTGTGGACACTGGCGCAAGTATTTCAGTTATACATGCAGACTTGTGTGCTCAACTTCGTAAAGTGCAAACGCCCTGCTCTGGCCCGACCTTGTGTGGCGCAAATAATGTTTTCATTCAGGCCTCTGGACAGTGCATGGTACGCGTACTTATCGACGGCCTTCGGCATCATATCCCGTGCGCGGTGCTGGCGTCGTGTGCTCATTAGCTAATTTTGGGGTGGGACTTTCTCCCTTCAGCCTCAGCCGTCATCTCTTGTGATAGCCGAACCCTTGATATCTCCAATAAGCAAGTTTCTATTGTTTGCAGTATGCCTCAAGTGAACCTCATAGTGCCTCCTGATTGTGTTCTTTCTCCAGGACTGGATGCTCTCCTCACAGTTCGATCGGCGGAAATCAGTGAGGGGGACATTTTAGTCGTCCCTTGTGCCAGCCTACTCTCTAAAGGAGTCGTAATAGCTACGTGCCTCATACGCTTCTGCAATGGGTCCGCAACCCTTCCCGTGACCAACGCTAGCCCCGAACTGATACTGCTGCATGAAGGCACGACAGTGGCCTCGACTCATCAGGGAGAGACCATTGATGGTGTTCCTATTGGCTCGTTGTCGGCTCTTCCGCTTCCGTTTTTTCGGACACTTCTACTTCAGCGCTGACCGCCACCATTAGCCCCGACGTCACGCAGGCAGAGGCACAGTCCTTATTGGCCTTACTGGACAAGGACCGTTTATCTTTCGACTCCTTTTCCACAACATTAGGCCAGACCACTGCCGAAGCACACCGCATACAGACAGACAGTCCTCACATCATACGCCGCCGCTGCACGCAAGGGTTATGCCGCCACCGCTGCACTGCACGCGTTATGCGGAGTTGTGGGTTCGATTCCCGCTTCCGGAAAAAAACGGCGGATTTTTTTTAGACTTCTATGTTCGCTTATTTATCACTGTAACACACAAACATGACAAACACACGTCCTTCGGCAGTATTAAATATTTCGAAAAAGCCGAATAGCACTGGCTGCAACCTTGATTTGTGTCCTTACCGAGTCCCTCATCGCGTATCTTCCTATATATATATATATATATATATATATATCCAAAATCCGAAGTTCGAAATAGGAAGATTCGAAGCAGCCCTTTATTTATTTATTTATTTTTAAATACCCTCAACGTCACTGAGGGCATTACAGAGGGGAGTGGGGAAAAATTGTACAATAAACAAGTAATACGGCATATGATGCGGACATAAGACCATGTCCAAAACAATCAAGAAAATATTACCGTCCTAAACATGAAATCCAGACCTATGAAACATCAGAAAAATGCGCAAGTAGGGCAGCATTGAATAGCTTGTTATAATGTATCGACACTAGTGGTTCGGGAAGGTGATTCAATTCACTCACAGTGCAGGGTAAAAATGAATGATAAAATGCGTTTGTTTTGCAGGAGAACGGCGCAACTTTGTAGCGATGATCGACGCGGCATGATATGTAAGACGGGGCTGATTAAAGAAAATTGTGAAGATGCACGTGGAAATAAATTTTGCGAAACAAAGATAAATGAAGCATCTTGCCGCGCAATGACAGGGTAGGCAGAAACAATGTTGATTTCATAAAAGACACACTAGCAGTGCGATGATAGTTAGACAGTATGGAACGAGCCGAGCGGTTCTGGACTGTGTCTACCCCTGTAACTAGAAATTCGTGGGCTGGGTCCCATATTGAGGCCACAACCATCTGACCCCCAGCCAAGCGCGAGAGACTGCGAGATGCTAGAATCCAGTCCAGAAAACGAGAAAAGCCCTGCCACCCCCACCGTCAAAACGTACGATCTCCGAAAACACTGTGGCTCTGCACGTCGCATTTACAGGAATTGACATCCTGCCCGCGCAAAATGTTCCGACCTCCTCATCCTCAGATGACACGCGTGATCAGCTGCTGACGCCTAATTTTTTTAAGATAAGGAAAACAATTTACAAGCCGGTGCGCCATGACCTACATGTTCGTACACTCAAAATATATCTAAAGGCTGGGATCGCCCCCCGGGGCCTTCTTCTATCATTAACACCATCGATGCATACCTTTAACAAACGTGAAACACAAAATTGGAATGACATTCTTAAATCCGCATCACTTCAGCTGACTAAAATAGTAGTGGATGATTGTGATAATACACTCGCGTCTCTGAGGGCGGAGGAGCTTCGTGCTAGGAATAATATTGTCCTTTCTGCGCCGGAGGCCAGCGAACTAGAACTTTTCGAGAAAAAGAAGACAGATGAAATAATCAGAATTAAAATTAAAAAATTGTCAAGGGATAAAGTTTTATACTCGAACGAGTTCTCTCACATCAATTCAGCTCTTTACCATGCGGACAGTGGGAATCCTAAAATTACACCCAATTCGGCCCTGCAAGTCGAAATAAATTCCAAAAACTCAAAAGGTCATGGATAAAAACATAATTAACCTCTCCGGAGTGCATCTTACTATTCATGAGCGGTCGCTAATCTCGCGCGGGCTGACATTTTGCCCAAGTACCGGCCGATACAATAAGTTTGGCTTGCTAAAAGATCTGGACAATTTTTCACGGAATTTGCGCCTTGAAGAATATTGTTTCGATGAGCCAGCGAAAGAGCGCACTGCCCCAACCTCCCTCAATGTAGGGCGACAGTCGACACCGAAATCGGAGCGGGAAAAACACTTGGACTCGTACATTGAGGCCGTTCAAAGAGACGTCCTGCGAACGTATAACGCTCGCCAACCAGGGGCCCAGAATCTTTCTAGAGAGGAGCGCGAAGCACTAAAGCACTGAGTGATCGAACAGACATTGTCATAAAACCGGCCCATAAAGGGGGAGGGATTGTAATACTTAGTAAACCAGACTACATTCAAGAAGGCCACCGTCAGGTAAATAACAAATTTTTCTACCAAAAACTTGACGCAGATCGAACTTTTCAACATGAGGAAATAATAACAACACTAAATAATCTTGTAAAATTGGGGTAAATAGAGCTATACCTCCGTAAAGCACTTACCGCAGCACACGCAACGCCAGGAAGGTTTTACATGCTGCCTAAAGTTCATCAAGAAGGGAACCCGGGTAGACCAATAATTTCGGGAAGAGGCACTCTCCCCGAACCAATTTCAAGCTACATAGACTCCCTGATTAAGAAAATACCCTCCACCCATTCGGCGTATCTTCGTGATACTAACCACTTCCTTCGGGAAATCGACAACATAAAATTCCCTGATGGCGCCTTCCTTGTAACTCTAGATGTAACTTCTCTGTACACAAATATACCTCACCGAGATGGGATTGAAGCCCTGGTTGAGTCCTATAGCATACATCGGGATCACGATTCTCCAAGCCCACAAGTTATTAAAACATTGACCAAGCTAGTGCTGGAGTTAAATGGCTTTGAATTCCACAATTAGTATTATCCTTCAAATAAACGGCACTGCGATGGGCACTCGAATGGCACCCAACTACGCTAACATATTCGTGAACGATCTCGAAACAAAATTTCTATGAACCCGGGAAATTAGGCCATTTTTTTACAAACGCTTTCTGGACGATGTATTCCTTATTTGGACCGGTACGGAGGAGAAGTTAATTGACTTCATCGAGTGTTTTAACAAGGCCCATACAAGCATTGCATTCACTTATACCTATTCAACCACGAAAAGCAATTTCCTCGACGTGCATATAAATACAGACAAAGGAGAATTGATCACTACCGTGTACAAAAAACCAACCGATAGGCAGCAGGATCTGCACTTTGACAGTTGTCATCCGCGCCACTGCAAAACGAGTATCCCATACTCGCAGGCCCACCGATTTAGGAGAATTTGTTCCCGCACCGAGGACTTCGAGGCAAACGCAGAAAACTTGCGCAATGTACTCGCGAAGCAACAATACCCACCCCCCATAGTCAACGACGCTATTTGCAAAGCGGCAACCTTGATCGCCAAGAGTTGCTGCACCATGATTTGGGATCCGTTTCATGCCAAGAATATTACAGAGATTGAACGTATCCAGCGTCTTGCTGCACGGTTCATTTTGTCCGACTACAGAACATCGTCATCAGTAACAAATATGATAAAGAAAATCGCCTTGCCGTCACTTCAACTCTGCCGCCAGGTCGCGCGCCTCAAATTTCTTTATCTACTGTACGGCAATAAAACCGGCCTGTTACACGAAGATTATCTGCTTCCCGCACCACAAAGGTCATCGAGGATCAATCACAGCAAGATCATACGCCCGTACGTCGCCCGCACTAAAATATTTCAGAAGTCTTTTTTTCCTAACACCATAGAACAATGGAACTGTTTGCCCCTCTCGATTGTGGAATGTACAAGTGTTGGTGCATCTGAACATGCATTGTATAATCACCTTTTGTAACCCTCTCCTGCTTGGGCAGCGATGCTGCCTGCAGTATTTCTAAATAAATAAATAAATAAAAACCAGAAAGGGAGAGGCAACCTGGTTCTGACGTTCGGAGGCAATTCCCCGAACATAAACAAAATCTTGAAAAAGCATTTCAACATGCTACAACAGAGTGAATGGCTTTCGAAAATCTTTCCCTCCCCTCATCGTGTCGTATACAAGTGCCCCAAAAATATTAAAGATTACCTTGTACACGCCAAACTGAGAGGACACCCAAAGGTGGGTGTCAACCATGCGGAAAGGCACGGTGCCGCGTATGTAAACACATGCAGACAACCACGGTGGCAGAAAGCACCAAATCCAATTTCAAACATCTAATTCACGCGACCCTCGACTGCGACTCTTCTAATATCGTGTACCTTCTGGAGTGCAGTGTTTGTGGCATTCAAAACATTGGCCAGACGGACACGGCATTCGGCATGCGCTTCAACAACCATCGCGCACATGTTCGTTCACTCCCGGATCTACCCTTATCCCGACATATTAACTCCGAAAACCACCCGTCTGATTCTATCAAGGTTACACTTTTACAGAGTGGATTTTCTATTACAAGAGAATACGAACAACGTGAATCTTACATTATCCACAAATTCAATACCGTAAAGGCAGGAATAAATGTTAGCCCGGGCATTATGTCGCCTATACATGCTGTTGAAAATCTGGCTGCAGAATTATCCCCTATCTAAATTGTAAGTCTCTGTTTTGTTTTAACAAGTAATCAAGCTATTCTTATTTTATTTATTTCCTTTCTGGAGTTTCCGCACACGCGGCATATACTACAAACCGCCTCGAGGCGACCGCCGTCGTTTACTCCAACAAAGGACCCGAGCAACTCCCGCGTGCTGGTAGAGGATTAGTTAAGCGCCCTTCCCAGGGTTCATTGTCAGGGATGACCCCTTCGACTGTCCGTGCAGAGCAGAAGAATAGACCTAAGTATGATGAATGCCGCTCGCCCGTCCTGCCGGTCGGCGGAACCTTGCATGTTTTGAGCCACGGTGCGGAGATCGTACCTACACTCTTAACGAGCCTTCCTATTTGTTTGTATGGTTGGCGTCACTGAAGCATGTGTGCGGCTGCGACCGCTTCCTGTAAACTATTTCCGTAATGTCAGTGACCATTGGAATGCTGTGCCCCCAGTGATTGTGTGAGATCCTTTCTGTTACTGCTTTGCGCTTTCCTTTCTTGACCAGAGCGGCGCCCTTCTGAAGCGAGCGGTCCCTGTCACTCTTTCTACAAGCTGACGAATGATAGGGGACAGCGTTTTGAAAGATTTGTGTACTCTTCTCTCCCCTATGCATGTTTAGGTTTGCTTTGTTTTCTTTTTTTCCCTCTCAATTTCTCTATTTTGTTAACATTCACCTCAACTCGCTGAGAGGGTGTGTTTGTTGTTGCTTTTCTCCCCAAATTCCCCGTCTCCCTCTCTTTCTCCCTCTCTCTCTCTCTCTCTCTATATATATATATATATATATATATATATATATATATATATATATATCTCCCTCTCCCCCTTTTTTTCTCGGCGTCGTTGGACGACGAGCTTATAAATACGTGCGGACAAATACGAAATGTTGTCTTGATAAAGGTCGGCATCCTACCGAAACGTCGACCAATGAACAGTTTTGTTAGAAGCTATACCCATTTTTTACTATTTGTCACGGCAACCTAAGACAGCCCTTCTCGTAATCTATATATACAGTCAAACCCGGATATATCGAACTCGCAAAAAACGGTCATTAGTTCGATATATCGTATAATTCGATATATAATGTTTAAAGAATTTGACAATGCACAGAACGTACCTCATCACTAACTTGTTTACTTGCAAGATACATGCTCCGCGGGCACACTAGCGCGAGAAATAGTCTCCGATCTTCTTTTGCTTCATCATTTTCGAAGCATTGTTGAGCACACACTTTTCAACATTGTCAAGTGACTCGAAACAGCTGAACCCACAGACTTCTATTGCCGCGCAGTGGCGGCGAAGAACGCTCAGCGCATGAAGAGCATCGGAACATGGGGGCGGGGCGGAACTCGTCGAGTCCTCGCAGTTGAACACACATGAACAAGGCGTACCGATGCGTCGTCAACCGCGAAAACACGAAAAGGGAAGCATGCGTAGAAGCGAGGGGAGAGAGAGCCCGCCGCGCGAGACTGGCGAGACAGCGGGAGAGTGTGGTCCAACCACTATTTCCAGGGGGTCGCTGTCAGAGCGAGCGAGAGCGCGAGCGCTTGGGCTAAGTGACTTTTCAAACTGGGGGAGGAGGCGTAGGCAGCTCGCCCAGCTGCCGCGCGGGAAAGCCAACTTCGGGGGCAATCTTGCGCTGCCGAAGTTCGATATATAGGTTGCGGCTGCCTTTTTTTTCGATGTAGCCGTACTTTTTGCTATATATTCTCCCGGTAACATTATAGTGCACAATAATTGTTCGATATATGGGATAATTCGATGTAAACGGGTT
Source organism: Haemaphysalis longicornis (assembly GCF_048455015.1). Classification (NCBI taxonomy): domain Eukaryota; kingdom Metazoa; phylum Arthropoda; class Arachnida; order Ixodida; family Ixodidae; genus Haemaphysalis; species Haemaphysalis longicornis. Next base: position 144,142,005 of record NW_027526422.1, on the reverse strand, counting down.
CGATATAGTCGGGTTTGACTAATTTACTAAATATAATTAGCCCAGAAAGTGAAGAACACAGTCGCCCAGATAGCCGAATTGGTAAGGCATTCGACATGTAATCGAAAGGCGTGGGTTCGGTCCCCACTCTGGGCGCGTGTTTTTCTTTCTTTCTTCTGTATAATTAAAAAAATGGTTACTTAATTAACCGTAGTGAAAAAGAAAAGAGCCTAACCACACCCCTATGCCTCCTTTGGCATTGTAGACTGCCGACCTATCTTTCTGTATTTCCTCAACGAGCCCCTCATTTCCTTACTATATTATTCTGCGAAAGCCTAGCGAGGGTCTCGGTTCTGGCAGCCTTGATGCCTAGGTAGCATAAGAGGGCTTCCCGCCAGTAACCTGCTCATGACAGGCTGTAGACGTTCGAGTCACGCCCCGGGGGTTGAAAAGAAGGTCCCCTTCTCCCCGTGTAGTCAGAGTGGTGCTGGCTACCACCCTCAAGAGTCAGATACACTTCTAGTAAATATAATTAGCCCAGAAAGTGAAGAAGAACACAGTCGCCCAGATAGCCGAATTGGTAAGGCATTCGACATGTAATCGAAAGGCGTGGGTTCGGTCCCCACTCTGGGCGCGTGTTTTTCTTTCTTTCTTCTGTATAATTAAAAAAATGGTTACTTAATTAACCGTAGTGAAAAAGAAAAGAGCCTAACCACACCCCTATGCCTCCTTTGGCATTGTAGACTGCCGACCTATCTTTCTGTATATATCTATATATATATATATATATATATATATAAACAGTTGCAAGAAAGCAGGACCTGGCTGTTGGGGCAACTATAACGTTACATATATTCAGACGCTGAGAATGATGTGATCTATCACAGGCCACACCGTCACAAACCCTGGTATGTTTTGCCTGGTACATTTTGTTATTTATTTATTTTTATTTATTTATTTATTTATTTATTTATTTATTTATTTATTTATTTATTTATTTATTGCAATGTCGGTTTATAACCCAGGTAGCGGATAGCAGCAAGAGAGGTCTCAGAGGCGGAAAGGCCATCCAAACGATGAGTTTATCAGAATTAGTCGACACTTCACGAGCTTGACGCCAAAGGCGATTCCGGTGTGGTGGCTCGTTCCTGTTTCCGCGACTTAAATTTGAGCTACGAAAGCTGATACAAGGTAATGGCATAGTATAGGAACTAAAAACAAATTTATAAAACGCAGGAGGCTAGACCAGAAAGCCACTTGTCGCATGCCAGTGCGTACATTGTCTAACATGCAAATGCCATTATTATGGTTAGATTTTGTTTACATAATGCGGTCTATGACAGCGGATATAGGGCACGGCTGCTGATTTTCATAGAACACTATGAAGTTTAGTCAGACTTTATTCACTTTTACAGGGAGAAACAGCCCCTGGAAACATCCCGATGCACGTCGCCTCCAAAAACCTGGAGTAGTACACAGAAATAGAGAGTTTCTATAAAGGCTTTGAGAATGCTCTTTACCTTGGCGTCCGCGTCCAGTTCGTTGCCTTTTTCGGTGAGTTTGCGCACACAGTCAACAAAACCTCCTTTGACGGCGAAATGCAAGGCTGTGTGGTTGTACTTGTTGGTGGCGTTGATACTTACTCCACGTCCAAGTAGAAACTTTATCATGTCCGGTTGATTGCTGTAAAAAATGCGCAGCATGGGTGGGAGACGGCATACAAAAAAATCAAAATCTCTATAACACTTTATTTTGGCTCATTATATTTCAGCTTTTTAACAAATCTGTGGTTTTCTTATTGGCTTCAAAGTTATTCATTTATAAAAATATGGTACTTTGAATCGGCAACGGCATAATTAGAGTTTGCATTATGCTCGTAGCGCGCGACATAGCCCCGTTTGGTATTGCATGTGGTTGATTAATGTTTGTGGATTTTCAGCTAAATCTGAAGGTGCACCTTCCGGTATTTATAAAAGTCTGAAAGGTGCTTTCTTCGGTTTTTTGAGGGGTGAGGGTTTCTTTTGTTATGAATTGTGTACGATCTGGCTGAGGAAAATGAGTCAATTTAAAGAAAGCATTCCTACATCGTCCTGTATTTTCTCGCCCTGTATTTTCTCGCCCATTGTACACTGCGCCGTACCATTCGCATTTAAGGTACGGCGCAAGCGAAGCCATGCGCCGTACGTAGCTATGCTGATGTACCATCTACCACGCCAAGCTGTAATACCTAAATTTCCACATATCTTCTAAGTTCACAAATCGGCGTAGAAAGGCAATTTTTTGTATCTCCGAGGCTAGTGTTTTGTGTTTCGTTTTTCAAGGGCCCTGGAGGGATGTTTTGCCAGGTATGTTTCTCGTTTGGCTTGAAGGGCTTCCATCAGCGGTCGCTCCTTTGTGCATGCACCAGTTAGAGTGATCTGGGGGAGGGGGCGTGCTCTCACCGCCAGACTTTACGCGCTCTCCTATGACATGACCCTTGTGCTTTGAAAGATTTCAATATGGATGCCTCACGGCCCCATGAAACGGACATGTCTTACTTGGTCGAGTGCTTGGGGTTGGCGTGTTAGACAGAGAGTAAGATGACTGCGTACAAGCACTGTACGAGAAAAAGAAACATTGTGCGTGTTTCTGTTTTCCAGTACGGTTTTTTGCGTTGTTCCAGTGATGAGCCATTATCAATTAGCCTGGCTTCCTATATAGTTGAGAAGGAAACTGACTGCCCAATGTTGGTCCACTAGAATCGGGCTCTCTTCCTTCCTCGTTTCATTATCTAGGAAGTATGCTCAACTGCAAATTACAAGAAAGTGTACTTTGGATTGTGCGCTCCTTACACAGCGTCAAGTTTCGCTGGTTACCTTCTTCACCGAGTGGACTTGCAGCGAAGTTCTTGCCCAATCGTACTTCGGGCTAGCTTGAAAGTGTGCCTACTTCCTTAGCTTTTCTCGACCGTAAAATTGCGAAGTTTGGGCTGCATGCACTGGCTGCCTTCTCAGAGCTACAAAATGTTATGATGTTTCTGATACCGAACACAGTAAAAAGACCAATACCTCCTATTTTCGGGCTGCTGAAGGTCTTACCATCAGTTAAATATTTGGGATTGTCTTGAGTAAATTAGTGACATTTTTTCATTAGAACTGTGCTTCATATGTAACGCTGAGTGAATAACTATTTCGCCGACAAGGAAAAGGAGTCTTCCTTCCTTTGCCGCCAACGCTTCTACATGTGCAGAGCGGATCACCCGATAAGTGAACTATGGGGACTAATGGGTCTTTCTCTGTACTCCTAAAGACTTTTAACAGCGGAGCCGTTTAGCAAATTGTAATTTTTCGTGTCCTCAGTTAAAAATACCAAGAAATTGCCGAGCACGCACAAGCAAGCGCGGGCCTCGCGGCAACCGCTCAGCAGCTAACTTCCCTTTTTGGATCAAAGATTTAACAACAACAATGCCCAGAAAATGTGAGCGCTTGTGTGTGAGCACCTCGCGACGACCGCCCAGCCTACCGGGGGCATGTTTGTCTAGCCAATCATATCAACTTAGAATGACTGGCCAAGGTTGCGGCGATCATGCGGTAGTTAAAAAACCCAAAAAAATGCCAAGCGCTCCTGGGTGCGTGCCTATCGCGACCGTACAGGGTCCGCGGTGCACGTTTGCAAGCCAATCATACCCACTTTGGGAGATTGGCCCACATTGGCGAAAAAACTCCAGCGTTCGCCGTGATCGTGGCAACATTTGCTCGCAACTAGAACGCCACGTCACTTCCAAAATAATGAAGGGAGCTCACACATAGGAAAAATAATGGAGTAAATGTCGTTGCGGCAGAGGAGAAGAAGCAAATCGGCAGCAAACGGGGGCTTAAATGGTGGTGATTGTGGTGAATGTTGCGTACAGATTCGCTACCACCAAGTCTTATGCGTTAGTGTAACCTTCCGTCATCTCCTTATATGATCGGTAGTCTCTCATAAATTCAGCTCGGGGCTAGACTGTGGTTTCGCAATTGAGATGTAGTGCGACACCTTGAGAAGGTGTCGCTAAACAGTGGTTTGTGGTCACATTTATAATAAATGCTACTAAAAATGTCAGTTCACCGGCTGTTCTGTAAAGATATGTCACCATCAACATCATCCTCACCAGCATGGAGTAAAGAACTCTCAGGAGAAGCCCCTAGCATCCCAATGCATTGCGAAAAGTGCGGAGGAAGTGGCGTCATTTTTCTTGAGCCCACAGAAAGCGTTGCGTATAGCTATTTACGACTGTGGCGTCTAAATTTGGCCAAATGCGCACGGACAATGTTTTTACGGCGCTTTGACTCTAGCTGCCTCGCCACGCTTAGAACACTGCGCAGTCGCTATGGCAAACGTTTTTAGCTTAGGTCAGTTTGAAAACTTCGCCGTTGGAGGCGGCCCCAACTCGTATCACGGCCGCAGCGGCGCTGGCGTCACCTCGAGATCGGCGGAGCGAGCAGCCGCCGCCGCCGCCGCCGGCTGCTGCACGCGAAAGCATCCCCGCTCAGCGTTGGCGAGTACCACATTCGGTGCTTTGCTTCCTGTGCGTTTCTTCATTGTGAAGCGAAGCGAAATTCTTCGCAGCCGAGACGTAGCGCACACCGCCGTGCTGTACGGACCCAAACATTGCTCCCGTCGTCTGCGTTCACTTTCGCACGCCGCCCGTACCGCGTGCGCCACATTTGTACACCACATTTTGTTTTCCCGCCATGCAAACCAATCCTTAACTTATCTTTGCCGTACGACCACTCAATTCCTTCGGGTCCTGGTTACCCAGAAGGTGCTGTCGAACAAGTTAATCAAGCCGTGCGAAAGAGGAGCGCGATGAACGCGAAGCGGCGCCAAAGCAGGCCCAAAGCACTCGTGCCCAAAACTACCGTCGCTGAAGCAGACGACAAAAGCCGACGGAATGCGCGCCAACGCGGCCGCCGGCGCACGGGGAACGCAGGCGCTGCGCCATTCGCTGCGCCATCTACATTGTGCTCCGCGAGTGATGGACATTAAGAGCCCGCCAGAGAGAGCGAAGTCGGCGCTCCTGTTTATCTTGCTCCGTGGTCCTGACATTTGTTTTAAAATTGCACAAAAAGAATATTGTGGAAGTCATGTTGCCTTTTTTGATAACCAGACACCATGTGAACGAATAATGCAGTTGAACATGCATGACATCTTTTTCTCGCCGAGGCTTTTCTACCTGCACCAGATGCATTTGGTGTGCCGAGAACAGAAGTGGTGAAATATCACCTGACAACAAAGTCACAATCTTGTTTATCAAAAGTGTTTTGCTTCGTTATTTCTGGATGAAGGTATCACTTCTACAGGCTAAACGCGGCATACCAATGGCGATGCAAGTCGCACTACCGATATCCGACTAGTCCTCCGCAGGCAATAGTGGGTAAGACACAGTAGTGCTGGGGCGATGCTGAGCAGCTTTCTGCTTTTTGCGCAGCTTTTTATTTGCCTTGCCGCTCTTGCGCCCGCCCAGACCTGCATGCTTCGCTACGATGTCCGTGTGCTTAGCAACGCTTTTTGGATAACGCCTTTTCACACGGTCAACTGGGCTTGTACGGGCTTGGATGACCTTATGCACCTCGCTGTAGATAATCCTGGACTGTTTATCGCTCCGTCATCTGATGGTCTGCGTTCCTTTACCATCTTAGACGTTATCGTGGCACCTGTAGAAATCGGAAAGTCTGGCATGGTGAGCTTCCAGGCGAAATATGAAGGCGTCCTCGACAGCTACCTTTTTCATAGGGCAAGAACAAGACAGCGTAGCATGATGCTCAGCCACTTTGGATCGACCATCGGATTGGTCGTGATCCTGAACGGCTTTGGATTTACCCAGAGAATTGACCGGAATAATGCTTATCGCCTGCGCCATGTTTTAATCAAAAGCCTTGCGCTGCCTGCACCAACATCTAGCTTGCCGCCAGGAGGCCGCGCCGTACCGGCGTATACTGTCACCCCCCCCCCTCCCGGCAACATGTAGTGCAACACCGACCACCAAAAAACACCGACGCGTGCAGGGCCACGACCATCGTCCGCTAGACTACCACTACGGAGAAGCCAGCCACATCTACCGATGCTGCCCGTAAAAAGAGCTGTGGCACCGAGGTTTCTTCTCCGACGCACTGCGCCCGTTGCCTGGTAAATTATTCAGTGAGATCGACAAATTCCTCTCTAAAACTTCCCGAGGTCCGGAGCGTTGGAACTATCCCATGTCACCTCATTTTTACAGCTCATTTTTACAGATTTCGCAAGCAGGTGGTTCCGTACGTCACGTTGAGAACTCAAGACAGCAGCATCTGGGGGTGAAGTTGCTCAACGGCGCAAGCACGGTAACCCTTCAAAGATCAAACGACGCACCTAAGATCAAGCCCCACGACGAACTCACAGCCAGGTGCACCGCAGTAACTCCAACCTAACCCCCAAGCACGGCGACCGGTACACTCCGCGGTATATACATGATGTTCTCAAGTGACCCATGACCACTAGAATAGCGACACATAAGGACGTAATGTCATCGCGCAACTGCCAAAAATGGCACCCCGATAAACGCGAACCTTGAGAACCACTACTTCCGATGTACAGGAATCATCAACGCACTTTAGTGAGTCGTACTAATAGACACTGGGCTGAATAATCACTGATGATAAGATCATTTGCGTCGAAAGACGATTTCAACACACGCAAAGCAAGGCCACCAAGTCATGCGAAGTTTAACCTGGACGTTATGCATTACAGTAGTCAACACCCCGTATCCTGCTGCGTTCGTTATTCTGCCTGACTGCTCCCACTACGGTATCTGGGAGTAAACGTATTCACCATTGTAATCATCGATTTAGAAGCAACGTTGCTCAGTCTTTCCCGCTGATCCAATCGTGACGCCGAAACAAAGCACCAAACAACGTATTTCTGTAAAGGGGCCACAATTACAAAACAAAAATTTGGTCATTTTAAAAATGTCAGCTTCATTCTACCCGCAAAAGGCGTTTTTAGCAGTGAAAACGCAAACTAAAAAATAGTTCACATTTCACTCTTCAGTGGCGTATTACGTGCATCCGTGACGTCATGTAGTCTAATACAGAAGACGTTTTTGTTGGCAGTTTAACTCCACGTTCGAATTCGACTCATACGATCAGGCGAAACTAGGGGCCCAAGTTCAGTCGTTCAGTCATGTTTCTTGATGATGGCTTAGGTCGGCGGTCGTCAGTCGCACAAAGAAGATTTTGGGACGTCGTTGAAAAGTTGCAGGAAAGTTCTTGGGAGTCGACAGTGCCTCATATGTTGTTTTATTTCTGAATCAATTTTTTCAATTTGAGAAAAAATTGGGGTCCTTGCCATAGTGGAACAACAGCCTTTTTGATAAACATCACTTGCATTTTATATTCATGCCTCCTTTAGAAATTGGCGATCATCCTATCACCTAGCTTCTCTGTGCAACCCTGAAGATCATCCTCTGTTCCAAAGATACTGCTCCTGACACCTGAACCATGTTAGAGTGCGACTAGAACTTCGATCTGGAGTGTGGTGAATCCGTCGGCAGAGGTGTTGCGATGTCTGTGAAAAATTCCCGCTCGAGTTTTGATCTTGAAAAAAATCACAAAATCTCGGACCATCTCCACTAACGTGAAACCTGGAGAGGGGCGAAGCATTCAGTGTAAAAGGGTGTTATCGGCGCTTTGGCGTGTGTGCCCACGGAGGTTAAACTATTGGTGGGTAGAGGTACACACCTTTGCTTTAAATGCCTCCTGTCCTTGAAGCACGAAGCGTCGTAGCGCGAAGCGTTCGAAAACAAGTGTCTGGGTGTGTTTTTAGTACGAGTTTTTGACCAAGGAGATAAAATGTTCTAGTGGGACTCGATTGATAACGAGTGTCTCCGTGTGTTCTTTCAGTACGAGTTACGTTTAGCGCGAGCCGCAGGAAAAGAAGTGTCCTGGTCTGTTAGTTCTGTGACTACATGATACCAGATACGACGACGACGACAGGAGACGCCGACGGCCGTAGCCGTTCAGAGACTTTGCCCCTAAGAGGAAGTGACACGATCATGGTGGCAGACGTTCAGTGCGAATCCGACAATGCTTTCAAATGTGGCCACTTGTTTCTCAAAAACCTGGCTACCCTAACGTAAAATCAAAAAAGCTGATGGTTTCTAACGGGGTTGGGGAGGCTGTTTTTTGTGGCCTTTCAATGCTATGTCAGAGGCCCCCATCAAAGCACTGTATAATCACCGGAGATCGCCTCCGATAAATTCGACGATCACCTAGTCGAGTGTGGAGGATAGCACGATTCGATGTTTGTGGCCGGGGACCGACACGGAGCCCGCTCCAGGCCCGTATTTACGTTTTCCTTCTCACCCGAGCCCGATGAAAAGTGTTCTGGTAGAAACTGAGCAAAACCTCTGCCCGGAACTAATTCTACCTTCACTTCAGGCCCGAGCCCGGGACGAAACGGACAAGGAAACTGAACGTCACGCTAAGCTGCGTGATACGCAAAATTCCGCTATACATGAAACATGATTGCATTTTGCATACACAAGACGACCAGTGGCTCGGGGGTGCAGGGAACTTCGAGACCCTTTTCAAATTTTAGCGTTTGACTATTCATGACTGAAAAAAGATGCTCAAGCGATACAGTGCTTGCAGCCGCATACGACTAAGTCATTTTGCCAGAACACACGTCCCTTCAGCCGAGGCATACTGTTATTTATTATCCGGGCCTCGTTGTTCTTTTTATTTTAAATGCAGAGCATTTCTTTAACTCACGATGTCACCCGGCGTTGGCGTGCCTCGGCATCCGCAACAGCCGTTCCAGGTGCGCCCTCTCCCCCACTCCGCCTCTCCCGCATCACGCTACCCTCCTCGCTATCAACAACAGGTCCGCACCCCTCTCCCTACACTATTTAAAAAAATAATGCTTACCGGTGCCTGGTTTCGGTCCCACGACCCTGCGGGCGGAACGCAAGGTACATGAGGCTCTACCCACTGCGCCACAAAGCCGACACAGAATGGAAGGCTACGAACGCGCCTTATATTCTTGACTCATTCAAACTACGTCAAGAAGCTGCTGATACAACGCATTCACTACCACCAACTCCCCAAACACTAAACGTTAACGCAATACACCCACCCCCTATGCGACGCATTTACTCAAGTCCCCCTCGCGGGGAGATGGGCCCTTTCGTCACTGGCTCTGTACGGCCCTTCTTGGTGGAGATTTTTATTATTCGTTACTGACACATTACTGTCATTGGCGTTTTGCTGTTCCCATAAGAGGGATTATGTGATACAGTGGCAACATATTGTAAAAATATTACTTGCCCTGTTACACGATTGTTCTCAGCATTTTTTGGCGTAAAAGATGGCTGGAAATACCAAAGTGAGTATGAATTTTCTAAGAACATTTATTTAAAGGCAAAATTTACCTTTTTTCACATGCGTATAAATTCCACAACAAGGAAATGTAGGGGACACCATTGACTAAAAATATGTGCAACTGTGTACCCACATGCGTAATTGAATTCGAGATGTAGTCATTGGTGGTGTTCGCTGCCTTGTGGTAGTTTTGCGGAGGAAGCTGCATGGGCTTTTGAGACACCGAATGCAGTACAATTTTAAAAGCCGGGCGATGTTCGGAGGATTTTAGTAACTCGAATGATTCGCCATTAAAGAGGGGTTGGCTATGTTTTGGGAGAAGCTCCACTCAGAACTTCACGGTAACCTATACAATGCAATTTAGAAGGAAATGACTACATTTTCTTGAAGAGTAACTTAAATTTACCAAGTCAGTGTACTTTTAAACAAGTCCTTGCTTTGTGTATTGCTTTTGCCAGAAGCGCTATAGTTCTTTCACTGCTTGCAGTTGTTGCAGAAATGCGCGACATAGTTTTTCAATCTAACGAAGAGGTGCCATTCTGTTTGTGACAGTGCTACCATTGTAGTACGCCCACTCCAGCACACTCATAGGAGTCTCCTGAATGGAGGCATGTGCCTAGCGCGTCCGCATAAGCCACTGTCTCGTCGTCGTCATATCATTCCTCAAAATCCAGAAGCATTCGCTTCGATAGCTGGGCGCATACCGCATGCCAAAGGTCGGAAGTTCTGTTGGGGTTCTACTACTGGCATGGGGCAATCATCGCCAGTACAGTGCTGTGAACGTAACCTATTTCTCACTCAGTGAAGGCTCGCAGGTGCTGAAAAAGTCGCCACAAAAACGTAGCAATATAGCAGAGATATTGAATTTGCAGCTTACTCCCCAAAAACTGTGCTGCCCTTATCGTCAGTTTGGTTAGCGGTCATGGGTCTCCAGCTGCCACAATTACGCATCTATGATGCTCCGGTACTAGCGTAGTGCCAGCAGCAGTGTCGGCAGCTTCTCGTGTTCAAGATTGTTCCTGCCCTTCCTAAACGGCTCCACGAAATCAAAGACATCCTTGAAGGTGGGACCGTCAACCTTTGAATCAAAACTGAATGCTCAGGGGATTCAAGCAGATTCAATCTCGTCGTACGCCGCTACTAGCCACTTCATCATGACCATACGTGAATTCCGTTTCGTTCTTACTTTTTAGCACAGGTCATATGGTACTGTGTTGTAGAATCCGCTCTGTTTTAGGAACGTCACAACTGTTGTTAGCTTCTTGAGTTGCTTGCATAACATTTGGACGTGCTGTATATCGTCCACGTCACCAAACGTATGCCGTAGGGTGGTGGACAGAACGTGCGCAGTGCAATTCACTCTGGATAAAGTACGCAATTCAATAATAATGGTCGACCCTTGGCCAATTAAGAACAACACCTTATCCAAAACGGCCTCCTCTTATCCTAGCTTTCCACAATTCTGTAGAATACGTTTTCTGAAGTTCTCCCTAGTCTTCTAGGCGGGGAAACCTTAAGGAAAAAGAACAACGCTGCTATAAGCTCCCACTTCTGAATAATGCAGTGAAAAGCGCAACATGTGTACTCCACCTTCTTAAAATCGTCAGTCCACATACGCACAGTACACCCCTCCAAAGTGCCAACTGAGGAGAGTTAAACAATGTGTGCTTCGACGTCTCCGACCTGAATAATTGCAGTGCGAGACGTGAGTAAGTCCCTGATATAGGATTATCGGGTGTGATACCCGGCCAAATACATTCGGGACATATAATGAAAGTACAGCTGCCGTGTCCAGTTTTAACGGGGAGGTAATTACTTCTCTGGATAGTCGAAGAATAATATCCTAAATGGACGATCGTGATCTAAAGGTAACCATAGAGTGGAGAAGAGAATTAAGTAAGGCGAACTGGTGTGATGTGCTCTAGTTTTTTTCCAACCGATGATGTGAAGGAAATGGGTTGAAGATGGTCAATATTGAGCGGCTTCTCCGGTTTGATTATAAGGACAATTTTTGCCTGCCGAGACTCCAAAAGTGGGCATCCCCCTGTCACCTCTCTCCGTGCGTATCCCCTGTCATGTGACAGCGGAATAGTCCACGATTTCACTTGCCTTAACACAAGGGCCACTACCCGGAATTCTAATCTCTGATTCGAAGAGTGCCATTCAACTTTTATCTCGGGAAATAATAACCCCGCGGGCCCTCCAAATACTCTCCAACAATCCACCCACCACACCAATGGAGCTGACGTGAACCCCAGCCCACACCCAATTGAAGGGTATCGAGGCGGCCCCCACTACTGCTCGAGAACTCCCCATCCCATCAGGTCCCATTCTTATGATTTTGACCCGGATCCAGATCGCATCGAGATAACCACCTCAAGTATCACGACTTCGTCACACACTACCGTCTCGCCCGACGCGCGTTTCCGCCGCGTATGACCACACTTAATAAATCTCAGCAACACACGTGGCGGCTCTTACAGACCGATACACTTCAGTGTCGTGCAGTACTCCAGCATATCCATCCCATACTATTTCCTTCCCCCAAGTGGCCTTCGTGCAGTGCTCTAATCACCATGTCACACTTGATGAGGGCAGGTCCTACTTATCGCTTCCTCTCCATAGGGTGTGACGAGTGGTGGGAGGGTGCGCTGGGCAGCTAAAGTGCGGGGATCCAAAACTCGTTGAGGAGTACAGCTACCGCTGTCGTTGTCAGGCCCATATCATCGGTCAGCCCATCGTCTTGGCTGGATTGTCCAAGAAAGTTTTTCTATCCATATATCTGCGGTGTCGTCTTTTTGTAAAAATTCAGTTATTCTGTGTCAAAGTTCCGTTAGTCTGTGTCAAAAATTCAGTTTTGTGTCAAAGCTCGAGGGGCTTTTTCAAAAAAATGCACCTAAATAGGCAATAATGCAAAGGTGACACCAACCAAATGGGCGACATGTTCGACATACAGTTTTAAATCGCAGGACTGTGTTCCTATTATGGCGAATAGGCTTAATTAGGCTCCATGTTTTACTGCTGCTGTTAAATAGTGATCCAAATTGGTCCGGCTACTGCTGGCTTCATTGAAAACATCGTCCAAACGTAAGCCCTGAAACGTAGGTATGGATTATATCTCGCCCTCGTACTTCTCATATAGTGTTTTTCCCCTCCCAAATATCATTATCAATGCAACGAAGCTTACTCGATTCATTTCACTTTCACCACGCTCTCTTGCCAATAAAATATCCATTGGGCAGTTGGCAGCTCTTTTAATGCACTTCTTAACGCGATCTATACTAATGCGTACCATTGCATGCCGAGTACCTCCTACGCCACGATCGTGTAATCCTCTGCACTTCCAGAATATATAACTGGTGGAAGTTACATTTAAAAGGGCCTTGCAGCACTTACTATCGACTACTAGGAATGTATTTTGGGGTAAAGTCTATTGTCCGAGAAATCTGCTCCCAAAAGAGTTATGAAAATGCGTTCACTATTACAAACATTACGCACGATGGGAAATCGCGCACAATTGTTCCCCATCAACTCGAACGCTGGCAACGCGAAGAAAAACGCATTATCTTTCCATGATTGCCAGGCGGCTCGCGGCATACTCTTCGGCGGCGTTCGATAAATCAGAGGATGGGGTGTTTTATCCTTTCGTCCGAAACGTAGAGGGGCCTATTTGCGGTCTGGTGCCACAGAAAGCTGGCAGGGCTGCCTGCTCGCAAAAGCGCGCTCCGGCTGGTACGCCGTTTTTGATGCATTAAACGTTTTGAACCACAGTGCAAACAATGACACAAAGAACGATAGCAAAAAGACACACGAAGCGCTGACTTACATTTGGATTTTAGTTTCTCCAACGGCGCCAAATATAAACGAAATTGAAGAAAACAAAACATGAAAAACACATGAAAAAACACACATGAAACAAACGGCATGACAAAGGCATAGAACCAATCACACAGTTAGCCGTTATCGGCACGTGTCCCTTTAGATAGCCTATCTCTTTCTTCGAGAGTGAAATTGAGGCTATACTGACTCAATGCTCACCCTGGCGTTCAATGTCAGCAGCTTCTATAATTTCCCAAGTCAGCGTATTCTCGTTTCCGCCGATGACGCGGCAATCTTCAAACACCGCTCGCAGCCACATGTGTCCCAGTGAGTGGCGAGATGAGCAGTCGTTTTATTTTTAACGTTATTATGGTGCTCCCGCAGGTGATCATTGAGGCATCTTCCGGTCTGTCCGATATACCTTTTTCCACATTTTCAAGGCAGGTCATAAACTACGCCTTCAACGCAATCAACGTAGTCCGATCTGTGGTCTATGTGACACGGGGACTTTTCCCTCCACCAACCGTGGTTCATGCTGCAGAGGGCCGATAGTTTCTTTGGGGCAGAAAAGCACGCGTGTATGCCCGCTCTGTTCGCTATCCTTCTTAAGTTGTGCGACAAATCATGAAGGTGTGGGATCACAGCCACTTTTCCCTTAGGCCTTTGTTGTTGGTCTTGTGGCTGCGAGCTCCACAACTCCTGCTTTACGGCCTTAAGCATACCTTCTGCAACAGAGGCCAACACGTCTCTAGAGTAGCCTGAACCTAAAAGGCGCGTCGTCTGCGCTCTGAAGCTGGCTTCCGCATTGTGGCCACAAGATTTTTTGAGAGGATTTGAAAAACAGAGTCGGACAGTGCCTCTCTTCACCAATTTTGAATGTGCTGACGTAAAGGGCAACAGTGCTTTTGAACATCTCAGTTCGTAAGTCCAGCAGACATGACCAAGGGAAAAAACAACCTAAGATCTACAAACCGGATAGAAGTGCAAGCAGGTGTTTCATGCGTGAGTGTCAAAGGTTTCATGCAAGCTTGAAAAATCGCCAAGACACTCGAGATCTGCTGATCGAGACATTTGAGGTTGCAATTGAGTATGACTAAAACAGTATCCACGACCGGAAACTCTTCAGCACATTGCACTCTGAAAGGCAACTAGACACAGCTATACCGTAATGTGCTAGCACCAAATCGCTCAGTACCAGGGCACATTTATGGACCACATGAGGCGCTTCCTGAACCACGGCCCCATATTTCTCGTCGAGCCCAAGAAGTTCCCTGAGGAACTGCTAACCATAGTCCGCCAAGTGTCTCGGCGTGCTCCTTACGGCGCTAGTGACAGGTGTGTTTCCGTAGGTATGGACGTACTTTCACGGTGCAAACTCGCGTGAACTGCGCCATCTTTTACACGCATTTGCTCTTCTTTGAATAAGCACGAGCTTAAGTTGCTTACAGCTGACAAGGAGGGAGGTTTTGCAGTTTTGCCTAGTAAAGTATACGTCACAAAAGGTGTGGATGTAATTACGGCATTTTCGTCCGCGCCAAAGATGTCGAACTGGGCCCTGTCCAAGCTGAAACTGAGAAACTGTGAAATAGGCTTGAACTGGGACAACTAGCTCAGAAATTGACATGAGCAAAAATTCTACCCTAGAGTTGTTCTTCTCTGTGAAGACGTACAAAATCGATTGCCCTTTTCTAGCTATTGTTTCGGAAAATATTATCTGGCGGAAAGCCCTCGCCATGTTTTTACAGGAACAGTTCAGCTTGCTTCGCGTAGAAGACCCTTTTCTTATCAGGAATTCTTTTCCCGTGGTGGAATTCTTGATCTGCCACTCTGGCATGCCCCACAGTGTCTTTTCGATCGATATAAAAGATTTGTAGTATTCCCTGCCGAAACAAAAAATACTAAGTTGCACTGAAGACTGCATAGACCGCTTTGAAGCAGCCCCATTTCAAAACGCGGCAGGAGTTAGTGTTGGCGGTTTTCTTGAATTGTTGTCGCTGTACCTGAGATCAACGTTTGTGGCATGAGAAGATACAATTCTTCTCCAGAAAGGCGGCATTTGCATAATATCAGGTATTTACCCGGAACTGAGCAATTTAGTATTAGCACTTTATGGTATAGCTGTATCTAGTTGCCTTTCAGAGTGCAGTGTGCTGGCGATTTCCCGGTACGTAGATGGATGATTTTTTAGTCATACTCAACTGTAGCCTCGAATGTCTCGATCAGCAGATCGCGAGTGTCTTGGGATTTTTCAAGCTTGCATGAAACCTTTGACACTAACTCATGAAACACCTTTTTGCAATTCTATGAGGTTACTAGATCTTAGGTTGTTTTTTCCCTTGGTCAGATGTTCAAAAGCGCCGAGATGTTCAAAAGCGCTGTTGCCCTTTTCGTCGGCACATTAAAAATTGGTGAAGAGAGGCATTCTCCGACTTTGTTTTTCAAATGCTCTCAAAAAATCTTGTGCCCACAATGCGGAAGCGACTCTGTTTTTCAAATGCTCTCAAAAAATCTTGTGCCCACAATGCGGAAGCCAGCTTCAGAGCGCAGACGACGGGCCTTTTAGATTCAGGCTACCCTAGACACGTGTTGGCCTCTGTTGCAGAAGGTATGCTTAAGGCCGTAAAGCAGTAGTTGTGGGGCTCGCAGCCACAAGACCAACAACAAAGGCCTAAGGGAAAAGTGGCTGTGATTCCGCACCTTCATGATTTGTCGTACAACTTAAGAAGGATAGCTAACAGAGCGGGCATACACGCGTGCTTTTCTGCCCCAAAGAAACTATCGGCCCTCTGCAGCATGAACCACGGTTGGTGGAGGGAAAAGTCCCCGTGTCACATAAAGTACAGATCGGACTTCGTTGATTGCGTTGAAGGCGTAGTTTATGACCTGCCGTTAAAATGTGGAAAAAGGTATATCGGACAGACCGGAAGATGCCTCAATGATCGCCTGCGGGAGCACCATAATAACGTTAAAAATAAAACGACTGGTCATCTCGCCACTCATTGGGACACATGCAGCTGCGAGCGCTGTTTGAAGATTGCCGCGTTATCGACACAAATGTGAATACGCTTACTCGGGAAATTATTGGGAACTGAAAGCGCACATTAGACACGGACAAAGAAAGCGGACAACATGACGAGCGCTCGCCCTGTTGTCACCTTTTTCATCCGTGTCTAATTTGCGCTTTCAGTTCCAAATATGCATCACCAACCAGCCCAAACCATAACCCTTTCGGGAAATTATAGAGGCCGCTGAGATTGTACGCCTGGGTGAGAATTGCGTCAGTATAGTCTCAATTATAGAATAGCCTCAAAGTATAGCCTCAAAAGGACACGGGCCGATAACGGTTAACTGTGTGGTTAGTCATGCCGTTTTTTGCATGTGTGTTTTTCGTGTGGTTATTATGTTTTGTTTTCTTCAATTTTGTTTATATTTGGCACCGTTGGATAAAATAAGATCTAGTTGTAAGTCAGCGCTTCGTGTGTCCTCTTGCTATCGTCTTTTGTGTCGTCGTTTGCGCTGTGGTTCAACATGCATAACCAACTCGCCCAAGTTTTCACGTTAATCAACGTTTGTTGGTCTAGTGATCAGGTTTAAAGGGGAATACTAAGTTCGTCCCTAAAACTCCGCGCGCACTCAAAACGGAAAAGAAAAGCCAGAACTTTGCGTACAGGTTCAGGCAATGAAGAGGTTGGTACACAGTGCCAACGACGGTGGATCATCAGAGGAAATGCGAGAAATAAGCCACGAAGCTTTGCAGCGACAGCATAAGGATAGCCGTGGCCGCAATGACGTCATTTCGGCCATGCCAGGGGTGCATAATGAGGAAAATTGAAGAGAGTGCGGTAGATTTTTTCGAATCTTTTTCAGCGATTCCTGCACTCACAGCTTCAGGTGCAGGTGCAATATTTGGCTCAGGTATTCCTGGCAGTTTAATCTAAACGCCGCACTGATTTCCTTGCACTGCTCAAAAGTGTTGCAGGGTTCATTTATTACTTTTAATATGGAAGCAACAGATAAATTGTCAATGAAAGGCATCTTCATTGCACGATTCAAGGTGCACGAGGTCATCTTTTGTGGATCGCCCCGCCATTAAACCTGCCTAGTGGCTGTCGACAAGTCCACTTTACTTTAAAAAGTGCCCAGGTGCCCCGTTAATTATCTTTCAAAAAACTTGCGCTAGGAGCTTCAGAGCGCAATGTGACAATACCTTTTGCATAAAGTAGGGTTCATTTGCTTCTTGACAAAGGACACCTATATGGCCTCCCTACAAGACCTAAGAAGGCGCCTCGAAAACCATTATTAGTTGTAACGTTTACCGTTGTTTCAAGAGTGCCTCCGTGCAGTTGTATCCACTGTATTTAATGTTGTCTGCATCTTTTCTTGAAATCATAAAAGTGCTCAGAGCAACTTTCAGCTCACTACGTCAAAACAGGGAGTGTTACGAAGTGTTTGACTTATGCTTACCACACAAAGGTTTTTATCACAGGATACTTTACGTTATGTTATGACCCCCCCTCCCCCCCGTTGTGCTGTCCCGTGCGGTCTAAGTGCGTTGTGTTGGCCCGTGAGGTCCGATGTGCCCTGTGTCCTGCGTTGTCGGGTGACTCGGTATAGTGAGTGTGCTGCGAACACAACGGTGGGGGTGAGAGGCGAAGTGCGGGTCAAGCCGGTACATGCGCAAGTGGACCTGGTAGCTCGAACAAATTGCCCTTGTGTAGCGACGGGATTGACTGGGGGTGACGAGCCATAATTATGACGCCCGGACAGCCAGGAGCAACCAGCGTCCACGGTGGACGTTCTTCGCCTGACGATGGCACAAGTGACTTAAGAAACTGTCGTGAGTGTACAGCACCATGCCCTAACTTGCTGTACATGGATCGCCTAATTTGCCGCAATATATTCTTTACCAGCTTCTCGCGTAATAGTGGCTCCTAACTTACTTTATTAGTTTATTCCGTCTTTGTTTTCCCAGAATTAATAGGTGATTTGTTTTCTTGCGGGTCGGCGTTGCTTCGTAGGGCGGGTTCGGGCTGGCGAACCTTTTACGCTTAAAGGGGCTCCTTCAAAGTTTACGTATTGGCGTCCTGGCTTAGCGTGTGTCTATGTATGAGTTTATGAATTTTAGGTGCACCAACTCGCTCTTCTTAGCTAGCGGCGCACATGTTTCCCAAGAGCATTGCACGTGTAAAAGATATGAGGTTATGTAATGTGGTGAGACTAGAGAAGGATATTTACGCCTTTTTGGCCTTTCGCGCCCGGCTTCACTCCTTCTTCCACCAAGGCGAATTGGGTAGCGTGGGGCACCGGGCGGCTGTGGAATGAGCTTTTCTTTCAACGGAATCGGGGAAGTGCTCCGTGTCGAGTTGTCTTGTTATTTAACGTGTAGGTGTTTTATAGGTGTGTTGTGGAGGTTAGATGTTTCCGTAGATATATTCCAGTCAGATCTCGCTTCATTGAACGGTATGATTGGAAGGTAAGTCGTTTCTTTCTTTGCCTGTGCTTGGTATTTTGTTAGGAAAGTAGTCGTTTCTATTTGGTTGGTGCCTTCGTCCTACTCAAGAGATATAAATAAAACTGCAGCCCAATAGCCAAGTCTAATCCTGGATACGTGGTGTGTCGTATATAACGGTATGTAGGCTGTTTTTTTTTAAGGCATGGTGCCGATGATGGTGAGAATAATTGGATGAGACGACATCGGATTTGCGGGGGGGGGAAGAGCCCGAGAGTTGAAATTGTGGGCGTAGACTCTAACTATAATTATGAAATATTAGAGCGGCTGATCAATCCTATCCTCGTAATCAGGGTTAAATACCTTGAAATAATTTGCGTTGAAAGAGGAAAATACATTTAAAATTCTATAAATATACGCATTTATACAGACTCAACAATGACAGTTTTCCAAATTACGCTGTAGCAAATATTTTCGGGGGACGATGGCAAGACAGCCCACAGAGTTGGTGCAGCCATTCTTGTCCTTCCTAATACCCTACCATATAACTAATAATAATAATAATGTTTATTCACTTCAAAATACAGAACATCTTCCACCCCGCATAAGCCGCATGGCTTGTGTGCGCCACTGGGCAGTCACAGGAGGGCGCGAATGGGGACATAACGAGAGTAGAATGCTCAAAGAGCCCAACAATCGCAAGGAAAATATCTGAGCAACTGCCGTGCCCAGAAAAAAAAACTATTACAAAGTATGTCTGTTTATGATTGAGATGAGGGTATTGTTGACACACGACACTTGACTATTTTGCGTGGTGTCTCGTACACATTATAATGTTTACGAAGACCGAAAGAGTTCTCTGGAAAAATATGTTTCTTGCAATTAGTTACATTTAAGAGCGACTGGACTCTCAGTGTGTGTTCTAGTGTATATGCCTTCCTATTACGGATTTTTTGGGGGTGCTTCTTGATCGTCTCTGTTTATTTTGGCGTCGCAGCCCATACCAACGGATACTGACAGATCATCCTCCCTATACATAGGACCCTCTCGGGTGCTCTTTTCCCGAGTCGTCCCCGCCGATGGCGTCTCAGGAGCCACGTGTGGCTCATGCGTGCACCAAGGCGGGAGCTACAGCGGGTCTCACCGTGTCGATCTCCTCAGTGCCCTCAGGTGTACAAGAGGCAGGGGTAATGGGAACGGTGGGAGCGCGAACGCTCCCGATCGACGATGTTCGCCGCCGCAAACAAACCCAGGGGGGGGGGGGGGGCATGGGCAGCACATCAAACGCCAGACATCAAATGGAAATCAAACGCCGCTGTGCCTCCTCGCGAGCTGCGTCGGTGGGTTTCTCTGTGAGAAAGACGCGAACCTGTTTCGCGCCTCCAGGAACGTGTTCTGAATCACTTCAGTGTAAACATTTTTTTCGGTTTCCTACCTTTCACATATTCTAGAAAATGGCTGTTGAGGTCTGTGACAGTTTTTGCTGTCTGTTAGATGGTCATGTCCAGCACAGTAGTCACATGTTATTCTGCAGCGACAGGAGTTCGCATCATGCCCCAACAGCTGGCACTCAATCCAGCGGCACGGGTTCGGTATGTACGGCCGAATGACAAAATGAATGAAGCCGGCGTTTATTGTGTTCGTTTGTGCAAAGTGGTTGAATGTCAAGATAATGTGCTTACTGGGTGTTCTCTTGTTATCTCGGCGTATGGTGACGCGATAAAAGCCGTGATTCTTTCTTGTTTCAAGTCCCTAGTAGGTCAAATTACGTTTTGTTTTGTCAGATATATATCAGAAATCACACTGTGCGAGCTGTCGAGGCTGCGGTGCAGTGCGAGTGTGATGTCCAGATCTACCATACGATTCTCAGCGAGAGGCCTGTGTCGTGGTGTTTGCTGTTCACCTGACGACTTTACCTGTTTATTTCTGTGGCATTGTATGTATTTTTTCAAGGGCCCCTTCAAGATACGTTGAGATCAAAAATACTTATTGCGAAGCAACAGTCGCGCTGCGTCTCGATATTCAATAACCGGAAAGAGAGAGCAATTGGCCGGCTTTGGAATAATGAGCGATGGAAGGTGAAGAAACGCTATTTTCAGAGCGAGCCGATAAGGTTTTTAGGTGTGTTTAGGATTTGTATATGGCATCCCAAAAACGGAGGAACTAGGGTACTTTCTCATTTGGCTGTAGCCTGATACGAAGTTATATGCCGGAGCTCTTTACCTGGCAGACACACAGAAAAACCATCAACGGGGCAAACTCCCGGGAAACCATTCACAGACAGCGAACCTCATAGCCGATAGGGCGGTACCGTCAAACCGCTTCGAAAGGAAGAGGAATAGTGCAGTAACCCCCCACAAAATGCAAAACGTCATCGTTGCAGCAGATCTGGCGAATACCACGCCGGGCTAGGCCCGTTACACTCTGCCATATCGTTGCGTGTACGACCAGGATGTTATGGTGTACGCTGCGCTTGCGAGCAACACGATGTCATCAGTAAAATTCTGCTCGCATCTCTTACATATCTTTGCTGTTGCGCACGCGATCTTGCTCTCGCACCGCTTCGTTCAGCGGTAATACTTCCAGAATACGAGGCTGGGAGTGCAATGCTGGGGAAAAATATCGTACGGCTGATTCGGCAATGGAGCTCCAACTTTGCCGGCAGACAAAAGGAGCCACCTAATGCTACCACAAACATGGGGTTGGTGCAACCGGAGAGGAGAACGCGGCGACAGAGGAGGTTGCTTGCGAAAGGCGTCCGCTCACATCATGGTCCCGCATAAAATTTTTGTTTCGTCCGTAGTGATGGGTGGTGCAGTTGTGCTGATTATGGCTGCTTTACGGGCTCCGTTAGCGCGGAGTGGTTGAGGAGAGGATGAAAACTGAGAAAGGCGTTTGAATGCCTTTGCTCATGTTGCGCATTATGTGCGGTGCGAGGGAGTGTCCAGTGGATTTAGTAATGTGTGAAAGTTATGTGTCAAGACAGCCTCCAATGAACGCGACGGGCTGTACAGGGCATATTGCAGTATTGAGGCTGCTCCTCCACGCAGGGAGATCTCCTCCTAATAATAGTGGACCAGGTTTCATTTACATAGCTAAACATACTTTTACTGCTTCGTTCTCACTTTTTCTCCTATCCGAAATATTCACCTTTGTATATCCGGCATTTCGTAATTCCTTCATGCATCCCTCAAAAAGCCCATGTTTCCGTCCGTGACCTGTGTTTCAATTACCGTTCCTTGTGGCTCCCGTACCCTCACATGACAGTTTTTTAGGTTAGTTTCAGCCACTCTTTTTGCGCGCTTTTGCGGTTTTGTCTGTTTTTCGATTTCGATAATTTTATTAAGAACCATTGATGCCGTGGTTGCTGACGCAGTCACTCGCTTTTGGTTTGCGTTTTTTGATTTGGGTGGATTTGTCTCTTTAGGTTAGTTTCAGCCCATTACATAGTTTATCAGAGGGCTTGTTGAGGTGGTAGAAGTAAGCATGAATGAATGTTAGTTATAACAATCTGGTTGTTTGGTCCATTTTATATTGAATTTTGGTTTTTATGTAATTTGGGTTCTCTTTGTGCGATTGAGGTACGTTTCCCTTGTGATATAGCCACCACAGCTACGTCAGATGAAGACTGACTGTGCTCACTAGAAACCCCTACAAGCTTCGAAGCTCTGATTATTCTTCCTGCTTCGTTTCTCAGCTTGTTATCTTTCCTGACTACCATTAAAGATAAAAGATTTTCTTATGTTCTTCAACCAAATATTTTCGTCTGTCTCACTGTCTGTCTGTCTGTCTGTCTGTCTGTCTGTCTGTCTGTCTGTCTGTCTGTCTGTCTGTCTGTCTGTCTGTCTGTCTGCCTGTCTGTCTGCCTGTCTGTCTGCCTGTCTTTCTGTCTTTCTGTATCCGCCTGTGTCTGTCTCTATGTATGTCGGTCTGTCTGGCCCCAACTAGGCCGCCCAACAATTTTGTCCAAGAGTAGATTATACAGGCGGACCCAGTCAATAGTTCTAGGGCTGCTTTAGAACTCTTCATACTTCCTCCGGGAAACAGGTGCCAACTTGTATCTTTAGGACTTTATGCCAAAGGGCATACTATCGCAATTAAAAAAGGTACAGCAAAAAAAACGTCAGATCCACTTCAGGCAAATAATAAATACTTAACGAGGCTTCCCGAGAATGATAATTTCTATTAAACGTTGTGTTTGTGTTACATTTAATTATGGAAAAGTAATCATTTCCAAGTGGTGTAAAGTGCTGCAGCGTCGGAAAGATAAAAGCAGGCACAAAAAGAAGGGATTTCCTGCTCGCGTAATTTCAGGTAGAACAACAAACAAAATAAAGAGACTACGGTGCACGCTACCGCAGCACATATTGCTCAAGCAGTGCAAAGATGCAAAAATGGTAACGAAGTGAGGAAACCTCCAGTAAATCATTCACTAAAGGAGCGAGAAAGAAACGAGGGTTATATGGCGCGGAGTGGACACCAGAGAGATTACATGGTAAAGGCGGCAGATGACTATCGTCTCTCGACTACATCTGCAGGAAAGCAACATATACTCGGACATTTTCTCCTACATCGTCTTATGCGTAAAATACAGCTTAATTTGGGTCAGAAAGACGGACAGGTGTATAGTTCATGAAAGCAGTTGCAGGTCGCAGAAACGTTTTCTCTCCATGGGAAAGCATAGATTGTAGGTTCTTTTCAACAACCCTGCTTTATACTGGTAAGGGTAAATATTAAACTTTGAGAAATGAATACCAAGATTTGTCAATATCTAGATAAAAAACTACATGGCCGTTTGTAATTTATGTTCACTCAGATGCTCTGCTCAGTGCTACATACGTTTATGTCTACTCTCTCGAAAGTTTCTCGTATATACCTGTACCAAAAAGAAAAGGCTCGCCTGCAAAACATTTAACTGGTGGAAAATAACAGAATACACTCACCCGTGGGCGGCGTAGTGCAAGGAATTGTTTCCGTTTTTGTCTTCAGAATGCAAATCCACACGTTCGTCAAGAAGGAATTTGACTGCATCCCAGATGCCGAAAAAGCAGGCAGCGTGAAGTGCCTCGGCTGTCTGCGTACGTGCGCCACTATTAGTTCGGGTACAAGAAACATTTCCTTCGAGAGAACATCAGCTATTCACCTTAATGAAGTTGGGTTACCGCGGAAGCACCGATGACACACAATTCAAAACACAGGTACGAAATCGGGGTGATGATAGACATTTCACCTTGCTACACAGGTTGCTGATGCGTAACGACTCCCGCCCTTACTGCTGCATGCCTGGCATGCTGCAGTTTAAAGGCCAACGGCATTCAAAGTTTTGACAACGTAAAAATAATTTCACCTATTAGTACACACAAAAACAGTGCCAAATGCACAATACTACGTTTCAAATATGAACGCTAGCGACGCAAAAGGCTCACGACATTAGCGTTTTCGGAACCGAAACTGAATAGAAAAGGCAGCCATTACCGGCTGCCGGACGTGACGTAGGTGAATGAACGGAAGCGGCCCCGCTCGAACCGGCAGCCCCTCAGAGCCGCCTTGAAATGCGCGTGGTAGCATCGCGTTTCGCACTATAATCTCCACAGGAGGACTCCTCATAACATTTGCCCAGGATAATGGAGTTAGACGCAATTCCGACATCGCGTTGCCATCAATCGAAATGAAGTAGACCGTACGATAGTTCTATTTCCATGAGAATAAGTGCCGTTGTAGGAATCCTTGGCATTGCGGGTAAAAAAGCCGGCCCTGATTTACAAAAGTAGTTGCTCGTACGGTGTCAAAAAGCAGCTTTGGTTAGCCGGCGCCTCGGCTGTCTCATCGCTTTTTATGAAGGGAATAAACTACACACGGGCGAATATCAATCCCTACTTTTACTATACATGGCATGCAAACATCTTCGTGAATATCAGCCCATATTTTTCGCCTCGTTCAACATCAAGAATCGAATTATAAAAGGGATTTAAAACTATAAGGAAGCTTCCACAGCTAAATGATGCACTTAAACACGGAAAAGGTTACCTATTTACCACGTTTTTCTACTTTCATCAGAGACATGTGCTGTTGAAAACATTTTACTTTCAAGTAAACAAAATCCAGCGCTCCAGAAAAGTAGATATTTCATTTTGTAATTGAAAAAAAAATCAAGTGAATTGTTTTTGAGAGGTGCAGTTTTGTTAGCTTTCGCCCTTCCCGATGACGACGGCCGATATTTTTGCAGATATATTTGTTCCCACGAGCAAGGCTGATTTTGGTTCACTTAGCGAGTGAGGAAAAAGTTGCAGAAATGTGTATACCCGCGTGTACAACTCCAGCTAGGTCGTCAAACGTTTAAGAGGGTCGAAGGGATGGAGGTGCCGTTGGGCCAGACCAAATGTCGCAAATATTGGACGATGAGTGAAGATATTATAAAAGATCCGTTTTTTTTACTGTGATAGATGTAATATAAATGGCAAATGTAACGCAAGTGTGCGTGTCGCGCTAGTTTTTTAGTGGAAGAATTATTCTCAAGTAAGAAGCGTTTTGCTCGCTCCACAACGTTCGCAAGCACGTGGATAGCTTTTAGTCTCCTAATCCCGTTTATTGCACAGAAAACAAAGGCGGATGTTGCTACTTAAGCGGTTACTTTGAAACATGTGATGGCGACGGTGGTACAGCACCGTGGTGTAGCAGAGAAACCCCGGGCGAACGCGTTTATGCGTCTGGGAAAGCGCCGTGCAAGTCGCCAGAGAAGTAGGAGCTCCACGGGACAGGTTCCGCAAACTCTGTCACAGGCCGCTCGGAACTTGTTTCGACACGTCCCCGCAAGGGTGAAACGTCGTCTGCACGGAGCTACTTTGAACGACGGTACCTAGTGTGCTGTGTGCTAACGAAACGTAGGATTTCGCATTGGTGATTTTAACAGTACCGAATACTTATTTAAATTAGATTTAGAAAATATGAATATGAGTGCAGTTGGCCCTTAAATTAGCGGGTCGACAATGTGAACAGTGTGGCTGCTTGTCATGTGTCCGGCGTGCAAAGTTAAAGATTCTGTTTCGGCTAATGCCTACTCAAGCCGCAGCTGCCAAAGGGCAACAAAGAAACCGCTGCTTTGATGATACAAGGCCAAACAAAGACGCGAGTGTATTGATATTTCGCCGCACGTTTTTTATCCCCAGGTGGTCGAAATAATTCCAGAGCCCTTCACTACGGGGCGTGCCCCATAGCCTGTGTAGCTTCGCTGCGTTTAACCCCGCAATCAATCAAGCAATCAATACTCAATCAATCAATCAATCAATAAATTCGTCAATCAATCAATTATGGTACAGATAATAGGGTAGGGATATAAAAATAATTTAATTAATCGGTCATTTCCTTACCCTCAAAATCAATGAGACAAACAAACAAATAAACAAACGCACACGCATGAACGCATCACCAAATGAATAATTCAATGCCTCAAATACACGTAAAGCCTTATGATTGTGGTCGTGCATGTGCGTCAGTTTAATCCATGGGGGAGCTGGAGTAAACTAGATACGGATGTGGTTGAAGCGAGGGCATAACTAGGGCAGTGTTTATTTTAATGGAGAAAAAACACGGATCAACAGCCATAAGCCGAGTCACAGCAATATAAAGAGCGCATGTTTCGGCTCTTCACCAACGGACTTCTTAGGACTTCTCGTGATTAGGCTGGCGAGTTTGCCATCATGAGTGGTTTTCGTGATGAGGGGCGACGAAAGAGTTGTTGCACACTCCTAGTAGCCATAAGAGATGATGGTAGGTACCACGCTTCTGATGCTCGGTAATGCTTAAAATATTGCAGCAATAGCGTCGCCACACCAATCAATGTGACTTTAAGATAGAGACTTGTGTCTTGCTATACCTCTACTCGTCTACTGAAACTAATATTTAACCGGTTGTTCCCAATAGCTCAGCTTAAAAAACTACAAACTTGTACTATCAAAGGGAAATCTTTATAATCGCCGTAGTGTTATGGGGGAATCGTCTGGTGCTTTGAGTGCTTTAAGGGGCTGGGGCTGTTGGCCTCTCCTGTCGTCGTCTTCTTATTCGCCGTCTCATGTAGTCACGGCACTAAAACACCGGGAAACGCGCTTAGGTCTTGCGCTAGGACGTAACACGTACTAAAAAGCACCGCGACACTTGTTTACGCCTCGCGCTGGAGCGCTTCGTAATGCGTACTAAAAAACACAGGGAAACTTGTTTACGTCTCCTGCTAGAGAGCTTCGTGCTTCAAAGACAAGAGACTTTTACAGCAAAGCTGTGTACTTCTACCTCCCAACAGTTTCATCTACATTGGCAAAAACGCCAAGGCGCAAGGAATACACGTATACAGTGCAAGCTTCGCCTCTTACCAGGTTTTATGTTAATAAAGATGGCCCGGGATTTGTTTAAATGAATGGAATTTCCAGGGCGAAAAAAATTTTCCCTCCCAACTTGCTCGTTTCAGTGAAATGATCCTCTATTCTACTCGCGCATGTTTTTTTTTCACATGCGGATTATTCATGTGTTTTTCTGTGTTCGCTTTCAAAATATTTCAGTAGTGGTAATAGCTTTCTGCACCCTGAACAAATATTCTGCGGTATTGAAGCAACCAGATGAACAAATTCTTCATCCTCAATAGCCACACTTGTGAATTTGTGCATAAGGTATGATCGAACGTCATGAACTGGCCCTGTAAGGTCCTGTGAATGTGAGTGTTTAGGTTCATGTATATCCACAATGTAATCACAGGACAGGGCCGTCTGCCCTTTACAAAGTCTTTTAGGATGGAAACGCGGACTCGGCGTGCTGAGGCCTCCTGAGTTCTTCAGGGTGTGTAAGCGTGACCTGAACTTGTGGGCAGCGGGGCATGCAACCGCCTAGGCAAACGGTCGTGTTCCATCTTTAACGAGGCAATACTGACGCGTCAGGCTACACAGCGCTGATGACGATAAGATTTCGTTTGTGATGATGATAGTGGTGCTTGTAATAGATGATGTTCACGCCACTACTGCCCCCTCCGAGTGCGTAGGACCTTCTTATGGCAAACGTATGACAAATTCTACGAAAAAACTAGTTATGTACCGGTAAGAACAGGTAATTAGGTCGGGTCTCTCCATGTTCAAGTTCCTTATGTTGTCCGTCCGTAAGAGCGTCCTGTAGATACCATCGGATGGCCTTGGCAGGGAGTAAAGGTGAACCAGCCTCCGGACGAGTCAGCAGTCCTGCTGTGAAAGCTACATGGTCCACGGTCACAGTGTAGACATCATGGTCGGGATCGTTGTACAGTCGCTTTGCGCGCAACATTTCGCGACGCGTGCATACGGGCGTTGAGATTCCGATACGTGCAGGTTTGTGCCGTTTGTCGTGACGTGGTGAGCATAGAGTCGGGTGCAGTAGCGTTGCGCTTGTTTAACATGTAAACGCGCTACGACGCCTATTATGACCGCGGCTACAGGGACTCACTCATGTCACAGAACGCGGACGAGCGTGAACTCGAAACGGTTGTAGTTGTCAATTGCGCGTGTGTCAAAGACGTTCGTCAATGTGGCACTGAAGCATCGATGGTCAGCGCCGCTGTAGTACCGGTAACGATGCTCGTTTTGTGATTGATAGGAGAGGCGTCGATGGCACCGTGGGCGCAGAATGGCAAAACCATGCTCACGTAGTGGTGACATCGAGCAGTTGGGCGTCTGTTTATGGCATCTGGGCGTCTGTTTATGGTAGCGTCTGTTTATGGCATGTCAGGCTTTCACGGTTATCGTTGGTTTAGCTGCGTTGTCAATTGGCTTTTTAGTGCAATCTTTTGGGTATTCCTGCGTTCTTTGGGAGGCGAAATTGTAGTCGCTATGGTTGGTGCTTTCGCAACCTTCAAAATTCAGATGCGGTGTTGACTGAAGGACAACGGAAGATGTGTAGTCGTCCGGGTTAGCGCTGGGTGCCACGACGCGCGTCTCGCATGAATTTCGGTGACTGCAGTGCATAGAGGCGTTCAGTCCACATTGTGGTCCTTAGTATGTGCGACAACGGCGTAGCGGCAGAAAAGGTTGTGAAGGATTTGGTGGTCACACTGCGAAATGCATCACCACAACCCTTGAAAGAGGTCGCAGTATGGCATTGAGGGGGAAGCATTGCGGTGCAACAGTCTTTAAATTTAGTTTACGGCAAGGCTCTCAGGGGACGATGGGGTGGTCAACGAAGGAGGTTGTGAGATCGCTGTATCGGGGTCCTGTCGATCACCGGTGCGTTCAAATGGAGTTGTAGCAGCGGGCGAGCCTGTGTGTCGCCAATGAACGTCCGTGATGACGTCGTCTGCAGGCCGCGTAGTTGTAGGTGCGGCTGCGGCGCTAGACATGGAGGCCAGGGGACCGACAAGAGTTGAAGGAGCCCACGCCGTGCTGGATGGAAAAGATGGTATTATGTGGGGCGGCAAAATATGTGCAGAAGTTACGAGCAGCTCTTGTGCTGCTGGGGGAGGCGGTTGTACGGAAGCCGTAGTACGCAAGCACGGCAGCGCAAATGCCGTCGTAGGGAATTTCACCAGGCGGTGGAGTGGCGAGGATGGAGCGGAGCGCAAACGGAAGCACATTCCAGAGGATGGATTACTCCAGAGGCTGTATTGTTACGTGGAAGTTTAATATGGAGAGGATCGAATATGCTGTAAAGACCGGAGGTAGTCTGAAAGCAGGGAACAAGCGTGGGCAAAAATAAGATGTATGCACTTCAAGACAAGTAAGTCATTGTCATTACAAAGAGGGATAAAATAGTCATAGTAGCCGAGGATTTTTATAGAGATCTGTGCAGTAGGCCGGACATACAAGATAATACCGAAGAGGAAGTAGTTCACAGGAGGTAGACATCCTACCAGTAACTACAGAAGAAGAAGGAAGGCTTTAAAAGAAATGAAAGGGGGCAAAGCACCTGGTGAAGATCAGATAACAGCGGACCTCTTGAAGGATGAGGAGCAAATTGTACTAGTAACACTGGCAAACCTCTACACACAATGCCTAATGACCGGGAGTGTACTGGAATCTTGGAAGAACGCGAACATCATTCTAATGCATAAGGTGACGTGAAGGACTTGGAAAATTATAGCTCGATCAACCAACTGTCCGTCGTCGACAATGTACTTACCAAGGTAATCGCACACAGAACTTCTGCCACCTTGTATTTCAGTCAACATGAAGAACAAGCAGGGTTTCATAAAGGCTATTCAACAATTGCTGATATTTACACGATCAATCAGGTAATAGCGAAGTGTGCGGAGTATACTGAACCCCTATATTAGAGCCGTCAAAGATCCTGAGAAAGCACTTGACTCGCTCTAACTCTCAGCACTTATTCAAGAATGGCGAAAGCAGGGTGTAGACAAGCTTTATGTGAGAATACTAGGGGATATTTACAATGGTTCCACAGCTACTATCATCCTCCACAAGGAGAGAGGCAAAGTACCTATAAGGAAGGGCGTCATACAAGGAGAAACAGTCTCTGAAGTGTTATTCACAGCGTGTACACATGAAGTATTCAGAACATTGAATTAGAAACAGGTAGCAGAAAGGGGTAATGTAAATCAGTCAGTAACCTAAGATATGCTGATGACGATGCCTTGCTAAAAAACTCGGGAAATGAATTGCAAAGCACGCTTACCACACTGGACAAGCAGAGTAGAACCGTTGGCCTAAAAACATAATAGCAACAAACTAAAGTAATGATCAATAACCTTGGGAGAGCAAAGCAGTTTGGGATAGGTGACGAGGGAGTACAAGGGGTGTGCGAATATATCTACTTAAGGCAACTTGGAACCCCGGAACCCAACCATGAGGCAGAGATAATTAGAAGGTTAAGAATGGGGTGGAGTGCACTCGGCAGGCATTCTCCGATAATGAATGGAAGGCAACCATTGTCCCTGAAGAATAATGTGTATGACAGCTGCGTCTCACCAGTACTTCCATATGGAGCAGAAACTTGAAGGCTCACTATGACGGTTCGACTTAACTTGAGCACGACTCAGTGAGAAATGGAAGGGAAGATTATAGGCGTAACATTAAGGTACAAGACGTGAGGGGAGTGGGTCAGGGAACAAACGCGTGTTAAGGACATATTCGTAGAAGTTAAGAAGAATAAGTGGACGTGGGCAAGGCATGTAATGCGAAGGCAAGATAACGGTTGGTCATTAAGGGTAACAAAGTGGATCCCTAGAGAAGGCAAGCGTGGCAGAGGGGGGGGGGTGGCGACAGTTAGATGGGTAGAGGAGTTCAAGAAGTTTGCTGGGAGAAATTGGTTTCAGTTAGCCCAGGACTGGGATAATTGGAGATCAAGGGGAGAGACCTTTGCCTTGCAGTGGGCGTAGATAAGCTGGTGATGATTATGATGATTGTTACTTAGTTGAGCTAGAAGGTTGCGCCGAGCGTCGACCTACGACGTTTTTTCTTCCTTTGCTTTCCTTGTCAGCCTTGACTGCCTACCCTTATTAGATGCGACACTGAGAGGAGCATCTCTTGCCGGCGGCCCTGTCCTTCCTGCGTCGTTGTTGTCTGCGTCCGCACAGCTGCATCTCTCCTGCTCTCACCCCCTCTCCTCTCGCCGTGATAGCGTGCCCTCTCCCGCAACATCTGTGGCGCAAGCAGTGCGGCGCGCTCTATCACTCCGCCGGTGGGCGGCGCTGAGCGCGGTGCAAGCGCGCTGTGCGCATGTCCAGCGCCCTCTCTCTCCGCAGTCTCCTCTCCTTCGGGCGCGCTTCGTGCCGCGCTCCGGCCGGTCTCTCAGTCGACGGTCGTCCGCGCTACGCTTGCTCTCTCACTCTCTCTCTCTCTCTCGCATTACCCGACGATTGCTCACGCAATTCGAGTAATCGACCCAACGGAAACGCACAATGGAACACCCTTCGGCCTCGCATACCACCAGGGTTCCCGCGAGGGGACGTGGGCGTAATGCGTTATGTCTTAATTCAACAAGCCCACATTTCCCATTCTGATTCGCTACATGCATAGTGAGCGTGTCTGACCTGGCAGTCTTGGTGGCGTAGGTAGATTTTCAGAAGGCTCAACGCTGATCAACCACTCTCTACAAGTCGGAGACGTTGGTGTCACTGCCCAGGTGTTAACAAGAATGTCCCCTTCACCCCTAGTAGTTGGAGTGGCGCGGGCTCTCACAACGAAGTCTAGGGTACAAAGATAAATAGCCTCGAACGTAGAGCGGAGCATAGCCCCGTGGGTAGCGCTGTGTTCATGGAACTATGAGGGTATTCTTGGGTTCGTAGGTTCGGATTTCACCCAGCGCGCACGTTTTTCTCCACTTGATTTAAAAAAAATTTTCAAGAAAAGTAAATGGCGATCCAGATCCTTCCCTTGGCAGCATTTGCTTTCTTGACTGCCCACCCTTATTTCTTTCTGTTTCTCTGTCTCCCCATCTCTCTCTCTATATATATATATATGTATATATATATATGACAGAAATAAAGTTTGGCAGTCAAGAAAACCTCGGCGGATTTTCTTTCCGAGGTTTTCTTGACTGCCAAACTTTATTTCTGTCTTATTTTCAACGAGCCCCTCATTTCCTATTCTGATTCGATATATATATATTGTAAAGGAGATACTCGACGTTCCTGTAGAAGGATGGGCCCGTTTATTCGTGAACGAGGCGTCAGCGCAGCAGGGGCGAGCCGAGACGACCAGCTTATCGCGAGGCTGAGCTTCAACGAGAGCGTCCTCTTCTTCGTCGTCATCCGACGCATACCCACATACGGGGAATTGCCCGTTATGACTTATGCTGGTGACAATTGCTCGTACATTTGCGCTACATACATACTTGCTACAATACCCCCGGCGAAAAGGGGAAGCCATCCTGGCGACCTAAGGGGTACACGACATGAGCGGGTCATAGTACGGCTTGAGCCGCGCGACATGAACTGTCTCACGCCCCCGACGGCGGCGATCTGAAGTGGGCGTTACAGGCTCAACAACATAATTCCCCGGCGATGTTCGCTCCACAACCCGGTAGGGGCCGTGGTATTGCGACACAAATTTCGGTGACAGTCCGGGCGTCGGGCACGGTATGTAGAGCAAGACGAGGGATCCGTTCGGGAAAGTTGGAGCTGAGACCGAAACGTCGTGACGTGCCTTCTGGCGCTGCTGGTCTTCCGTTGTAAAGCGACGAGCAAGCTGGCGACATTCCTCGGCGCGTCGAGCGACGTCTGAAACTGGCATGAATTCGGAGGCGTCAGGTCGGTACGGAAGTATACTGTCCAGCATGCATGAAGGCTCACGACCGTAGAGCAAAAAGAACGGCGAAAATCCTGTGGTTGTCTGCTTAGCGGTGTTGTAAGCATACGTCACGAAAGGAAGAACGAGGTCCCAATTGGAATGGTCCGAGGAAATGTACATTGCGATCATATCCCCCAGTGTGCGGTTAAACCGCTCTGTCAGTCCATTGGTCTGTGGGTGGTATGATGTGGTTTTGCGGTGAACAACGTTGCATTCAGCTAGAAGGGTCTCCACGACGTCGGATAAAAACACGCGACCTCGATCACTGAGTAGCTCGCGAGGAGCGCCGTGGCGGAGAATGAACCGCTGAAGGAGAAATGACGCTACTTCTCCAGCCGTGGCCGCCGGTAGCGCAGCTGTTTCGGCGTAACGCGTTAGATGATCAACGGCGACGATGATCCAGCGGTTACCGGCAGCTGTGCTGGGAAGTGGGCCGTAGAGATCAATGCCCACTCGGTCGAAGGGTCTCGCTGGACAGGGCAACGGCTGAAGTGGAGCGCTGGTGTGCTGCGGAGGAGTCTTGCGCCGTTGACAGTCTGGGCAGGATTTAACAAAGTTTTTCACAAACGTATACATCCCACGCCAGTAGTAGCGAAGTCTAAGGCGCTCGTATGTTTTCAGGACTCCAGCGTGAGCACACTGCGCGTCATCGTGAAAGGAAGAACAAATTTCCTTGCGTAGGTGGCGAGGAATCACTAGCAGCCATCTTCGACCGTCGTCGTGGTAGTTGCGGCGGTACAGGAGTTCGTCACGAACGGTGCAGTGAGCAGCTTGTCGGCGCAGTGATCTTGGAGCAGCGTTTGCCGGCGGGCATGAGAGATATTCGAGAATCGAGGTGATCCACGGGTCCTTACGCTGCTCACCAGCCATGTCCGCTATGGCGAGAGGCGCCAGGGTGTTATCCGCCGTCGACAAGCTCGCGACGTCCGATGGAAGCGGCGAGCGAGAAAGGGCGTCAGCGTCGTTATGTTTGAGTCCTGACCTGTATACAACACGGATATCATACTCTTGTAGGCGAAGGGCCCAGCGAGCGAGGCGACCGGAGGGATCCTTTAGTGAAGACAACCAACAAAGAGCATGATGATCCGTCACGACGGCGAAAGGGCGTCCGTACAGGTAGGGGCGAAACTTGCTGATGGCCCAAACGATAGCCAAACATTCCTTCTCTGTCACAGAGTAGTTCGCTTCCGCCTTCGTCAATGTGCGACTCGCATAACTGACTACGTATTCCTCATAGCCGTTCTGTCGTTGGGCGAGGACTGCACCCAATCCCACACCACTGGCATCGGTGTGGAGTTCAGTTGGTGCGCGCGGATCGAAATGTCGGAGTATGGGTGGCGACGTAAGGACACGGCGTAGCCTCAGAAAAGCGTCTTCACAGTCAGCGGACCAATCAGAAATTTCCCCACTTCCACCGAGAAGTTGCGTGAGGGGCGCAATGATGGAGGCAAAGTTCCGTACAAAGCGCCGGAAATAAGAACAGAGGCCGATAAAGCTTCGCAGGGCCTTCATCGTAGTCGGCTTTGGGAACTCTGCCGCGGCACGGAGTTTCGCTGGATCCGGGAGGACGCCATCTTTCGAAACTACATGGCCCAAAATGGTGAGCTTCCGAGAAGCGAAGCGGCACTTTTTAAGGTTCAGCTGCAAACCGGCGGAAGTCAGGCATTTCAGTACTTGTTCCAGGCGCGTTAGATGGGTCGTAAAATCTGGTGAAAACACGACGATGTCATCTAAGTAGCAAAGGCATGTTTTCCATTTGAGACCGCGCAATACGTTGTCCATCATTCGTTCGAATGTCGCAGGCGCATTACACAGTCCGAATGGCATGACATTGAACTCGTAGAGCCCATCTGGCGTTACAAATGCCGTTTTAGAGCGATCGGCGTTGGCCATGGGGACTGGCCAGTAGCTGGACCTCAAATCCAATGATGAGAAGTACTCGGCCCCTTGCAAGCTCTCCAGGGCGTCATCAATTCGGGGCAGCGGGTAAACGTCCTTACGAGTTATTTTGTTGAGACGTCTATAATCCACGCAGAACCGAATGGATCCATCTTTTTTCTTGACAAGGACCACAGGAGAAGCCCAAGGACTCATCGATGGTCGAATGACATCGCGTTTTAGCATGTCCTCCACGTGTTCCTCAATAACACGACGCTCGGTGGAGGACACACGATACGGCCGCTGTCGCAATGGTGCGTGGGTGCCAGTGTCGATCTGATGGGAAACAGTTGACGTGCGGCCCAAAGGAGTGCCATGACAGTCGAATGATGAACTGAAGCGTCGTAGAACGGTCAATAGTTGGTCGCGTTGGGTCGAAGTAAGGGCGTCGTCAATGGCGTTGAGAAACATAGTCGCATCACGCTGGATATCACGTAAGCAGCCAGAGCTAAGCGCGGTGATATGAACGGCAGAAACGTCTTCAGCTACGTCGATAAGAACGGAAGGCTCAACTTTCTCTACAAGGCCAACGCATTCACTGCGAAAGAGTTTGATGGGGTACGGATTTGGGTTTGAGAAAGGCACAGAACAGGAACCGGGTTTGAGGTCGAGGACAGCGAACGGCAGTGGAAAGGATTTGCGAAGCGACAAGAGACCAGAAGGAGCGAATATGACTGTGGCGTCCGAAACACAGCTGCATGACAATGGCACGAGCACAGTTGAATCCGGTGGGATGTCGGTGTCGTCAGCAACAAGCAACTTTGCCGCGGCTTTCTCACAATCGTCTTCAAGTACCGGAAACAGCTCTACTTCAGCGCGCGCGCAGTCAATGATGGCGTGATGTCGTGACAAGAAGTCCCATCCGATAATGAGATTGTGAGAGCAGGACGGCAGGACGATGAGTTCGATGATGTAGACGACCCCTTGAATTGTAATCCGAGCAGTGCATGCGGCCAGCGGTTCCACAGGTTGCGCATTAGCGGTGCGCAGAGTAACACCATGTATAGGCGTCGTCACCTTACGCAACGATCGGCAAAATTTATCGTCAATAACAGAAACCGCAGCTCCAGTATCAATGAGCGCCAGGGTAAAAACACCATCAACAAACAAATTGATTAAATTAGGCGGCGAAGAAGGAGGACTTTGGTATTTCGACGGTGACGCAGTTTTTGCCTCCGGAACTGCGGCGTCTAGTTTTCCGTCTGACTAGTCGTAGGGCGACGGCGCATCGGAGAGAGTGAGCGGAGTCGTGGAGACTGCGAGCGACGGCTGGCGACGTCACGGTCATCGGACGAGATGGGTGTCGTCGAAAACTGGGCTGGGGCGTGCGTCATGGGTGGTGAGGGCGCATAAGGAAAGGACCACGATGAGTTGCGCGTACCCGTCATGCCACGGCGACAGTAGCGTGCCACATGTCCCGCAATCCCACACGAATAACAGATAGGGCGATTATCGGACGTGCGCCAAGGGTTTGCGAATGGGGACGCCGCACGCGGCACGACAGGCATTTGGTGAATGCGTTGAACTCCGGCAGTGGCATGACTCCCAGTGCTTGCAGCAGTCGCAAGGTAGGGTCCCGGCATGGTTCCAGTCAAAGGTCGCGCCGCGGTCTCGGCATAGGTTTGAGGCATATGATGTACTGCATCGGCGAAAGCCAAAGGAGCGGTCATCGGCGTTTGCGGCGTGATGTCGGCGTAAGCCACTGGGGCTACCGCGAGATGGGGCTGCCGGGTGCATGGAAGTGCGTCAGCGACTTGTTGTTGTATCACGCTCTTGAGGGTTGGGACTAAATTGGGCTGAGGCATCTTCACTACGTCGCCAACGAGAGAAAGCTGACGAGCCACTTCTTCGCGAACAAACTGCTGAATCTGGGCGAAGAGGACACCTTTATCGTCAGAGGCTAAGCTGCAAAGCGAGTGGTCTTGCTCCGCGGGTTTGCGAGTGAGAGCCCTCTCTCTGCGGAGTTCATCGAAGTCTTGGCAAGCATTGATGATTTCAGCGACAGTGCGAGGGTTTTTCGCGATCAGCATCTGGAAGGCGTCATCTTCGATGCCTTTAAGGATATGCTTGATCTTTCCCTGTTCGGTCATAGCGTCGTTTGCCCTGTTACATAAGTCAAGGATGTCCTCGATATAAGAGGTAAAGCTTTCATTCGTGCGCTGAGCGCGTTCGCGCAAACGCTGTTCAGCGCGCAGTTTTCGAAGTGCTGGGCGCCCGAACACTTTGGTGAATTCGGTCTTGAAGTCTGACCATGTGCGAAGATCAGACCCGTGATTCTTATACCACGTCTCTGCAACACCGGTAAAAGAGAGACTGACGCTGTTTTGCTTATGCTTATCGTCCCAGTTGTTATGGGTGCTCACACGTTCAAGGGTGGCGAGCCAGTCCTCAGCGTCCTGGTCATCAGCGCCGTTGAAGAAGGGGGGATCCCGTTGACGGACCGTTCCAGGGCAGATGATCGGTGCCACAGGAGGTGTGGACTCGTGGTGGTTACCGTGAGACATCGTCGAGGGAAGTGTCCGGCTGCGCAGCTCCAGGGTAGACAAATGGGGACCCGAGCAGGACCGCAACCTCCACCAAAAATTGTAAAGGAGATACTCGACGTTCCTGTAGAAGGATGGGCCCGTTTATTCGTGAACGAGGCGTCAGCGCAGCAGGGGCGAGCCGAGACGACCAGCTTATCGCGAGGCTGAGCTTCAACGAGAGCGTCCTCTTCTTCGTCGTCATCCGACGCATACCCACATACGGGGAATTGCCCGTTATGACTTATGCTGGTCACAATTGCTCGTACATTTGCGCTACATACATACTTGCTACAATATATATATATATATATATATATATATATATATATATATATATATATATATATATATATATATATATATATATATATATATATATATATATATATATATATATATATATATATATATATATATATATATATATATATATCTATATATATGTATAGACTGAAAAGATAAAAACTCACACAGAGCGCGAAAAAAATTCTTCTCTCTCTCTCTTTTTCCAAGTTCGTACCGCGTGACTGTGTGTTCTTATTATCCTTGTTGTAATTAATTTTCCCGCTCTCCCTTCATTCTTTTGCTACCAACCAACCATGAATCCATTTGTACACACTCTCCCTCCTCTTACCTTGCCCTCGCGCTTCCTACATTTTCTGTATATATAGCTCTGAAACGAACTTATTTTGTACTCTGAAGAAAGGGAGTCCTCTCCCTGAAACGTCAGTAAACTTATTTTTATTTTCTAAGTCTTTCTCGTTTGTCTCTGTCTCTACTAACCTTATATATATATATATATATATATATATATATATATATATATATATATATATATATATATATATATATATATATATTGTAGTGGGGTTTATTGAGACAGCCCAGGAACCGAGGGGATCAAGCGACGGAGGCTGAAGGAGCTCGAGCAGCCGAAGAAGCAGGGGCAGCCAGAACTGAACTCGATCACGCTGCGCATGCTGCGCGCTTGATGCGTGGGGATTGTCCGTTGGGATTGCCCTGCTTCAGCTTGAATTTCGGCCTGAGCTTTAATCGCTTGACCCGGACCTCTCTTCTTCGTTACAATTACCCCCGGGTGACAAGGAGCCATCCTGGCGACTTCATGGCGAGGGCGAGACGACGGGCTCGTCGTAGGGCTTCAAACGGTTGGCGTGAACAGTCTCGCGGCCACGGCGACCAAGGGCGTCAGATGGTGTGAGCGGCTCGACGACGTAGTTTACCTGTGATGCGCGCTCTATGATGCGATACGGGCCATGATATTTGGCGAGGAACTTCGAAGACACGCCAGGCGTTGTGAGCGGTATCCATAGCCAAACAACAGATCCAGGGGAAAAAGAGGGCGGAGATGACCCACCAAGGCCATGTTGGTACTTTTGGCGACTTTGTTCACGGGACGTGAAGGCACGAGCTAACAGGCGACATTCTTCAGCGTCTCGCGCTATCTCGGAGACGGGCTTGCTTTCCGAGGCATCGGGGCTGTGTGGGAGGATGGCGTCCATGGTGCACGAGGGCTCGCGTCCGTAAAGAAGGAAAAAGGGGGAAAACCCGGTGGTGGTTTGCGTTGCGGTATTATACGCGAAAGGCACGAATGGAAGCACCACGTCCCAGTTAGAGTGGTCGGAAGCTATGTACATGGCAAGCATGTCACCAAGCGTGCGATTGAATCGTTCCGTCAAACCATTTCTCTGCGGGTGGTAGGCAGTACACGTCCGGTGAACGATCTTGCATTCACTGAGGAGAGCTTCCAGGACTTCGGATAGAAATACTCGTCCTCTGTCGCTGAGAAGCTCCTTGGGGGAGCCATGACGTAGGATGAAGTGATGAAGAAGGAACACGGCGACGTCACGTGCCGTAGCGCTGGGAAGCGCAGACGTTTCCGCGTAGCGCGTAAGATGGTCTACGGCGACGATAATCCACCTGTTCCCAGAAGGCGTGAATGGTAAAGGTCCGTCAAGGTCAATTCCAACCCGGTCAAAGGGGCGTGAAGGGCACGGTAGAGGTTGCAAGTCTGCTTCAGGCTTTGGATGGGGTTGCTTGCGTCGTTGGCAGGCATCACAGCCACGGATGTACTTGCGCACAAAACTATAAATTCCCTTACAGTAATACCACTGAAGAAGCCTAGCGTACGTTTTCAAGACTCCAGCGTGGGCGGATTGGGGTCAGCGTGGAAAGCTGCACATATTTCGGCTTGTAGATGGCGTGGTATTACGAGCAGCCATTTCCTTCCGTCGGTCATATAGTTGCGACGGTATAGAAGACCCTCCCGCACAGCGAAATGAGCTGCTTGCCGTCGTAGTGCTCGAGGTTGGGAGGTGGCCGTCGGGGCGGTAACGTACTTTATAATAGAAGAGACCCAAGGGTCTTGTTGCTGGTGAAGGGTCAGGTCAGTAAGCGTGAGCGCAGAGACGATGGACTCCGGTGAATCGGGGCACGTCGTCGAATCTGGCAGAGGCGAGCGAGAGAGGGCA
The DNA here is from genome assembly GCF_048455015.1 of Haemaphysalis longicornis. Lineage (NCBI taxonomy): Eukaryota > Metazoa > Arthropoda > Arachnida > Ixodida > Ixodidae > Haemaphysalis > Haemaphysalis longicornis. The sequence continues at coordinate 144,102,180 of NW_027526422.1, read as the reverse complement.
TCGGCGTCAGAGTGTTTGCGCCCTGATCTGTAAACGACGCGAATGTCGTATTCTTGAATACGTAGGGCCCAACGTGCAAGCCGTCCCGTGGGGTCTTTGAGAGACGACAACCAACATAGGGCATGGTGGTCGGTAACAACGTCGAATGCGCGGCCGTATAAGTAAGGCAGGAATTTTGCCAAGGCCCAAACAATGGCCAAACACTCTTTTTCCGTTACTTAATAATTGGACTCCGCTTTTGAGGGTCCGGCTGGCATATGCAACGACGTATTCCGGGTAGCCAGACTTCCGCTGTGCGAGAACAGCACCGAGGCCGACACCACTGGCGTCCGTGTGCACTTCGGTTGGGGCGCTGGGGTCGCAGTGGCGCAAAATGGGCGGTGATGTCAGCAAGCGCCGTAAAGTAGAAAAAGCCTCGTCACAGTCTGGCGACCACGAAGTTATTCCATTGTCGCTGCCGAGTAGTCTTGTTAGGGGCGCTATGATGGAAGCGAAATTTCGGACACACCGGCGGAAATAAGACCAGAGGCCAATGAAGCTGCGGAGGGCCTTGAGTGACGTCGGCTTGGGAAACTCCGCGACTGCTTGCAGCTTGTTCGGGTCAGGTAGAACACCCTCCTTGGACACCACATGGCCTAAGATTGTCAATTTTCGGGCCCCGAAACGACACTTTTTCAAGTTTAGCTGTAGTCCAGCGGCCGCCAGGCCGGTCAGAATTTGTTTGAGCCGGATGAGGTGTGTCTCAAAATCTGGGGAAAACACAACATCGTCTAAATAACAGAGACACGTGTTCCACTTGAGACCTCTTAAGATGGTGTCCATCATCCGTTCAAACGTTGCGGGCGCGTTGCAAAGGCCGAATGGCATTACATTAAACTCATATAAGCCGTCGGGAGTAACAAAGGCTGTTTTCGGTCGGTCAGATTCGGCCATCGGAACCTGCCAATAGCCGGATCGCAAATCTAATGAAGAGAAAAATTCCGCACCGTGCAAGCAGTCAAGGGCATTGTCAATGCGGGGCAAAGGGTAGACATCTTTGCGGGTCACCTTATTAAGCCTCCGATAGTCAACGCAAAAAAGTATGGAGCCGTCTTTTATAGTGACGAGCACTACCGGCGATGACCACGGGCTTTGCCACGGTCGGATGACACCTCGCCGAAGCATGTCTTCCACTTGCTCACCAATGACGCAGCATTCAGATGGTGATACTCGATATGGACGCTGGCGCAAAGGTGGCTGTGCGCCAGTGTCGATGTCATGGGCGACAGTTGACGTACGGCCCAAGGCAGTTTGGTTCGAGTCAAAGAAATAATGGTAGGCGCTTAGCAGTGCGAGCAATTGTGTGCGTTGCGTTAAGGTCAAGCTGCTGTCCAATGAAGAGGCGAAAGCGTCGGCCGGTAGCGGATGGGCATGGGAGGACGGAGTGGTGAGAGCATTGATGTCCAGGGCAGATGTACTCAATTCGGCATCGTCGAAGTAGAGAATGGAGGCTATGGGGTCAATATTGCCGAGGGATTCGCCGCACAGCAAACTCAAAGTGCAGGGGGTCGGATTCGTAATCCACATTGACGTGCCGACAGACTGGAGCTCCAAAACGGCGAAAGGAAGGGGTAGGTTTTTCCGGCGGAGGAATACTTCGGAAGGAGTAAACAGAACCGTGTCATCGGAGGTAGAGTAGCAAGACAGAGGTACAAGAATAGAGCTGTACGGCGGAATATGAGCGTCTTCGGAGATGATGATTTTGTCGCTGGAAGAGGACGAACCGGAAACATCGCACAAAGTCTCATCATATTGAGCAGATAACTCGACCTCGGCACGGGCACAATCGACGATCGCGTGATGGCGAGACAGGAAATCCCAGCCCGGGATAATGTCGTGGAAACACGAGGCCAGGACGACGAGCTCAATGGGGTAAATGGCGTCCTGAATAACTACACGGGCTGTAAACGTCGCATAAGGTTCGATTTGTTCAGCGCTTGCGGTACGAAGCGAAAGGCCTGTGAGGGGTGTGGTAACTTTTTTCAATAAGCGACAAAGTTTTTCACTTATGACAGAAATAGCGGCTCCTGTATCTACGAGGGCGACTGTGCGTATACCGTCAATTGTTACGTCGATGACATTTCTTGGGGGCGATCGAGGTCTTGTGCATTTCAATGGGTTCGTGCCTCGTGAACTGCGCACGTTAGTTTCCCTCTTGGACATCTTCGGGGCGGCGACGCATGGGCGACAGTGAGCGGCGGCGTGGTGACTGTGAACGGCGGCTGGCGTCAACGGCACGATTGGGCGGAAACTGATCAGGAGTTGGACCAGGATGTGCGCCACGACGAAGCGGCGGCGGCTCATACATCGACATGGGATGGGGTGAGTAGGCAGCTGCACGAAGTGCGTCGGGACGAGATAGTGGCATACGGCGGCAATAACGTGCGACATGGCCCGGTATGTGGCAGGCGAAGCAGATAGGCCGGTTGTCAGGTGTTCGCCAAGGAGTGGTGACTGGCGGCGTCATGTGAGAAGGGGGCGGAGAAAACGTTGGCCCCAGACGACGAATTGCGGGGAACTGGCGTGGAGCCCGGGGCGCTAATTGAGCGTAAGTGAGCGGTGTGGCGTCTTCAGCAGAAAGTTCAGACGTCGGAAGCGCTTCGGTGATTTGCTCCTTAATAACAGTTTGAAGAGCAGGAGCGAGAGATGATGACGTCTCCTGAACGTGGGGCACGCAAGATATTTGGCGCGCCACCTCTTCGCGCACAAAATCTTGTATTTTTGCCCAAAGGGACGGGCTTTCCGAAGGGAGAGCGAGGCCCGACACGGTATTCACTGGTCCCAAAGATTGACGGGCCACGACCCGGCGCCTGCGCAGTTCGTCATAGCTTTGGCATAGACTTATAACTTGACTCACCGTGGTCGGATCTTTCGCAATGAGCTTCGGAAAAGCACCGTCGTCGATGCCTTTCAAGATGTGCCGGATCTTCTCGGCGTCAGTCGTTGCGGGGTCGACCCGCCTACACAAGTCCACGACGTCTTCGATGTAGCTGGTGAAATTTTCTCCCAGCTGCTGGGCTCGTCCGCGAAGGCGCTGTTCGGCGAGAATTTTCCGCACGGCAGGGCGATCAAAAGCTTCCAAAAAGCGCGTTTTGAAGTCCGTCCAGGTATGCATGTCGGTCTTGTTATTGTTGTACCACAGCTCTGCGACCTTCTCGAGGGAAAAACTCACGTTGTTGAGTTTCATCGGGTCGTCCCATCTGTTGTAGTTGCTGACGCGCTCGTATGACAAAAGCCAATCGTCAGCGTCATAGTCGCCAGTGCCGGTGAACTTGGCAGGATCCCGCTCCCGGAGCGCGCCAGAGCAGATCACAGGCGAGGGCGTCGGCTGCGGTTGAGTGGCGTTGTCGTTACCGGGCATGGTTTGGGTTGGAAGCCGCCGATTTCGAAGTTCCAGGGTGATGGGAGGTGAGCTCGAACCCGCACACTCCACCAAAATGTAGTGGGGTTTATTGAGACAGCCCAGGAACCGAGGGATTCAAGCGACGGAGGCTGAAGGAGCTCGAGCAGCCGAAGAAGCAGGGGCAGCCAGAACTGAACTCGATCACGCTGCGCATGCTGCGCGCTTGATGCGTGGGGATTGTCCGTGGGGATTGCCCTGCTTCAGCTTGAATTTCGGCCTGAGCTTTAATCCCTTGACACGGACCTCTCTTCTTCGTTACAATATAAATATATATATATATGTGTGTGTGTGTGAGTGTGTGGGTGTGTGTGTGTTTGCGTGTGTGTGAGTGTGTATCTCATTAAAGGGTGTACTAGATTATCGGCACCCTGTTTTTCCTCGATTACGTTGCCCAAAGTGAGGGGGTTGTATGACTACAAAACCTTCAATTACCTCCGCCATCCCTTTTTTTCGCGGCCATACCTCGACGAGACTGGTTCAATAAATATTGTTTTGTTTCGCAAATATTCTGTAGAGAAATAGGTAAGGACAGTGAACCGACCACTTACACCTGATACTCTGTCACTCTCACTCCCATTCGATTCTGCTGTGCCGCTTGGGCCACCGCACTCAGTATCCCCTGCGCAGTGCGCAGTCGACCTGTTCGGACGTGCATTTCTGCTGCTCCGACAACAGCGTGTTTCAACAGTGAAGGACAGCGAAACGGCAGAGACAGCGGAGGACAGCCGAAGCTGAGTATTTACCTGCACGGTTCTTTCTCGTTTTGTCGGGTTTTTCAGCTGAGATGACGCGTAGAAAGCTGGTACAGTGTGGTAGCTGTCCGCGGCAGGTAGGCGCAGAGGAGTTTCAGCGGGAGGGCGGCGAGGCAGACGTAGGGGCAGGTACGTGTCGGTTATGCGTAGTGGTGTCGCGGCTAGAACGCGTAGAAGCGGATAACTTGGGGTTAGCTAAGCGGGTTGCAGAACAGGCGGCAGCGCTAAGTAACGAACGCGATGAACGTAGGGCCAATGAGGGGAAGTTAGAAGCAGCTGAGAGGAAGCTAGAAAGGAGCGTCATATCGCCAACAAATGACGAACACATCGGCCCATGCAGCGAAGCGGAGGCATGCACCGAGGTGACACCGGGGGTGGAAGCAACTAAAAGCAACAGCTACTCCCATTCTGCAAGATACGACAGCAAAACCAGTGATAAGATGATAGCGTGGTAATCGTTGCGGGTGCCTCACGTCTTGAAGTGATACACGTGAACAGGGTAGTGGGCAGCATCGGACATAGGCTATCTTTTCAGTGGGACGGGATTCACTTCAGCCCCAGGCTAGGAAACAAGGTGGGGTGGCGCTTAGGTGGGAGAGCGGTAGCTTTTTTAGGGGGTCCCGCGCAGCTAAGGAAGGCAAGCTAGGAGACAAAGGGGAAGCAAGAGACATATGCACACTCAACGCTGGGAGGCAGCCAGGCCTAGAGCTAAACGGAGAACCTACAGACGTAACTGAGAGCGTTGTCAGAGGCGATTTAAGTGGAAACAATGGAGCAAACAGTTTTGTACAAGACAAAAACAGACCGCGTAAGCAGAAAGGGAAAAACAAATGCAATAAATATTTAATCAGTTACATAAATATGCAGGGAGGCAGAAAGCCAGATAAGTGGGTGGAAATTCAAAAGCAACTTGAACGGGAAGGAATAGACGTGTACGGTTTAGCCGAGACTCACCTCCGGGACCTAGAAGCCCCACCTATCATAGACAATTATTTTTTTGAAGGTTGCAACAGGACCACAGGAATAAAGGAAGGGGGAGGTGTTGGCATGCTCATTAAACAAGGGACCGACTGGCAGAGAGTTCATGAACGCTGTAAAGAGCATCTATGGGTTAGAGGCACCATAGAGGGGAAAAATACATGGTTAGGAGTGATCTATCTGTGGACCGGAATTAGTGCTATGGAGGAAAATGAGGAAATGGTAAACTGTTTGAGAAGAGATATAAACGAGTTCAAAGATTCGGGCGAAATAATCATAGTTGGAGATATGAATGCCCATATAGAAGGTTTGGATGGATACACATACCACAACGGTTCTCTAGTGATAGATCTATGTCAGGGAAACCGGCTTGTAATAGTAAACACGGAAAGCAAGTGTGACGGACAAATAACGTGGTCCAGCATAGACTACAGTTTAGTATCCGAGACAGTATACGGAAGGCTGCGGGAAATGAGGATGGATGAAAATGGAACAGACAGCTTAGGAAGTGACCACAAGCGGTTTAGCTTGCACTTTGGAGGCGCAACCTGGACAAATGTAGAAATCGGTACAATAGGAGGAACTAATTTGAATAATGAGCAGTTAAAGACCATCGCTGATAGATCGGAAGATGAAATCAATAAATACCCAGTCAAAAATTGGGATTACGACGAAATGATTGCGTTCATAAAGGGTAATATGGATGACGCAAAGGAACGAAACCGATGGAAACGGAAGAGAAATCCGAGACGCTGGTGGAGTAAGAAAACAAAAGAGGATATTGACCAGCGAAGAAAGGCGTCGAGAGAGTATAGAGAAGCAAAAAAAACTGGTATGGAACAGGAGGTAGTGAAGGAGAAATGGGATATCTACCGTGGGAAAAAACTAGACGTGCAGAAAATGGTGCAGGCATAGAGCAAACAGAAAAGCGAACAATGAATGGTAGAAATACGGGAGAAGGACAAAAGCGCATCCAAGAAGTTTTGGAACCATGTGGAATCACTAAGCTCAAAAAACGATAACCATTAAAAATTCCTGACTGATGAGGAGGGGGAAAATGTAAAAGTAGAGCACGCGTTGTCGCATATTCATCGAGTGATTAGTGAGAAGTTTAGGACAATAGTGGTAGCGAAACCTGCACCGATAACATCAGCGCCACAGAAGACTGCCGAAAGGGAAATAAGTTTGAGCAACGTTGATTGGAAAAAAGCAGAGCAAATGTTTCCCCCCCCCCCGACAGCAGTGGGCCCGGACGGAATACCAATGCAACTGATAAACCTGCTTGGACCTAAAATTAAGGGATCGTTTATGAGGGCAATAGTTAAGGTGATAGAGACGAAACAAATACCAGAGGACTGGCTAGAAAGCAGGATTAATTTAATATATAAAGGCAGGGGAGACAAAGCCAGTATTGATTCATACAGACCACTCACAGTAACGTCAGTGGTGTATAGATTCGTAATGCAAGCGATAAAATCAGAAATTCAAGCATGGATGGAAGAAAATGAAATACTTGGGGAACTGCAGAATGGATTTAGACAAGAGAGGCGACTGGATGACAATTTGTTCGTGATAACGCAATGCATTGAAATTGCTAAAGTACAGAATAGACCACTATGGATTACGTTCTTCGACATTAAAAGGCATATGACAACGTAAACAGAGAACGGCTGTGGAGGATGCTGAAACTTCAGGGATGAGATGACGAGTTAATATAGTTCCTTATGGCAATCTATAAAGACAATTGAGTGCACCTTACATGGGAAGGACAGAAATGCGCCCAGCAGGTCAACATCCATCGGGGACTGAAACAGGGATCCCCTTTGAGCCCAATGCTGTTTATGCTTTACATGGCAGGGTTAGAAAAGAAACTGGAAGAAAGTCAAGTAGGGTTTACCCTAACCCATATGCTGCAAGGCGAAGTGGTAGAACAGCATATTCCGGGAATGTTATACGCAGACGACATTGTTCTTTTAGCTGATAACCAAACCGATATGCAGCGGCTAATAAATATTAGCGGCCAGGAAGCCACCGACCTCGGGTTATATTTTAGTTCAGAAAAATCAGCAATAATGGTTTTCAGTGACGCTACCACCGACATACTGTCTGTCCAGCAAGGCGAATTACCTAGAGAGAAGAAATATAAATATTTGGGAGTGTGGATAAACGAAGGGGATAACTACTTAAGAACTCACGAGGAGCAACTTAAGGTTAAGGGAAAGCGAAACGCAGCTATAGTGAAACGTAGAGCTCTTTGGGGGTATAAAAAATATGAAGTAGTAAGAGGAATGTGGAAAGGAGTAATGGCTCCGGGTCTCACGTTTGTGAATGCTGTACTCTGCTTAAAATCAGGCGTTCTATCATGTCTTGAAGTAAACCAGAGAACGGTAGGAGGTTTGGCCTTAGTCGCGCATGGAAAAACAACTAACGAAGAAGTTCAGAGAGATATGGGCTGGGCGTCGTTTGAAGTTAGAGAAGCTCAGAGTAAAATATGCTTTGAGATGAGGTTGAGGGAAATGGATCAACGAAGGTGAGCAGCTAAGGTTTTTAGGTACCTATACTTGAAAAGCGTGGACACGCAGTGGTTAAGAAAGACTAGAAGGCTAACTATGAAATACGGAAAGAACAGTGGAGAATCCAAAACAGCCAAGGTAACCAAAAAAGAGGCCAGGCAGATTGAAACGAATAAATGGAGCGAAAAAATGGAAGCTAAACCGTCGTTAGAGATGTACAGGGCTGAGAAATTGAACATCAGAAAGGAAAATTTCTACGATAATTCCCAGGCCAGTGCTTTGCTTTTTGAGGCTAGAGCAGGTTGCCTGCGAACTAAGAGTTATGTGGGGAAGTATTCACAAAATGATGGGGAATGCGTGGTCTGCGGAAAAGAAACAGAAACTATGCGGCACATAGTGTTAGAATGTGAGGGTATCCATCGAAATCTACATGAAGGGAATATTGAGCTTCCAGAAGACCGAGGATTTAAGGGTATCACAGCGAAAGTTAACTTCAAGGCTGTCGAGGGGACGAAAAGAAGAATAAAATGCTGTTGGACGAAACAAAGAGAGGGGAATATTTCCTAGGACAGTTACCACCTGCAACAGGGAAAAAAAGTATTTCGTGCCCAATAATCTTTAGTGCCTGTCCTAAGCAGCGCTATTATGAAACCAAGAGTGTAAAACATAATCATATTAGTCCTGTTTGGTAAGATGACATGTCATCACCCCGCTTCAAAGGGGAAACCAATAGCAATCATCATCATCATCACCCTACCAGGTCGTCTTCTGTTCTGTTGAAGTAGTTTGTAACTGGAAATGTCATAACTGAACTGACCAAAACGTCCACTCGGGACCGATGCCGGGCGTATGAAATGCACCTAGCAATTATTCCTTACAAAAGAGGTTCTTAGTCCCGCATGCAAACTTTTTCCCCAATTGCTGCCCAGTGTTAGGGAGGCTGCTCAGAATAACAAAAAATCCGTAATATATATTACTTCTATAATATAATATAATACTTCTACTTTGTGTGTGTATATATCTATATATATATATATATATATAATGAAGTTTAATCCTTAGTTACTGCAGAAATATGCGCAAAGTAAAAGTACGCTCTCCAGAGACACTTTATTCCAACAATTCGAACTGAATCTGGGCAAACCATTAAAAAGGACCTGACAGGCGTACTTTGAATTTGTGTACAAATACAGACATATATATATATATATTGAAGCTAGGTTTATGGAACCACTAACGAGCAGTTGGAGCTGCGGAGAGGCCGAGGTTCTTCGTGCTTACCAAGCTATGTCCAACGCGATACTCGATCGGCCCGTGCGCCAAGCGATGCTTCTGCCTCGTCGTCGTCGGGCGTGCACCAAGCCGAATATCGCCAACGGGGAATTGTCCTTGCATGAACGTCTGTGACAATTACAATAATCACGTCCATAATCAGCGCTACAATATTCGCCCCGGTGGAAAAGGGGCCATCCTGGCGACTCAAGGTGACGAGGAGAGCACAGGATCGTAATACTCTTTCAGCCGGTTGGCGTGAACTATCTCGCGTCCACGGTGTCGACGGTCGGGTGCAGGCGCAACCGGTTTGATGAGGTAATTCACTGGTGAAGTTTGCTTGACGACTCTGTAGGGTCCATGATATTTTGCAACACGTTTCGGTGAGAGACCGGGTGTAGGGCATGGGACCCAAAGCCAGACAAGTGAATCAGGCATATAGGTGGGAACCGCGCTGAAACCGTCGAGATTATGCTTCTTGTGTTGCTCGTGTTCAGATGTGAGCGAGCGGGCGAGCTGACGGCACTCTTCAGCATGCTTGACAATTTCCGAAATGGGTGTGAACTCGGTCTGATCAGGGCGATACGGCAAAATTGTGTCAAGAGTGCATGCCGGCTCCCGTCCGTAGAGCAGGAAAAAAGGTGAGAATCCCGTCGTCGTCTGCGTGGCCGTGTTATACGCGTACGTTACAAAGGGAAGTATCACGTCCCAGTCAGAATGGTCCGACGCCACGTACATCGAAAGCATATTACTCAAGGTGCGGTTAAATCGTTCTGTGAGACCATTCGTCGGCGGATGGTAAGACGACGTAGTTCGGTGAACAATTCGACATTCCCACAGGAGGGCTGCGATGACTTGCGACAGGGAGACGCAACCTCGGTCACTGAGCAGTTCTCGAGGAGCACCATGGCGAAGTATGAATCGGCGTAACAGGAAGGACGCGACGTCACGTGCCGTGGCAGTTGCTAGAGCAGCGGTTTCTGCATAGTGCGTGAGGTGATCCACTGCCACAATGACCCAACGTTTGCCAGCAGCTGTGCACGGTAGGGGACCCTAAAGGTCTATCCCAATGCGATCTAACGGTCTTTCTAGGCACGGCAATGGCTGCAGCGGCCCCGCCGCGGCAGTAGGCGGGCATTTGCGCCACTGGCAATTGATACATGACCGGATGTACTTGCGGACGAACGTGTACATTCCCCGCCAGTAATACCGTAGGCGAAGGCGCTCATACCTTTTTAACACAGCGGCGTGAGCGCAGCTGTGGTCACCGTGGAAGGGTGCGCATAGGCCCGTGCGCAAATGGCGAGGTATTACCAGTAACTATTTGCGACCTCCTGATTGGTAGTTGCGCCTGAACAGCATTTTGTCGCGGACAACAAATTTGGCAGCTTGTCGGGGCAGCGCACGCGATTCTTGAGCAGAGGGCACGCCTGAGACGAAGTCAATCCAGGGGTCCTTGCGCTGCTCGGTTGACATGGCCATGATGTCGAGGGACGACAGGCCGGCATCAACAGAAATGGAACACGAGTCTTCCGCCGGTTGGGGGGAGCGGGACAGAGTGTCAGCATCTGAATGCTTCCGGCCGGAACGGTACAGCACACGGATGTCATGCTCTTGAAGTCGCAGAGCCCAGCAACGAAGGCGGCCAGACGGGTCCTTGAGCGACGACAACATACACAATGCGTGGTGGTCCGTCACAACGTCAAAACGACGACCGTACAAATATGGTCGAAATTTTGCAAGCACACATACGATGGCCAAGCACTCCTTTTCCGTGACCGAATAATTTAACTCAGCTTTTGTGAGCGTACTACTGGCATAAGCGACGACATAATCGTCAAAACCAGCTTTTCGTTGAGCAAGCACTGCACCGATTACGGCGCCGCTGGCATCCGTGTGGAATTCTGTTGGCGCGGTCGGGTGAAGGTGTTGCAGAATAAGCGGGGAAGTAAGGAGTCGCCGTAACTTTGCGAACGCTTCATCGCAATCCCTCGACCAAGCGCTAATACCGCTTTCGTTGCCGAGAAGCGCCGTTAAGGTTGCAATTATGGCGGCAAAGTTGTGAATGAAGCGGCGGAAATACGAACATAGTCCAATAAAGCTTGTAGAGCCTTCATGGTGGTCGGTTTAGGGGACTCGGCGACCACGCTAAGTTTGGTGGCGTCGGGAAGAATTCCCTCCTTCGACACAACGTGGCCCAGTGTGGTCAACCTTCGCTCCTCAAAGTGGCATTTCTTCTTGTTGAGTTGCAATCCGGCATTGGCAAGGCAAGTCAAAACCTGCTCCTGGCGTCTCAAATGAGTGTCGAAGTCGGGAGAAAAAACGACTATGTCATCGAGATAACAGAGACACGTTTTCCACTTCAAGCTGCGCAAAATGGTGGCTATCATCCTCTCGAACGTGGCAGGAGCATTGCACAGGCCAAACGGCATGACGTTAAATTCATACAGGCCGTCAGGAGTGATGAACGCCGTTTTCGCGCGATCGGCCTCCGCCATGAGTACCTGCCAATATCCAGACCGCCGATCAGGGGAAGAAAAAAACTCGGCGCCTTGTAAACTGTCGAGGGCATCGTCGATCCGTGGTAAAGGATAGACATCCTTCCGCGTTATGCTGTTCAGACGACGATAATCTACGCAAAAGCGTATGGAACCGTCCCTTTTCGTTACAATCACCACGGAAGACACCCAGGGACTGTTGGAGGGCCGAATTACTCCCCGCTTGAGCATATTGTTCACTTCTTCGTCAACAGTGCTGCGCTACTTCGGCGACACACGGTACGGTCGTTGGCGCAGTGGTGCATGCGAGCCGGTGTTGATGGAGTGAGCAACTGCAGATGTTCCACCCAGCGGTGCCTTTGCGCCGTCAAAAGAAGAGCGGAACCGATATAGCAGAGCGAGGAGCCTCACTCGTTGGTCTGATCTGAGGGTAGGGTCGATCGAAGCGCCAATGTCCAGAGGCGACAGGTCTGGTGCTGAGAAGGCAGGACTCAGTCCAGCCATTTGAACCCATGACGAAAAGTCGTCTGGTACGGCGGTGACAAGCTGTGGCTCAACAACTTCGACGCAGCCAAGGACCTCACCGTGCAGGAGATGAAGGGGCTCCAAGGACTCGTTGTTGACTACTATGGCACTCGTGCCAGCATGAACTGTCAGTGGGGCGAATAGCAGGGACAGCGATGTTCGGTGGACAAATAAGGGCGACGGCGTAAAAACAACAGGCGTGTAGGGAATCGAAGAGCACCAGAGCGGTACGAGAGCAGCCTAGCGGGGAGGAATGTCGGTGTCGTGAGCCATGGTGAGCTTTGCAGGGGCAGTGAACTGAAGGTCGGCATAAGGCGTGTCCAAGGGAGAATCAAATTCTACTTGCGCACGTGCACAGTCGATTATTGCGCGATTGCCAGATAAAAAGTCCCAGCCTATAATGACGTAATGGGAGCAGTATGGCAGCAGGAGGAACTCGACCGGGTACACTACGCCCTGGATCGTGACATGAGTCGTTCAGTCTGCCAAAGGTTTTACACGTTTCGCAGTCGCGGTACATAACGAAAATTGTGGCAGTGGCGTCGTATGTTTCTAAGCGAGCGGCAAATATCGGCGGTAATGACGAAGACGGCTGCGCCTGTGTCGACTAGTGCGACTGCACATACACCCTCAACAGATACGTCGATTACATTTGTAGGCCTTTTACCTTTGTAAAGTCACGCAGCTATTGCGTCCGGAACTGCGGCGGCTAGTTTTCTTGTTCAGTTGGGCTTGAACGACGTCGCATAAGCGATAGTGCGCGCCGACGTGGGGAGCTTCAACGGCGGCTATCGGCGTCATGATGGCTGAAATCCTTCTAACCGGAGGCAGGTAACAGAGACCTGGGTGGCACGTCGGTCATTTACTGCGAAGACCCGTGTGGAGAGCCACGTCATCATTCATCGCGGACACGCGGCGGCGGCAGTAACGGGCCACATGGCCTGGAAGTCGGCAGGCGAAATAGATGGGGCGATTATCAGCCGTGCGCCACGGATTCCCCGGTGGCGGATTCCTGTGTACCGCCGAGCGTGGCGGGGTTGGCGGCATGGCTCGAAAAGACGTCCCAGCTGGCTGTACCGGTCTCCCCATGGCTTCGGCATACGTGAGGGGCGCATAATACAGAGTGGGTGGCAGTGCCTCAGCCACCTGTTCCTTGATTATGTGGCGAAGCGCTGGAAGCGTCGGCGAGACAACGGAAGGAGTCACTTCGGTAGGCTGCGGAGGCACTCCGCATCGTGGAGATGGGCCAGGAACAGACGGTGGCATCGTTGATCCAGGGTCCAGGCAAAGAAGTGACACTTGCCGAGCCACTTCTTCACGAACAAACTGTTGAAGCCACCGCATCAAGGATGCGTCGGCCCCCGCCTCTGTCAAGCTCGACAGCGGCTCTTTCTGGACAGAAGAGCCCCGGGTAAGCATCCTCTGTCTGCGGAGTTCTTCGGAGCTTCGGCACTGGGTGATAATATGAGGGTTGCGTACGCAACGACCAGCACCAACCACCCACGAGTCCCGCACACACGACTACGAGTCAAAATATCTCGCCGGCTGAGTGCGTTGTCTCCAGACCACACTGAGTGTTGATAAATTGTGTGTTTAACCCTGTGTTGTTTCTTTCCCCAACCTCTCTCTGCGGGCCCACCCAGTTGATATTGTAACATTATCTCTCCCAGCGTCTCAGCTCCATTGAGGCGGGTGGGAGAGGTTGAAATACCTACTCATGGTGCTTTCGTTGTCATTAAACATTCTATATGGACCACAGCTGTCATTTTTTTAGTATATCACGCCTTCCAATGTTCATGTATTGAACAGTAATAATTATGAGAAACATTTATGTCTGCTGCCCACAATGTTCTTGTTTGCTGTCAATATTTATTGCGTGCTTACCTTTTCACTTTTAAGCATCTTGCCAATCATGCACTCGGCATCCTTTGAAAGCTTCTCAGGGGACCAGTGTTCCGCACCTAAAAAGAATCAAAAGTTGGCAAAAAATATTACAAGGGGCTGTGGCACCATAAAAAATGTATCCCCCAAGCTTTTCTTATACAATGATGATTGAAAGCTTGACCGCTTTTTAAAAGTACGTATAACGGTTTGACAATCACTGCGATATTTAATATTCTTGAGGCAAGTTTAAAAAATGAAGCCACCTCCACCACGCTGCAATTCACCCTGCTGGCGGCCACCTCCCGCGTAATCAGGCGCTGCACGAGGCGGCAGCGTCGGCCGTATTTACGTGTCCAAGCTGACAAACGGAGGTCTGGTAGTTCATCGGTGCATTATGTGGGTTGGTATGCGCCATGTGCACCGACACACTAGCCATCATGCATTTCACGGCTATGGTACTTCTGGGTCAATGGTTGGGGTCGGAAGATTCGGGTCCGAGCCTGGATGTGAGCGCGTACAGCTTAAGGTCTATGGTCCCTCAAGATCGTGTGCGGCAACCTATGACTACGGCGATAGTATTTGACGACTCCGGTGACATCCCGCAGAGGAAGGTGGGGGTCGCTCACAACGCTAGTCCCCAAGCTATCTACACACTCGCAGTTCACTCACGGCAGTCCGGGCTTTTATCGTTGCGTATGTATATATGGCGGTAGTCAACGCGTACCATAGGTGGTCGTACTCACTTGTGAGTATACTTATATGTACTCATTTGTACTCAAACTCACGAGTGATTCGGATGAAGCGTGAGTACACATCAAGATTTAAAATTGAGTACGATGACGAGTGAGTACAGATGGAAGTGCAGAACTTCTTAGTACAGTACTGATGAGTAGAGTACTTATGAGTATCAGTACTCATGAGTATGAGTATTCTTGAGCAAGAGTACTCATGAGTACACAGTACTTATGGGTACGTATTACTCATAAGTATAAGAGCTCTTAAGTACAACACTTTTGAGTACACATTACTCATGAGTACACAGTACTCATTAGTACATAGTTTTTATGAGTACAGTACTCGCGAAAACGTAGTACTCATGATACAATACTCTGCGTACTGCGCGAGTGCTTGTACTCGGGAGTACATCCGCTCGAGAGTGCAGTAGTTGCAACAGGTTTTATCACTAACTCGAGTCTGGAAGTGCTTGTACGAATCGAAAATATTTAGCGGTGCCGCTGAGCAGCTTAACTCTGAAGGATGCTAAAATCAAACAATGAAAACGGTGCCTGTCTCCTTTCCGGGTACCTATTTGGCGCTGTTAGTGTTTTTGGGCAGTCGCTCGCTCAGGGGTAATGGTGAAAATAGAAAAAAGAGGGGGTGACGGCCCGTCGCGCAACGCGGCAGCAGTTGCTCTCCTCCTATAAACACATGTTCATTGCGCAGTTGCTTTTGTTTACGCGGCCTAGAACGCTTGGGGGCATCTTAGCGTTTCCTGCGTTGAAGTTGTTTAAGGCAAGAGGCAGTGGACGCTGCTAACAATACATGCAATAGGCGTACTGAAGTTGCTGCTTCGCGGTCTTGGGCAATTTTCCTAGACGAAACCACGCCGTTTAGACGTTTCCTGATCCGAAACGCTCTTTTACGCAGTCACTTATAAATAACGTAATTCGCATCAAATCGATTGCATGGTTTGTGACACCGAAATTGTCTACACCACTCTGCTCAGCGTGTTCAAGTGATACTTTTGCTGATGTACGTGCTCCAATCTCGGTCTATTAGGCTACCGTTTCGAAACATTTTGCTCACGTTATCTTGGACTATGGTCTCGTGCAGTGCCATTTACGTATGGTAACACCGTGCAAGCACGGCGGTGGAATTCTCCGCTGCAACGGAAATAAAACAATCGAGTACACTTACAGCCATTTGTGTGTTGTGAATCGGACAGCATATTGCCAGTTGATTTCCTGCGATGCTTGTTTCGCCTCTCATTGTCGAAGAGCTCTGGCACCTTGCTGTGGAGGAGCATTTTACTTTTGAATGACTGTGAGCTGTCTCCTACACATCGCACCACTTCTTGTTATCGCCACGTGTAATGAGGGAGCTGACAACGACGGTAAATTACGGTGGTTGTTCTTCTTCTACCTTCATCTGATGTTTACCGCCGGGGTGTCCACCCTCGGCAGCAACTACTGCCGAGTTTCAGCTCGCACTGCGGAAGGCCCCGTGAAGGGGAACATTTTATTTTGTCACGTAGCCAAAGACGGCGCAGTTTTCTTCAAGGAAAACAAGTTGTCTGGAGCGAACTTGTGCTCCCCTAACCACTCACAGAATACACAGGCGGCGAAACAGCAGTCAACCATGTGACGTGCACAGAATGGTGTCGGAGAATCAAATACCGTGGCGCCTTCTCTGCGGGCTTTCATCTTTCGGCGCGAGTGTTTCTCTAACCATTGATATAGATCGACAACACAGTAGACTAAAAAAATTATTCTATGCAGGAAACTTAGAGCGAAACCCCTCTTTATCAGAATGAGATAACCCATGCGGCATAAAAATAAAAATGTAACACACGTTTTGCTTGGGGCCCAGGTAACACAGCCGGGCACGGCCTGGTGGTAAAAACAAAAAAACATAAACACACAAACTCAGTGCATGGTTCACGGCATTTCTCCGCCTCTAACAGTGCATCGATTTGATGCTAAAATAAAACGACAGTCCCAACAAACCACAACAAAAAAAAAGTCCGTCATCTTGCCCAATTACGTTTGAGGTAAACCACGCGGATGACTTCGGGTCGCGTGCGTAGTCACGATGTGCCAGATTCACTAACGGGGATCACTTCGTAGGTAAGTTGGCCAACACGTCGTAGAATCTCGGGAGGTGCGAAATATCGTCGCAGAAGCTTATCACTGAGTCCGCGTCGTCGGACGGGAGTCCAAACAAACACACGATCCCCTGGGTGATACTCGACGTGTCGGCGTCGGAGGTTGTAGGGCCCCGTATCCACGAGCCGCCGGTCCGTTGTACAACCTCCAGCGAGCTGGCGGGCCTCCTCCACACGCTGCATGTATCCATGGACTTCGGCGTTGATGTCGTCGTCTTATACATGCAGAATCATGACGTCAAGCATCGTAGTCAGCTGTCTTCTGTAGACAAGCTCGAACGGTGTCATCTGCTTAGTTTCTTCGATGCCTGTGTTTGTACGCAAACTTGACATACGGGAGGACTGGGGGTGGTACGCCGTTCGTTTGAGGGTGGTACGCCGTCGTTCTTCTCTGATACGTGTGGATGTAGCGTAAGATTCCTTGCATAAGCTCCGCAGTGAAAGCCGTTCCTCGGTACGTGCTTAGGTCTTGAGGGGCTGCATGTCGCAGCAGAACTTGGTTTGTGACAAACCTGGAGACGTTCTGTGCAGTCCCACTGGGAAGAGCTCCGGGCTCGGCGTAGCGCGTCATGTAGCCTGTCGCTACGACAATCCACTTATTCTCTGATCGTGACAAGGGGAACGGACCCAGGAGATTTATTCCAATCTGTTGAAAGGGCCTCGATGGGACGCCAATTGGCTCCAGATGTCCGGCGGTTCTCTTCGGCAGCATTTTTCGTCGCAGGCAGTCACGGCAGCTGCGGACGTATTGGAACGCATCGGTTGTAAGGCGGGGCCAGTAGTAGCTCGCCTTGATTGTTCCCATAGAGCGTTCTGTGCCGAGGTGTCCAGAAGGCGGGTCCTTGTGGCACGCTTCCAAAGTTTCATCCCGAAGGTCTTAGCAGATGACAAGAAGATGACTTGTTCTCGTTGTAGGGTTGACATTTTTCTTCACTGGGACGGAGTTTTTGAGGCTGAATGCAGGTGTTGAGCAAGGAGTGCCGACAAGCGAAATGCAAGGCGCAAGAAAACTGTTTATTGGCGATGCGGCTCGCTTTCGAACTGTTCCCTGCCAGATTACATGCACTAGCTCCCGTTGATTTTACTACTGCCTTGTCATCTTCGTGGTCGGAGAAAGCAGCGGGTCGAGAGATTGAACATACTCCTGGCGCCGGAAAAGGTGTTAAGTAGCGGCAAGTTCACATGAGAAGAGTCTCTGGATAGCCCTGGTGGTGACAAGTCCTTCCTGCAACATGATTTTTCACGAGTGGATACGGCCGTCCACGCTTTTGTAGACTTCTAGTACTCGAGCAAGCTTCCATATTTGACGAGGCGTTTTCTCAGCATAGACGAGCACGATGTCCCCCACATTGAATTATGTTGCCGTCCTTCGGGCTCCGAAATGGGGTGATCGCAACTGAAGTACATACTCGTTCTGCCATCCTGTCCAGAAGTTTTCCGTGAGTCGCTTTCTGTACTGTTGCCTTCGGAGAGCATCTGTGCGCGTTGAACTGGTGGCGACATTCGATGCCCCATGTGGTAGTGCGGTAAACCTCCTCTGATCAGGAGATCGGCGGGCATTAACGCATACGGTTCACCTATGTCCGACTCGATGAATGTTATCGGTCTAGAATTAACCATACAGGTAACTTGCGTTTGAAGTCCCTTGGAACGCTGATGTTGCGTCCTTCTAGATAGTCAGCAAATTTGTTGCGCTGCAGAAGACGAGGTCGCGGGTTCGATTCCTCGCGGCCGCGGCAACTTTTCTGGTGGTGGCGAAAAGCAAAAACTCCCGTGTGCACGAGATTTCGGCGCACGTTAAAAATCCGCAGGGTGTCAAATTTAATCCGCAGTCCTCCACTACGCCGCGCCTCATCGCCTGCGTTGCGTCGGCGCGCTAAATCATATAATCAATCAGTCAATCCTTCGAGATAGTCGATTATGACGAGTAACTCGGGTTCATCACGCCGCCTGGCGGATATGTCACTTTCGGTCACGACTCCGAATAATGTGCCGTCTTCGTCGGAATCTTGTTATGGTGGGTAGACGGGGGCGCGAGACAGCCAGTCGGCGTTGAGAGTTTTCTGCCGGAGTTATTGACTATCGTAACTTCGAATTCTTGCAGGCGCACGCCCCATCGCCCAAGACGGTCAGAGAGGTCCTTCAAATTGGCGAGTCAACAATGCGTACGGTGGTCTGTGACAACCTTGAACGGTCTACCGTACACGTATGGGCGAAATTTTTAAATGGCCCATTTGATAGTCAGGCACTCTTTCTTGGAGGAGAGTAGTTTTTCTCCTCCTTAGACACACCACGGCTGGCATATGCGATTACCTTTTGCTTTGCTTTTGGACGAGGATGGCACCAAAGCCTATATCACCGCCGTATGCGTGCATTTCCAGTTCGGCGATTTTGTCTAAATGAGCGAGCACAGGTGGTCTTAGCAGGCGTTGTGGCAGCTCGCAGAAGTCTTCCTCTTGGGCGCTTTCCCAGATGAAAATGGTGCTATCATTCGTCAAGCGTGTGAGTGGCTCTGCAGTTCGCGCGGAGTGTGCGACAAAACGCCGAAAGTATACGCACAGTCCGAGAAATCTTCTCAAGCCCTTCTTGTCTTTCGGTCTTGGGAAGTTCGCCATGGCTGATGATTCCGCCGGGTCAGGCAGG
This sequence comes from Haemaphysalis longicornis, assembly GCF_048455015.1. Lineage (NCBI taxonomy): Eukaryota > Metazoa > Arthropoda > Arachnida > Ixodida > Ixodidae > Haemaphysalis > Haemaphysalis longicornis. The sequence continues at coordinate 144,082,789 of NW_027526422.1, read as the reverse complement.
ACTCCCACGGCATTGACGACGTGGCCCAAAAACTTCAGTTCCTCGTACGCTAAGCGGCACTTTTCAGGCTTCAGCGTTAACCCCAACGTACGGATAGCCTTGAGTACAAACTCCAACCTTGCAAGGTTTTCGACGAATGTCCGGGCAAATGCCACAGCGTCGTCGAGGTATTCGAGGCAGGTGTGCCAATTAAGGCCAGCTACCACAGTGTCCATGACTCTTTGAAACGTTGCAGGTGCCATGCCAAGCCCACACGGCATCACCTTGAACTGGTATATGCCGACCAGGGTTATGAATGCAGCCTTTTCTCGATCTCTCTTGTCCACTTCTATTTCCCAGTAGCCTGTCTTCAGATTCATTCATGAGAAGTACTTCGCGTGGCAGAGGTGGTCGAGGGCATCGTCGATTCGTGGCAAGGGGTAAACGTCCTTTTTCGTCATTTTGTTCATTCGCCGGTAGTCGACGCAGAACCTCAATGTGGAGTCTTTTTTCTTCACGACTACGACCGGGGCAGCCCAGAGACTTTGCGATGGCTGTATAATGTCGTTGCTGAGCCTGTCTTCGACTTGTGTCCGGATGGCTTCCCGCTCGCGTGAAGACATGCCACACAGTGACTGCCGGGTAGGTAGGGCTCTATCTTCGGTTGTAATTAGGTGCTTCGCTAGGGGCGTCTGAAATAATTTTGAGTTCGAAGAAAAACACTAGCTGTAGCGACGCAGGAAATCTAATAATTTTTTCGGACTTTCTGGCTGTGCCGCCAGAGGGGCGAATGGTGAAGACGGGCTTCGCATGTGCTCGGGAATTTCGCTATTGATTGGTCAATTCCGCGAAGCGAATTCGTTTCAACGTGCTTCGTCATCTTCTCGAGTATGTGCTGCACCTCTGGAAGGGAAAATTAGGCCACATGGGACATCGCAGCACCGAAAGGCGTCCTTGGAACCTCCGGAACAATGGTTAGGCCTAACCAGCCAAAAGTCCTTCAAGCCACGCCCCACTACTAACTTAGGTGCTGGCGTAGCGGTGGCTGGTTGTGCGGCGGCTGCTGCCACAGCTGCGAGTGCGACGGAGGGTGCTACATAGACGCCATTTCATACACTCTTTGAAGAAGGACGGCAAGATAGCATGGATATGTCGACGCTACAACGGGGCCCACAGAACGGCGAAGTGATTCCTACATCGAGAACACAAACAGACACCGATGAAATGGACGACCCCGACGACGAAGTCGCCAGTTCAGAGGGGTGGCAACGTGTCCCTCTTTCAAGAAAGGAGCGCCCCAACAAAACTGACAGGGTGAGTCGGTCACGTCATTTGCTACAACTCAAACCACTAGCAAAGATTCACATCCGATAGATACCCAGACATGCGATCGCCAGTGCTATTGGCCTCACGGCCCCTAGCGCCGAATTGGCTGAAATGGCCGCGGCTACCTTTGATGATACCGCAAACAATGCAAATGTCGTACTGTACGATGAAAAGCACGCCACCAAGTTAACTGATATTGACCACCTCACTTACCGACAAAATGCCAAGCTTGAAACCATTGAAGTTGTTGAACTCAAGCGATCCAACAAAAACACGATTAAAGGTGTTATCCAGGTTGACCCAAATGAAAGCAACAAGACAACCTTAAGCTGGATCAGATGCGAACAGGCCGACATACTTTCAGTACAAAAAATCGGTAAATCCGACCGGGCAATCCTTACATTCCACTCAACTACGCTTCCGAAAGTTGTCAAATATTACATTGAGCTGGTACGAGTGACTCAATTCAGACCAAAGAGAATCGTGTGTTTCAACTGTAATAACCTTGGACACATGGCCAAATTTTGCACTTCGCCCAGTGTGTCCATAGACTGCGGTAGGCCCCACGCTGAGGGTGATTAATGTGACTCAATGGTATTTTGCGTCACCTGCCAAAAAACAGGACACCTTGCTGTCAGCAAAGTGTGTCCTAGCAGACTGTCGAAAAAAGATAAAACGTATTCGAAGAAGGAGGGCACCAAAGCCAATGGAAGTCGGCCTGCGAGCCGTCAGGCCACAAGTGGTGTCTCATGGGCTATGCTGTTGGAAGGCATGAAGAGGAAGCTTTTGAGAATAAAATGTAGCCGCCACTGAGTCTATTCTGGAAAAGCACCCTATTATGCTTGAAAACGCCCAGCTTAAAAAAGAGCTGCAGGAACTTCGGACAGAGCTTCATCTACTGCGTAGGGAACTGAACTTCAGTCGCAAATCCAACTATACGAAACGGTCAGTCTCGCCGGTCTCTCAACAGGAGTTTCATAGACGGAGCAGGTCACGCACAAAAAAGAACAAGGCTCCTCAATTGCAGTGTTCAGGGGCCTGCTCACTACCAATAACGGACCAGATGCTCGTCCAACGTGATGCCAAAATCAAATTCGAGAATTCAAAAGAATAGCAGAAAGCTTTTAATGGCATTAGCGAATTACAGAGACAGTTTAACTGCCTTAGAAATAGCTTGCAGCAGGAAGCCGAACAAATGCGCCAATTGCCCCAAATGGTCGACCTGGAGGTTGTTAGTTCAAGAAGCAGACCCACTAAATGACGCTTTCGTCGCTTCCCGTTGCCAATCGGTTGACCATGCCATGGAATTGCCGCAGCATCACCCATAATGGACCTCTGCTTAAGTATGAGATATCTACGCCGCGGCCTCTTGCTTCACTTTTACAAGAAACTAGAGGACCGTACAAAATTCCTGGCTACACTACCTTTACGGACCCGAAAATTACCTATGGTTCCAAAGATCCGTCAAAACCAAAAACCGCCATTGGAGAAGCTGCGGTACTGGTTCATAAATCTTTCCAGGCCGTTCAACATAGGTGGGATGCCCCTAGCAACTTTAACAGGGAGGTTATCGTCGTTCGAATCCAATCTCCAGGAGGCAAACCCATGCTTTTCCTCTCCTTTACTACAGGCCACACTACAATTCCAAAACTAGAGACACCTACGACTGCATAACTCACCTCTTTTCGCTGACTTTTTCTGGTCCAATAATTATTGGAGGAGGCATTGATGCGAAAAGTAGCCTAGGGGGATACTCTCACTCCGATCTACGAGCAAAACGCTCAGAACAAGCCCTCGAACTTAGCTCCCTCGAGCTAAGAAATGAACCATTGGTATCGACCAGAGTTGGGCTTCACAACTCTCAGCGGGATACCACACCGGACCTCACGATAACTACACCTGGTATAATCAGGAAATGGCCCACTCAAGACTTCACTTGGGGTAGCGACCATTTCCCCATCTTCCTTCATCTCAAAAGTACAAAGCTTCACCAGAAGCATACGTATACCGTAACAAACTGGAATCTCTTTCGATCCTGCTTTCAAATCAACGCCCGACTGGACCTTCCTGAGTTCTTACATGCAATCTCCGATGCTGGTACATCTGCTGCCGAATCAGTCAACGGCACTGTTGAGGTTGACAACCCAAATATTCATATGCATAGGTTGCTCCGAACGCCTCAACGTCTCAACAGTAAGTATCGAGAACGTGGCAAGCGTCACCCTGACCTCATTAAGCTGAAGCAAGTATACAAGAAAATCAACGATTACCAGAAGACTTTACAAAGTGAAAACTGGCCAAATCTTTTCCATCGGCTTGGGCAAAAAAGAGGCCCTTCTCAGTTATGGGGCATCTTTCGCAGCATTTGTAATAAAGGAAAGACAAAGCTTCCTATCATTGACGAAATGAGACTGCAGTCTGACTATTACGACGTAGAGGAAACTATTATCAAGACTCCCTTTCCACATGCTACGAAGGATAAAACAGCTCTAAACTCTCTTCCCGACATCGACATACCACCCCCCTAGACGAACTTCACACTCATTTGACCCTGGGAGAACTTCACGCTGCGCTCGCTCAAGGCAAATCTAGATCCGCTCCAGGCCATAATAAAATCACTTGGTAAGATCTCCGCAACCTGCCAATGCACGGTCATGAAGCTCTTCTGAGTGTTTTCAATGAATCATGGGAAACGGGACAAGTCCACGAGCACTTGAAGATGACCATCATTCACCCCATTCCGAAGCCTGGTAAAGACGCCGGAAGACCCGAAAATCTTCGACCTAATGCACTAACTCCGATCATGTGCAAGGTCATCGAGCGATTATTAACAACCGGCTTCAGTTCCATCCACGGTGTAAGAGTAGTTTTACACCGTGGTTCCATCTCAAGCGCACAGGTTGGTTTCATCCATCGCTAACCGGCTTCATACCTAATCTTAGTACGCATGACCACCTTTGGCTGCTGCGAAGAGTCGTAAATCGTACATCTCGAAAACAACTCCCGGATTACATTCTGGCATTGATATGCCGAAAGCATTTGATGACGTCAGCCAAGAGGGGATACTACACGAACTCGCGGTGGCTCTCCCATGTAAGAAGGTTCAAGTATGGATCCGCAATTTCCTTGAGCATCGGCCCGTCAGACTAAATCCTCGAGATGAATCATCCACGATGTACTATCTTCACAGAGGAGTTCCGCAGGGTCTATTCTTGGTCCACTCCTCTTCAACTTAGCTATGAGTAGAGTCGCGCGCCAACTGGAAGAGGACTCATCCGCTCGCTTTGCATTCTATGACGACGATATCGTCGTATGGACTGACGCGGCGGATTATGACAACAAAAACCTTATTCAAACCAAACTACAAGCTGCAGCCTTCAGCGTTGAAACGTCCCTTTTGAATTTCAATTTGAAACATGGTTACGTTGCGCGTTAAGGACGGGACAACAGTAGAGACCACACAGGACTAGCGCTAGACATCAACTGAATTTGTACTATACGTATGAAAATATATAAACAGGAGCGCGCATGCGTGAGCATGCTCAAAATACAAAAAAAATCATGACAGGGTCAAGTGGTGCATTCCGTTACACTCGTGGCAAGTTCGCATTCAGATACGCTATTTCTTTTTTTGACAAACTAATAGATGTCGTGCTTACACACTTATCACCGCCTTTCATGAAGCGCAACGCTTCAAACAATTCACGGCTGGCTTGGTCCTTAAAACAACGCAATATTTGTGTCTTCTCGTAAAGTGAAACACAGTGTCGAACGCACCGGCTGCGGCGGCAATGGTCAGCTAAATGGCCCCCCGCTGTGAGCGCTTGAACAGCTGTACGGTGCTCCCTGAGCCTGTCGTTAATGCACCCACCAGTCTGCCCGATATAGCATTTTCCACAGGATAGAGGCATTTCGTATACAACACCTTGTTTGCAATCAACAAACTGCGTGGCATGCCTCTTAGCACAGCGGTTGCCCTTTTTCTCGCCATCTCGCCATTCACCGTGGAGCACATTCGTGCTAGTTTATCGGGGGCGGAGAAGACAACGACGGCACCACATTTCCCCGCAACCTTTTTATTTTTTTGTATAATTTTTTTAAATAGTTTTTGCAACCTTTTTAATTTTTTTTCTTTGTATTTTGCGCATGTTCACGCATGCGCGCTCCTGTATTTCGATACGTGTAGTAAAAATTCAATTGATGTCTAGCGCTAGTGCTGTGTGGTCTCTGGTCTCTACTGTTTGTGCCCTCCTTAACGCGCAACGTAAGCATGTTTCACAGTTCGAACCAACTAGCCCTACATTTACGCGTTGACAAGTATTCAATTTTAATCTTTCCCCAAACAAGACTGAGTTTCTTAGCATTGATGGCAAACGCTCAACAAATCCAGCGCAAGTCATCCGACTCTAAATTGGCCATACAAGTATCGACTCCAAGAATGGTACCCTTACACTGCTGGGCCTACAAGTGAGCAGTTGTAATAGCCCTAATTCGTGGATACATCTGCGTACCTCATGGAGATCCACTGTGCATCTAATATCAAGAATTTCTTCCAAGTATGGGGGTTCACAGCAAAACTCTTGCCTAATGTTACCCCGTGCTGTAGCCCACGGCAGGATGACATACGGTTTCCCCGTGTATGAGATCAAGTCAAGACAAATCCAGGAACTCGGCATTCTGAACCGGACAATAATCAGGACGGTTACTGGACTTCCAAGGCATACAAGAACGGACATCCTTGAGCAAGCTGCCTCTCTACCATCTGTTATTAACTTGGTCGAAGGAACACAACTACGATTTCAAAACTATCTCGAGCATACTCCTCAGGGACGTGCCATACAAAAGTGGGATCTCCTAAAAAGTGAATTTGACCACGGAACTGTCCAGAAAACGCTTCCACGGTGGGAAAGACCATTTCTTGGCATCATTCGTCGGCGCCCCATTTCTCGGCGACAACCGGAGGCCAGGAAAAGATATGTGCGAAAACGGTCCAATGACAAGGAAAAAGGCGAAGTTGATCTTTTTACCGATGCTGCCGTTACTGGCACTGCTGCAGCCATCGCATGGAAGTGCCCAGAACTTCCTCAGCTGGATGGGTCACGCACTATTACTAACATGTGTGGACTGACCGACGAAGCGGAACTCTTTGAATATTAGGCGCTGTACAAAGAATTCAAGATCACTCAGAACAACTACAAACAAGTAAATTCGGAGTCGTAACAGACTCTGACGTGGCACTCAGGGAGCTTAACAAAGCCTTCACGCAATATTTTACAGCAAATTCAATACTAAAAACGGTACAAGAACTCAATTTTGAAGGAATCAAAGTCCGCATGGATTGGACACCAGCACATACACCAGGAGCGCAGGGCAACCAACTGCACATAATGCTGCCCGGGTGTGTACAAAATCCTCCCTTTGTCACCCCCCCCCCCCCGTCGTCGTCACTGAGTGCGCTGCGTCCGCCCAAATAGACGTACCCACTACCAACTGGCAGCAAGAGTACCGGTGATTCAAACTACTCAGAAGACAACGATTGGCTGAAGCTTCCAGACCTGGTTTTTTGCCACCTTTAAAGACGCTATCGAGACGCGAAGAAGTGTTCGCCAACAAGGTGTATGCGGATGCGGCTTACACACCGGACATCATTTCTAAATGGACAAGAAATCAGGCTTCGGCATCTAAATGTACCTTCTGTGCGGCACATATTTTCCCCAATCTCTTTCATCTAATTTCATCTCGCCCAGCATTCGCAAGTACCAGACAGCAACTCCTAGACTTCCAGGCGGCCCCGCAATTACTAAGTGAGCCCTTGCAGCTTATTAGCGGCGATCCACGCACCCTTGAAAGGGTAGCAAACTTTGCTGTACAAAGTGGTCTGTACAGAGTTGTATAGGTGGTTCACTAACTCCCACCCTTTTTTTAAGTGTTTGTGCACACGACTGTGCTCGTGTGAACCTCGTGTGAACAGCGTGAACAGTGTGAACAGTGCTCCACATACCAACGACCAGTGCCTATGTGAATACTCAAACCATGCCTGCAGCTAACCGGAAGAGGAACTCCAAACGATTACAACGTCATGTGAACAATATTTGTAATACGCGTCTTTCCTCTTCTTACCCCCCCAACCCCCACCGAGGCCTCAGGCCTCTTCCTATATAAAGGCCATTCATTTATTCCCGACTTTCTTGCGGCAGCGCAGGTTTCAAGTTGAAAGGATGCGGCAGCATGGAAGTATCTGCGCGTGCACGTTCAAAGTTGCCGACGGCGATCACTTGACTTGTTTCTTGCGTTTCTTCGAGTAACACAATTACAGCGCCCTTGTTTAGATGCTCGTTCTCCTCAGTGAAATTACTATCTAAAATGGGGGATTTGCACTGCTTGCAGCACGCAATGCCTGTTGTGACGGAGACGCCGTGTTCGAGAAGCAAACTTTGGTCAATCTCTATGATAGCGTCCACGCCAGGAGCAGCATCCTGGCAGTAGGCGGTGATCATCAGGCTTACGCGGGATGGCAGGGTGACGTGATCGTCGGCGATCCTCACAGCAGCACAGTGTTCGGGGTTCCGTTCCGGCGTCATACAGTGATCGGAGGAAAAAGTTATTGACTTGGTGTTCAGAACAATTATTGCGCCATTGTCCGTCAAAAAGCCCATTCTTAGAATCCCGTTGCGGGAGCCGTTAGGCAAAATAACGAACGCCGCAGTGTACGTGGTACCATCTATGATGATGCGCGATGTGCTCGTTCCACTTGGTGTTACGAGATAGTCTCCTGCTGTGCAGATGTGCGCACCATCCCTCACTTTCTTCAGCTTAGACGCGAATGATCCGCTCAATACTGAGCAGTGGGCTCAAGTGTCAATGCGGGCGGCTATATCAAAGCCGTCGATGGACACCTTGACGTCTGAAGCCGTGTTTTTAGAGTTCCGGGTTCATTGGGCTTCTCATCTTGGCCAGAGTTACCACATGTGGCGAGAAAGCGCCAAATTAAGTGACTTTCCCTTTTGTTCGGCTAGAAAAATATTTTGTGGCGGTTGGGAGGGTTTTCGGCGAGTTTTAGTTTCGGGTACGTGCGCCAAATCCAGGCAATATTTAGGCGCAAGCCAGATATCCACTCACGTTTGAAACGTCCCTACTGGTATTTTGTGCACCGATTCCAGTTTGATATTTTAGATCATTGCAGAAATGGCGCAGAAAATTTGATGTTTCCTCTCCAATCTGAGCTTGTCGCCTTCTTTCTGTCTTTGCCGATAACTAGGGCTCCGGGTTTTCGGAGTTTATTTTTGGTAACATTCGGAGGGTGTTGTTCAAGTTTTATTGTTTAGCAAAATTTTGATATTTTGCGGAGTTTATATCTTGTAAATATCTAATCCTCCGAAATTCGGATTTTATTCCGCTCTACTTTAAATGCTCCAGATCATAGGTAAAGTCATGTGAGAACACGAACACCTCCGCACGCTGGGAGCAAATTTTTAATGCCTGAAATATCTCACAGGCAGACACACATATATGAACAGTCATGGACAAATGAAATGCGAACATAGAAATATGAACCAAAACACGCCAAAGTGAGAACTACGGTTCGTGGAGGTAACATAAAGGCGCGTATTGAAATACTTGGAAAGCCACATTCGCCAACTTTGATACTGTAATAAAAGCATGCATCAATTTGACCTGCATGGAAAAAACAACTGCTATTTGTGTGTTCTGGTTATAGTATCGTGTTCGCATTTATTTTGTTCATGACTGCACACAGGCTCAACTAGTTGAAGGCAAAACATGTATGTTCCTCCTATTACAACCTTTCAGCTTTTTGCGATGCACGCTGGCATATTTAGCTAGATTTTCGTCGCTGTTTCTAGCGCGCTCCTTTCAATGTGTGATTTTCAGAACAGGAAACGTCAAATCAAAGTTTTCGCTAGAAATATGTAGAGCCAGAAGCCCCAGCGCGGAGCGAGGACGCACTGGCAACTGCTAAGTGTGAACTCTCTAAAACGAGAGAGTACAACAATGTTTGTTATTTACAGCTATGGAAGCACGAAAAATTTTTCACGAGAAACGCTTCACCAACTGCAGTGTTTTTTCCCGATGCAAATCTTGTGTTCGATATGGACCGAGTGGTAACGCCGCGTGATGTACTTACTTTGATCGGTGCTGTTTTTTACATTGGCCGTTGCCCGGTTTTTGCCCTGTTTGATGTGTTTTGTGAATATTCATAGTGAAGGTGTGGCCGATCCCAGCTACGGCCGCCTTTTTTTCGATGGAGCCGAAAGATGAAAATGAGCGTGTGTACGCGTCCTCTACAACGGCGCGCTTCATAGCGAAGGTGTTCTAGTTTACTGGATTGTTGCCTGTTGCGTGCCTACAAGGGGATTTTCCTTCATTCTTAAAAATTCTGAGCCTAAATGTGGTTTTTAATGTCATAGAAAAATTTGGGCGACTTTACGGCCAAATTTTACAGGATTCGTTTTTGCGTTGGGCGAACTTTGGGCGAGTTTACTTGATGATTAGGCGGTTTTTGGCTGGAGCATCTGGTAACCCTGATCTTGGCTTGTGCGTGCTGACGATCGGGCACTGTGCGCCGTCGTTGTCCTCGACTTCTCAACGACAGGCTTGTTCATTTATGATACGTGTCGCGCTGTGTCGTTGTCGTCGTGTTCGGGAGTCACATCCGGGTCATACGGGGTCGTCGTCCTGAGGGAATGTCGTGAATCGTGGTCTTCGGCGAGCCGTTGCGTCGTTGGATGGTTTTTATTTTTCCGCGTTCGCGCAACTTTACCTACAGAAGTTGCTGCTTTTATTTTCCCCGCGTGGGCAGGAGGGCCTTCCACGTGAGAAGTGAGCAGTGTTACTGCGGTTCGGCGACTGGGCCAGGTAGGGCGACAGTGAACGGTTGAAGTGGGCTGGTCCTCGGTTGGTTTCTGAGAGGTATTCTTTGATCGCAGTACGGCGCTGGCCGGGTTGGGGGCGTGATGCGTCGACAGAGAACCCTAGCAAACTAAGCCTCTTGTAGTTGTTGTTTCACGTCTTTATTTCACTCTGTAAATAGCTGTATATAAACTCTTCGTTTTATTTATTCAACCCCAACACCTCGAGTTCGTCAATTCGACCGCTGCCTCCAAGAACTTCGACACCATCGCCCTGCCAGCCTCCTGCCAAATCAACCGGAGCCCGGGCGATTGGGTTCCTGATCGCCACCGGACTTCCGGGAAACGATCTTTACTGCTAGTGCGAAAGGTGCCGCAGGCAAGGCGAAGCCCCAAATGCAAAAGCGGGTGAATCATTTTAGTGCCGTTTTCATTGCCGATCCATACACGACGCAACCGTAGTCCAAGCGAGATCCTACCAATGCAGTTTGAAGACGCAGGAGGAGCTGCTTGTCTGCACCTTAGGATTGGTGTGACATGACGTTAAGAACATTTATAGTTTTTGGGATTGTTTTCTTAAGTATTTTTATATGTGGATGAAATGTTCGTGTGTTATCAAATATTAGGCCTTAAAGCTTGTGCTCCCTTTTAACCGGACTCGACACGCCGTTTATAGTATTATCAGGGTCCACATGGATTCTGCGTACACGGTTAACACAACGCAAGTATTTTTTTCAGGGTTCAGTTTAAAACCGTTTGTGTTGCCCCAGCCAGCAAGTTTGTTCACGCCGCGGTGGACTTCGCGTTCACAGATTGACATATTACATGATTTAAAGGATATCTGAATATCATCTACATGAACAGAAAAAGAACTGATTCCTGCAATGCCTTAAGGAGCGAGTAATTCTTTACTATAAAAAGTGCGAAGATCTGAACACCGCCTTGAGGCACGCCATTTTCCTGAACATGTACATTACAAAGTGCACTACCAATTCCTACATGGAACGTTCATTGAGACAGATAGCTAGAAACGGTGTTAAGCATGTTGCCTAAAACACTGACTGACTTGAGGTCACTCATGATGCCGTATCCCCAGGCCGTGTCATAGGCCTTTGCCATATCAAAGAAAATGTTAATGCAGAACTGTTTGTGAATCAAGGCATCTTTTATGTAGGATTCAAACGCAACAAATTGATCGTTGGTGGAGCGACCCGCCTGAAGCCGGCCTGCTAGCTCTTTACAAGACCGTTGTACTCCTGAAAGTACACGAGCCTCCGGCTAATCATCTTCTCGAAAAGCTTGCACAGGAAGCTGATCCGGGAAATGGGTCGATAGCTAGTGGTAAAGGATGGGTCCTTCCGCTCTTTCAGGAAAGCTACAACTATAGCTTCCCTCAAAACGTTTTAAATGTGAAACCAAAGCCATATCTTGTTATATAGGTAGAGGAGTGTTAGAAGACTGTCTGACTATAGGTTTTGTATAATTGTATAGTGATGTTGTCTGGGACTGGAGCTGAGGGTTTACAAGTGCTGAGAGCGACCCTCAGTTTATGAAGGGAAACTCGGGGTGATAAGAGGAGGTTGACTTGTCGTTATCAAGTGAACACTTCTTTTCGCCCGGATATTTTGTATTTAATGAAAGTGTTAAGTGTACCGAACTGGACACGTGTTGTAAATGTTGTGAGAGTGTGTTAGCCTGGTCTTTCAGTGTGTCCCCTTTTGAACTGACCAGGGGCAGGCTGTGTGTCTGTTTTTTTTAGTCGGCATATTCGTGTCCAGAATTTGTGAGTGTCAGTGTATGAGTTTATGGATGTTATGAATGAGCGCCAACTCTGTCGTTTTGCTTCACGGCGCACACATTTTCTCATCGCATTTGCCCTTTTCAACAATAAAAGGTTTCCCGTCGTGGGGTCGCCGGAGGATACCTCACTCCTTGTTCTCGGCATCTCGCACCCCCTACAGTCCTGATTCCAGCAAGGCGTCATCTGGTTGCGCAGAGCACCAGAGGCGTGGGGAATGAACTTTTTGGGGCGTCGAGGGTGTGTGCCGTGAGGAATTGGGCGGCTTTATCTACGTTTAGGTGTGTTATGGATATGTAGTGTAGTTTGGATACTTCTGTAACTTCATTCCAGTTCGCTCTTGCTTCATTGAACCTGTTCTGGGAAGGTGGACTGCTTGGGCCTTTATCTACATATGTTAGTGAAGTAAGAAAATGGTCACTACCATGTGGGTGAGTGCCCACGCCCCACTCAAAACAAGGAAAGAGAACTGCGGAGCCAATAGCCACGTCAAGGTATAAGTATGTGTTTTGTCCTATATTGTAGCACGTGGGCTTGTTTTTTCTGAACAGGCATGCTCCTGCTGATGTAAGGAATTTCTCGATTAGGCGACCTCGAGCATCCGTGCAGGAGGACCCTCACGAGTTGTGTGCATTCAGGTCCCCAATGAGCATAAAAGGTTCGGGTAGCTTATCTACAAGGCACTCGAAATCGGAGCTCGAAGCTGGAAATCGGGAGGGATCTAGATAAAGCATACTGTTACTAGTATATTGAAGATTATCGTTCGGATGGCAACAGCCTTATTAATGGTCTGTATTTCGGCAGTGTGGCGCGCCAACGATTTTCGGGCACTGATGCCAACACCACCTGAGGATGTACCGCTACCACCTCTGTCCTTTCTAAATACAATGTAATTGTTTAAGAAATTTGTGTGTTTGGAGTTTAAATGCGTTTCATTAAAGCACATCACACTTGGCTGTTTGGAATACAAATTTCGTAGACATCATCAAGGGTTTTAAGGAGGCCTCTGCAGTTCCACTGGATGATGCTTTCTCTTCCCATTATTTAGGTTCATAGCGACTCGAGTATCTGCGTGTTTATGTGTCGACGTTCGGGCCTTGAATTCTTGGAAAGGCTTTTTTCACCTTCTGCACTGACCTGGACGCCGCAGCCCGTTCCTTTCGCTGTGATAAAAGCCGGAGGGCTTGACGTCCATGCCATCATTTGAAGGCAAATGGGTGCCCAGCAGACTGGGCCACCTCGGCTTGGTACACTTTCTGGTGCCCTTTCTGCTGCCAGTGCCGTGGGGGTCGGCAGCTCCCCAGCTGGCACAGGCAGTGAAACAAGGGAGGGAGTGGCTGCGGCTGCCTCCGTCTCCCTCTCCTCTGTGCCCTCGTGGTGTGCTTAGGGCCGGTGAAGGGGAAACCATGGATGTAGCGGCATCACCAACCGACGTGGTTGCCACCACACCCGCTGCTGACTCAGCGAGAAGTGCTGAGGCGGGTTGGTCTGCCTGAGGCAAACCTGGGAGAGGGGGGCGAGACCAAGTCTGACTTGCGGAACTGGGCTTTAGGGGAAGTTTTCGGTGACCTTGATGTTCTTCACTTTTTTCTCTAAGTTGAACTTCTCGCAGGTTAGCTAATATGCGCCGTAAGGTCCTTGACAATTCATGCAGAGGAATTGATTTGAAGGACAGTTATCAGTTGTATGATCGTGTTGCGCTCACTTGGCGCAGGTTAGTTGGCCCTGACACAAGTTATTATCATGCCCGATCCGCTGGAACTTGTATCAGCGCCGCGGATTCGGAATGTACGCTCGGACGGAGCACCGAATGAAGCCTGCGTTGATGTGATCTGGAAGAGTGGGCCGGTCAAAGGTGAGGACTATATGCTTAGTGGGTATTTCCTTGTCTCTTCTGAAGGTAATGCATCGAACTGCCGTCAAACCTTGGTTTCGCAGGCCTTCAAGCAGATCGGCCTCTGTCTCGTTTGCTAGATCTGGCTACGAGATGGCGCCCTGCGAGCTGTTGAGGCTACGGTGGGACATTACCTTGATGTCTATATCGCCGATGGGGTTTCGGCTGAGGAGTTTGGTGGCCTGGAGCTCGGTTGTGACTTTTACAAGAACTTCACCAGGTTGTTGTTTCTTAGATTTGTATGACGGTTCGATTAGACTTTCCAGATATTTCGAAATAAGGAACATGGACTGTGAATACTCGAGTAGTTGTCAGGTTTAGGAACTGAAATACTAGGAAGAGAAGGAAATGCTAATTATGTGCGGCCCTTTTTCAGGAACCGATCACGTTAGGGGAGGTTGGAAAATACCATATGCTATACCATAAAAGCAGAGAACGCGGGTAATTTCTTCGCTCGGGTTACTCTGATACCGAGAGAGGTCCCGGAGCTCCCTGCTTGGTAGACACACAGGGAGCCCACCTGGCGGAGCTTGACCACGAATCGGATGGCCACCGTTCATGGTTTCTTACTCTCAACCTATAAACACATCGCCATGGTTGACAACACTGAAGCTAATGTTTGGGGGCTCAGGATCCACGGTGTCGCCAATACCGTCACCAATATACTCAAGGTGCCCCGTGCGGGGGCGAACTCGGCATCTGTGGGGCGAGCTCGCGGTCTGTGCGCCCCACTTCAGGCGCGAACGCACGTGAACTGGCAAGGAGAACAGCACGAGAGAGATGACGACATGAACGCTAGAGAGAGTGCTCTTGAATGTCGACCTGGCTGACGTCGGGCGCACCTCACGAGGCGCAAGTTCAAGTGCGCTTGTTATTTTTTTGTAATACTGGCGAGCTCCTCACAGTGCCTAAGCCCACGCATAAGACTGGATGTTGCCAGGCGCTGTTCAGGAGCTGAACGATCTCGTACCCGTCGTGAGGAGCGTCACACAGCAGGGGCTAGAAAAGACTATCGTCTTTCGATGACAGTTTGAAGAGCAGATTCGCAGATAGTTTTGCGCTGATCAAGTGCGTGGTTGTTGCCATTAAGAGTATTTCCTTTTATAGGAGTACCGTTTAGTGTAATACCGAAGAACCCGCTACTTTGACGCCGAGGCAATCGCCGAAATACATCACCCACGCGCAGGTCTTTCCAGCGACAAGCAACGAGACGCGCAACGTACAAAACGCGCATGAGCCAGAACGCACCCCGTGCCCGATACAGTTCTTCCGGTCCAGACCTACACAAATGAGACACTCCAGGCGCCGAACGCAAGGGAGCAAGTACGTACAAAATTTTCTACACGTGGTGTCCCGGCGCCCATCCACGCAATCAATGACATGGCACCCGGATTGGCGGATATGGCCCCGACGAGTGACACGCACAGCCTAGAAAACGCAGCAGACATTATGAACGGAAGCACACCAAGATTAGGGGAGTTCCCCACAACAAACCAGTTGCACAGTGCACGAAACGCACCAGAGTTGATTAATGACATCCAACCGGGACTTGTGGAGCTGACCAAGGCGAACCAAATTCCCAGCGCACGGAACGCGACCAAGCCAGCACACACAGAGGAAGCGCTATTCGCGACATCTTCCGCATTCGCTGCTGCTATTCGGACTTGACCAGCGAATGTCACCGTTGCAGAAATCAACCTTGCCAGAACCAACAAAACATCCAGCGCCCGCGTTTCAACTTTACCAGAAGGTACGAGCTCTCCGGCAACCCCTGCACCAAACCGAGTCCAGCCAACAAACGACATAACACTCGTGCAGGCAGGTCCATCAATCAGCAATGACACGGCCTGTGCGTGCGGCACGTCCTAGCCGGGACCAACAAGATCACCGGCACCCGCTACTCCTACCAAAACTCACCCGACAAGCACCATTTAGTACAGGAGGAAGCAACCACGAGCACGTGCAGTAGGAACAAACGGACCGCTTTCGAGCCTGCATGTACGAAAGAGATACCGACCTCAGGATTTTCGAGCAACGGGAAAAAGACCATAGCTTGAGCCATGACACCAGCCCGGCAAGAACGACAACGAATGAATCCGATCTAGACGAAAGCATTGAATGCCCTACCGATGAAGGCACGCTTACGACGCCAAGGAATGTGGGACCGAACGTACGAGACGAACTACGCCCGTTTGCCCACCTTAACTTCTTTACTTCCAAATCAACGAAGCCAATAGCGAGCACGGAGTCCCAACAATTTTGGCCCAATCAGCCACACCACCCTACGGCAACGTCACGCCACCGTACGTTTAACGAAAAGACAAACGCCTCCTTCACAATACATAAAACACACCTCAGTCAAAGCAACCTCCTCAACGCGCCGAATTATGCCATTTCTGCACACCGCAGCTGACTACCGGAAAAACGATTGCCTCCGCTGCCATATGCATCAAGCACGCTATGAGCTGCTCGAACAGAATCGCTGGCAAAAGCAGCGTGACTAACGGAACGTCGTAAAGGCTTTCATGTTCAGGTCTGACGAAGTAAGTTCCACGCTATGGAGAAATTCAAGCCAATTTGAAATTCACCGAACGTCAGCGACGTTTTTGGTATCCGGAACAGAGCATTGAGCAACTGTGAATGAAGGGACAGTGATCTGGATACGAACGGACGTCAACCTACGTGCAATCTTGATTGTGCCTGGGAGCAGGCACAATTCGGAATCGGAATATGATTCAGAGAATATCAGCGCGCCAAGAAATGAAAACGGAGGACAAAAGCTGCCGCTCGAAAACACGCAGCAAATTGCAATTTACGGCAAAGGCCGCGCCGAGAAGCCTCAAGCCCCCTGGAAGCCCGATGTGGCCCAGAATTTGTAGTTTTATTCCTGATAACAAGAGGAGATGCCAGACGCAACGTGACTGCTTACGTTCTGTTTCGCTCTCTCACGTGTACGTGCCTTAGTGTAATGAGTCGGTCTACAACTCTGCACCACGTCAGACGTTTTTTTCCCATGGTCGTCTGTCCTGAAATATATGTAGCCGCCGTTTTTCTACTCAATTAGATATTTATCATTTCTGTCTGTTTAGTCTTTTATTCAAGCCATGACCTAGCGCACTGCTAATAGTACAGATAAGTTGGGTACTCGTGAGCACAAATTGAGTACTCATGAGTACAGATCGAGTTCGAGTACTCACAAGTACAGATTCAGCACTGATGAATACAGATTGAGCACTCATAAGTACAAATTGAGTACGATGAATTGTGAATACAGATGATTTGAGTACGAGTGCGTACAGATGAGTACGAGTACTCAGTGAGTACGAATTGAGTGTGAGTACAAGTGAATACAGAAGAATTGAGTTATCGGGAGTGCAGGTTGAGTACGAGTACTGGTGAGAACAAATGAGTTCGAGTACAAGTTAGTACATATACAAATGAGTGTGTGATGAGTGAGTACGAAAGATTTTGAGAAAGGACAAGATTTTTGAGTCTCCATTTGAGTGAGTACAGCATAAATGAAAAAAATTGTGATTGAGTTTGAGGACTTCTTTCTATTTTGCCAACCTATGAGACCTACTGGACTGCCGTCGAGACGGTCGCGCTACCTCTAGGCCTAGCAGGGTACCTTCGCCCGGCGTAGCGCGCATTAACAGACCCTAAAAAGCCCTACACAGTTCAGCTGTTAAACGCAGGCCCTCTTTAGCCAATATTAGGGCGAAAGCATTGGGTGTCTCAGCATAGCAAAAGACGACAGTAGTTGTATTCTAGGGCATCAAAATAAATTCGGCCAAAATAGAATCATTTGCAAGTAGAAAATAATTTTGCTTTGTCTGGTGTTAAGCCTGTGTCGCTACTGCCGCAACCAGGTACGCTAACAAGAGCGTTGCTCCTAACATCCTTGGTTCCATGGCCCATTGCGCCGATTTAGTTATTCCTAATAGTGGTGTATCAAGGCCCCAAGTTTCACCTGTATGTAATTATTCGTTGGTATCCACACTGACAAGTGCTTCGATGTAATTACAGTAGTTAATTTACAGTAGCATTTCCTCAGTTAGGCTACAGATGGTAGTACAAAGATATTTCTTAAGCATTTCTTTATATTAACGACGCAGCTGCCTTAGCTTGAGCTCAGTCGGCGCGGTACGTTAGCAGAAAATACCGCTCGGCGAAGTAGAGAGGGTGAAAATACTAGGCAAAAAAGTTTGAGAGAAAGTAGTTTGGACGCAGCAGCCCACGAGCAGCTGCAGAGAGAACGCGCCTCAAAGAAAAGAAGGGGTCCCGTGGCCGGAATAGAACCTCGGTTTCTCGCGGTATGAATCCGGGGTCCATCCGACGGCGCTACCACTGCATTCGGGGCGCACATCATTTCCTTTGGGTGCGTAGTGCGGGCGCTGGCTTTGCACTTTGGTGACATGAAATATTGTGAATTTTGATTTAACTCCGTGTGCGTGACGAAAGCTTCGCTGCATAACCATGTTGTCCTTGTGAAAGGGGCACACTTAGGAAAAGACAACTTTAAGGTAGTGAAGACAAACAACTCGACCACCTCCTCAATCTCCGCATCTAAAATCCCAAGGCAGCGGAACTTCGAATTTGTATTTTTCTTTTAGCCTACAGCCACGCGTTTTGACTGTAGGACCTGCAATATGTTCGAGGGTATTCTCCAGACTCCGTGAGCAAGAATCTATCTTCGACAAACCTCAAGTGGTGCAAGTTTTTCCCGTTAATCCACTATCTTACATTGTCCCAGTCAAGTCTCTTCAATGCCGTTAAGCACATACGAAGTCAACATTTTGTTAATTTGATATCCCTTTGTTTTACTGTCTGTCTGATCGAGAACTTACTGCTCTTATTAAGAAGACATATGCTGCCTGTGGATCACTCGACGACGCCCTACAAGACGTTTATGTACATTTCATCTATTCGCTGAACTAATGCTTCCAGTAGTGTTACGGGGTCTCTAGAGAACCAAACGATTTATTGAAGGCAATTAATTGCATTAAAACGGGTTGTATACAATACGCTTAGGTGTCTATTACGGGGCTAAATACATCGATGAGACCCATTGCTGATGTTTTTTTTCTAAATGCAGCCAGTTCTCTCGGTTGAAAATTTTGTCTGTCACTTAGCCGGTTAGCTGTAACCTTGGTGAGGTGTGTATATCGGCGATAGATAGCCGAGGCATCTGTAAATCAAGCTATTTGGCGTTTCCCGTCTCGTGAATGTGTACTATGTCCGTGTGTCACAGGCCATGCTCGCCTTTTTGAGCTTAAGCATTCTGCAAATATTAGGCAGCATTTTAAGTACAATTTCTTCCCTTCCCCTTGAGTGTCCAGAGGTAAGCTTCCTGGGTATGCGGCTCTTTCTCTTTGCATGCCCTTGAAAGACTTGTCGACTTCCTGTACACAGGGTGTCGAACCGGAACCGGAACCGAACCGAAAACCGGAACCGAACCCGAATTTTTACCCGGAACCGGAACTGAACCGGAACCATATTTTTTCCGCCATTTTGGAACTGAACCCGAACCGGAACGAATTGAAGGAACCGTTCCGAACCGGTTCCGGGGCCTCTAACTGTGATTTCTAGTTTTCCATCCCGGAACCCTACCTTGCATCCGAAGATATTTTTACCATTCGCCAGACGCCACCATGCAATATTTTGCATAGTCTGCAGTTCCCAAGGCCCACAAGGTTCTCATCTTATTATTACCCTAAATTTAATGTATAGTCCGTATACACTATTAGTTTGCTTTAGGTATTGCCCACCTCCCCAAATTATCTTTTTGCATTTACAATAACTTAAGTTAGAGCACATATTCCGTGGCAACATATCATGGGGTATTCTTTATGGTTTCTATCTGCAGTGTGTTTAAAATCGTGTGAAGTTTTCACGTTGGTTATTCGAATGCATCCGTGTCCGCGTGTGAAGGCCTTCAGGGACCCCATCAACAATAAATCCGTATCTTATACTTATTTTAGTTTGAGTGGACACTTATATAAAAACAGCACTGAGACACAAACACTCAAAGTTCTCTACGTCACCATCACTTTTTCTTGTACAGTGCCGTTGTGTCCTTTGGTTACTGCCCTAGGAGAACATAAGAATTGAAAAAAAAAGGGGCCTTCTCATCTTCACTTTTAAAGTAAATGCGATAGCATTTCGATGCATGGATTTAGGTCGATTAATGTGGATTAGTGGGTAGACTAGGGTGGTTTAGTGAGATGAGTGAATGAACTAATGTGAATTAGTGGGACTGCGGTGTTGAATTATATGGATTAGAGGAATTAGCGGGTCAGTTAAGGCGGATTAGAGGGTTGGACCAAACATGATATATTTGGGGACCTTTGCATTTCTAAATTTTGCAGCGTTCTCTTTCTCGACCAATCAGGAAATTTAGTTACGCACAAAATAGCCGGAAAGTTATGTGTCGACCACCTGAATGCTATAAAAGGCCTTTTTTATGTACGTATTACGCTCTTAGGTTATCTCTTGCGTAAGATTTACATCTCGCAATAAAGTTAAAAACTAATTGCCTAATGCATGTCTTATATTCACCAAAAGGTTCTCAAAATGTGTATATATATAAGGTAAGACTAGGAAGCAACTAAACTGAAAGAGAAAAAAAGCTACCGTTCTGCAGCCTTCCACAGATGTAGCATCTCAACCCCCGAACACAGCCCCTTCCAAGCTGAGGAAGAGGCGATAGCACGTGCGCTTAGCCAAAGGGCCGCCAAAAGTCTAATAACAAATTCTTATCAGGCGTGGCGCAACTTTGCCAATAGTCTATTGCATGTTACGACAATTCGAATGAACAAGCAGAGACCACCAACGAGAGAGAGAGAGAGAGAGAGAGAGAGAGAGAGAGAGAGAGAGAGAGAGAGAGAGAGAACTCTTTAATGTGGGCTGGAGAGGTCAGCTCTGCTAGCGGCAGTGCTTGCTACGCCAGATGGGGATGATTACAATGCAGTGAATTAAGTGAATGTGAGAGATCGGGAAAGCAGCAATAGAGAGAAAAAAAAAGTTCAATAAAAATGGCACGCAATGTAGTGCAAGGAAAAAACTCGAAATAAAGTTAAGGAAAAGAGATAAAAATTGAGCGAATGGAGCCCAGGAAGCGCAGAGCGCCTAACAAGAAAAAGCAGTCAAAGAGCACACGACGACGCAAACGCGTACAGACGTAGCCATGCGCACAGTGGAAGAATTACAAAGTTTTGTCTAGTCCTGAATCTCGCAAAAAACGCAGAAGAATTTTTGTCCCTAAATATGAGTCATTTTTGTTGTCCCAGGGTCCAAGAAAGTGACACAACTGAAGGCTTGCTCCGCGTCGAACACGAGACAGGCAGCTCGCCGCTGTAACTCGCGCAGGGGAAAATCGCGGGCATATACACAACAAGTGCTCGGTAGTCTCGCGCACAGCGCACGTGGGGCGCTGTGCGCGTGCGCGTCCTCCCACCCTATTTTGAACTTGAAGCTTCGGGTGTAAGCCACGTTGAGACGCAAACGATGCAGTACACCTTCAGACGCTTTGCTTAGGTCGGGTGGAACACGGAATTTACAGAAAGGGTCAATTCCATGTAGAGGTGGATATCCGCTGCGAGGGTGCTGCCACTTCAACATTTGCTCTCTCCAACCAGTTCGATAGATAAGGGCACAACCATCCTCTCGAGAGAAAGGAAGCTGTGTCGTGTTGCGCAGAGAGTGGCCAGCGCTGGTGGCTGCATCAGATATTATATTTCCTTCTATTCCCGAATGACCACGAAGCCATTGAAGCACGATGTAATGGCCCGCGTGCACTACCGCTGTGTGGATTTCACTGATTTCACACACAAGCTGACTGCAGTGGTTGGACAGCCTTCTTAGAGCTTGCAGAGCACCCCGTGAGTCTAAGAAGATCACCCATAGTCGAGCTTGATGTGCACCAATGAAATTAAGGGCAGCCCTTACAGCCGCTAGCTCAGTAGCGGTGGATGATGTTTTATGGCTCAGTTTTTTCCTGATTGTGCACTGGACCGACGGAATCCACACGCCAATGGCAGATGATTCTTCGGTCACTGAGCCATCCGCATAAACGTGGGTGTGGCTTGCGTATGCGGTAAATAAATACTCAAGTGTGAAAAACTTCAGTGCAGGTGCGGGCATGGATTACTTTTTGCTTATTCCGGGAATTGTCGTTATTATATTCCATGGTGCAAGTAACCACAGTGGCAATGCTGGATTCACAGGTCGCTGGAAATTTGCTGGAAGCGAGTCTTTTACATGGGATGCAGTGGTGGCTGCCAGATGATGCGCATGGCACCGAGTGACGTGGCGTAGTGACGTTCGAAGGCACTCTTGATGTTGAAGCACTGACGCAGAGAGGCACCGAGCTTCCCGAAGTGTTCCAATTGTCGACGTGCATTTGGGAAGAACCAGGCACACGCGTAGAGATCTCGCCAGCACTGAATCTATGACCTTCAAATTTGTAGAAGACAGTTGATTCAGGGCCGGCAGGCTGTAGCGGAGAAGGCCGAGAAAGAGTGCTTGATAGAGTCCAAGAAGAGGGGACACGGAGCATCCCCAAGATTGTCCACTAAGCATGCGCAAAATGCGCACAAAAGACAAAAGCCTTTCTTTCAGCTGCCGGATATGAGGAGTCGAAGACATTGAGCGGTCAAAGACGACGCCGAGAAATTTGTGACATTTGACATAGGGTATCTGCGTACCTTCTACACTGAGCGTGTATCGTGAGACGTAAGGCCGAGTGAACGCAATCGCTGCGCACTTGTGAGGGGAAAAGATCAACCCGCAGCATCTCAGGTACTTTCGCATCGCCAGGATCGCTCTCTGAAGTACGGCACGAATGTTTCGGCGGTTTTTGCATGAGGCCCAGATGCAGATGTCATCTGCGTACAGCGAAATATTGACGCCTTGGGGAAGAACCGTTGGCACGCGTATAAGGCATATGCTGAAAAGAGTCGGACTCAAGACGCCGCCTTGAGGAACTCCATGTGTGACAGGATGCTCGGTCGTTGCGCCATCACTGGTGACCATATAGACGTACCGATGTTGTAGGTAATCGCAGAGCCACTGGAACATACGTCCTCGCAGCCCTATGAACGTCATCTCTCTTCGGATAGCTTCGTGTGCCACGCTGTCAAACGCTGCCTTGACGTCTAAAAAGACAGCTATGGTGATGTTTCCAGCTGCTTTTTGTCGCGAGATGAGTATATTTTTTGTAAGTAAGCTTTAAGTAAGTAAGTAAGTAGCTTTTTGTCGCTTTAATAAGTAAGCTTTTTGTCGCGAGGGAAAGTATGTTATCCGTGCTGCTTCGTCCTCTCCTAAATCCAGACATCTGCGATGGATAAACACCTCGATTTTCAAGGTCCCAAGCAAGCCGTTCTAACACCATCTTCTCCATCACCTTGCCAATACAACTTAAAAGTGCAATTGGCCGGTATGAATCTATATTGGTTGCCGGCTTGCCTGGCTTAAGGACCGCAACGATCCGGGCGACTTTCCAGCTGGCCTCAAGGCGCCCTCTCTGCCACGATTCGTTGTACACGGAGAGGAGCTGATAAAGAGCCTTTGGGCCCAAGTGGCGTAGAGCCAAATACGTGGTGCCATCAGCGCCAGGGGAAGAAGACAAATTGAGATTATTCAACGCCCTGGTGAGCTCTTCAATGGTGAAAGGTTCGTCCATCAGCGTCGCGTTTGTGGTGGAGTGACAAAACATGGACACCTCCGAGATCACAACGTTGCAGGGAGAAGTGGTGATCTTCATGCAAAATTCTTCTGCAACACTCACTTCACTAACGCCCTTCTGAAGAGCAACCGTCGAGAACGGGTGAAGTGGACTTGACGGGGTTCTTAAGGTGCGAAAAATTTGCCATATACGTGTTAGTGGCTTTCGTGGATCCAGCCGAGAGCAGAACTGGCTCCAGCGCAGTTTAGCGAGCTTGCGGATGTGCTTTTGGACATGTTTCTGCGCACGTCTAGCAGCTCGAATGTCGTCCGGAGACGACGTCTTGCGTGCTCGCCGCTCTGCTCTCCTGCGAAGGGCGCGAAGGCGCTCGTACTCACTGTCTATCGCTGATACTTCTTTGGGAAGCAAACAACGTCTCTCGGACGCAGCCCTCGCGTTAGAGATATCGTCAGCAAACTTTTCATGTGTAGTAAAAGTCGCACTGCCATCCTCCAGGATACCTCTAAACTTCTCCCAATTCATGCTGCACGCTGTGAGTTTTTGCGGACCACCACCAATTCCCTTGATTACTGTGTAAGTTGGAAGATGGTCACTGCCGAAGGCCAGCCAGGATTGTATGGGCACCAGCTCATAATGGCATCGCCGGCAGACAAGATCACCAACCTCGTGGCTGGACATTTGACCCGCTTAGCCAGCGCTGATGAAGCCGAGCCCGAGCGCATGCATCCTGTATACATACCAGGAAATTAATTAGCACTATAGGCTTTCCCGTAGAATGCATTCCTTCCCGCACAAATTGCTAGCGAATAACCAGGAAAGATTAATCCCTGCACTGCGGATTAACACCTTCCCACACATCACCAGTCTTCCCCTCTTTGACCGGACACAATTATCTCCATTTCGTCGCTTCTGTGGGGAGCCTGGGAACCTCATACACACAGTAGGCGGCTGCGACAAGTCCACTCTAGATCCCCCCAACATACACGTTTCCATAGAGATTTGGGGAAAAGCCTTGGCCAGCTCCGCCCTGTAAGATCAATTTCCCTTGATGGAAACGACTGTCGACTCTACCCCTTGAATGAGGACGCCTCTCTGAAACTTTTCCTCGATTTATTTAAAGTTCATTTTCCCTCTCTCTGCGAGGGGTAATTACTGCTGCTTGTGACTTAATTGACTCAGCTATTATCTTTCGTAGAGCCCAACCGCTCTCACCTGTCGCTGAAGTGCCATTTAGCAAGTTCCTATCTCCGGTGGTTCCCTATCCAATGCCGTCCTGTACACGGCGTCCAATGAGTCATTAAAGCCGTTCTTTCTTTCTAACTGGTGCGTTAGCATATGAAAGATGAGCAGAAGGAAATCGCTTTAAACGCCACCAGCCACGCTTGACAGTCGGAGGTTGACGCCGACGCGGGACTGTTTTCGACTTCTAGCAGTGCTAATAGTTTCGTGTTAAAGGTAAAGCGCCGTTGAAACAAGGGGTACATGAAAAGCGTAGCAGACCAATCAATTTATTTAAATGCAAAATTATTTGGCTCATTGTGCGAAAAGGGGGGTGCATGCGCGCATGCGTGCCTAGACATTTGGTGGAACCAAAAAAGATGTTGGGCGCTCAGGCTCTCCTGCGCGCCAAAAAGACTTCCCGCTCGCAAGTAAACTACCTGCCTGCCTGGCTGCCTGCCAGGCAGGCGATTCCTGCGAGAATGCGTGATTTCGGGACGAGGGGCGGCCCGCCACTAGAAGCCCGGGCGGAGAGAGGAGGCGGCGGAGACGCAAAATACTGTGTCATGCGACACTCCAGGGTACTAAAACATTTCTGCAGAAATTCAAACAATTATCTACTAATGCGTAGCATTCCTATACCGCTTGTCCTCAGTGTGAGTTTCTACAGCCAATTTTTTGGTCTTTATAAATCCTGTCCAACCAATTATCTCAATTGACGCTGTTATAATTACAAATGGAATATTCGCGAGATCTCCAATATTGTGGAAATGCAGGTAGTTTTACGGTTTCCCATTTTCCTTAACTGCTTAATATTTTTCTTATTTTATAGTTTTTCAAAATTTTGTTCGACCAATTATTTCCATTTGCACTATTATAACGATTACATTTGTAACTCGCGAAATCTGCCTTATTGTGGAAATGCAGGGTGTTATACGGTTCGCCAGTTTCCGCAATTATTTTACATTTTTTTTATTTTTTACATTTATAAATTTTGTTCGACTAATTATCTCCATTTACCCTATATAACGATTTCAGGTGGAAATTTCCCGAAATCCTCATTGTTGTGGAAATGCAGGGTGTCACACGGTTTCCCAGTTTCGGTGATTACTTTTTTTATTTTTTAGTTTTTCATAAATTTTGTGCGACCAGTTATCTCCATTTACGTATTTACCCGATTCTAACGCGCACTTTTTTCCCGAAAAAATACGCCGAAAAATTGCATGCGCGTTAGAATCGGATACTGCTGAAACACCGGAAATTTCGTCCCAGCCATCGCCATCGCCATCTCAAGATGGCGCCAAAGCTTTTAGCAACGATTTTTTGGACGCAGCAAGAATTCTATAGCAGTCACCCTAGGCGCCTAGGTTTTTCTATCGGCGTTTACACAAATCGTCAAATCGTTTCACTTGCGCACTTGATAGCAGCAATGGCAGCAGCGGCTCCCACGCGTTCAAAACGAGCGGTCGGCTGAAGCGTGTACCTCTGGAGAGGCTCTCGGGATGGGCGTGCGAGTCGTGGGCCATGATCCAATCGACCATGTTTGAACGTTCGTTCAGAAGTGTGGCATCGCGAACGCGCTTGAAGGCACCGAGGCCTAGATGTTGCGGTCAGCGGAGAGCGACGAGGAGTGAGATGAGTGAGATTGCTTCGGGAAATAAATCGCCCGTTTCTCTCGCATTCATTTGTTTGGGTCACAAAGTCCCGTGCGCGTTACAATCGGAGGTGCAAGTTCTTTCGTTTTTTTTTTTTGCCAGGAAAATTGGGTGCGCGTTAGAATCCGGGGCGCGTTAGAATCGGGTAAATACGGTACGCTATTATAGCGATTACAGATGGAACTCCCGCGAAATCTGTATTTATGTGGAAATGAAGGGGGTTACACGGTCCTTGCTGTGGGCAAAGAATGGTGCGCATTAAAACGATTGTGGACGGTCGGGTCGTCTGCTTAGTAGGACGGGGCAATAGGCAGTCTGCAGGGAGGCTGCCCATTACCAGAAGATTCTAGCGAAGATGCCCCGAGTGGGAGGCGTCGGAGGAACCCGTGTGCTGCCCACAGGTCTAGAGGCTAACTGTTTGCCTTCCAGAAGACTGTGGTGAGAACGCATTATTTGGAGACGATGTGCGGCCCGTCACTTGTCGGCGAAGGGAGTGGATCACATGGCTGCACAGTGGCTGCGTAGAGCCATGCTTTAGAGCGCAGCTCTAAGCACCCGCTCCTGTGGTTTCGCGTAGTCCCTCAGTGTTAGACTCGTTGTAAACGAGAGAACGAAGACGCCACCGAAGATAGACCTGGCAGGAAAACGGAGGTTGCAAGTATGACGAAAGTGTAAGGGGGAGGGCGTAATTCCGTGACCGTGCGAGACGTGCTTCACAGTGGCGACCCCTTACGAGATAACCACAGAGTATGCCGTGCGCCGTCGTGCATTAGCTGATGACGCGATCACTTCCTGAGGCACAGCATCTATGCGCCGTCGCCGAGAAGACTACAGTTTGCGCTGCACTCAAATTTCGCATTAGTGAGTGTCGTAATGGTCCGTCATTTTCTTCCTCATGAAAACAACTGCGGGGTATAAAACTGCAGTGTTATGATCCAAGAATAAATTCATTTAAATTATAAAAATGAAAGAAACTAAATCAATAAAAATAAACTTGGGGCCATAAAAAGCAGGGATTTCAAATTCATACAAATATGCAGTCTTATGTGTCCGAGCGAATTTTTCATTTCACTTCAGTTAATGTTGTAATCCTGGACCTACTATAGAAAACATTTTGCAGCACATTTTACAGTTAAAGAAACTCTTCAACACTTTAGATCAACGCTCTCACTCTTATCATCGCATCTGGAAGCACTGCAAGAGTTATAGCTATTGCCAGCACAGAGGAGCAGTGCTCGTCCTAGCAGATACGCCTTCCGTTTCTGCTTCGCTGTTGTGGTTTCATTTTAATGTCGCAGCTTAAGGAAAGCCGGCATATAGCCGCTACATGGCTGTAATGACGTCATTCCAGCGGTAGAAGAACGCCAAGCCTGGGGAAGAGAGAAAAATATTTCAACCAAGTTTGTAAGTTATCTGATGGGGACAGCGCAGTACTTTTGTCTGAGGGACTTTCCGACTCCCTGATCTAAGTACTGGATGTGTTGGTTGGCTACTTTCTGCAAGCATTCACGATTTCGAACAAAGTTGAAAAAGGTGCTGCAGGGTTGCTTATTTTTGGCCAAAACAAAACATTTGCACAAAAAAACTTACATTATGGCTTCGTTTTAGAGAAGGAAACCTGTCAAGGAAACGAAAACCCAGCACAAAAAAAATTAACAGAAAAAAAAACACGCTTGCTTTTTTTTCCCCGAACCCGTTCGAACCCGTTTGAACCGGTTCGAACCGGTTCGAACCGGAACGGAATGGTGCGCCGGAACTGAACCCGAACCGAACCCGAAAGGCTTGAACCCGAACCCGAACCGAACCCGAAAAAATTCCGGTTCGACACCCTGCCTGTACAGTTGTTTGGATGGACTTCGCACGCTAAACTTTGAGGATCAGCAGTGCTCTTTTTTCAAACGCTGCAATTCGAGAAGCTGGTATGAAATCCTCCCGTTGCTTTTATTATCCTAATTATACTATACGAGACCTCACCTACTTCGCTTATGTCTGCGTATAATCCAGCTTTCCTAGTAACTTGCTTCTCCTTCCTTCTGTTAGGCACCCACATTCATCACTGTGAACTCAATCGTTGCCGTTTTGCAGGGACAAGTGTCGTTATCTATTTTGTTTATCCTAATATAGTCCCAATTCTGCAATTACTGTTGTTCGCTTGCCTTACTGATATGGCACTCCATGTCATTTACTGAAATACTCGCGGCACAATAGCGTGACCACATGCCGCCTTCAAACTGTGATACCAACATAAAAATGCTGTCTACGTGTTGCATAGTTCGTTTTTTTATCTTCTTTATCAATGTTTGGCATGGTTTGATGACGCTGTGTGGTGACTTCTGGTGTGTTCTATAAGCCGGAATACAAGCTGCCATGATTTTTGCGGGAGTCGCGGGCAAACCAGCGCAGTATAGTCAGAAAATAGGTTTTACACGCTGCCTATTTCTGGGTAGTGTACACGCCCCTGAAGAAGTCCATTATTGTCCAGGGACTCCCCATTTACGTTGAGGGACCATCGTTCGTTTGATGAACCCAAAGTATTTATTCTCATTAGGCTGGTTTGCAGGTAGTTTTGGTTCCTTGGGGTTGTTTGGTTCATCACCTTTCGGATCATCTTTCTTCTGGAACGAGAAAATCAGGTAAGTCTGGTAACCGCAGTTTTTCATAATTAAGTATTAACAATCGAGACTGTGTCTTATTTTGTACACGCAAGCATTCTTGATTAACTCGGAAACGCAAGACGATCGCAATCCGACCTTTGCCAGCTTGGTATTTGAAGAGCCAGAAAGTAGCAGACCCGTCTCTCCTCGTCAGGGAAAGGACGAAAATGTGCAAATTTTTCCGCCCCTAGAATTCCAGGTACGTTTTCTAGTGCAATTAACGACGTTATATGAAACAGCGCATAATGGTTGTTTACGCAAATCGATGCATTTTGGTGTGACAGTTTCACTCGCCACATATCCGGATTCACTGGAAGCAAACTTTCTACGGTGAGAGAGATCCCGAGCGAAGGAGACGACAAATTCGATGCAATACCAACACTTTCGGCACGAACACCGTGTCGAACTTGCAACCAATGAAGTATTCTGTCTGCCTGTTTACGATGTGAGTAAACTGGCTGCACACCTCATTTGACTGGCAATGGTAGTAAATTTATTTCTGATATCTTTGAAGGAGTGGTGTCTTTTTCATTGACCTGAAGTTGTGAAAGAGTTTTACGAACGTTTTGAAAGATTGGTCGTTCAAGTTAGCAGGACACTCATCCGTGATCTGGTCGTTGCCGGTGCAGCCCGGTGCATAACAGTAAGCAGAATGCTTATGGTTATGGCAGCCTGAACCTCGTTCGGTTAGTGCGAGTTGTATTGGGATGAAAAGTTTTGTTTGTGCTTTCTAGTGTAGGAGTTTGGCTAAATGTTCTATTCGGTTTTGCGGTAATCATTCTCTAAATCTTTCAAAGTTGTCTTTTGGTCTCCTGCTGTGCATCAGTAGGGTGGTTCATGTACCGGCTGCATACTTTTTGCGTTTTCTTGGGTTGATTAGGTGAGAGAGAAGGTGCTTTCTCTGTCTTATGAATACAGTGGCTTGAAGCCTGCCACATAGCCTGAGAAAATATTCCTTGCATAGTGCTGCTTTTTCGCTTTAAAGTATATATGTTTTAAGTTGAATTTGAATTTGAATTTGAATATATTTCATTTGTGTTACAATAAGAATGTGTACAATACAAGATTTCAGAAGGAGGTCCCAGAGTCAGAGACTGTAGGGGGGACCCCCTGTTATTCATTAAACAGACGGAAACACACGTTATAAGCAGAATTATATCAATCAACACAACGCAAAATAATATCAGCAGGATAAATTACGGTATATATGCAAGAACATGATCATCAAGAAACGTTTTAGCAATCCATTGAAAAAAAGAGAAAAAAATCACCAAGATAAGGAACGTTAGATACGAAAGAACAAAATAAGCAAGAAACACAGTAGCAATGCAAAGGGAAAAAGGAAAAAAATACTAATATCAATAATAATAATAATAGTTGTTACGTAGGTAACAGTAATGCATTACCTAATGTGTTACCCAATAATGTGCTAACTAATAATGTGTTACGTAGGTTGCGGTCATGGTGTTTTTCCACCTTCTTGTTGGGCTGTTGTGGGCCCCCCAGTAGTCTGCTAGTTTCGGGTACACGTTGGATGTCGTGTACATGGGTGTTTATCTCGCATTTTCTCTGATCATATCATTGTATTGTATCATTGTGTTTGTTTCCCCACCCAAACTCGTATGGAATGCATCCCAGCTTCTCTTTTCAGCTCAGCAGGCCTAGGGTTGCTATTTCTAGCCTCTAATAAGGACCTGAATAACCTTTTTTTACGAGGCCGAGGTTATTTGGGTGATTGTAGATTACACATTCAGTAGCCCAGCATATCGCAAGATGTCCGGAATCGTATCACTGGGTGTACTGGGGCCCAGTCTGCCTGTGGTCCTCAGCTTGTTCAGTAGAGTGAGGTTGCTTTGTTGTTCATGTTCACGATCACTGATCCTATTTTTGGTATTCGGTTGTATGTTGACAATAAATTATGAATTTACATGTTCCAGTATAATTCATGCGTGCCTTCATTGTAGTGCGAAGGTATCGTCAACGGTTTTTCCTTAAATTTTCTTGTCTTTTGAGAGGGACTGCACTACGAGGTTAAGCAGAATACATATATGTTTTTGGATCGGGAGGGGAGTTGCGCCAGTGTCTGTTTCCACACCGCTGTCGGCATCAGGTGTTATTTCGCCGCAATGCTCCTCCGCACCAGCGTGGCTGTAGATTTTCCTGATATGCCCAGGTGCCTGGCATATCCCAATTTAATGGCTGTTCTGAATGTTGCTTGCGGAAAAGTTCGGAGTCTGACCGCAATACCGCAATAACTAATATTGCAGACCGCCTGTCTTATATTTTATGCCATCATAACTCCCTAGAGGATTGTCGCGGAAACGGTACGCTTCTTTCGTAGTGGCATTTTGGTTGCTGGTGGGATTGTTAGTTTAGAATTTGTATCTCGTATTTGAGGTGGGGCGTAAGGGTGCGCGTGCGTTGACGCGGTCTTCCTGGTGCTCTCGGAAGAGCCATAAGTCTATCCCCTCGAGTCGGCCGGCATACGTTTTCTTTGATCTTGTGATTCTTCTTCCGTAAGTTGTAACACTCTTTGGTGCTACGGGTTATTTGAATAAGACATTGTACATTACCTCTAACGGCACGTGAGCGCATAAGGCATGTAAATTATGGCTTCTGATTGTATTATGCATGTTTTTCTGGAAGCCTTTCAGGGAGGCTGTCGTTCTTCATATTATTCTCGCTCTTGAATTGAATCAATATAGCGAGGCAGGTAAGCTCAATGGTTAATGCTGTCGTCTGTCTTGCCTGTTCCATTTCTTGCATTTGTCTGCTAAACTGCGTGGTCGGACTTCTTCAAAAACATTTAGTACACGTGCCTAAAGGTCAGGTATTGTTTGACCTCACCTACAATTCAACAATAGAACCAGGGGATTTGTGATTGGGATCATGCGCACTCCTGACATCATTGCTTTTTCTTTAATTTCGGTAGAGAAAGTGGCTCTGTGGGGTAGCAGCCGCATGAGACGTCCTGCGAGCCACGATCGCCTATGTCAGGGGTCTCAAACATGCAGCCCGCGGGCCGGATGCGGACTGCGGACCCTTCTACTGCGGCCCGCCGCCCTCTCATAAGTGTCTTGGTTCATTTATTTCTTGTTGTTTTAAGTAAATTCCTGAGTGCGCGCCCTGCTTGTGTAGGAAAGACGCAGATGACCAGAGACTGCTCGAACACACGTGGATATCGTCTTTCACGGCTTTCCATTACCAGAGTGGACACCCCTCTTTTCGGAGGACCCTCGATTCGGGCGCCGTTAAGTGGGGTGCACAATGGTCCCAAGCAACTGAGACTTGTGAATCGAGCACTGTATACAGTGGGCACATGATTCGGCGAGAAAAGGCTGCGGAGAAACTCCCCGCGGCGTTTTATGACCCTTCGCACGGGGCTGCACGCGGCTAATGAGAA
Source organism: Haemaphysalis longicornis (assembly GCF_048455015.1). NCBI lineage: Eukaryota > Metazoa > Arthropoda > Arachnida > Ixodida > Ixodidae > Haemaphysalis > Haemaphysalis longicornis. The sequence continues at coordinate 144,050,310 of NW_027526422.1, read as the reverse complement.
CACGGCGCCTTGTCCGGAGTTTTCCAGGCTTCCGCGAAAGTGCAAAGGTTTCCGGGCGTTGAGTGGTGTTTGCGGATATTTGCTTTCCTGTTCGTCTTCCTGCCAAACACTTTTACTTCATTGCAGATGTGGCGAAAAGGGCGCAGTCACACGTCGGATTCTCGGTTCGGGCTCCAAAATGAATCCACGTGCGTTTAGGCGGGTCGCAGCGTTATTTATAGCCTAGGAGGGAGCGACATCGCACTGCCGAGGAAAAGATTGCAAATTGCACGTCGAAACTGTGTACTTACAGACATCAAACGCCCCATATCGAGACTCAAAACTAAGCGCCTATCCTCCGACTCGCAACCTGTTGACAGCACTGTGGAAGGTAGCGGCGCCCCAAATCAATCATGATAGACCGCACTACATAATTGTGCTCCTACGCGCCTGTCGCCTCCGTAAATGCGACAGGTGTCTTTTTGACCTGCTGTTTTTTTGGAAGATCTCCAAACAACGAAGGTTTCTGATGTGGACGTCTAACGGGCCACAATGTCATTGTCCAAGCAGTCTGCAAAACGCAAACTGGAAGACGAGAAGAGGTGCTTTCAGGAGTGATGGGAAGTTTCTTATTTCTTCACGGAATCAAGAGACAAGGTCTTGTGCTTAGTCTGCCAAACGACTCTGGCTGTTCCAAAGGAGTACAATCTTCGACGCCACTTCATTCCTTGCCATCACGAGAAGTATGGTGCTCTTACTGGCAACGTTCGCGAGCACACCGTGACTCAAATGAAGGCGGCGTTCGGAAAGCAGCAAAACCTGTTCAAAAAGGGGGCCAAAGCAAGCGACGAAAGGGTAAGGGCAAGCTTCGTTATTTCTAAGCTTATCACCAAATCATCCAAGCCCTGTTCGTGAAGCAGTGCCTGCTCGGAGTCGCTGATGCTACCTGTCCCAGCATAAAAAAGACATTCGAGAAAATAAGCCTCTCTCCAAACACAATCGCCCAGAGAATTAACGAGATCAGTGGAGACATTGAAAAAGGATTAATCAGCCCATGCCCTGAGTTCGAAGCATTCTCTACTGCAGTTGATGAAAGCACTGATATTACATACAACGCACAACGTGCTATTTTTGTAAGGGGTGTGGACAAAACGCTGAACGTCACTGAAGAACTCCCGGACTTAATCCCAATGAAAGGCACGACCACAGGGGCGGATTAGGGCGGATATTCTTTCTGTTCTCAAACATTGGTCGAACACGCTGGACTACCGTGCGAAAAGTTGGTTTGTTTGGCTACAGACGGTGCGCCATGAATAGTGGGATGCAAGAGCGGGCTTGTTGGTCGATTGCGGAAGAAACTCGCTGCACTCGGAATCACCAATCAATTTGCCGCAGTTCACTGCATTTTGCACCAAGAAGCGCTGTGCGGCAAGTCGCTGCAAATGAAGAGCGTCATGAAAATCGTACTCAGCACGGTGAACTTAATCCGTTCAAGAGCTCTTAACCGCCGCCAATTTGTATCTATTTAGAAACGGTTGGCAGTGAATATGGTGAAATTTTGTAGCATATAGAGGTGCAATGGCTGAGTCGTGGAAGAGTGCTGAAACGAGTTTTTGATCTCCGAGAGAAAATTGACGCCTTCATGAAGACAAGAAGAAGGCCATTGTTGAGCTGTCCGACGAAACGTGGCTTCTCACCCTTGCGTTCCTCACTGGTATCACTGATTATTTGAACTGCCTCAATGTTAAACTTCAGATAAAAAACAAACTTATCACAAAAATTCATGACGACATTCAGGCCTTTCAATTCAAATTGCAGATTTGGGAGACACAGATGAGAATTCAAAAGTTTCATCATTTTCTAACCTTGAAGTCGCTGGAGAACGTCGATAAACAATCCTGTGATAAATTCGCTGACCTCCTCCATGATCTCCAAAGAGAATTCGAGGGACTCTTGCAAGACATCACCAGCCTCGCCGATGAATTCAGAATTTTTTGTTGCCGTTTTCGGTGCCGGTGGATGGCGCCGCGCCCGAGCTACACATGTAACTTTTTGAGCTGCAGGCTAACACCCCGTTGAAGCAGACATTTTAGGACGTGGCTGTACCACACTTACACAGGTTTCTTGACGATGCAAGTTTCCCGGCGCTACGTAAACAGGCTGCCAGGATCATTGCCATGTTAGGAAGCACCTACTTGTGCGAAGACCTGTTCTCCTTGTTCAAGGTGAACAAGTCAGCTCTCTGGTCGAGGATGACTGATGATCACCTGCGATCGACCATGAGGATCGTTTCCGCGCAAGAAGTTCATGGGGACATTTCTTTTCTAGTCGCAGCCAAGCGTTGCCAGGCATCAAGCCAGCATGTTTAGAACAATAGCAGCTATATTGTTCTTCTCGAGGAATAAAGTTTTGTGACTTTCCTAAATGATACTCGCAATATTTTCTCATCTATTACTATCAATAACGCTTTATTCCAGTAAGATACACAGACGCAACTGCCTTAAAGCCTTTTTTTGTGAGGCACCCAATGTGGTCACCTTGTGTTGAAGCATAATTGTGGAACAAATATTTTATATTTTAGAATCTGCGTCCCCATTTTAGTGATCCTGTAGATTGGTATCGATATGTGTCTCAAATTCCGGCGCCAATTCTATTCAGGAATGACGAAGCATATGTACAACATGTGGGAAAGATCTACTTGTTTCTTTTAAATGGCAGCGTTATCTCACATTTTGTTAACCCCCCCACTTCTGCCCCCCCCCACCCGTCTTTTCAACCTTCTTGAGTATCCCGGCCCTTGCGGGACGAAAATTTGTGAGTGCGGACCGCTAACTCACGTGAGTTTGAGACCCCTGGCCTATGTGTTGCATAGTTGTGATGGAAAAGTGTTTGATAATTCTTGTCAGTGGTCTGCAATGCGCTTATATACAAAGGTAGAGCGTCTGCAACCGTTTATTGAGCGGCGCCCATAAAGAAGTGAGCAGGGGTAAAATTTTACACTTGCACTATTTATGCAAGCCGTGTTTCATGCTATGTGCCTTGCAGTGCCTCATATCAGTACCGGAACCTTCCACAGAACACATTCTTCACGGCAGTTATATCTGCTAACGTTTTTTTTTTAATGTTAAAGCCTTGGAAAACTATCACGACTTCTTACTGCATAATCCTATTTGCGTCTCTTTGCTAGCTCTCGTTGTTTGTTTTGTAGCGCAATTTTTCGCCCAGCTACCTTCTGCTGTACTACGTTTGCGTCTCTTTTTTCTCTTCCGTGTTTGTGCTTAAAGCACAAGGCGTGCACTACTATACAACGTTTAAGTTTTGAAAAACTGTATTGTAACTTTTGTGGAGGGGGGAGACACTAACCGTTACAACGTTCCGATTTCCTCTCAGAATTTGTTCCAAGCGCCGTGTTTTCTCTTATAAGGCATACGCTGCGACTTGTGACACGAAGGCAACTTACGTAAATTCTGTCTCGCATTTATTTGCCTATATACGATTCAACTCAAGAGAGGGTGTTAGCGCCTCAGCAAGCGCGCGATTCTCGCTGGGCGAAGATTTTCCAACAACGGCACCCTGACTACACAGACGTCTGCAGGCTATGCGGAGAGACTGCTACCCTCTACTATGCCACGTGGGCATGCCCACACCTCTGAGCTGGGGCCGAACACCAAAAGAACCTGCCACTGACTTCCCGTGAATCATGGGAGGCAGCCCTCGCCAGCACCGACTTACAGATCCAAAAGGACCTAATCAGCCGGGTGAAGACGGGAGCAGAAGCCACTGGAGCCCTGGACAAAGGGTTGCACCTATGATTTTTTCATCCTTTTCTCCCCTTCCCCTTTCCTCCATCTTTGCTTGAATAAAGTTTATTCAGTCAGTCAGCGCGCGATTGCTCGTCCCACGGGCACTTCTCCGGTCCCCAATCAGCGCGCGCCGTGTGGCTTGAGAGACTTACCACCTTTTAATTCACTTATACACTGGATGCTTCTCCCCTCCCCAGGTTTGGCGTTATTGTCGAAGACCCGGAATTTTCATTGAGTAAGATCTTCAACACCCTAAAACATCAAAGCACCTTTATCAGGATAAAATGGTTAAAACGCGTAGGCTTCGCCTGTTCAACATGCGTCGAAATCAAAGTGCAAAACTCCAGCTGCATCGTTGGTTTCGGAATCACTCATTGGATATACGTCGGCTTCATAACGCTAGGGACCGGGGTTCGAATTCGACTACGGGAAGCGTTCTTGTTTTTTTTAGGGGGGCGCTTGGTGTGCCTTCTGGAAACCCATTCTTGCGCTTAACGATTTGCATTTGGGCTTTGACTTCGGAATTTGGAAATATTGGCTTTCAACCAGAAAAAGCTACGCGTTTTGACAATCTTTAATTTTGCCCATGATCGTCATCATCGTCAAAGAAAGTTTTCTTTCCTCCAGTGCCTTTTTAGGGCAGCGCTTCCATTAGTGAGGCACAGCAAGCTTTTCCACAAAATCAGAATGGAGATCAAAGGGCGCATAAAATGTACTGCTTTTCTGGGCAGAATGGATCCCAGGCAAGCATGACTTAAAAGAATTTTTTAGAACTCATCAATGAAATTCGAGAAGTGGCCCCAAGCTGTTTATGAGAGGAGACGTTATGGTCTATTTTAATCCTGTGATTCAACTTTTTAGACTTGAACCCAGTTTCCCGACAAATATCATGTGTAGCTATTGTGCCGAGTGGATTTCAACCATCTGTAAATATTTATCTACGTATCACTTCAAGCACTCTCAGGTGCATTACTATACAGCCATTGTAATGACGTCGCTTACACCATAACGTAAATCCTAAATTCAAATTTCCTGGAACCCCCGTGATAACCACACTACAAACAATAGGTAATCCATAAAGCTGTAATATTGAAAGCTTGTGGATCAGACTAAAGCTAGCGGATAAGTTTCCTGTCTTATCCGCACGCACCACAGATGATTAGGGAAAGAATAACATTGTCTCCCTAAAAAGAGCGTAAGCGTAGAGTAAAATTTGTGAAAACGCAACCTCCACTTAACGTTTTTCATTTGCCCATTATGATTGCATTATTACAAAAATTTACACACTTAATTCAGAAAATTTGTCAACAAAGAAAAATGCTTAAAATTACTGGTAACGCTAACATTAAAACTCAAAATATCAAACGGCTACACTGCTCGCAAAGGATGAGACATGCAATTCGGACGAGACAAACCGAAATTCAAAATGCAAATACAGTGAACTCCCGTTAAGGAGAACTCAACGAGACCATGATGTTTTGTTCCTCCTAACAAAAGTTCGCATTATCAGAAGCCCTCCCAAAAACAATGGGCACCACGCCCAGGTGCACGATAATATCTTGCTTCAACATGGTGAATGAAGTAGAGTTACAGAGGAAGAAAAGGCAAAAAAATACATTGTTTGACTTGGCAATCTGATAGAATGCGGTCTCCAAAAAATCTTGCTTGGTTTTATCCAGTCCAAGCGGCGAGGGCGAGTGTACACCCGCGATCTAAAGCGACAACGCAGCGTTCGCTTTGTCGGCTGTGATGCGGTGGGACACGCGACCCGAACCAACGCTAACTCACATGCTCCCCATGAAAAGCGGTATGGGACTGCAGAGAAGCCACGTTGGCAAACAGGGATTCTCTGTCATTGCTTTTTTTTACTTTGTTAATCCTCCTAGTTTTGCTCCTCTTTCCTCCAGAGCATAGCGGCCACAAAACGCGTCCTCGCTCCTTTTTCTTTTTGCATTCCTGCTTGCTGAATGGGTAGAAGGGTGGGAGAAGTGGTTATGTTTATCCCCGTGTCTTTTTTGCTCGCTCCCTCCTTCCCCACCATGGCGCGAATTCTATTGGCACTGTGGTTTTCTTTCCCTTTTCCTTCCATCTGCTCGCGTGAATGCCCCGCCAACCCCCGCGATGTTCGCTACCCAGAATCGCCTGCAGTGTTGGTCGCCCCAGAAGTTCTTCGTCTTAACCGAAGTTCGTGCAGGGCGGTTCGTCTTAAGCGGACTTTTTTCGCATTTGGTATATCAAAAAACACACAGAGTTCGTCTCAATGGGATCATTCCACGCTGACCTTTTAAGCGACAAGCTGATGTGCTAGGCAACCACGCCTCCAACATTATTTTTGTGTTTCTCGTAGTAACGCATGCGTTGTTTAAGATAGCAGATTGAACATCGACTTAGTAGCAGCCGACCACTAAAACTCACAGGACTTTTGGAAACAATGAACAAAAGCTGTGACAACCGATTAATTACGTACGTAAAAAAGTTTACACAGTACAAAACCGTCCTCATTCCCATGTGCCTCACTAAATTGGCTAAAATAATCTTGAAATACACGCATATACACACCAACCAAATTTTTTGCTGTTGCGAAAGCTTTACCTTGAGTATTCCTAAATATTGGCCACCCATAACCACCACGACAGCCACTTTCTGCCCTCCTGTAAAACACTTAGAAAGTACCAACGTGATTACGTAAGGCCGTGTTTAGGTGACGACAATTTTCAATTAGGTGCGGAGTACCTTAGGACCTCGTTACGTCCGTACGCGTCCGTGCTCATAGCATTTACAATCGCAAAAAATTACACAGGCACCGGCAGGATTCGAGCCTGTGTCTGGTAGACCAGACAGAGCCAGTGTCAGCCGTCTTACCCACTGGGCTACGACCGTGAGTCAGTACCAGAGAGTCAAGCGTCTTACTCCCTCGCCTGCAACGGTGCTCAGTACATTAGGACTTCCCAATGTCCGCCCTCGTCCATCCGTGCGTACACCACCACCAAGCGAAAATCTGTGCGGAAACTATCTAAAACGGTACAAGAACGCCAATCGGATGTCACTCGGGGCGCGACTTGGATGTCATGTCAAGTCCCCGTACTCCGCCCTCTCGCCATTATTCACGGAGTGGAGATGCTGCCATTTTTCAACCACCAAAGACGAAGGCGCTAACCGTGGCTAAGTAGTTCGCTGTTTCTCTTTTCGGTTTACATCACTTTTATCCAGGTCTGTTACTAACTCAAACATCTTTCCTCACTGATAATCATAAAATACGAACTTCTAACAGATTTTTTCGTGCCTTTGCTAAGAAGCGTTGTTTTAAAACTGGTAAGAAATTGTAGGTTCCCCTAAACACAGTTCATAAGAAAAGGCAAAACCCTATATTCTAATTTCCAAACATCTACTCCCAACATGATCACACTCCTTTTCACCTATGTGTTCTAAGCGAAGCTTTCATTGTGCCATTGAATGCGCAATACAGGAAAGCCACATCACAAAAGCGCCTCAAGACAAAACGCTTCCCGTGGCCGCAATCAACCTTCGTCTCTCGCGTTATGAACCTCACGTCTGTCCTACGGCGCCATTCCGACATGGTCGAAGCAGTTTCTATTTTGGACTATCAGTTTTACTCAGGTTGCATGAGAGAAAACTTCTTGTTATCCATCCTTATTTTTAGAAAAAGAATATGGTTCTTTACTCTTTGCGGTGCTAATAATGAGAGTCGCCTAATACTCAATCTTGGTGGTACATTTAGGTTGCAGGCTCCGTAGGCATGACAATTACCCGTAATACCTTCATCGCAAAGTCACTGTGACACGTCAAGTTGTATGTATAGGTTGATTGCGCTTAACGGCGTAAGCTAGACCTAACGTCTGGTCGCAAAATAGCCGCATTCATTGCGCCTTTTACTTTATAGCATTAGGAATCGTCCCTTTGCTCCTAACGCAGATATTATGCTCAATAGCTTATGCAGGCCTCTCTTTATGTATGCAGTGCCCTTTCCTAAGTCTCGAGCTACCTACTATACATGTTCTTGGTTTACCTGACTCAGTAGGACGCATTGTCGCCTCGCATTTCGAAAACCTTGGGGTTCATTGCCACAACAATGAGAATTACCCTAATTTGACATTCAATTCAGTGACTTCACTTTTTTGGCCTCATCCTCAGAATTCCGTCACCTGTCTTTTCTTCTCTGTGATGGCCATTTTTGTGTAATATGTATTTCGACGATGCCGGATAATTGAACTACAAGACCCCTAATTACGTAGCATAAAGATTTGATTGATTGATTGTGGGGTTTAACGCGCCGACGCAACGCAGGCGATGAGGCGCGCCGTAGTGGAGGGCTCCGGATTAATTTTGACCACCTGGGGATCTTTATCGTGCGCCGAAATCTCGTACACACGGGCGTTTTTGCTTTTCGCCTCCATCAGAAAAGCGGCCGCCGCGGCCGGGAATCGAACCCGCGACCTCGTGCTTAGCAGCGCAACGCCTTAGCCACTGAGCCACCGCGGCGGGTAGCATAAAGATTTGCTTTGGTGTCACCAGAGGTATCTGATTATCAAAGTGTCCAGAGCATTGCTCTACGACATTCAATGCATTCTTGACAGAAACGTGGAATCACGTCGAAAGTTCACATTATTCAACCAGCCTTCGGGTGTTTCTACGCACTGTTTTGACTACTTTGAGCAAGCTAGTACCATGGTATGGTCACACTATTGAACGATTTGCGGATATCCTGGTAGTGTTTTTAATTATGGAATGCCTTTTCTGTCCTCATTTTTTTGCTAATATATAGTCACGTAATGCACTTTTTGTCTTCGTGGGGTAACGCATATTTTTATACGTGGAAAAATTAGATCCCGTTCAACTAAGGAATTCAGCACCCACACGTTAGGCCAATGCCGAGTCCATGCTTGCTCCTTGCTACATAAATACTCAGTACGGTCAACTCGCACAGTTGATTGCGCCGTACAGATGGTCTACTTATAAGTAAATGTGAACCTCCAATTCATTTATTCATGGTAAGGAAAACAAGAAACAAAAAATTACGCCCATCTTCCCGCGAGGGAACCCTGATGTGATGAGACGCATCAGGGGGGAGCGTTTGGACTGACGCTGGTATTGCATTGTGTCACACCACTCGCTGAAGGAACTGTCCCTTCCATCACGTCTTCATCGGAAGAATCAAGTCAAGCACGCAGTCGTCAATTGAAGTCACGCGGAGTCGAACGAGAGCGAGCGCTGACTGAACCACCGCAGCACGCTACCCGCTTTATATTTACAGCGCCTGAAGGAGACGAGACAGCGGAGCGAAGCGAGCAAAGCGAGCGAAGCGCGCGCACGCAGCTGTTGTTTATGATAATGACACGGAGTGAGAGTGTTGCGAACAGCTGTCGGAGAGAAGAGCGGAGGAGAGTCGCCCATGCACAGGTGGCGTGCTGATGCCGCCGACGCCGACGCAGGAGGGACATGCCTCAGAGCAAGAGATGCGTCGCATCTAAAAGCGAAGATTTATCAGTACGCTGATAATCCACCGCTGGTATCGGGCCGCTTCGATTATTCAAAAGGTCGTCAAAACGATCACGATGACGCTATGAATGCAGCCAGTCATTTTGAAATGACTTTAACAATTATTGCGTAAAAAGAGACTAGTTGTTTTCCGAAATCCACAAAAACCGACCCAACCGACTGCTGCATTACTTTACACGCATCCAAAAATTCATATTTTTCTTGTAATCGAACTTTCTGTGTCGCGTCTGTTAAGTACTATGGGGTATATTTTCACGGGGATCTTTCGTGTAACACACATATTCCGCACATATGTAAAAAGCCTAGAAGTACTGCCTGTATTTTGCCCAATGAACATTTCTTCTGTTTTTTTCTGTTCCTAAACAACTTCCTCAGTCTATGAGCAATAGGGCTCTGAGATATAGCATGTGCTCTTTTAACTTTTCAAATACCGGGAAGAGTAGAGCCGAAATTATTTTCAAAAACATAGCCACAAGTGTTCCTTACTTGTCTCATGTGCAGGATTCGAAGATGTTTTTAAGGCAAGCGGCTTGCCCTCATTTAATGTTTTGTTTACACATTTAGTGAAAAATTATTTCTAGTGTACCGATTGCCGAACTCTCATTGGTAAACGTACACATCTGGAGTATGTACCTCGCTATTAGAGCCGCCAAAAGGCCATATCCATCACAGAAGAGCTCGAAGGTTGTGATATATACCTACGAATTTCAGTCAATTGCTTGGAAAATTGTTCTGTTCATCTACTCGAAGACATATGCGTGCTGCCATTCTATCACTAGGAGGTTTTGATATATCTGTCAGTCGTGGTATACGAAATTTAGTACTTTGCCTTATAAGTGGTTTTTCATGATGTGCAAGCCTACGATGGTGTTACAAATGTACACATTGGTTGCCAAATCGCGATGAGTTTTGCAGTCCAATACTAACAGTGGTTTTATAACCAATGCTGATATATGCAGATTTTCTTGCTTCTGTCTCTTTGGATTTTTTCTTCCGTTCGTCTTTTTCGTCCTTTTCCTTTCTTTCTAGTTATTAATGCGTTAACGCTAACAATGAGTGGGTTTTACCGTATTGATGGCCGGGGATGAGGGCGCCACCGGACAAGCGCGACTTTTTGGCTTCGGAGGAGTATTTTTCTCTACCTTTGTGTGTACTCCATAATAATAAAATTATTATAAAAATTCAATAATTATAAATTTTTAACCCCCCATATTTTTGATTGAAGTACATATTCCTACAGCAAATGGCAGAAACAAACCAAGGAAAACCAATTGCACCTTTGCTTCCTTGGCATTCCGCAACAAAATTCATATTAATTGTTTAGTAGGTCATTGTAACCTCAGCCAGGAACACTCCGCGTTTTCCTCCCATGGAGATATAATTGTACATTTGTGTTTTACTGATAAGTAGTAATGTGTAATTTCAGTTGACCATGTAGAATTTACACTGCATTCTCGTGTTAGTTCACCCGAGCAATGCTCATGTGCAGTTTTTAGTTTTTGTGAGTGGTTGTTCTTCACGCCCTCGGATTGGGGCTTTTTTGGGTTTTTAATGGCATACATGGCATACAATACAAAGGCATAGATTTACTAGTGGCAGGTTTTTACTAAACTGTGACTTACGACGAATAACGTGCGTCGTAAGTGACAGTTTATTACAGACGTAATGGGCTCTGCGGGTGCCATACCAACTTTGTGTGCCACCAAAGCCAAATTGAGGCACTACATAAAAGCGATTTGAATACGAATATTGCAATGAATATAGGTAGACAACATTTGCAAAAAAGAATAAATATTTTGACACCATTACTTACAATAGTTCGTATTAGGCGTCGAAAATAACTAAAATGCCTAATGGGCAGGCGGTATCGACCACGACAGCTAGGAGTACTCTGACAATGACTTTAAAGTAGATACTATATCCGTAATATTATCCCTAAAGCTGATAGGATATGGCGGTGGGACCTTTCAAAAAGATATTGAAGCGAGGAGCAGAAAACACATAGCCAGATTCTGTACTTTAAAATAAATCACCAAAAATCACGGAACATTCTATTACTTTGAATTGAGCCTGCTCCTTGGGAAATACGAAGAACACTTTTTAAAATAGTTTAAATAAAAGCATGTCATTTACAATCCTGTGTGTTGAACAGTGATGTGACACGCAGAGTCAAGATATTTTGTATCGCTCAGTTGAGCCTAGGAAACACATTTATTCACCATTGCAATTTGCTCATTTGCTTAAGTATGCAATTTTCTTGACTACAATACTGGTCTCCGTAAAACGACCGTTGCGAAATCAAAAACAGAAAAAGATAGAATCAGATTGTATTACAAAATCAAAAATGAGCCACATCTTGCCATGCCTTCAGGAATCAAACATTTCTGCATCCGCCGGGAACATAAAATTTATTACATCTCGCATCAGCTTCAAGCCTGTTACAACATTGGTATATGTCACCTTTTAAAATTTAAATGCGTTTACGTTTTCCGGCGAATATTGCGGAATGTGCACCGCGTGTAACTAAGAGGAGAATTCTGGCTTTGAAAGGTGAATTCTGGCTAAAACAAAAAAGGAGCTTTTATACACATTATGGCTGGGTGGACACTGTGGAACGCCTGCAAATACGTCAGAGCACTTTATCTGATGCATGCTTCCTTAATCATTCAGTCTGGTTGCTCAGGGTATTTAAACGCACTGCAATAGCTGCATCAAAGCTGGTCAGCCTACTGGGTGATGTTGCCACCTCCAGACCTAATGGAGATAACTATAGATTAAGGTAGGTGGTAGCAGCAACATTTGAACGCATTATGATTGTTTGCTGGGACACGCTGTCTAAAATTACTGCACCTGTCGGCTCACCACACGCCTTCAGGGCTACGCAAAGTGGTTTGGTCGTTCCCCACTTCCATAACCTTTTCTCCGCGTCGCGATGCTGTAGGGCGTCGATCTGCAGGCTATCAATACATTTGCCTTCATCCATCCATCCGCAGCCATTGTAGCTAACCGTTTCCAGTAATTGTGTTGCACGATGACACGAACGAAGGAAAAATGCAAGAAAAACGCGTATCAAACAGGAAAAAACTTCACAGAAAGAAAAGCGAAGGCACAATGAGCGAAGAACCATCAGATCCTGTCTCGGACTCTGCAGAGGTTCCTAAAGAAGTGCTTCTTTCCGAGACAGACAAAGCAGAAAAACTGGAACAAGTGCAGGGATACCATGAAGAAAGAACACTTCCCTTCACAAACGCAATCCCAACAGAGGGCTCGGCATCGGAATGTGGCTACCCAGTAGAACAGTCGACAAGGAGTAAAAGCACCGAAGACTGTAAAGACGATTCCCCTAGCTTCAAACAAACACTCACAAATTATCCAGGCAAGGATAATTCGCTTCTGGCCAAGCTGGCGAACATCAATCGCAGATTTTTTAAGTCCCTAATGTCGATTTTAATCAAGTGCCAAGAACAAGAAGTCCGCAAAGACTTGGACTTTCTACTAACAGAATACTCCAGAGTAAAGACGATAGCGCTTGAAGCAAATCAAGAACTGAAAGTTGAACAAGGGAAGGTCAAGGGTCTCAGGGAGGCCCATGCTATTATCCCAGGAGCTCCCATATGGCCCAAGAAAGAATTCCCCAAGTCTGAGCCAGACAAACCTGCAACAAGGGAGAAAACGAAAACTGCACTTGTAGTGCAGTCAAGCCTTCTCTCCGTGAAGGTAACTGAGGAAATTAAGAAGACCATTGACCCCGCGGACATGCGCCTTAAGGATGTTAATATCAGGCCGTCAAGAGAAGGGGTAGTCATCTCTTCCAGTTGTAAAACAGGAATAGACAGACTTGATGAAATTATCAGGACACATGACAGCTTGAAAAAACACATCACGACAATAGTCCCGAAAGCAAAGCTCCCGAAATCAAAATAGAAGGCATAGCAGAGGACATCAAGACAGACTCCATCCCACAAGGTGTCATCAAGCAAAACCATCTCGACTTCTCGGGGGAGGATCTAAAGGTCAAGGCATCGTGGAAAGGAAAACATGGCAAGGCTGTCATACTGCAAATCAAGAAAAAAGGATACAATGCACTGCTGGGTAAAACTCATCTGAACATTTCGTGGATACGGTGTCGTTTCTTTGATAACACATTCCTCCCACGCTGCAGCAATTGTTCTGTCTACGACCACCTGGAGAAATACTGCAGTTCATCAGACTCAAAATGCTCCAGGTGCGAAGACGACCACCACTACGAAGGTTGCATCAGGCCTCCCTCCTGTTGGGTGTGCAAGAAGCACAACTACGACAGCGGCGGGGACATTGACACGCGCCATGCATTCTCCTCCCGCGACTGCCCGACGTACCTCCGGCGCGTCGCGGAGGAGGCTGAACGCATCTTCTTGTCAATGTGTAAGTCGGCGCATAGTAGGGAATTTCGAACTGCTATAGAAGAGCTTCCATCTTTGCATGTACGTACGTGCTATTGCTGCAGTGACTATAGTTTCCAACTTTGAACGATGAAAAAGGACAGAGCGAAAGAAGCGCAAAACCAGAAATATGCCGGGAAAGAGGCATTTGGAATTCTGGTCGGGAAAGTACTGACTGCAGTATTAGAGGCAACTTGACCAATTCCCTCTCATTACGACACTTACGGAAAGCGGTAAATCTTATTATGACATTGACAGTTTTTCCAAAGCGTTTACCGGTTGTCGTAAACTTGCGTTGATGCCTTTAAATGCCAGGAGCAAGAGAAACAAGCTAGATGACATTATTATCTTCTTTGAAACAATTTAAACCTGAACCTGATCTGCTGTGCTTTTCGGAAACTTGTTTGACTAAAAATTATGCGATTCCATTCTTTAATGGATACCGATCTAAACACCTTTTCAGACAGACCAGGAGGGGGGTGGAGTTGCAATTTACCTTAAATAATCTCTACCGTATACGGTCATTGACGACTTTTCTAGGAGTAATAACGATGTTGAGTGCTTAACAAGTCGTTTGGGAAAGACCTCAGTGTCTGTGGTCTATAGACAACCAAATGGTGACAGGTAAAGCTTTAGCATTTTTTTTGAACGACTCCTTCAGTTTGGTAGCAGTAATAACAACTGTTGTGTTATTATGGGGGATATCAATATAGACATGAGGTAAGCGGATAAATGGTCTCTGGAAATAAAAACGTACTGGCATGCCAGGCATACACAAATCTCGTAGAACTACCGACTAGGGTATCTTCTAGTAGTGCTACCCTGCTAGATATCTGTCTTTATAATATCAACATCGATGAGATTCAGGCTGGCGTCCTTTCCGCTGATCTTAGTGATCATTTACCAGTGTTTTGTTTTTCCAACACGAACGTTACTGTAAGCGGCAATACTTGTGACAGAAATTTTCGGCGTAGAATAATTAGTTCGGGACTGGAGCAGTTCATAGACCTTGTCAGAGTTTTTGACTGGAAGGAAGTTTTCGCTCAAAACGACTCAAACAAAGCTTATGGCCTATTTTTCAGGTACATACTGGCGTGCTACGACTTAGCGTTTCAACCAGTGGCATAACAAAAAAATTCCCGAAAGGTGCGAAAGCCCTGGATAGATCAACAACTTCTTAAACTAATTAAAAAAAAACTCAATGTATCACTCTTTTTTGCGAACCCGTGACCCTAACCTGTTCTAGAATTCAAAAAATGTAGAAACAAACTGCAGAGCTACCTGAACAGTGCCAAGCTAAGATACTATGAACGCCTGTTCGAGGATATACGTAATGATTCAAAAAAGATTTAGGCAACAGTGAATGTGATAACGGGCCGCAAGAAGAGCACGCAGTCGCATGTTGCTCGCTTGAACGGTAAACGAGTAGAATCAGCCGAAATGGCAATCGCAATGAATAGGCATTTCATCAAAGCAGGGGCTTACCTTTCGGAGGTCGATCAAAATAAATGTAGCCATACACTGGAACAGTCTCAACGTTAAAACTCTATCTTTTTAAGTCCGGCAAACGCGAGTGAGGTGCAAACTTTTATTTTTAAACTTAAACACAACGTCGCATCTGGCATCGAATGTATTGCACCCCTGTTGGAAAAATCCGAAAGGAAGAAGAGGTGGCCATTAGCAGCTGTTCCTACTATCACCATCATTGTAAAGTCCCATCCGCCATTAAAAAGAATTACTCACGTCCCGCGGTCCTCGCCTCGGTCCTTTAACAAAATGGTGCCGTGACCATTATCCAACGATAACACAGTTAAAACCTGAGTGCGGACCGCCCCACAACGATGACGTGAGTGACCGCAACGATGGGACTACACTGCTGCTCCTGACCATTGACCGAAAGCGCCTGCGGAGAAAACACAAGGACTTGAGGACGCGCCAGACCGGCAGCGGACCCCACGGTCTCAACGATTTACCGATTCTCCGCGGACGTCTCGCGTAGACCACTGAAAGACAACGACAACGGCTTCGACATCAACGACAATTGCTTCAACATTCAACCGAGCGTGATCCTTCTCGACGACCACCTAGACATTAACGACGTCGAAAATGGACCTGCGAGGCATTTGCCAAACAAGAAGCCCAATCCGACAGGACGTCAAAGCACTGATCGACGACATTAAATCCCGCATGACTGACGAGACATCATCAATCGGTGAGCTAATGTCCCTGAAAAAAAGTTTATTAGAAAAATATGAAATCCTGAAGAAACTGGACGGTGAAATTGAAGAGCTTGTCGAATTGGACGATTTAGAGAAAGAATATGAAGCATCATTAGAATTCGAAGATTCAATCCTGCTGACAAAATTTAGAATGGAGCGATTGTTCCCGGAGTTACAAAAATATTCTAGCAATGATACTGTAGCAATAGCCTCCGAACAAGACAACAGCACCATAAAGAACAGAGTCAGCACTGAAGAACAGTGGCCGTCCTAACAAAAACAGCGATTTGGCGGCACATTCGAAGGACGATCGTCAGGAGCCCCATGTCACCGAACGAGCTGGTACTTGCAAAGAACAACATAATGCCTCAATCGACAAAGTGCCGGCAGCTGCTCCTAAGGCTCGCTCAGATGAACTGACAACAGCTTTTCCCACAGTTGACGGTGCAAACGATGAACCCGCGTCATTACCTCGAATGAATATAACGAGGGATAGAAGTGACGGCACTACACTTGAGGTACCAAAAAAGAAGTCTTCTGCGCAGGATTTTGAAGAGATTAAGAAGTGTTCACCGCACAACGAGCGACTTCATGGAACCCCGAAGGGGAACAAAAGAACACTGCAGAAACATCGACAGATTGACGAAGTTACAGGCGGACCCGTCGATCGTTCAACTATATGTTGCCATCACGGAAACACGACTTTGGAGGGGATTTTATTGAATACAGCAAAACGTGAAGATTTTATAACCCCGATGCCAAAACAACGACGGCGAAAATGGCGAAGCCGGACAACCCTACGACAGGCAGGTACAAGTAGCACAAATAAGGCTCAACCGAAACGTGTGATCCACTACAATGTGAGACTAAAAGCAAGGAATCAAGGGAAAGCCCCATGTCGAAGGACCTGTATACACCTGAAGAGATACATCCGGTACTTGAATTTTCTTAGGACCCGACAGTCAACCCGACGACCATGCCGCATGAAGTTTGTACGAAGTCTGCAAGGTCGTCATCCAGGACGGACGACGGTGCAATCGAGTCGATTACCCTGCTCAGATTCTGCAAGGCGCAGGTATCACAAACGCACCAAGCATCGATGGAAACGAAAGTATAGACTAGACTAACACAGGGCGGCTACGACGTTCATGACAAGGATTTCGAGCACATTGAACTGATCACGGGACCTTAGACGAAAGTGATAAAAGACGAGTGCTTGATGACCGTTATAACTGCAATCCTTCACGTCATGCCCATTCTCCTTCGCCATTTATCGCGTGGCCGGGAAAAATCCGAAAGGAAGAAGAGGTGGCCATTAGCAGCTGCTTCCTACTATCACCATCATTGTAAAGTCCCATCCGCCATTAAAAAGAATCACTCACGTCCCGCGGTCCTCGCCTCGGTCCTTTAACAAAAACCCCTTCCTGTTAAACACATCGCTTCTGAAATTATAGAAGTTTTAGCTTTTATTATTAATTTGACATTATCTACTGGAGTTTTTCTACAAAAATAGAAACTAGCACGAGTTAGGCCAATGCACAAACGTGGTGGCGTTGACCAGTTATCCCATTACAGGCCAATCTCTGTGTTGACTGTCTTTTCAAAAATATTTGAAGATGTAATACATAATAGACTAACAAACTTTTTCAACACACACAAGGTCATTTCACTGTATCAGTACGGCTTTCAAAAAAACAAGTCAACACGGGAAGCTCTGCTTAATATTAAGGACAGTATAATAGAAAATATAGAGACAAAGAAATTTACACTCGGATAATTCGTGGACCTACAAAAAGCATTTGACTCTATCAATCATAAAATATTGCTAAGAAAACTAAAAAAATAGGAATACGCGGAATAGCGGCTGACCTATTAAGGAGCTATTTAGGTAATAGTTAGCAATTGGTTGAATTTAACGGTATTTCATCAGAGTTATTGGCAATGGAACAGGGTGTCCCGCAAGGGTCATAGCAGGGACCGTTGTTATTCTTAATTTATGTGAATGATATTCCAAACAACATACCTTCTACACCCAAGATAGCCATGTAAGCAGATGACACGAACATATTTTTCTCCAGTAGCAGTATAAGGGAACTCCAGTATGAAGTAAATTGATACTTAGAGATGTTGTTAAAGTGGTTGCACGAAAAACACTTACAGCTAAACGCATCGAAGACTACCTATATTATTTTTAGACCAATTAATAAGAAGGTATATCAAGGCCTTCATATTGAATATCGGGGCAATATGATCAACCAAGTCAAAGAACAGAAGTTCTTAGGAGCATGGTTTCATGAAGAATTATCTTGGCATCCTCATATAGAACACTTAGGCAATGAAATTTCAAAAAATATTGGCGCTCTCTACAGATTGACAGGCTTATTACCGCTTTGGTTGAAAGCACAGCTTTATAACACTCTTCTCTATTCTAGGCTTTGCTACGGGATATTAGCGTGGGGAACAACAAACAAAACAAATTACAAACGGCTGATCGTCTCACAGAAAAGAGTTCTACGTCTATTTGCCAATTTTCACGGGCCCTATGCCAACTTGAGAACGGGTCCACTATTTGTTCAGTATAGCATGCGACTCACCCAATTTATTATATGAAGCTTTTACAAGCAATACACAAAGAGAATCTCCATGGCAAACATAACGACAATAGCAGTATATACCCTCTTAGGTGTGTCAAAATACATACACCGAAATTGCGAACAAACTACGGCAGGCAGTCTTCTCTGTTTCAACACACCGACATGCTCAACAAAGTTGGAGACCACATTGATTTCAAATGCAGTACAAGCATATTTATAACACGGGCGAATCAATACCTCTTAAATCATAATATCTGCTTCAATGGCTAGAACTGTAGATGTCGTCTAGACCTGTTCAATGCGCAGGTTTTGTAATTGTGTCTGTCTTCAAAACTCAATCATAGTTCTACTCTGATTGTCCACTTGTATTTTGTTTTACATTACTCTTTTGTACTCTAATGTATCTTACTGTACAATTCCCGTATTGTTCTGTAATGTGTTGTGCTCTACATGTTGCTTGTATTTTTGTAACTCACATTATAATTTCTAGCTGGATTGATTTTGCCTCATCATTGTACTGTACCAAAGGGGGCTGGGGCCTCTGTGAGGCTTTGTAGCCTTTAGTCCCAGCCTGCCTCCTCGTACTTCTGAGGAAATAAAATCTTTGAATCTTTGAATATTGAAGTTTAAATTCTGCTTGATAGTTGCACTTATTTTACGTTGATATACTGATATTTTAAGTAAAAAGAACATAAACACTCTTACTTTTCTCGCATGCTTCCTCGCTCTCGATGGGTTGGAGGCAACTTGAATGGATACACCACACACGGCCACAAGAAAATTCGACAATGACGTCACCGTGCCGGTTCACGTGAACAACTCTCCCAGGTGTAAGAAGGCAGTCAATCTGTTGGACGGCAAAAAGAAATGCATCGACAGATAAATGGGCATTAATTTACAAACCGAAAAATATCTGTCTTTTACTTTAGATATTCTTCATGTAATCGCATATTGCCCTGTGTTTTCTGATCTTTGTCCGCCCTATACAGTCGCTTAAAAACCTTTTTTGCATGCCTGTTTACTTGCTAGCATATTTATTTTTGGCTACCCACGGCACTTAAACTATATATAATTGTGCAGACATACACATACTGAGAATACGGTGATTTTTTAGTAACGAATGAATGATAGATTGTTTATGAAGGATGGCACTCTGGCCTGTTTGGGAAATAGCGGAAGTAGTTAGGGGTTCAGGGTCGACGAAGTTCAAGTTATATTGACGAGGTAAGCCTCCTTCACGAACGCTCACACTCCAAGCTGCACGTCATCGGTTTTGGCAGAGATGTGAAACCAGGGGGCTTGTGTCTTGTTCGGAATCCTTCGAGGATACTACTTGGCCACTGCAAGTGTCTGACTGTAAGGTGATCTTGGTAGAACAAGGAGCACAGACGCCGGTATGGTGGACCTTGTTTGTTCTTGGTTTGGGGATGGCATTTCCGGTGATCTATGATATCTTTTCTAAGGGGACCACCCGTGCGGGATTTTGTAAGAGTAATTTCTGCAGCTCGTGGTTTGTTGCGGGGTATCGGAAGCAGTATCTCCGAAAATGTTGATACCACCACTTTTTTTGCTTTCTTGTAAAAGTGTCGTCCTGCATCCTTCCCATGAGGGTATTTTTAAGAGAAATCGCTGGATACTGTGAGAGGTTCTTGAGAATCGTCTCCCTCGGGAGGCAATGACCTCTTAATTCCCGGGATTACCACTGGGGCAGGTATTCACTGCACTCGGATATCAATGCTATGGCCACGCTAGATTGTTCCACACAGTAGTTTAATACGATGTGGCGTAGTGTGTCATCGTTTTTGGGGTGCGTAACTCTTTCGTGGAGTTTTAGATCTCAATGAAGATTACAGAGAGTTTAAGCTGACGCATTTTCGATGGTCCGCTCCGGTACCGGCGGCCCGCTCAGCTAAACCGGAGTCAATGCCATGTGTTGTCAAGCGCGCCAAGCATGCGCAATGGGGATTCCGCTTACCATCAAAGCGTAGCGGACCGTGAAAAACGGTCAGCTAAAATTCGCTTATAACACGGTTGTATTTTGAGCTATCACGTCAGGGATCATGTGAACACCCAGGACAATGGCTTGCAATTCCTGTTCGCTGTGAAAATGAGTGTCTTGCTCGTTCAGCTTACGTCAATTTCAGCAAGCGATTTCAGGAAACACATTTCGTCTAAGGCCCCATTAGCTTAAATGTTTTCGTCTGTTGATTGCACATTAGACATCACAATTGCCCATGTCCTTCGTTGGTGGTTATTCGATGTAATAATTGAATAGCAACAAACATTTCCCCGCAAAATTGGTTTTTAAACTTTGTGGTGAAGTTGTACGGTCCGCTTCGATATCTAGCAAAACGTATTAGATGAGGGGAGTTGTGCATTCGGCAAATATTTTTGCAAAAAGTTATGACGCACAAGCATAAAACAACAGGCCCTTACGGTTTAAACAGTGCAACTTAGGAGTACCAAAGCACCATGTTTTCATGGTCTGTCTAAACATTTGTTGCTTTTCATCAGTTCTATTCAGCAATACGGTTGTAGATACCGCCATAAAAATTTGTATTTGCAGGTTGCTTTGGAATTGTGCGAAACGTTCGTTGTTTCCATTCTTGTTATCTTCTTCTGAGTAACAGCGTGTCCTTCCTCTAGCGAATAAAAGTGTTTAATGGTGACATTCTGTCAAGATTTCCGGTACACATGTAGAAAACCGTAAATATATATGTTCTCGTGAAGCGTGCGGTGACGACAAGATCTAAATATCATAAAAAATATACAATACGGCTTAGTCATGTTGCAAAAGTGTACATCCATGGAAGTCTTTCGTAGCGTTTGCCGAGGACAAATATTATGCTAAATAAAGAGATGTGGTGTCGTCGTTCACTTCAAGAGACTCTTTTCATCAAAGCAAGAATTTTGGGTGCACTTTTAGGGTCTACTGGCAGTGCTTCTGAGGAAAATGAATATGAAAAAACCATCAGCATGTTGTGCGCCAAAAATTAGGCCCACTGGTATTTGCTAAAGTATCATATATTACCACATAAGAGGATTGTCTTTGATCACCAACTGGTCCGTCGCAAATAAACTGTAGTCTTTAAGTTATTGCACATTTCTTTTGATTTGGAACCACCAACAGTGCTTAGTGGCCAAAGGTGCCTTACTGAGAAATAGTCGCCATCCCACCCTGCGAAAGTGGATGCCCAGCGGGGCTCTTGTAAACCACGGCAAATGCTGATGAGGGAGGGTATAAAATGTTTCTCGTCGTCACGGCGGGCTTGTCGCTTGCGCTCGGCTTCTCTGGCGGCAACTGCTGGGTCCTGCCTAGCCTGACGCATGCGCTGGTCGTCTTGGGCACAAATTGCTTTATTTAGTGAGACTAGTGCTGCCTATCTTTCAAACATAATCTGCACACATAATGTTTACTACGAACACATGGTGTGAACACATTGTTCAAAGGGGCTTTAGCATCCATAATGCGGTTTCGATGATTGTTTTATGGTTTTTTAAACGAATACTGATCTGTACGCTGCATGGCTGATGGGCCTGAAGTATGCGCTCGCCGTCTTAGGAAAAAACTGCTAAATCGTGTCTGGCTCTTAAGTTTACCACACAAAATTTTCCGACGAACCAGAAGCTAACAGCTTCGCTGTAAACCAAGAAGATCCACTGTTTGTGTTTCAAAGCTCGTTTTACCATGATCGTTCGCGGCAGCCACTTTAGCAAATGAACGGCCTTCGTTGCGTGTTGTGAAGGCGAGGCGTAGTACAATCTAGAGCATGCCGGGGCTTCAACTTCGAAAGAGGCATATGATGTTCGATCAAGTGTTCATAAACGCTCTGCCAGTCAAAAAAAACGTTTGCATGCAAATAATGAGCGCATGCGCGAATGACTAATAGCGCAGGAAGCCTGCGTATCGCAAAGAAACTAAATAGAAAACTTCGATCTGTGCAACGGGCAATGAAGACAAGACTGTTAAGGATAACACTTACAGAAGGGAAACCAGCATCGTGCAATAAGGGAAAATTGCGGGTAGATTATATTTCAGTTCAAACTAACTGACCAAATGAGGGTATAGAAGAACAGGTAGCACAGATGCTCAACGACAGCTCAAGTATTCCTTTTAAATAAATAGTTGAGAAATACGGGAAACAAAGAAGTTAATAGAAAAGGCTTGATATACAGACGACCAAAAACACAAAAAAACTTGTCCCATCTGCCGAAATCTAAACGCAATGGCCGAAATACAAATGCAAAACCATTGATGAGACCAAAACGACACTTTTTTAATTTCGCTGAGACTAACTCGAACGCCATTATAAGGTATGGTATGAGCTGTAGATGGTTCTTCTGCAATTTTCGGGAATTTTTGCGTTCTTCAATGAGTTGCCGCTCTTCCGCGGAGTAACCACGCGTGGCCTACACATCTCGCGGTAGAAGATGAACTGCCCAACTACAGCGAGTGACCGTCTCTGCGATGTGGCGCGATGCGCGCGACTAGCCTGGTTGGCGCCATTACGGCGTGATCTAGCGCTACACTTCTGCGCGCTCTCTCGGCAGCTGCGAACGCTGAACGACAGCTTCGAACGAGAAAGACGATTCCCATTAGGTTTTCATTATGGTGCCGTACGCCCACACAGACGGCCCTAGCCAGCCAACACAAGCGGTGCTTGAAAAGCAATCGGCAGGAAAGAAACGCCTCTGTTACCTCACAATTCAATTAACTGCAAATGTTGCAGAGAACCCTAGATCACACAATGTGTGTTACAGGACGATGATGATGAATATACTAATGACGGTGATAATGATATTCATAACGTTGACGAGGGTGGTGGAAATAATGGAGAGAACGACAATGACGACTATGATAAGATGTATTGGTGAACATGAGAGGGAATTGAAAAAGGTAGGTGAAGAAAATGGTTTTGAAGATGGCGAACTAGTGTTTCGATTATAAAACTACAAAGCCTGCATTATCCGACACCGGTAAGACGCGGCGAATGGCTCGATACTATCGTGGTATTGCAGCTCACCTAAGCGCGCGTTGCCCATGCCGGTGTTCATCAACAATCACTCTAACGTCAATAACCAAGGCTTTTTCATTTATTGGTATTTTTGTCATCGCAACCAACGTTCTAATCAGGTATCATCGAGAGCGGCCCCAGCACGCACCAAGACAGCTGTACGTCGCTGGCTGACGATTGAAAATGTTGCCACAACTATGCCTTAGATATGTTTTGTTATGTTGTGGTTCCAATGCCTTTACTTTGTAGTTACCGTATACCACCCTGAAAACGTAAAACCCGTGTTTCTTCTGGCCTTCGCTTACCACCCAACTTTGTTTCTCAACCCGTTCCTTACTCATGGATATCGCTCACTGCTCTTCTAAACTGCGCCCTCCTTTAAATAGCGCTTTCACAGGTTCGGGAACCATTTGAAAGGGCGGAATAATTACGAAATGTGAGACAAGGTTCTGCAGCTAAAGGGACCATAAAAATCATATCAACATTTTCCATTCAGAATACTCTTCTTTCCAATAGACGTGGTTCAATTCGAAATTCAGATACAAGTATTTCGGCACAATATTAGGGAAACGTTCCCACGGCGTTTTTAGTCTGCACTTTTGTCGTCCAAGTGACCACATAGAGCCACAACCATAAACGAGACTGAGGTATTTATTGTTAACTTTGATTAAGTTTATCGTACCACTTGAATGCTGCCAAGGGATAAACACATGGCTAACTCTTTATTATTTCGTACACCTTACTTTAACGTTCCGTAGTATTGAGTTCAAGTCTTCGGTGGTGTTTCTTACCTCTTCAGATAAAACGAACGTCCATGGGGCAATAATGAAGTTCTGTGATTTACTAAAGGCTAGTTTTTTTTTTTCAAAGAGGTCAATGTTGGGCAATATTTTTGTTGTCCTTTTAACGAGCAAAGGAAAGCGTGAAAGGATACGCATCATAGCCATACCTCTTACCACGGGCTACGTGACGTTCCGCACCGAGGAGGCTATCAAATCAAAACCAAGAGGAAATGGTGCCTCTTCGCATATACCAAAGTGATCTACAAATAAACTTCCATGTTAAGCGCACACGCACGCACAACAGGTCGTTTCATTGAGGGAATGGCTGTAATTGTGCCGATCATGAGTTGTGAAACCACGTGTTGTGCGTTGTGACCACCGGATGGCCAACGCCTCATCTGCACGGACATCCTCAAACCAGATTAACTGCACAAGGCACAGGGAAGTCCGAAAGGCGGGTGTAGCCGACAAGTGAGAACAGCGGCTGCGGCTTACCTCAGCTATCCCTGCATATGCAAAGCCAACGCTTGGCTTAGCATGGTTAACTCTTGTTTCACTTGGTTAACCTTTGATTTAGCTGTAATTATTATGCTTTTGGTCCAAAGCCGGGCGGTTGACGCGGGGTGGCCAGACTCCGCTTACCGCCAACGACTCAAAGCCTCCAGTTACCGCACAAGGATCGGAGAAGACGACCCTTGGCACTATTCTCACCTGCACAAATTCACAGGAAATTCACCATGTTTTTTGCGTAAGCACAACGTAAGCAATCAGTGACGTGTTGCACGTGTAGCTATGACGACATACAGTGATATTTGACGCTTCATCATAAGGTCAGAACCAACGTATCAAATATTGCGCATTAAAATATAAGCCCTTTGCATCTGTTATAAGAATTAGGACGATAGCTGAGGCTGGCAAGAGAAACATATTTCTGTAGCTCAACGCTGGCGTCAACACCACAAGGTGATCGAGCAACCTTAGTCCAAAAGCGAGCGAAAGAGAGATGTTGAGCTAAACAACATCACACAATCTTTTCTACCGTATCTATTTACTCCTTTCAATCGCTTTATGCAACATAGTTGAGCTCTGTGCTTCAATGTAGGCTTTGTTGAGTTATCACCTTCCCTGCAGCCACCGCCGCCACGCTGTCGTCTGCTGTCATGTAACAAATTGATCGCGTGATCACAGAAAAAGAAGGTCGCGACCATCGCTTGTGTGACGCATACGGGCACCGAAGCGATACACCTGATATCCACGGAGCGTACCGATGTTGCCGATTCACTCATTCGGCAATGTCGACTTCAATCAGCACAGTAATGCATAAATAGTCACTTTTCTTTGCTATATTTCTCTTGACTTTGATGATGTGACCCAGCAGCTTACTAGGAGGAGTGTGAATAAATGTCATGCATTGGGTTCTGTTTGCCATGCAGAGGCTTTTACTGCCATCTTATGTTGCTGTTACGCACACAAATAAATTTTATTTTAGTGCCACACATAAAATGAAACCACGGTACGTTAGTTGCGTGCTTTGTGATGGCTGGCTTGGAAAGACTCAAAACAATTATTTCTTTCCGTATAAAACTGGCTCTAAACCACCCTTCATGCAAAACTGCGTCTGCTGCAAATTCACGGGCTTTTCACGGAGCCAAAGGTCAGTCAAATTTTTTACCCTATTTTACGCCGATAGCAGCCGCCATTTTGAAGCTATTGCGTAACATTACGTCACTTTTACGCAGGCGGAAGATCCAAATATGTCACATGATCATTCCCGCCAGCTGTTTAAATTACGTCACGCCTTACGGCCTGACACCGGTTTGCGCAGTATTGTTACGCCGCTCCTCACCTTCCAGATGGTGGCCTGTTGGATTGCTGACACCGCTGGCCTGGGTGACTGCGCTTGGTCACCACCCGGTGGCTTACCCGGGCTTTTAGCGCCCAGGTGCTGTTTGGATCAACGACGGATCCTGTTACCGATCACCAGCCCGTCGACACCACCCTGCGCCTGCAACTACTCCTGGCAACGCTACTCACCATCGACGTCACCAATCACGTGGGACCAATCCAGCCTACTTAATCATTGGAACATCACCCTCACCTAGGGGCCCGACACCGGTTTGCGCAGTATGCTTACGCCGCTCCTCACCTTCAGATCATGGCCTGTTGGGTTGCTGACACCGCTAGCCTGGGTGACTACGCTCGGCCACCACCCGGTGTCCCATCCGTGCTTTTAGCGCCCACGCGCTGTTTGGATCAACGACGGATCCTGTTACCGATCACCAGCCCGCCGACACCACCCTGCGCCTGCCACTACGCCTGGCGACGCTACTCATCGTCGGCGTCACCAATCACGTGGGACCAATCCGGCCTACTTAATCATTGGAACATCACCCTCACCTCGGAGCCTGACACCATTTTGCGCAATTTGTTTACGACGCTTCTCACCTTCCAGATCATGGGCTGTTGGGTTGCTGACACCGTGGCCTGGGCGACTACGCGTGGTCACCACACGGCGGCCTACCCGTGCTTTTAGCGCCCACGCGCTGTTTGGATCAACGACGGATCCAGTTACCGATCACCAGCCTGCCGACACCATCATGCGCCTGCAACTACGCTTGGCAACGCTACTCATCGTCGACGTCACCCATCACCTGGGACCAATCCGGCCTACTTAATTATTAAAACATCATCCTCACCCCGGGGCCCGACACCGGTTTGCGCAGTATGTTTACGCCACTCCTCACCTACCAGGTTGGTTACCTTACACATTCTGAACAATGCTCTACCAGCAACTTCTTCCTTGTCGCGGTGTCGTGCCCTTACGACTTCAAATTACGCAACTTGCTATGTACATGTTACAAGGTGCGCACCCTACACTTGCTGTCACAGTTGATGTTATTGCTATCCGGAGATGTGGAACTAAACCCCGGCCCAACTTAAGCTCAGATAGAAGCCCTATTTGACGCTATCAAGAAGCTCGATGAAACCGTCCTAACCATTCGTGAAGATATTAACCAGCTCAAGGCAGTACAAACTAACCATGAAACAGTTCTCTCAACATCAACAAACCGCATTGTAGCTCTAGAAACAGCCAAAATTGAACCCTCACCGATCGCTGTACCTGAAGACGCCGTCAAAATCAAGCATAAAAAAGAAACACTAAAATCTGCTAACACCGACGCTAGTAATCGACTGCGCCGCAATAACCTTCTCTTCTTCGGTATGGAGGACTCTGTAAAAGAATCATCGGAAGAGTCCGAACCTAACGTGCTAACATTTTGCACCACCCAACGCGGTAATACGATCGAACCAAGTGCAATTTAAGGTGCTCATCGGATCGGAAAATTTGCCCCTGACAAAAAAAGACCAATCGTGGTAAAGCTTGCTCACTTCAAAACAAAAAGAAAATATTTTAGGCTGCGGAATCAAGCTTAAAGTAAGTACCTTCGCCGTAAGGGAAAAGTTTGCTGCAGCCACTCGCCTTGCGCGTACTAAGTTGCTTAAATTCATTCGGCCAAAAAAGTGTGCATTTATGCTGAGGGTGGACAAGCTGTTTGTTGGAAACAAGACCTACTTCTATGACGCGAGAAATAATAGCATTACGGAACATGAAAACTAACCCATAATTACATTGGATAACAACTCACTATCACGAGCCACCTCCGTTGGCTCGTGATGACAGGTTTCGAATCATTCCGCCTCGTGTAACACGTGTGTCCCCCCTATGACATTTCTAAATATAAACATCGCATTTAATAACATACGAAGCATAATTCCTAAACGCGATGAACTTTACAGTTTCATAAATGATATCAGTGCTGACATAGTCATACTAACTGAAACATGCTTGCATGAAGACATTATAGATACGGAAGTGTTTCCCTCCAATTTGAACTTCACAATCTTTCGCCGCGATCAAGATAGCAAGAGAGGAGGTGGCGTGCTGATAGCCATTACTAATACCTAGCATCTTCACTTATATTCCATGATGACAAAATAGGATTAACCGGGGCACTTGTCTCAAACGGAGCCTCGAAATTGTTTTTGGCGCCTGCTACAAGCCACCAGACAGCCACTCCGACTTCTGCGACCTACTTCACCAATCCCTACTTACAGTTACCAATAAATATCCTGAGGCACCCATATTTCTATTCGGAGACTTCAACTATCCAGCAATTAGCTGGTCGTTGCTTTCAGTGTCGAATGGGTCACCGTCTCAAGAGCATCAATGTTTAAACACACTACTTGATTTTAATCTTCACCAGGCCATAACCTGCCCTACCAAGGGTAATAAATATCCTAGACCTCCTGCTAACTTCGTGCCCTGACGACATAAAAACAATAAATACGCTCCCTGGTCTTAGTGACCACAAACTAATCTATATTTGCATCCCTTCCCCGCTGAAAAAGAAATCTCCCACACAGAAGTTAATCAGAGAGAACTGGGGAAAAAATTTTAACGCCATTAATCACGAACTCACAAAGATCTTAGATAACTTCAGGATAACGTACCTAACTCGAAGTGTCAACGCTAACTGGAACTTTTTAAGACTACAATGATTAACCTTAAAAACAAATACATTCCTACTACTCTCAATAAATCAGATTCCAACTGTCAATGGCTTAACAAACAGCTAAAATCACTCTGCAACCGGAAGAAACGCTTGTACAGATCGGCTCACCTAAGCCATAGTCCAGCTGCATGGGAGCGCTACCGCTCATGCGGTAGTTAAATTAGTTATTGCGGTAGTTAAAGTAGTTAAATTAAACTCTTTTCCGATGACCTATTATCGATTCTTCAATCAACCCTAACAACTTTTGGCGCATTCTTTCCCCTACGTCACAATCTAATCGATTAGACCTCACTAATGCTGACGGAGAAGCAATCGACGCCGCACAGTGCGCTTCTCCTTTGAATGACCGCTTTTCGTCTGTGTTTTCTTCTGCTAATACCACTGATACCGTAGCATTGCCGGATCCAGAAGCTGTAGCGATGCCAGGAATGACACCTCTCCAGAAGCAATATATAAACTGATTAACGATCTAAAAGTTTCTTCTTCGGCTGGTTGTGACAGTATTCACAGTAAATTACTAAAAAGTTTCATTTCAGTCTATAGCCAGATACTTTAATTGATCTTCACACAATCATTACAAACAAGAAACGTACCAGACGATTGGAAGGCTAAGGTTATTGCAATTTTTAAATCAGGCAACCACGCAATCCCAGCAAACTACAGACCTATTTCCTGAACAAGTATCCCATCTAAAATGCTCGAACACATCATAGCTTCAAATCTCATGATTTATCTGGAATCCATCAATGTTTTCTTTGCTCATCAACATGGTTTCAGGAAACTACTATCGTGCGAAACCAAACCAGCGGAATTCAAACATGATATACTTCACTTCATGGACAAAAATCTTCAAACTGACGCCATATTTTTAGATTTCTCTAAAGCATTCGACCGTGTCCCTCATAACCTATTACTCTCTAAACTATGCAACCTTGGAATCCCTCTCAACATAATTTGCTGGATAGAAAATTTCCTAAAAAACGAGGAGCAGTTCACAAGCGCCAACGAATATGACTCACCTCTCTCTGGCGTAACGTCAGGTGTCCCCCAGGGTGCCTGCCTCTCCCCGCTTCTCTTTCTAATATACATAAAGGACTTGCACAATAATGTACAAACAAAATTAAGATTTTTTGCCGATGACTGCCTTTTGCACTCGCCAATCTGTAAACCCGATGACAGAGCTAAACTTGAACATGATCTAGATTTAATTGTAGCTTGGTGTTATAAATCTCTTATGCCATTAAACCTCACTAAGTGCGAAATGATGTAGTTCACCCGTAAAACGATCCCAGCGCAGTACACGTATAGCACAAATTCTCTTACCATTAGCGCTACACTATGATACAAATATCTCGGAGTACACCTATCATCGTCGCTATCATGGTCAAACCATATTCAAATCATCTGTTCGGAGGCCTCACGCATCCTCGGATACCTGCGCCAGAACTTAAAATTAGCCTCGCCGGACATTAAAAAGCTAGCTTATAAAACTCATGTCCGACCGAAATTAGAATGTGCCTGCTCAATCTGGGACCCCTCACAAACTTATCTTACCATGAAGGATGTAGGGCTTCGTCAAGTTGCTGAGTGCAGCTTTTTACCCTATTTTCCGCCATAACGGTGTACGTTTATGGAAATAAACTTCAACTTCAACTTCAACTAACGATTTAGACCAGATTCAAAACCGCGCTGCCCGTTTTATTTGCTCCCAATACTCTAACAATATCGCGTTGCTGCACTGAAAGAATCATCGAACCTGCTGTCACTTGAATCTCGTCGCATCATTTCTCAGTTGTGTCTTCTGCATGCTTTCTATTATCATTCTAAATCACGGCACGTCCTGCTTCAACCATCACACAGAACTTCATCCCGCATAAACCACAGTCATCCTATTGCACCTATAAATGGACACACATCTGCCATGATTACATCCTTCTTTCCCAATGGGATTACACTCTGGAATAAAATACCCGATAATTTAGTAGCATGCATTAACTGCCAAGCCTTCCGCAATAAACTAAAAATTCACATGCTACAATCTAACTGAATTTTCTGTTCTCCTGCCAGTTTTTAGAATAATTTTGAAGTACTGTTTAAAATGTTTCATATTCCTCTTAATGTTTACCCTTGCACCTTTACGTTTACCTTGCACTTGGTAATGTTTACGGTATACTTTGCATTTTGTACCCTTTGTATTATTATTGTTTTCTGAATGTTTACCCTTGGTACCCTTTGAGTTTTTTTTTGCGTTGTTTCCTATACCTTGTACGCCGCCGCCCCCCCCCCCCCCCCCCCCGCCCTTATGTAGTGCCTTCGGGCCTTTCAGGTGGAATTATTGAAATAAATAAAACCAAATAAATCACAGAGTGTGCAGGACATACAAGCCGCATTGTTGTTGTATAGCAAATACAGGCGTACGTTGCCATGTCCGCTACATTTAGTCTAGGTTTTGATTGCCGGGCAAGAATTATGCGCTTTCGGTAAAGAGAAAAAAGGCAAACTTTCGAGCTCCTTCCCGTAAATGTCATAAAACGTCAAAATGACGAAGGCACACACAAACGCTCTGTCAATCGAAAGCACCTGACAAAAATTGAAAGCCAATCAGAAAAGACTTCCGGCAAATTCACAGTTCACTGTGAATTTGTGCAGTCAGGAATAATGCCCCCTATCTTGATTTCATTAACGGCCAAGCTCGGACCCACGCGGCAAGTCCCGTGGTATCGCGCGAACCAGCTGCGGATAGGGCATGCGCCAAGCCAGCAGCGGCGGCGGCTGCGGCGAACGCGACCGCCTGCGGTGCTCAGCCCGGCGAGTCACGTGATGCCCAGCTACGGTCAAATTGGGCCCTAGGGCCCTATTCTTGACTGCACAAATTGCCGGCAATTCAGGCAATTTTCCGGAAGTCCTTTCTGATTGGCTTTCAATTTTGGTCACGTGCTTCCGGTTGACAAAGTCGTTGTGTGTGCTGTCGTCATTTTCACGTTTCATGTCGTCTACGGACACCAGTTCTAAAGTCTGCCTTATTTCTCGTTACTAAATGCGCGTAATTCTTGGCCAGCAATGAAAAACCAGACTAAATGCAGCGGACATGACAACGTAAGCCTGTCTTTGCTTTTCAACAACAATACTGCTTGTAATACACACCCCCTCGGTGATTGGCTGAGAAGGCGTGACGTAATTTAAACAGTTGGCGGGAACGATTACGTCATGCATTCGCAACTTCAGCCTGCGTAAAAGTGACGTAATGCTACGTAACAGCTTGAAAATGGCGGCTGTTTTTGTCGCAAAATACAGGCAAAATAGGGCAAAAAATTGCCCCGGCTTACGGCGCCGCGAAATGTGCGGCAATTTGCAGCAGGCGCAGTTTCGCATGCGCGCTGTTTAAAGCATGTTTTCTACCGAAACAAATTATAGTTTCAACTGCTTCCAAGTCAGCGATCGTGGAACATACAAATAACATGCAGTATTTTGCTTTTATGTGTGGCAATGAAATAAAAGTTATTTGTTTGGCGTAACCGCAACATAAGAGGGCAGTACAAGCCCCTCCATGACAAAGAGAACCCAATGCATGGAATTTGTCCATACTTGTCCTAGTAAGCTGTTACGTCACATGATCGAACTCAAGAGAAAAATTACAATGCAAAGTGACTATTTAGTTCATTACAGCGCTGATTGCAGTCGTGCTTGACGAATGAGTGAATCGGCGACATCGGTGCGCTCCGCCGTTATCAGGCGTAGCGCTTCGCTGCTCTTATGTGTCATAGAAGCGATGGTCGCGGCCGTCTTTTTCTGTGATCACGCCATAAACTTGTAACATAGCAGCAGACGATGGCGTGGCGGCGGTGGCAGCAGGGAAGGTGATAACGCAACAAAGCTTGCATTGAAGCAGAGAGCCCAGCTATGATACTAAAAGCGATTGAAAGAAATAGATAGATACGGTAAAAAAATTGTGTGATGTTCTTTAGCTCGACATCCGCCTTTCGCTCGCTTTTGGATCAACGTTACTCGATCGCCTTGTGGTGTTGGCGCCACATTTGACGTCCAGAAATGTGTTTTTCTTGTCAGCCTCAGCTACCGTATTAATTTTTATAGTACATGCCAAGTGTTTTTATATCTTTCTTGCACAATATTTGATACCTTAGTAGCGATCTTTATGAGTTACTCGTCAAATTACACTGCATGTCGTCATAGCTATAGGTGCAGCACGTCACTGATTGCTTACGCCGCGCTTACGCAAAAAAACATGGGCGAAATGCCGGCAATTTGTGCAGTCGAGAATAGGGCCACTATTCTGGACTGCGCAAAATCACAGTGAACTGTGAATTCGCCGAAGTCTTTTCTGATTTGCTTTCAATTTTGTTCACGTGCTTCCGGTTGACAAAGCGGTTGTCTGTGCTGTCGTCATTTGGACATTTTATGACGTTTAACGGCGCCAGTTCTAAAGTTTCCCTTATTTCTGTTTACTGAAAGCGCATACTTCTTGGACGGCAATGCAAAACTAGACTAAATGCAGCAAACGTGACAACGTACGCCTGTCTTTGCTTTTCAACAACAATACGTCTTCCATGTAGTAAAGTTAGGTTCGTTGTTGAAGGTGGTTGGTGTCGTCGTGGAGGGTGGTGAAAGACCCGATGACGAGACGAGGCCAGTGCGATGATGAAGAAAACGTATTTACACTTATTTACAGGAGATGACGAAACATAGCACAAGACAAAACGAAAACTGAATTACAATTAAAAGGCGCCGCAGCGCACAAAGGGTGGTATCGCGGCGCGATCCCTGATGGGGGCCCGGAGGCCAAAAGTGTGCCGAACCGCCGCACGGTTGGCGAGAAATTCGTGGGGCTCTGGCGCCCAGAAACCGCCACGGGAGCACGTCTTCGTGTGACCGTTCCCAGTCGCAGCTCTAGACAAACTCGTTGAAGCATGCGCGAGCAGAGCGCAAGCATTGCCGCCTCCCCCACAGCAGCGCACATGCCAATAAGGGTTTTGACCTCCACTCCCCCCCTGGCGGTCCCCGAAGGTCAGGATGAAAGGAAAGCCTCCCCCGACGCCGTGTAAAAGCCGCCGGCGAGGCCCATACAAAGGGTTGCGACTCACTGGCGTCGGCGGAGGCCGCCCCAACATTCCGCCACCGGATGGGGAAACCCCACAAGGCCACGAGAAGGGAGGGGGGTCATCGTCAAGACGGGGTTCATCGGCGCTGTCATCATTACAGCTCCCCTATCAAAAGCCTCTGTCAGGACTGCTTGGAATACTACAGGCTTCACAACAAAGTGATTACAGCGCCGATACACACAAACAACAAAATACAGGAGGAATATCTCTTGGGGACCTCATGCATGCAAGTGAAATTTCCGCGTGCAAGCAAAGCACCAAGAGAAAAAACAAACACCATGATGCATTACACGCCCGGGGCACATCATGCAAACCAGAAAACTACCTGCGTGCGGGATACAATGACAAAGACAAAATTAACGCTGACTTGCGAGAACAAGGGAAGGAACAAGAGAAAACGGCAGCAAAAAGAACGATGCAATTGTGCAACAAAACGCGATGTGATTGCTACCTCCCCCGCAAGCATACGGGTGAGAAAAACACAGCAGCAACAAAAACGTCCCCGAGCGTTCAGTCGGTTCACCACAGTTTGCGCCAGTAGCGCCCGAATTAATCGGGTGCAGCTTCGAGGTGAGAGCCCATCTGGTTGTTGCACCAATCGCGATGTTCGGCGTTCGCCGAAGCGTCAGGGGATCTGCCTCTGCAACCCGTGCGGGAAGCCCGCAATGCCAGAGCCACCCGCATGACCAGGAGCACGGGCCTTGAGACGCTTACGTTTACCTGTCCGCGCCTGCCATTGGTCCCTCCCTGGCATGCCGAGTCGCTTCCTGCCTGCCTTTCGTTGAACCTTGTCTTTACTTCTGAGCCCTGATTCACTCCCACAGTAAGCGACCGTTTCTTAACATTCAACGCGGCGCAACAGCGTCTCGTCCTCCGCGCCCCAGAAAGCTCACTCAGGGGACCGCTAAAGCCTCTATCCCTCACGGATAGCGACCTGTCGAAACAGGGAATCCCAGGCGGGTGTGCCTGAGGGCGACCACCAGTTTGTGCGGACGGAAGCCCAATGGCGTGCGAGTCCGGGTCTCTCCTGAGGGCATCAGCGGTTTGTTCGCTGCCGCCAGCAGCATTGGCTGCAGGGGTATTCTTACAGCAAACGTCTGCAGTTGCGTCTCCCCCGAACACACCGTTTCGACCGGGTTGGTCAGGATACGGTAGAGATTGTGCGTCAGCGGTCTGACCTGGCACTTCTCTGGCGCTCAGCGGAGGCGCCTCGACATTTCCCAGCTCATATGCCTTCCCCGGCCGATCCCGGCGGAAGCCCGCCACGGCGAGTGCCATCAAAGTGGGAGCACCCGGCTGTTCAGTGGCTTGAACTGCGGGCTCCACTGCCTCTAGCTGCGCAGCCGGGTAGTCGCCGACAATAGCCACCGACGCACGCCGGGCAGCAAGGTCCGCGATGGCGTTTCGAAGTGAATCCTCCAACGATGAATCCGGTTTGTCGGGCCCGATCCGCCGATCTGCCCCCGCCTCGGTGTGTCTCAGTGAAGAGAAGTCCCCACTGGCAGGCTCATCTGCCTCCCCTGGACCAGCGCTAACAAAGCCTGCCCCAACTCTCCCGGCGCGTGCCGTCGCGGCGGGCGCACATGCCTGACCCTTGGGCTCGCCGGCCGACTCCGCTGCCTTTGGCTGTGTAGCCGAGGTGCCGTCGACAATAGCCCTCGAAGAGGGGAAATCAGCGGAGCCCACAGCCGTCTCTTTACGAGAAGTTTCTGCCAATGCGACTGATTTAGCCGACCTGGTCAACTGATACGGAGTGAAAATCCTTCTCAGCTGCACGATTTCGCTTACCATGCCGAGCCTTAGCTTGAATGGTTTAGCGGTGACGCTCGGTCCCCCTAGCCTACCACCTACTTTGTTAGGCCGTCTTTTGGAGACGCCCGACACTGCAGCGGAGACGAGACACGGCTTTACGCCTGACTCCGGACCATCTACCTCAACCCAGCGTTCCCTTGATGGGGGTGGGCCGGCGTCACGGTCGAGATGAAGGTAAACGCGGCAGTCTGCGGACGAGTGTGTGGTCTGCCCGCAACTGCAGCACGGCCGCACCAGGTTCTCGTTAACCGGCCGCGCCCGAAATTCAGCCTCGGCCAACCTTAAGAGCCGCTCGAGCTCTCGCGTTTTTGTGCGTTCAACCTCCAGCTCTTTCTCCCTGGCCATGCTGTGCTCTGGCAATGAGGATGTCCCAAAAAGGAAGCTGCAGAGACAGACCACTGAGCGGCGATGATCTGGCCGCCAAGCTGCACCGCGCACAGCACTCCCAATTCTCTCCCGCGGAGATCGGAGGGTCCAAGGATGCCTTCTTTCCTGCAGTTGAACTAACGTATCCGCTGTCTTGCAGGAGGATCGCAGCCGCTCAGCTTCGTCGTTGTCCTGTCGACTTTCTTCTTCTGCTCTCGCGGTCACACGTCGGTCACGAATTCGTCACCTGAAGAGACGAAAACATCCACGACGCTGTCGGGCTGCGCCAGTAAAGTTAGGTTTGTTGTTGAAGGTGGTTGGTGTCGTCGTGGAGGGTGGTGAAAGACCCGATGACGAGACGAGGCCAGTGCGATGATGAAGAAAAAGTCTATTTACACTTATTTACAGAGATGACGAAACATAGCACAAGACAAAACAAAAACTGAATTACAATTAAAAGGCGCCGCAGCGCACAAAGGGTGGTATCGCGGCGCGATCCCTGATGGGAGCCCGGAGGCCAAAAGTGCGCCGAACCGCCGCACGGTTGGCGAGAAATTCGTGAGGCTCTGGCGCCCAGAAACCACCACGGGAGCAAGTCTTCGTGCGAGCGTGCTCAGTCGCAGCTCTAGACAAACTCGTTGAAGCATGCCTGAGCAGGGCGCAAGCAATGCCGCCTCCCCCACAACAGCGCACATGCCAATAAGGGTTTTGACCTCCACTCCCCCCCTGGCCGTCCCCGAAGGTCAGGATGAAAGGAAAGCCTTCCCCGCCGCCGTGTAAAAGCCGCCGGCGAGGCCCATACAAAGGGTTGCGACTCGCTGGCGTCGGCGGAGGCCGCCCCAACATTCCGCCACCGGATGGGGAGACCCCACAAGGCCACGAGAAGGGAGGGGGGTCATCGTCAAGACGGGGTTCATCGGCGCTGTCATCATTACACATGTCATGCACTCTCTATGATTGGGCGAGAAGGCGTGACGTAATTTAAACAGCTGGCGGGAATGATCACGTCACCCATTGGCAACTTCAGCCTGCGTAATAGGGACGTAATGTTACGCAACAGCTAGAACATGGTGGTTGCTGTCGCCGTGAAATAGGGCAAAAAATGGCACCGACCTTGGGC
Organism: Haemaphysalis longicornis; assembly: GCF_048455015.1. Classification (NCBI taxonomy): domain Eukaryota; kingdom Metazoa; phylum Arthropoda; class Arachnida; order Ixodida; family Ixodidae; genus Haemaphysalis; species Haemaphysalis longicornis. The sequence goes on along the minus strand of NW_027526422.1, from coordinate 144,012,991 downwards.
ACCATGTTGGGCACCGTGAAAACCCGCGAATTTTCAGCAGGCGCAGTTTCGTACGAGGCACGGTTTAGAGCATGTTTTAAACCGAAACAAATAATAGTTCTGGCTGTTTCTAACTCAGCGATCACAGAGCATACAAATAACGGGCTCTAATTTGCTTTTCTGTTTGACAATAAAATAAAAATTGTTTGTTCGGCGGACCAGCAGCATAACAGGGCAGTAGAAGCCTCTCCATGACAAAGACACCAATGCATGGAATTTGTCCACACTCCTCCTAGTTAGCTGCTGGGTGACATGATCGAACTCAATAGAAAAATAACAAAGAAAATGGATTGCTTCACGCATTACGGCGCTGATTGAAGTCGAGTTTGACGAATCAGTAAATCGGCGACATCGATTCCCTCAGCGGTTCTCGGGTGTAGCGCTTTGCTGCCCGTATGCGCCATACAAGCGATGGTCGCGACCGTCTTTTCCCGTGATCACGCATTAAACTTGTAACATGGCACCAGACGACAGGCGGTGGCGGCCGAAAAGGTGATACCGAAACAAAGCCTGCATTGAAGCACAGAGCTGGACAATGTTACTAAAAGCGATTGAAAGAAATAAATAGATTAGTAAAAAAGCTTGTGTGGTGTTCTTTAGCTCAACATCCCCCTTTCGCTCGCTTTTGGATCAACGTTACTGGATCGCCTTGTCGTGTTGACCCAAATGTTGACCTGCAGAAATGTGTTTCCCTTGCCAACCTCACCTACCGTCCTAACTTTTATACTACATGAAAAATCTTTTTATATTTGGTACTTTTGTTGTGATCTTTATGAGCGAAGCGTCAAATTACACTGCATGTTGTCGTAGCTATACGTGTATAACGTCACTGATTGCTTGTGTTGTGCTGTTGTGCTTACGCAAAAAACTGGCACGTTTCCCGTGAAATACTGCAGTCGAGAATAGGGCCCATTTCCTTCAAATCTACTGCTACCGTAAAACAGCTCGATGAGATTAGTAAAGCATTGCTTTAAAAATAAGCCGCCCCTTGGAAAGAACGGCCATGGTCTCTAGAACCTGCATCCTTGCCGGTTGGTTGTGCTGCTGTCCGGAGTATCAAGGTGACGAGGGTTCATTCTGTGCTCTGCATGCGTTCCTCTAGAGCCCATCTAAAACGTCAGCGTCCGTGTACCTCCTGGCGTCGCGCCATACTTGCGGAAGCCGAAGTCCCGTTTTGTGGACGAGGCGTAATGTCGGGACGGCATGGCCGACTGAAATACCGCCTCCGGGAACCTGCGTTCAAACGCCTACCTAGACATGACACTGCGTGCGCCTAACTGGGTAAGCCAGATGAGCAGCACCTTGAAAACAAATCTTTTTTCGGCCCTTTATCCATTTACCGGCATCAGCGACATTAACTGGTCGGAAGCATATGGTGAGTATTCCCGTGTATTTTGTGTGGTCGGGAGCTTCATGTGTTAAACTATGTATGCTGACATCGTGTGTACGACGGAACACGTCTCCAGGTCTGGTACGAGACCCTACACGTACCTCTGCCCATCATGTGTATTTGGCTGGGAAAATAAGCTTTTCCTGTACAGGCGAGTATAGTGTGGAAATCTTTATCGCACACTAACAACTCGTGGCAACACCGAGCAGTGTTACCCAGTTGCCATCCCACCACTGCCAACAGTTGTTATATTCGGGAAGGCGACCTTGAACCGGGCTTTGTCGCCTCCGTCATGCGAGGTAGCTTGATGGTCTAGCGGCCAGTAGGAGTGGCTGCATTGGTGACGACGACATGAAGCCGAAGGCAAACTTAACTGGTTACTGCATGGCGAGAGGTGCGCCAAAGAAATACAGGAACAATACCGTTCCAGGCGAGGTTACAGTACAGGACTCGAGAAGACTGACAGCATTATTTCGCTACTCCAAAATGAATGCTCTTGGGCGCTCGGGGCGCCGCATGTATGCCCAAAGCGGTAATGGTCAGACAACGCTCTTCCTGATTTTGCACACGGTGCGAACATAATACAGACACATACAACACTTTCCAGAGTTCGTGAGGAGTCGGTGTAGCGGCGCATGCTGGGCGTGAAACAGGGGGGGAGAGGATATCTCGTCTGCAGCGTCCGCGTCCTTCGGCCAGTTCGTTGCGCGTCGCGTTTGCCGCCGCCGAAGTGTTAATCACGCCGATAGCAAGGCGCCCTGCGGCGGCCGTTCTGCAGCATCTTGTGATCTGTCCGAGACAGGCCTTCACACGCAAACTTTTGCAGGACCCGCGAACACAGTTGCGGCGCACAGAATCGTAACAGCTTCTCCAGCGGGGGTCCAACATGCCGATGAATAAGAGCCTTGAACCGTTGTCCGAAAGGATGCTCTGGAAGAGAAGGCCTGCACAGACGCTCGCATCCAGAGATGGGCTGTACCACGCCTTGCTTGAGCTTCACAGGGTCGGTCACTGGACGAATAGGGCTCCCCAGAAACGTCTCCGCCATGGTCAGGCAAGCGAAAGAACAACCCAAGAAGATACAACCGCATCGCTGCCAAGTGCGAAGACAATTCCACTATTAAGCTCTACCAGGCTTTTAGGTGCGACAAAAATACGCGAATAACTAACTACACTAGTTAGATTTTAGCGCAGCAGTACTTTAGCCAAACGCACAAACTCGAATGGTTGACATTTTGAGTGATTGGAAATATCCCACACAAAACGAAATGTAATCGCAACGGGCGAAACTGCTTCAAGGAACACAATGAAATAGAAAAATTTTGGGTGTCAACAGGCCGCTTCTTGCACTGAGGGCTGCGAATCGAGCTCGCGGCATTCTCTTGAGCTGTCTGTCCCCTTTTAAGCGCAGAGCGCTTTATGGGCTCGCCTTGTAATCATATCTCTCAGATGGTCGATGCGACTGCCCGAATCAGGCGGGGCCGCGAGATAACGAACCTAAGTAGAGCCTGATGTTCCGTCGTCAGGTGGTCACGCTGAAGCCTCGAAAAGAACCCGGTGTAAATACTCACAACCGTTCGAACGTCTTGAACCGTATGCGCTTGTCATACATCTAATAGCAATAATATGACGGGGATGATAAACGAAATACAAAAAAAGGGGGCTGTTAGAAGAATGCACCGTACCAACTAGCTCGACTTTCGTTACTGCTTGTCACACAAATCCCCATTGTTTAGCGAAAATAAAACTGTAGGTACATTTCAGGCAAAATCTATGCATGTAACCGGAAGCCCCCCGCGTGCATTTAGTTAGAAAAAACCTTGGGTTGGTTTTTCCGAAAGCAAGCAAAAAAAGCGGCCGCGCAAGAAAAAAACGGCGCGTTTAAAATGCCGCAGAAAGGCTCAGTCACGCAAGCAAAAAAATGTCGCTTTCGAAATGCCGGGGAAAGGCTCCAGCCGCGCTAGAAAAACATTTTGCTTTCGAAATTAAGCAGAAAGGCTCCAGCAGCGCAAAAAAAAATACGCTTTCGAAATCACGCAAAACAGCTGCAGCAGAAGTCTCCAACTACTCCAACAGAAGTCCCGCTGGCGCAATTTCACGCAGGGGGCGCGCGAGCACTGCGAAGACGAAAGATTTTAGATGAATTCGGTGGCAGCAGTAAGCGGATAACGGCGCTGCAGCCCATTATGGCAAATCACTGCTCTGCACTTCACATTGAGTGGAACGACTTTATTTTTTTAACCGCACCTTAGGAGCGCCCGTTCTCTGAAGGCTGCTGCGACCGCGTGAAAGGACACGGGTAGTTTTTTTTTTCGATAAACGTCGAGCGCGCGAAGGAGCGAGCGAGATTTCCCACCGTTCAAACGAGAGGCGCGCACTCTTTCTTGGAAGCAGCGTTCCCATGGCGCCATGCGACTTCACTGCTTTGCCTCTCGGCGTTCCTGCACTAAAACACGCGCCGCAAGTAGGCGCGGACGTTTTTCCTCCCTATTCGTTCATCGCCTTTTCTGGACGCCTTCAGCAAGCAAGCATCGAAACGCGTTTACGTTCTCTCCTCCACGATCCCGCAGGTTGGTTTCCGACGTGGCGCAGCCACGGGTGATGCCAGAATCCTAACTAGCTTACCCCATATTGGTTTGTCAAAGGGATTATCAGCTGGCAGTGACAAGGGTATGACGTGCTCTTCAGATATGTCGTATCTTCCAAGAGACCATATCTCGTCGCCCCTGGCCTTCTAAGTAGCACCCTCACGATCGAAACACCGAAGGGTGCACTAGTTCTCCTTCCCCAGTGTCAGGACTTCCCTACATGCAAGCTGCCCTGTATAAAAATCGGCACAGCCACCCGCGATACCTGAATCTCTACGAGGTCGGCTAACTGTTGCTCGAGGTCTGCTACTTGAGCTGGTGACAGGGAGGTATCGGCTTGCTCAGTGGCGAGACCGTCATTACTCCCAGATGAACCACGGAAACATTTTGTGCCTCGACTGCACGCTTTGCCACAACGTCGCTCTTTCCGGAACTGCCGTCCGAAGAAACAACCTCCGTTTCAGCGGCCTCGGGCGGCCTCTCAGTAACGTCATCGTTCATGCACGCCTGCGAAACATCATTATCTCGCGAAATGTTCACGTTCAGATCGGTAGCCGTTCCCCACACCTGTCGCGAATTTGATCCACCTGATCATTCTTCGAGATCTCCGAAACCAATACCGACACACTATCGTGCTCAGTGGACGTGCACTGTCCCCTCTCGAGAGTCTGAGCTAATGCATCTTGGTTATCTCTCAGCCACATGGTTGCGCTGCTGTACCGAAACGGTCGACTCCCACACGCGCTCACCAGCGACTGCTCCTGACAGCGCTGGTACGGTGCTATCCTCGAATATGAGGTATTTTGCGAGCAACAACTCTAATTCGGGGTTTTTCTATTTCAGTTCATCCAGCTCGAGTTCAATCTCGTGCTCTATAATTTCTGTTATCCCGTTAGAATCTCTCTTGCTCTAGCTTCTTTCTTTCGCGTCGGGGTTGCTCAATCTCGAGGCCGTGCTCTCGTATCTCTTCGTCGTGTTTGAGTTTCTGCTCTCGCACTCTTTCCCAGTGTTACTGTTCTCGTAGCTGTTTCTGCCTCTTTCACTCTAGTTTTCGCTTTTTCTCCGCGCTTTCTTCCTCTGCAGCCTGACTTGTAGTCTCCCGTTGATTAATAAGCTGAATGCACTCCGACAGCTTGTAATCGTCAGCCCCAACAGCGAGTATAGTCTGCATCAGCAGTGGCTTTTTTAGTGCGTCCGAAACATCCCGTCGCAACTCTTTTGCAATCTCCAACAACTGCGGTTTTTTCCACGCTTTTGAATTCATGGCAGGTATAGAGTACTGCTTTCCCACTGCACCAAAGTTGTTTTTCGCAAATAACTCACGCAACAACAACACACGTCCTACCAGCTATCCTGCGAAGCCTGGTATAACTCAGTGAAGAAAGGTTCCGCACTCACCATTGACCACCGTGAATTCTGCAAAGTTCTTAACCACCCTGACGTCCGTGGTGTCGGATGTCGCACCGCTTGCTCCAGTTGTTACGAAGTTGCCATCCCACCGCTTGCAACAATTTGGGTGTGGAAGGTGCGCCAGCACCACGCTACCTTAAAGGGGTCCTGAAATACCTTCCGCCGATGCATGGATGTACAGGCGGTCACAGAATAAACCGGACCAAGCGAGCGGTGCGCGAATACTATCGGCGCGACACCTTCCGGCCCAGCGCCTGCTGTCGAGATAGCGAGGGCGCATGCGTGTCCCTCCCTAGAGTTTGTGCATGTTAGTTTCCTTTATTTCGCTGCAGCACTTTGATCCTCTCCAATGCGACGCGCGGCGGCGCCTTGCGCGGCGCGCCTACCGACCGGGCGGGATGCATGTCAGCAGCCGGCAGCGTGCGCCCTGCGCTGATGCCGCGTAACTGTGCGCATCTGAGAATGTTCGTTCGGCGCTCTTTTTATCATTTTATTGACTGAAACGCAAACAGGCGTTGAAGAAAGGCTGCGATAAAGATTCTCACATGACTGTACCAGTGCTGGTCGTTATGCGACAAACACACAGTTGATAGAACTAAAAACAGCGATATTTTTTTTTTAATTTCGAGTTTTTCCCGTGCGGTATATGAGAGGCGGTTTAAAGATGGGAGGAGGGAAGAAAGTAGGAAGGAAGAGTTTATTCGCTTCGGAAAAATAGACCGAAATACACAGCTGTTGGTGTGAGTGAATTGCTATCGAAAAGCAATGAGGCGTTTCCTTCCATGTCACCCATTGGACAGTGATAGCTATGAAGCGTATAAAGCACGTAACTCGTCCTGCATGGTCATATTCGTGAAGAATGCCTTCCCGCGTCCCCATCGAGCAACGGAGGCACATCGGGAGACTTTTCATCGAAGGGACTACTCAGTGGGAAAGTTGCCACCTCACCGGGAGGTGTAGGACTTCTGTGCGCCGCATTATTCAAGCTTACCGCAATGATCAGGGCAGACTCATTGACGCAGAGCGCAGCGGGCGGCCTAAAGTCACCAGTGAGGAGCAGAAACTACTGATTGTCGCAGCCGCTGTGGCAGATCCCCTCCTGTCTGCAAAAGAAATTCGACAGGAGCTGTCATTGAATGTCTCTTGCGAGACAATTCGAAGACGACTGAAGGAGGCGGGACTCGGGAGTTGCGTGGCAGCGCAGAAACCGCGCGTGACGGACCCCCAGAGGCTGGAAAGGCTGGAGTTCGCCCGGGCAGTGGAGCGGTGGACAACGGACGAGTGGAATGAAGTTATATTCACAGACGAATCGACTTTTCCACTCGCTGGGATCAACAGCGGCGTGTTTGGCGTCCGATGAGCTGCAGGTACGAAACTAAACTGTGAAACGTAGCTGGTAATGGGCATTCTAGATTATATATAAACTAGTACAGTCATCATCATCATCATCATCATCATCATCATCAGCCTATCTACGCCCACTGCAGGACAAAGGCCTCTCCCATTTTTCTCCAATTACCTAGGTCCTGTGCCAACTGCGACCAAGTTATCCCCGCAAACTTCTTGATCTCATCTGCCCATCTAACTTTCTGCCGCCCCCTGCAAAGCTTGCCTTCTCTAGGGATCCACTCTGTTACCCTTAATGACCAGCGGTTATCTTGCCTTCGCATTACATGCCCTGCCCACGTCCATTTCTTTTTCCTAATCTCTACTAATATGTCCTTAACACGTGTTTGTTCCCTGACCCACTCCGCTCTCTTCTTGTCCCTTAATGTTACACCTGTCATTTTCCGCCCCATTGCACGCTGAGTCCTTCTCAATTTAATGTGTAAGAGGTCAAATCGAGAGCACGGTTTAATGTGAGAATCAGTGTTGCGGAGTTACCACTCCGGAATTGGAATCATTCCGGATTCACTCCACCTTTCTGAGGTGCCGAAATGGAAATGGAATGGAATGAGGACAGTGGCACGAGGAATGGAATGGGAATGGAATTAAGCGCATTTTCCTCGGAATGGAATGGGAATAGAATAGTGATTTTTAGACGACGACGTCGACATCCCTGGCGCCGTCCGGCTACCTAATTGGTCTGTGGCGACGACTTCATCGGTATATCAAAAATGGAGCCCAGGCGACGAAAACGAGAACGTACACCCGGCATCTAGAGTAACCAAATCCGCGCAGCCTTCGGCAGCGCTGGTGCAGCTGAACTTGGAGCAGCGCAAGCGCGTTTGGCCACCGGGGCGGTGGCGATGTTAGGTCGGCTCTTCGTGCTGTGGCGGGCTTTTTTAGGCATAGCTTTCTCTGTACAACTAACTATCCGTGGCACCGATGACGGACCGGCGTTTCAGTTGCAGGCGCCATGTGCCCAGGCCACCAGGCGGGGAATATCTTGGAGAAGCAGGAGGGGGGGTGGATACAAACGGCATGCATCCGAAGCCGCGGTGTTTCTCCGCTCAAGATGCTGCTGCGAAGTCTTGGAAAGAGCAATATAAAGCATTCGCTCATGAAACATGAAACGACAAGTCTGCTTGGCGTTCCCCTCCCACCCTCCGTGCCCGGCGCGCAATGAATAGCGTTGTATCTTGCAAGCCGACGTGGTAGGCATCTCCCGGGAATGCTGCGCCAAACTGTGAACCCTCTGTCCGTCTGCTGCAGCGGCGCGCCAGCAAATCAAAACCAAGGCAGCAAAAATGAAATTGGGGAGGGGGGTAGAGAGGGGGGGTGTCATGCGTGCCCGGCACCCGCCATAGGCATAAGGAGCGAGCGTCGGATGTGTTACTGAGATTTCTACCTCCACGCTGTCGTACGGTAGGGGGAAGCTGTGATATACGATTGCATAAGATATTTAATACGACAATGCAGACGATACAGCTGTCAAAAGGCGTTTGTTTCTAACAGTTCCGGCTCCAGCCTTAGTCGTCGGCGTGAAAGTTGAAGCGTCGACACAATTCAGGTAGGGAGGCCTTATTTCGAAATTTTGTTCAGGTCCTCGTGCATATTGGTTGCGCGTTCACGAAAACAAACTGCCTGATCATACTTCTTTATTTTGCCAGGGCTCTCGTCACTATATGGTTCTGTCACTTTAAGTAAGGGGGTCATAAATAATGCCCTGTATTGAACGGATTGGGTCAGCCCAATCCGTTCAATACAGGGCATTATTTATGACTCCCAAACTTAAAGTGACAGAACCATATTCCAGGGAAATAAACGAACGAAATGGAGGTCAACGTGGAAGCGGTGGTGAATTTCCTACTGTGAATGCAAAACTGCTAACGTTATTCCGTGACGCTGCCTACCGGTCTCTCGCGTTGGTACAGTAGCATAAGTGCTCAATGCTGTAAATTCACTTGAAATCGTCCAAGTAAGCATTTAGAATGCGTGCACTTGTGAGAAAGCTCCGCGCGACATTCCTGTGAGTTATCCACAGCGTACTAATTACTCTGGTATGACGGTACGCAAAGCAGATAGCAAGACAGAACACGACAGATTGTGCAACGAAACGGACATCAACTTAATAGCTGCTTCACCTCGCGTCGCGCAGGAACAAACCATTAAAACAAGCTAACATGCAAACACCAAAGTGAGTAGCGGGATCCAGCTAGTGATTATGCAAAAAGGGGCAGTGTGACAATTTCCCTTTTTAGAACGAAAGCTTTTTTAGCGGGACATGTGGCGTTCTGTCAAAAAAACTACTACATTTCCACATATGTACCGGTTCCTCTACCGAAAAGCTCTCATAACATCTCTGGACACACCGCGCGTGCGTGAAACCGGGGACCGCGAATAAAGTCTTCCTATCTCTCTATCTTTGAAACCGCACTTCCATTGTGTCAAAAAGGTTACTTGAAAATCGTGAAAAAATAACTGTTCTAAATAAAACTTCACACGCGTCGACCCTGAAGACGGAGTGAAATAGTATATCTTTATCTCATAGACCACGTAACCGTGTACATTTAGATCGTTCGTAGATGCTGAGAACCCAACGAACCCATGAGAAATCGTCTCATGGGTTCGTTGTTCGCTTGCGATTTGGGTGTTTCAATGCTTGGCGATTGGTTGGATGCACTTTCAGCGAAATGTAGATGAACTTATAGCTTTCGCACTTTTCTCTACTTTAGTTAGGAAGGGATGGTAAATGTTTGCATTAGAAGGGTAGTTGTTCTGCACGAGATATCTAACCAAGCTACTACCACCTCCCAAATCGGTGACAAGTGGGACATTTTGCATAATTTTGCAGTTTTCAACGCGTATGATAACGTCAGTTTTATGTTGCGTTCCTCGATAGCTCGATAAAGCGCCGGAGGCAGTTTCTACGTTGAGGAATTAAAGGAATGGAATTGAACTACCCGTACATTCCAGGAATGGGAATGGGCTAAATTCTGTAATTCCAAGGAATTGAAAGGAATGGAATCACGACAAGTTCTAATTCCTCGGAATGGAATTGGAATGGAATGGGGATGTCCATTCCGCAACACTGGTGAGAATTGCTGAGCATTCCTTCGAGTGTCCCGAGTGCAACGCTAAGCGTAATTGTTAAGTCTATCAATGCATAACTACCTGTTAATAACTATATTTCGGAGCAACCGATATACAATGTCCCTGTAAATTTTATTCAGCTGGGTTCATTTGAAACGTTTTAATCGTAGTTTTATAAGCACCGTTTGTTAAGCGTTTCTTGTCGCGGTTTTTTTACGAAACACTTCAGGTAACCCGCATCGGATAACGGGGCTTTTGTAATTCCCGATGTGGAAAGAGGATGAAATTGATGCATAGTTTTATACAGGATACTGTTCGCCGACGTGGCAGTGGGGATGCAGCCTCCCGCTAAAAAAATGTGCCAGTAATTTCAATAGATGTAAACTATCAAACACGGTGAATGTCCTTTCATTGATTTATCTAGTATACCCTCCGAACATCTTCGAAGATATCTTTCCTCGGAGATATCTTTCCTGAATGTATTTCTGTATTTAGCCCAATGGTATTTAGATACCAGCCCGGCTACAGCCAAAGCGTCCTTTCCAGTGGGAGGTGCTCCGTCAGCGTATGGGGCGCAATGAGTGCGGACGGCCTGGGACCCCTCGTCAGAATTTCTGGGCCATTCAATGCTTCCCAGTACTGTAACATCATTTCAATAAGTCTGCTCCCCTACGTCCTGGACGGGTGCTTCATCCTGCAACAGGACCGAAGCCCTGTCTTCACAGCACGAGCCGTGAGCTCACTGATCGAGGACCACGCGGTGCGACAGCTGCGGTGGCCTCCATGCGGGGCAGACCTAAATCCGATAGAAAATGTGTGGGGGATTATGAAGATGAATCTCGGCAAGCGAAATGACTGCGGTCGCACGGCGGACGAGTTGTGGCAGGCAGTGAAAGATGAATGGGGACGCCTGCGCCCCCGTCCCGAAATCATAAAGTCGCTTTATGAGTCGCTCCCCCGACGCATTCGTGAAGTTATCGAAAACGACGGAAACTTCACACACAATTAATAAGGGGAACCACTCGGACAATCACCGATGTTTTTTTTTTTTTTTTTTTCCCGAACCGAATAAACCTTCGCTGTATTCAGTTCTTGCTGTCAACTGTGTTCGTCGCATAACGACCAGCCCTGTTTTAGTCACGTGTGGATCTTTATCGCAGCCTTTCTTCAACGCCAGTTTGGGTTCCAGTCATTAAAACGATAAAAAGAGCGCCGAACGAACATTCTCAGATGAACGCACAGTTGCGCGGCATCGGCGCATGGCGCACGCTGCCGGCTGCTGCCAAGCATCACGCCCGCTCGGTAGGCGAGCTGCGCAAGGCGCCGCCGCGCGTCGCATTCGAGAGGAACGGAGGGCTGCAGCCGCAGTCAAGGAAACTGACATGCACAAACTATAGGGAGGGACACGCATGCGCCCTCCGCTATCTCGACAGCAGGCGCTGGGCCGGAAGGTGTCGCACCGATAGCTATCGCGCGCCGCTCGCTTGGTCCGGTTTATTCTGTGGACGCCTGTACATGTAGCCAAATAAGACAATGTATTAGCAATCTCCTCCCGCAAGAATTTTGTTAAAGCGATGAGTATTAGCTGAGAAATCGTAAATCAAAAACCGCGCATTATCGTCGCGCCGCGTTTCCTCCTCTTTTCGACTGTTGACGGCGCGCGAGCACTCCCTCCCATGATGCTGCGCTAGTCAGCGGTGACGTACTTCCGCATTACGCTCCTCCGACTGCCGTCTGCTACGGGCAAGTTTTGTTGACACCATGAATTCCGCACTCCGCTCAAGGATGGATGAGCGAACGAAAAATCTGGCCGCATGTGTGCGGTGGCCTGGCCTTGCCCTTTCGCGGTGTGCGTTGCTGCAGTGCAGCACGTGACTTTTAATCGGCGGCGAACTCGCAGCCGCAGGGGGGATCTTGCGCTCGGTCCCTTTCATGCACCGCGCACTGTTTATCCAAAAAGCGCCGTATCAGATGTGGCCCCGCTGGTGCCGGGTCTTATTTTGCGGTGGTGGTAATTCCTGCCGGCGCCATGTGAAAAAGACATTTTAAACCGATACAGAACCCGTGCACAAAACGCTTCAATCATGTGACCAGTTCAGCTTGGGGCGATGCGTGGTGGAGAGCGGCAACGTTGGCAAAACATGCTCCGGCGTGGCTCTGAGCTTTCTAGCGCTGGAGCGAGCGCCTTTCTTTGACGATCTCAAACATCGGTTGCCTTGGCAACAAGGCACAAACCGCCCCAGAAGTCAGTTACGGTTGCGTGATCCCGGTTTAGCTCGGTGCCCCACCTCGCGACATGTGGGCACTGCAGGCGTACCACTCACTCTCATTAGGAAGTGTGAGATGCGTTTGGCATTACAGGAGGCGATGGTGTGTGAGTTGTGGACGCCTTTGTTTCGCGATGAAATGCGACGTTGTGCTTCTGCGGGTGGATGGTCTCGATTATCTTTCTCGAGCGACGTACGACTCAACCTCGCATGGGGTATGTGCAGTGTGCGTGGCTAAAAGCCATCTCGGCTTGCGCGCCAGAGTTAAGTGACTTGCTGTTCGTCCCCGCAAACCGCGCGCGAGGTGAGTGCCGAATTTACGACGGGCAGGAGGAGGCAACCCATCGTCTGTCAATCGCGGTTCAGACTTGCAACGCATGTTGTGACGTTGTGTTCGTTCGAAATGCACCTCTGGATTGTTTTGAAGTGGAAAAAAAATGTATCCGTCAAACCCGGGCATTCGGCTCAGGGCGTTCTCTGCGATTGCACGAAAGAAGTGCCACGGGGCTTCAACGCTTTCTTTATGGAACGTACTCCGGTAAGAGAATATCCATGTCGTGTTATGGCCGTGTTGCATTCAATACGAACGGTTAAGCGTTTGTTTACACTTGTTTCGTTTGTCGTAAAATGTTCAAGCACTCCGACACTCCCCTGGCAGATCAGCCGGCGAGTCGACGCTGAGCAGACGACTCATCTCTTTGCCGGAAGTGCGTGAAAAGCCGCCCAATAGCAGGATGTCTAGCTCATGACGAACATCTGGGAATCGATGATGTAGACATGTGAAGATGGCGGCGTCCAAAAACACGAAGGAAAGGGTGAAAAAAAAAGCGACAAACTTTGCAACAAAAGTGTGAGCTTTCCGCTGCGCGTAAAAGAGTAATGCTTGGCCCAGATGACCTTGACGACCCAATTTAACGATTGCGCTACTTCATTTAGTGTGCTCAAAATGCCTTTCAGGGCCCCTTTAATCATGCGAGGTAGCGTAGCGAGGTGGTCGAGCGAGCAGCAAACGTTGCTGCCTTGGCGACGACGACAGCAAGCTGAAGGCAAACTGACTGGTTTAATGCATGGCGGGAGATAAGTGGCAGAAATACAAGAACAATACCCTTCCGGGCGTAGCTACAGTGCGGGAACTGAGCAGAGTGACGGCGCTGATTCGCTGTTTAAAAACGAATCCTCTTGTACGCTCGGGACCCCGTATTTATGCCAAAAGCGCTAACGGTCAAACGACGCTCGGCCTGCTTTCGCACACGGTGCGAACGTAATACAGACACACATAAAACTCTTTCCATAGCCCGTGAGGAATCGGTGTGGCTGCGCAAGCTGAGCGTAAAAGAGGGGGAGAGGACCTCTGGGCTGCGGCGTCCGCGTCCATCGGGCAAGTCGCTGCATGTCGCGTGTGCCGCCGCAGAAGTTTGAACCACGCCGATAGCGAGGTGCCCCTGAGCTCCTGAGCCCGCCGTTCTTCATCAGGTTATGATCTATCCGACGCAGGGTTGCATTCGCAAAACATTGCAGGGCGCGAGAACATGGTTGCGGCGAACAGATTCGTAGCAGCACATCCTCAAATTGAACGATTGCAATGTCTGGATTTTTAAGATAAATTTCGCATCTCATGCAGCTTTGCGGCATTGGATTCCCTCGTAAACGTAGCGTCAATGTGGACCTGTTGACCCAAACGGGAGATATGTCGCACACCTAGGTTTTTCACCGGAGAGTTCGCAAGCTTGGGCAATATGAAGAAGTGCCAAATCATGATGCGCGAGAGGCAATATCGGCATCATTTGAAAAATGTCTATACTGGGAAAAACACCTGCGCAGACGGCGCGAAACATGAAAGGTTAATATGTGTAGGACACCAATAATGGTGAAATTGTGCCTTCCGTACAGAAGTACGTAACTCTTAAAGAGAGAGAAAACCACTTCTTCTGGAGCATGCACTCGGTGTCAAAATGAAACGGCAGCGCCAGAAACACTTTGAACCAGAATTGTTTTTCTTATAGGGCCCTAGAACGTTTGAAAGTGGAAATTACTGCCACAAGGAATATTGGCAACTAGGACAGTGGTCCACGCGGAAATACACGTCTAACTAGACGTGATATGAATAAAAGTAGTTAAAGTTGTATCCGGCTAAGACAGTAATAAATTCCATCCGTCCTAGTTAATCATGCTGTTTTAAATCTTACACTAAAACAAAACGCTATTTGCACATAAACGCTGCTGTCATATTAACAAACTACATGGCGCCACTTTCGATATTTCAGGACATTTAGTCATATACACCATCAACAGCCCTCTAAAACCAACTGCAGGGTTAAGGCTTCTCTTGCTGACTTCCAACTGTCCCTCCAGTACACGGCTGACTACCGAATTTTCCTAATCCATCCATCCTTCATGTTATTCGGCTTCCTCTTAAGACCCTTCTTTTGGTATCCACTATGTTACTCTAACTGTCCAGTAGTTGTCGGTTCATCTCACTACACGGCCACCCCAAATCGATTTCTCCTTATTTACTTCAACTATGATATTATCCATTCCAGTTTGTTTCCTGATCCAGGAAACTCGTTTCCTGTCCGTAAGTGTTACTCCTATAATTATTCGTTAGTAAAGTTTGGTTCGTTGTACAGGTAGGTGGTGCTGTTGTGCATGATGGTGATCGACCCGATGACGAGACGAGGCAAGCAGATGACGAAGAAAAGTCTATTTACAAGTATTTACAGACGATGACGCATAAAACAAGCCAAAATGGAACCTGGGTAACAATTAAAAGGCGACGCAGCACACAAGGGCGGTATCGCGGCTTGATCCCTGGTAGGGTCCCGGAGGCCAAAAAGGTGCCAAACCGCCGGACGTGGGCTGGAAAGGTGCGTGGTGTTCTGGCACCCAGAAACCGCCGCTGGAGCGAGTCGTCTTACGACCACTCGCATTGGCAGCTCTCGACAAAATCATTGCAGGATGCGCGAGCGGTCGCTAGTAAAGACGCCTGACCACCACAGCGCACGTCAAATTAGGGTTTTGACCCCCGTTTCTCCCCTGTCCGCCCTAGAAGCTCCGAGGGAAAGCGATATTTGGCCGCGTATCTGCTCCTTTCGTTGGAAAATGTCGTCAAATAATTATAGTCTCTGTAGACATTTGCCAAGGAAATGCCCCCTTTTGCTTTCCCGCTCACCTCTCATGCTGTTCCTGTACCGTCACGCTCATCCCAAGGTAAACACACCAAGGGTTTGCTCAAGGCGATCTGAATTTAGCGCGTTCCGCTGCTACAGGCCGGGTTCCTCGATGCCAGCGCTTCAGTACGGTGGTGACACGCGTGAATCGATGCGGCCGACTTCAAGGTTTATAGAACCGCGTGGCCGTGCTCCACGTGCATTCCAAGCAGAACGTGGAACGTAGTTAGTGCAACAACCGATTTGACCCTGGCCAATCCCCCTTGTGGGTGCCTGCCAAGATCTTTGAGTACATCATCATCATCATCTTTCGTTGCTGCTGTGGCGTATTTTTCATATTCTCCAGTAGATGTAGAATATCATTTGCTATCAAAAAACCAAGCATCCCAGAATTTTTTTAATAAAGGAACACTGTAAACGTCCCTTGTGTACTAATTTCCTGCCTTCTATTTGCGTAATGTCTTGTTCTTTTTGAACAAAGTGGACAAGTATGAACATATAAACCGGGCTTAGACGTTTACCTTTTGCTGTGAGTATGTAAGACTATTGCGCAATTTCTACTTTGCTTTGACCGGGAGGCTGAAGTGAGGCACAGTAACACAGAACTCTTCCTGTCCCAACTGCGGTCAACCAGAATCCATGGCTCACACTTTCTCAAGCTGCACTGCTGCCCGTCCGGTGCTTTTGGCGCATTATACACCATGCCGCTCCAAGTTTGGGGCTTGCACGGTATCAACTTTGAGAACAGTGCCCCGGTACAACCCTAGGCAAACTATTTGTAGTAATTGGCGATTATATACTATGGCGTAATCGCTGCAGGGCTGTAGCACAGAATCGCAGGCTACGTATGCAGTGGCCCTTGCTTTCCTTTTTCAGACAACACCTGGTGACCTTTTTGGAAGGCGAGTTGGCCCTTTTGGGTGAGGAAGAGTTTCTGCGAAATTGGTTTACCCTGTTTATTGAGGTTTCGAACAAAAGGGTTATTTTTCATGCCAGTTTTCCAGACCTGTGTCCTTAGGTATTGTCGTTGTAACAAGTGGTTTTGGTGTTAGAATTGTGTGTTTCAGTAGCCCAAGAATTTCTGGGTTTCAGTAGCCCAAGAAAGACTATCGTCTTTCAAAACCTTCTCCCCAGCTGCGACGCGGGCAAGGTCATCCCAAAGGGCTGCGCCCCGCAGGAGGCGCCTCCCGCCGACGGAGGGGGACACAACAAAGCCACGAGAACGGAAGGGAGTCATCTTCCCTACGGAGACTATCGGCGCAGCCATGATTACATCGTTCCATAGCTCGTTCAGCCTATCTAAATTTTCTTCCCAGTGGTTTAGTGACGCGCCACGTTTCAGCTACATAAGTCACCAACGGCAGTGTGCACTGGTTGTATATTTTTCTTTTGAATAATAGGGGTAGCTTATTTTTTATTATTTAAGAGAGCTGGACGAGTGCTCCCCTGCTCATACCCATTATACGCCGGGTTTCTCTCTCGGGGTTGGGGTCAGCACTAACCTTCCGTCCGAGGTAGTAACAGTCTTTTTACCTTTTAGCGTTTCATTTCCCAAAATCAACATGGCGCTTTTGGCATGCTTATTCCTCATTTCTATAGATTCATTTATTTTTGTTTTAGCCCCAGGCTGCGCTTTCTAATTTTTCATAAATAGTCATTCTTGAAGGTGTTCCGCCGTCTCATTCAGCAAGAGTATGTCGTCTACAAACCATAAATCACTTCAGTAATCTTCATTTATTCTTAATATTGTGATTTCCAGTCAAGCTTTCTCAATGCCCCATCCAGATATGCTGGGAACAGTTACGGGTACATGGTATCTCGCGGTCGTACTCCTTTTCGGAGCGGGAAGTAGTCGCTTTACTTGTTAAATGTTATCCCGCCCGTACATTTCTTATATATGTCGTCTAGAAGCCTTATGTAGGTCTCTTCTATTCCCTTGTCTTTTATTGCTTTAAGCGTGGCTGCGGTGTGCACCGAGTCAAATGCTTCCTCATAGTCTTTGCATTCCCCGTAAAAGCATTTGGTGTGTGCTGCGGAGTTTTCTATTACTTGACTGAAAACATGTATGTGATCCATGGTTGAGCACCCATTCCTAAACCCAGGCTCTCTGGGTTGTTGGGAATCCAGGCTGTCACGTATGCGGCTAACTATAACTTTGGCAGACTGCTTGTAAGAGACTGAGAGTAGGCTGATGGGTCTGTAATTCTTAAGGTACTTGGTACCACCCTTTTTATCATTTAGAATAATTTTGGTGTTTTACAGGCTATCGATACTTTCTGAGTCAATAACCATTTCGAAAAAAGTACAACAGCCATTTTCAGCATAACATCTTTCTCCATCAAAATATCCAGGGCTATGCCCTCGTAACCTGCAGCATTTCCTCTTTTCAACCGCTTGATAACCTTTCCTACTGCCGTTTAATTACTAGTGGGGCACAGCTACTTAAGCTTGTACTCTGAGTAGTTTCCGCTGATCTCACGTCGCTGGCATACACAGGGGTGTAAAATCGTCCTGCTATCTTTATTATCTCGTCCGTGATGTGCGCAATGTTACCCTACTCCTCTCTAAATGCGTGCATTATGTTTTCGCCGATGGCTAGCTTACGCTTAGTTACTTTCAAGTTTCCTCATTTTTGCAGCGTTTCCTCGATCACTGCCACCTTACATACAAGAGTAGAGTTTCTTTTTACTTCTTGTAATCAATTTACACAGCTCTGCTAGCGCATCTGTATCCACACTACTGGATACTTTCATGTTCTTATGTCGGGCAATTTGTTCCTCGTTTTATTAGCTTTCCAGTTTGTTTCCTACATGCTGATTGTCCCACAACAGGTGTATATTCTGTGATAGCCGTTGTTGAGTTGTCTTGTTGGCCTTTTACACTATATCCTTGTTGTCAGTTAAAAGCATAACCCTGCTTTGAGGAGCGATTTTAAACTCCTCCGTCCAGGCTGTGACCCAGCTGGATTTTGTATTCTTCACCAGTGTCTTTCTTTCTCTTTTGAGATTCAGCCTTACCTTGCATCTACCCATCCTATAATCACTGCTCCGAATATTACTGAGCATCTCTACGTCCTGAAAAATTTCTCGGTTGCAAGTTAAAATAAAGTCACTTTCGTTTTATTCTTGTTTTACGATCGGGACTTTTCTATGTCCGTTTCCAATTCCTTTGTTTTAGAAGAATTGAGAGAGGCAAGGTACGCATCGTTCATCGGCCACACACCGGCCAACTGATCTTCGCATAAGCATAAGTTTGTTATGCTTTGTGCATTTATTTACTTATCGAATGTCGAAGCCAATGCGCGATCTTTTCCCGCGACGCGAGAGATGAGTCTCCCCCCTTTAAAGGGGTGCGGAAACGTCTGGACGACTTCGCTTCAGCTCTGGGGCATCACGTGCTGCAGGCAAGCCAGAGTTTGTGCATTTATTTATTATGATCGGTTGTACGTCAAACGGCGCACTGTCCGTGTGCGGGGCAACGTCATACTCGAGATGCTTCTGAATCATTTGCCTACTTTTTTATTCACGTAACAGTGGCCCAGTTCTCCAACCGCCAAGCGTCAGAAGCTGTCTCCTAGGCAAGCAGCGTTCC
This sequence comes from Haemaphysalis longicornis, assembly GCF_048455015.1. Classification (NCBI taxonomy): domain Eukaryota; kingdom Metazoa; phylum Arthropoda; class Arachnida; order Ixodida; family Ixodidae; genus Haemaphysalis; species Haemaphysalis longicornis. The sequence continues at coordinate 143,994,063 of NW_027526422.1, read as the reverse complement.
CCTTTATACCCGCGAACGGCTCGTATAAAAACGATACTGGAACAATCGCTGGCGCAGCCTTACGGCCCCTGTGCGGGGCAACGTCATACACGGGGTGCTGTTCTCTTTCTTGCTGTCTCTATCGCTCTCTCTCTTTCTATGTACTCTCTCCGCTCTTCATCGGGCTATCTGGGCACAACCTACCCAGGTATAGAGGCCTGCCTACTCCAGAAGTAAAAATCATCTCGGATTTTTGAGGGGCTAAACCAGATAGGTTCAACAATGCTAGGAAGGCTCTTTGGTACACAAATCTCATTCCCCCACCACAAAAGGTTCTGGTCACCTTGGTGTCGTAGTTGCCCGACACCTCCTACGATTTGCGGAAGCAAATTTCGGCCCTCAGTCCCTAGCAGCTATCGAGCCCCCGTCTATAGCGGCGGTCAGGCCAGGGATACAGCAGAGGGTGCTAAGAATTTCTCGGTCCGGACAAGCCACCTTTCGAACTTGACCCTTGCAATGTTCAATGCACCAAGCCTGTCCACCGAGAAAAGCATTGCTGTACACCTAGAGGAGTACTCCGACATTGGCTGAAATATCATGGTGTAAACGAAGATAAAACATGAGAGGGCTTTATAGAACAGACTAACAGGCATATTTTGTTCTACAGTGGACTCCAAGAAAATAAAGAACACGCGGTGGGATTCTTATTTCATAGAGAAATAGCAGGGCACGTGGACCGGTTCCTCAGCATTCACGAAACAGCTTCACCTGCTGTGATCAAGCTAAACAGGCGCTACAGGCTACTAATAGCACAGGCCAATAAGTCACCAACTAGCTGCGATGGTGAAACCGTACACAGGTTCTAAGAGGACATAGAGTAAACTGCAATGAAAGGATCAACACAGTTCACGATTGCAATGGGACCTTTTAACGCCGAAGGCCTGATAAGTAAACAGGAGAAAGGTCGGTGGTAACCTTGGAATAGGCAATCGTAAAAGTCGAGGCGACACATGGTCTGGATTTGCAAAGGAAATACGCGGCGAGAACTATAATAAAAAACACAACTTTCACTATGATAAAAAACACAACTTAATTCATTTCAATTGACAAACCAAATATTCTGCAAAACATGAAGTTGCCAGCCAAAATTCGGTGCAACGATCATAAGATAGTTAGGGTAAAAGTAATGCTGAATTTCAAAAATATGATAGAAAATCGTGTAAATGAAGAAACCAAGCATTAAGTCAGTCAGAGCCCGGACAAAGAAGTTTATTGTAACCCTTAAACACAAATTCGCTCTTATAACCGAGGAAAAAATGTTTAGACGTGCTGAGTTGAAACCCACAGCATTGGCAACAAAGTCAGCTGCAGTGGTGGAAGTAGCAGCACGTTTCAGGCAACCGGGCAAACTATAGTAAAAACGAAGGAACCTATAGCAAAGTGCGCTACGCAAAAACGCCGCAGTGAAAGAAGAAAATGCTTCCGCTGGCCAGAATCGAAGCTGTGTCCCTCTCGTTATGCAGCCGCTGTCTATCTGGTTGCTTCACTCTTTATTGTGGTTGTTGTTGCGATTGCTCCAAATTGACAACTGTCGATCCGGTTTAAAAAACTTAGACGACTACCAAACAATCCCTCAAGCGAAGGCTTCACGCTCAACCATCGTCGTCGTTTGGCGGAAGGGTGCATGATTTTCTAGAAATGATCATAAAACGAACGTCCCAATAAAAGTTCTACCGCAACGTTTTCTCTTGTCTAAAAGACAACTGATGAGTCATTTTTTACCTTTATGAATCCGTTCCCGGAAAGATGCAAACTTTCCAGGGAGTCGTTTACCTTTTTGCGCTGGACAACCTCTTCAATGTCCTTCGAAACCCTAACAGTGTCTCCGGGCGCATAACGGGCAGGCTGTAAAAAAATTGCAGTAATGAATGTTTGCGAGTGAATTTCGATTGAACGATTAGGCCAGTAGCATTCGTGGGAGCAAACCTACGCATTGAGACACACTATTGAAGTACTAGGTTGTGAAGTCTGGAGCTGTAATGACGTAGCCTGAGCTTTAGTGACAGCCTCTTTGAGCCGCACATGGATACACCCTAATTTATTTAAGGAACAAAGGTTTTATTCGCTGTTTTTATGTGAGATCATCAATTACGAGAAAAGACATGATTGTTTGAAACTGTGTCCGAAGGCTAGTCGTGGATTCTAAATACAAGATCCACTAATGTAAGGAGTATATGCTAAAAGAAATGTAGCAAAAATTCAAAAATAAAACTATTAGCATAACACAAATATCAACACTTTTTAAATAAAATCATCGCGCCATCAACAACAATATTACTTATAACTGAGAAAGGCGGAGAAACTTTACTAATGAAATAAAATCACAGCAGTTACGATAATGCACTTGCAGAACTGTCCACAGATAAAATAGTTATTCAATTAAAATGCATCTATATTTTGACCAAAAACGTTCTGCCTAGCAATAAGGTTTGTAAGCCAAGTAACTAACATAGCAGGGATAAAATACTGCAATTCATATATCAAAAACGAGTACAGAAGCCGCAGTTTATATATGGGCACATCTCTAACGTGAATACACAAATAACAATGCACATAAATTTACCCTAAATATAAAAATATGTAACCGTGATCGACAAAAGAATGCCTTAAAATATAAGGCAGCAGTGAGGTAAAATTATGCCATTGCACCATTTCACGGGGTGATAACAGCGTCTACATTTAAATTTCATTGTCTACCACGCAAGACATAGCAACCTGATCAAACTTGCATTTTTCTAAATGTTGGCCCACAGTCATAGCAGCAATGGTTCCGTGAGCCTGTGCACCGCCTAAATGTAGTCCCTGCTTTCTTCATGCTCGTTTCCTTTCCTGTTTCCTCCGATGGCTTCACTGTTACAGGTAGTAGTGCCGAAACTGCTGCTGCTATTCCGTGCTTCTTTCCCTGTATTTGTCTGCCGCCTTGTCGCAACTTTCGATGCGACATGTGATCAAAGCTGAACTCGCAAATAAAGTTCAAAAGCTTGAACCAAACTTTAAAACAAAGTGGATAAATCGTGTATCCAAGCTCATAACAGGCCTGATAACTAAGATACACAAGGCAGGCGTCGAAGTTGGGAACCTGCAGAATGAGGTAATAAATATCGACAAAAGTCTCACAATGGTCAAAGAAATTACTTTAAAGACGCACATCAGACAGCGCGATGTTCTGGCGGAACACAAGATTCTAAAAACGTAAAACGATGCCCTCAGGAAAATAGTGGCCGACTTATAACAATACACGCGCTTGAATAACGAAGAAAATAGAGGGGTTACAGAAACCCAAGGCAACGATTGCAGCGGGTGCGTTGTTTCGGTAGGCAGCCGAGCTCAATGGCCGATACCGGTTTCTGATCTAGCCATTGTTCAACGCGTGCCTGCCAAATCAGGGCAGTACTACATAATTGTAATCTTTTGCTGACGAGCCAATCAGAACAAACTTGTGAACATGTTTCGACAGGCGCGGGTGGATACACGTAACTTTGAGTCCCCAGAAAAGAAACCAACGCCCCAGTGCATAAATGACCAGTTGTAACAAGATAACACATGACTGTTCGTAAAGGCTGTGTCACTGAAAAGAGAAAAATTGCCGGTTTGTCTCAACTGTACACTGCCGAATCGAAATCCGCCAATTTCAACACAGCAATGGTTTTCGCAACACCTGCGAGTCTGACAAAACAATCCGTAGTTAACTTCCTGCTCTGAGACTAGTCCACAACTCGATAGCCTCACAATGGCATCGTACGTTCCACTCTTCACCTTTTCGTCCTATTTCTCTATTGCCTGCTGATGAGTCATTTATTTCAATGCGCGAAGCCTGACCAAGCACGGTGATGCCATCACCAACCTTCTCTCATCTATGAAACACCATTTCTCGGTAATTTGCGCCAGTGAAAAGTGGTTCACCGAACATGATAGATACTTCTATTGCTTTCTTTCTTATTCTCCTAATATTGTTACGTAGCGACAAAACAAATGACTCGAACCATGTTGAAGATGAAGCGATGGATTAAAAGGTAGAATGATCTTTGTACAGTATTTACATATCTTCTATTAGAGAGCCCGCGCCAGCAACTTCGTTGCCGTCGTCATCGTCGTAGTCTTAACGATATATATATAATAACGTCCAGGGAGGCAAGGGAGGAGGTCGTCGTCTGTAGAAAGCAAATATATTCACACTATTTACAGAGAACCGTTCAATGCTCAGCCATCTTGTCGCCTCGCCTGGTCGTCGTCTTCTTCGTCGTCCAGGTGTCTGTTGAGCTTGGTGCGAGCTTCCTCTTCGTCTTCTACAAAAGTTTCTATATATATAGTCCGAATAGTATAGTCCTAATTATATATATATCAAAATAGTGAGAGAAGTCGACTGCCCCATTTCCCGTTTTTGTTGCCAACAGTTTCGTAGTTAGAAACTCCTTCTTCAGGGCCGTATTTTAATTTCTCACATTTCGCCTTTATACAAAAACTTCTGTGAGGGAGGGTTACTTCCCTCATCCCTGCAGGAGAGGTCGCAGGTGAGGGGTGTTTCAAACAGTTTGAGCAAGTGAGGGATTCTGATTGCCTAAAAAGGTGGAAGGTGAGGGAAGGGGAAAGAACACGGACGAAAAGGCAGCACGAAAACACGCAAACAAGAAGCACACACGCAAACACAAAATCAAAAACAAGAGTGAGTCCTGCGCGCTCCGCAAATGGTGTAAAAGTAGTCAGCGGGAAGGGAAAAGGGGCGATGGAGGGGTTGAGCGCGGAACCGGGACTGTGCATACAACTTATAAAAGAAGGGAAGAAGAAAAAAATGAAACCCCGCTTTACGGACTAAGTCAAGCAAAGATCTCGCGAACGGCAAAAAAGAGAAAACAAGAAACCGATACACCCATTGAAACAATAAACACGCAAAAAGAAGAGTACACATCAATGCCCGGCGAGCGCAGTATACACGTAAGCACATATCAATTGAACAACATAAAATAAAAGTGTAAAAGTCAAGTAGGCTTTCACATTTCTTAATATCAGTTTGTTCGACAACATGACTATCAAGGTTATTCCATTCATTCACTCTTCTTGGAGAAAAAGGATACTTAAAGACATTGTTTTTCGGCTGGAATGGAGTTAAGTTCAGCGAGTGACGGTGGCGGGATGAATGACCTGAAGAAACATACGTTAAGTATTGATGAGTATCGGTTTTAAAAAGGTTCTACACAATTTCTAAAAGAACGCGTAGGCGGCATAATTTATTTCTGTCCGCAGTGTTGAATAAACCAGCCTTGACTGTCAGTTCCAAAACTAAGGCGCGGCAATAACAATTAAAAATAAACCGGACTGCTTTAATTTAATGTACACGATTTCATTTAGATAAGTTAGCCGCTGTGAAAGGGTCTCAAATTACATTTCCATAATCGAGAATGAGTAACACGGTGCTGTTACAGGCTAGTAATTTTACGCTTGTTGGAGCATTTCTGAGAGACCATTTCAAGTAGTGAAGTTTATATATTCATTGATTAGCAACGTTTGTAATATGTTGAATGTGTATTCAAAAGTGTTCCATTGGCAAACGGTATATCGTAAAATCCAAGGTAATGTCCAATCAGCACGCCAAGGTACATCAACTTCAGGTACGGAACGAAATATTGGAAGCAGTCATTGAATGCGTATATCCTGGGCAAGTCATAGCTACTGATCAAAGCCATGAAGGCGAAATTACCCGCAGCGTTAGCGTGGGGTGGGCTGCGCTTGGTAAGAACTTTGACATCCTGTCTGGTAACCTTCTTCTGTCACTCAAAAAGCTTGTGTTTAATCAATCCCTACTTCCAGTAAAATATTGACTTACGGGAAAGAAATGTGAGGTCTCATCAAACGACTTCAAAAGAAATTGATATCGTCGAAACGGGCCATGGAACGCCGAGTGGTAGGGGTCACGTTGAGGGACAGAACATTCTTGTTGAAATAAAGCGAAGAAAATGGGCATGGGCTACCCACGAAATGCGAATGAGGGACAACAGGTGGACCATCCGTTTGACAGAATGCCTGTCATTAGACCGTAAACGCAACAAAGGTCGCCCGAGAAATCGTTGGCGGGATGCACTACGAAAATTTGGGGGAGGACACATGGACTCAGCCAGCACTCGATAGGCATGGCTAGATATTGCCGCAACCATACATTGGGTTTGTTTATTTGTGTTTTGCTTTTACCGCCCGGCTGCGCCGGCCTGTGTGAGAGGACAAACGAGGGAGAGGACAAACGAGAAAGGCTTAGAAAATAAAAATAAGTTTACTGACGTTTCAGGGAGAGGACTCCCTTTCTCTGAAGAAAGGGAGTCCTCTCCCTGAAACGTCAGTAAACTTATTTTTATTTTCTAAGTCTTTCTCGTTTGTCTGTCTCTGTCTCTACTAACCTTATTTTTTTCGCGCTCTGTGTGAGTTTTTATCTTTTCAGACTATATATATATATATATATATATAGGTAGGTTCTGGCAGTCTTGGTGCCAAAGGTAGCTTAACAGGGTTCAACGCTGGTCGACCACTCTTGACATGTCGTAGGCACTTGAGTCACGGCCCGGCGGTTTAAAAGAAGGTCCCCTTCACCCCGTGTAGTCCGAGTGGCGCTGGCTACCACCCCCAAGTACAGGGAACAAAAAATACCTAACATAAATACCCGAGAAACTGGTGGGGAAAGAGCCCCGCCGGTAGCGTAGTGGCTATCGCACCAGACCGGTATTCTGGAGGTCGTGGGTTCGGATCCCACCCAGCGGCCATTTTTCAACGAATTTCTTTCTGACTCAAAAAATTCTTCATCTCTTTCTATGACCCACCACAACCTCCCCTTTGCTTTCTGAGGTTTTCTTGATTGCGAACCCTTATATTCTGTCTTATTTTCATCGAGCCCCTCATTTCATCGAGCGCATTGTGTTGTCCCACTCGCTTGTCCCTTGTGTCCTAGCGCTTCAAGATTCCCGTTTTCTGATTCGCTATATATATATATACCATAAACCGTTAAGCTAATGAAGGTTAAATAGTAAAAAGGGGCGCAATAAAAAACAACTTTACTTCGAAGATATGACTTTAAATCGACGTTTCCGACGGGGACCGTCCTTTATCAAGAGTAATATCCGAGAGAATGGAAATGGTTTATATACAGTTCAAGCACTTGAAGTTCCGGGGGAGGTGAAAATACGTTTAAGATGGAAAGTGATGAGGAAGAGAGAAAAGGGTATTGAAACGTGAGACGGAAAGCCAGCACTAAAGAAGGACAAACTAGAAAACCAAAAATAAATGAGAGAGGGTGATAAAAAGAGGCGAGTAAGGGAAAATTAAACTGAGAGAGAAAGGCAGCGGTGAGTACACGCAAAATAAATAAGTTACAAAGCACCGGGAGGACTAGACAGACAGAAGCTGAGCAGCGATAGGGGGCGCATAATTGCGTGGTTGACAGGGGTGGCGAGTTGTTAATGCCCGCGGTCACGCTGGCCAACAATATGCAAGAGGTGTCATACGTGCACGCGCTTTGAAGATTCCGCGTGTGGGGGGCGCGTGTTTTTGTAGGCCCTACGTGTCCCAGAAACCTAGGAAGAAACAGGCCACCCCCAGTCGCGCCGGCGACAAGAGGGCTATTATGTCGGAAGGTCGAAGTGAGAGTGATGATGTCTGAGTAGGGAGACATGAGTCGCCTTGTATGCAGACGCCGCAAAAATACTAAGTCAACAGGGAGGAAAAGAAAGAGGAATGCATGTAAATAGGGAGAAGGGCAAAGCCAACAGATGCGCACACGCGCATGCAAGCAATAAACACGCACAGACGCCTTCTCATAGATAACCTCTCATAGGCGCCATGTATTTGCCCCCCTTTATCTCGAATTTTTCCGGGGGACTGGGGATATCTTGAAATGCCGACAAAGGACACCCGGCAAAGTTTGCTAAAGACAGGTGATAAGGTTTCCTACAACGCGCCGAACGCGGTTGTTAACTGAAAATGTACGCTGTACGATGTCGATGTTCCCACTGCCAGAATGCTGACCGACGTCTTCATCGTCGAGAGAGCTGTTGACGATGCAGGGGATGACGAAGATGAACAATAGCCCCGAGGAGTGCCTACAATGACACAAACAACAAAGATGCTGCAGCTGCCTCGCCGCAAGGTAGAATGCAGCCCTGGCGCACAACGATTCATGCGATCCATTCAGCAGCTCGAGAACGCTTTTCTGGGACCAGATGCGAATTCGAAACAGGCAATCATAACGCGGTTCTACCGCAATAGTAAAGATTCGTTTTTCCTGCAAACGTTTTTGCCTGTATTACAAAAAGGCCCCTGTGCCGCGGAGCTTTCGTTATCGGCATTATTTCTTCTTTCAGTGACCTGGCACCCAATTTTTAGAATTTAGCCTAACTCAGACTCCGCTTATTTCGAAATTTTTAGCGGAGTTTACGACTTAGAGTTACCCAGACTTCATTCTATTACGAGTAAAACCTAGTTAATTCGGATCTCAGAGGAGGGGGAAAATGTCCCAATTATTCGATTGTGGTATTATAAACGGAATAACAAAACTAACGTTTTCAATTCTTTTATTCCATACCTTTATTTTGAGAAGACGTCTGTGATGCTTGTTTGTTTTGTTTTTTTGCGGACAGCTGAGCAGAAACGACTAGTTTGCGGGCATGCGACAATCCCTCCACCGCAAGCTATTGCCTGGAACATCGTAGCAAAACTCCTCCAGCACCGGTCCAGCACAGCCGGCAAAAGGCTTGTCTATAACGCTCGAGCGGCGTGCTCCGGACTGCTCCGCAGACACGTAGTTGTCACGCCTGGTTTGAGATACGTAGAATGTGAGCATGCGTGGCCCTAGAAGCGCGATGGCTGTGTCCCTCCTCGCTGTTCCCGCCGCCTTGCCTTCGTCAACTTCGTTGATCGTAATAAGCGCTGCATGTATGCGCTGCGGGGCCGGGAAACAAAAGCGGAAATCACCCGCCTTAGCGCGCATTAGCTTGGGCGCACAGCTGTTCATTGCGTCCTCGTTCTGCCAATACGCTGCGTGAGTACTGCGTGCACCACTATCCGGTTTGCGCGCGGCTTTGCACGTCACTGCTGATGGGCTGACGCCACAATACTTAATGCACTGCGCAAGCGATCACCGACCGATATCTAGTCCCTATAGAACACCGGCAGCGATGCGTTTTCGACCATTGCTGTTTTCGCAATCTCGTGAACGAAAGCTCCTGCGTAAATTGCGTGGGGCGCCGCAGAAATTAAGCGTTACACATAGTTAAATGTAGCCAATGCTGTACTAACTATTGTTTCCCGGCCCGGCAGCGAAAGCAGCGCTTCTCACGCCGAAAGAAGGTACGGAAGCCAAGGCGACGAGCACAGGGACAAGAGAAACAGCCATTGCGCTGGTGCGGGTAGCGCATGCTCACAGTCTACCGGTCTCAAAACAGGCGTTATCACTAGGCGTCTCCCAGCAGTCCGCAGCACGCCGCTCGAGCTTTAGAGACAAGCCTTTTGCCGACTGTACGGGGCTCCTTTTGCGGTACGACACACCGGGCGTAGCACATCGCACGGGCCTTCGTCGGACGCCTCATCCCCACACAGAGGGCAGCGCTGGTGAACCCGCCATGGGTCAACTCACCGACTACGACAACGCAATTATGAATTGCAACGTAGTCTGAAAGCTGCACTTCGGAGGGAAGCAGGCCAACTAATGTCATGTCCTCCTCCTCCTCTTCTGGCGCCGAGGGCTCTGGCATGCGCTCCGGGCTTTCAGAAACCATCGGGCCTCATAAATACCGCCCCCATTGACTTGCCCCAGTGAATTTTGCGTCTAGTTAGTGAATGTTTGGTGTCATAGGGCAATGTACATTTTTGAAGGGAAGGTGTGGGAGTGACGAATTATTCGAATTCCCAAATTAACGGGGGCCGAATTGACCAGATGGCGTTCACTTGAGCAGCGTGCATTGTTGAAACACAGGACAGTATATCTGGTTTTAGGTGATTTTATTTCTGAGATTCACGAAACTTAATTGAAAGCGGAAAATGAAACGAAGCCCACGCACTATTTTGACTGGCGTGCTCAAAATCCACGTGCAGTGCAACACATGGCTGTCATATCCGAACAAGGTCAATATATTAGCCGGTCGGCTTGTCCTTCTGTCCCCACAGCAGCTCAGTTGCAAGTTCTCGCTTACTGGCGTTATCAGTGATCACTAGTAAATCGGTTTTGTTGAAGTTCCACCTGTCTGATTTTTAAACGTCGCAAGAAATGTTTGAAAGGGGAGTACGAAAACCATTCTAGTGTTAGTGCTGTTTCCAAGAAATAAATGACCCTAGTTTAGCAGAAAATTTCTAACAATAACGCGTTACATTTCATGCGCCTTGTCTGTCTCCACGTGTTTCTTCGGATCCCCGTTGTTTAGCGCCTCAAATAATTCAGTATATTCAGTATTCATTTCTTGCTACTTAAAGACGTGGCCATCAAGTCCCGTTTATCAAACCATATGTTTGCTATTTTAGAAAAGAGGCGATACCAAAATTAAAACTTGAACAAATTATTTCTGCATACGTTTGCCATAGGGAAGGGTAATATGCGACTACTTCCAGAGAAAGTTTCACCTTTCGCTTTGGTAACTGAATTACAAGGCCACTGTTTCTTTATTAGATCGCTCTGAGTTAACTTGTACGTTTACTTTTTTGCAAAGTGCAAAGGACGCCTCAGACAAATTCTGAAGGATTCTGGAGAAGTTTCGAAACGCAACACTTCTGGAATTAGGCGCAGAAAATTGAAAAAGCTACACACAATCGTCCAACAAGGAACTACCCACCGTGCAATCGTATAATGTGGGAGTGTCTTCTAGCTAAGGCTGCAAAGATCCTTCGAGAGAAGGCAGTCGCAATGTCCGCGAATTCACTTGCAGGAAGTGTTCACTACTGCTCAACCCACGTTTTATACCTGGAAATCCGCGATAAAGAAAGCAGGAAGCTGCGCACATAAAGCCTTAGATGCAGCCGTACGAGTCTTCAAGGCCTGATAGAGTGCGCAGTAGAAAGGTGTGTCCACAAGGCCGAAGCGAGTGCCGCACGCTTGCTAAACTACACGGAGCGCCAAGGCAAGCCTGTCCCGGGCACTTCACGACTCGGCGATGAGGCATAAGCACTCGTGAATAGCTCTATCTACGATAGCAGTCGTCCCAGGGCTTGGTGAAGGACAACGCCTGCTATCGCCGTAGAGTTTCTTAGTAAGTATGCTACAGAGGAAACTGTGACTCGTAGCCATGTCGTCATGGGGGCTCATGAGAAGACCTCCTTTTTGGCTTGGCATGACAATTGGATTCTTAAGCGATTTTAGGAATTTGCTTTCTTCACTATGCATAAACACGTTTACAAGCTACAAGGAAGCCGACATTCTTCCGTTTTGGTGGTAGCCGTTTGAGCCGTGTTCAGTGAAACCGCAGGCAATGCGTGATGGCACCTGACGTTGCTCACGCCCCAGTCAAAGGACGTATGACTGAGCGGGTAATATGGCGCCGCGAAATTTATAGAAGACGAAAAGAAGGAACAAAACGTACTTCGACGAAGACAAGATACGGCAGATACGGGCGATTGTATGCGTCCTATCTTGTCATCGTCCACGACTGTTTAACGCCACGTGTTCTTTTTTCTTGTTAAACTAGCTGGCGGTCGCGGTGCACCGGTTCACCACGAAGGCAACGTTTTCATAGGCACGCTCAAAAAACTTTCGAAACTCTTCAAATAACCTATTATTTGAGATAATGGTAATATTAATAAAATCACAGTCTGTAATCAGTTTCCTCCCCAAATATTAACATTGTTCGTAACTACAACCTTGGCCTGCGGAATAACCGGCACAACCGTTCCGGCAAAATAAGCTTTACTTCTTTTTTCCTTAGTTTTAAAACAGCCTGTTTTTATTTACCACTTCCATAATTGCACATGATTTTTCGCGATTTTGTGGCACTTTGTTTACATTTGCGGTCCCTAAAACGTTTCAATCCAGGCCAATGATGAAACTAAGGCGAGCGCGATGTATAATGGCGGTCCATGACGACACAGACGACCTTGATGTGAGCCGCATAGAGGATAGCGCCAGATTCCTCTCTAGTGTGTACTGTAAGAAACTCTATGGCTATCGCCGGCTACCCGCCAACGCATGTATGTGCATGACACAACATGTTTTTCTGAAAGATATCAGAATCGGTTAGTGCGGAGCAAATGAATATCACGCGTCCCTGACATTCTGAAACAAATCACTGTGTTTGCTATTTCACTGGTTCATTAAACGAAAAATATGTAATCTGTTGTGTCGACGAAACATGTATACATATATATTTTAAATATATATATCAAATAAATAAATAAATAAATAAATATATATATATATATATATATATATATATATATATATTTATAGGAACAAAGTTTTCCTGGACGCCGGTAGAATATACACAAAATTGGTTTCGACCACGGTAAAAAAAGAGCACAGATTTAATAACGTTTCGGCCGAGGGACCGGCCTTCGTCTGACGAAGGCCGGTTCCTCGGCCGAAACGTTATTAAATCTGTGCTCTTTTTTTACCGTGGTCGAAACCATTTTTGTGTATATATATATATATATATATATATATATATATATATATATATATATATATATATATATATATATATATATAAGATAAACGGTTAGGCTATTGAAGGTTAAATAGTAAAAAGTAAAAAGGGGCGCAATAAAAAACGTAATAAGTTTAATGCGAAAACAAAACTTTACATCGACGTTTCGGACGGGGACCGTCCTTTATCAAGAGTAATATTTTACAGAATGGAAGCGGTTTATATACAGATCAAGCACTTGAGGTTCCGGTTGAAGTTCCGGGGCGAACACGCTTTTCTCTCTTCCTCCTCACTTCCAATCCTAAACGTATGTCACCGCCCCGGAACCTCAAGTGCTTGATCTGTATATAAACCGCTTCCATTCTGTAAAATATTACTCTTGATAAAGGACGGTCCCCATCCGAAACGTCGATGTAAAGTTTTGTTTTCGAAGTAAACTTGTTACGTTTTTTATTGCGCCCCTTTTTACTATATATATATATATATATATATATATATATATATATATATATATATATATATATATGGACAGAAAATAAGGGTTGGCCGTCAAGAAAACCTTGGAAAGCAAAGGGGAGGTTGTGGTGGGTCACAGAAACAGATGAAAACTTTTTTGACTCAGCAAGAAATTCTTTGAAAAATGCCCGCTGGGTGGGATCCGAACCCACGACCTCCAGAATACCGGACTGGTGCGATAACCATTACGATACCGGCGGGGCTGTTTCCATACCAGTTTCTCGGGTATTTATGTTTCCTGTACTTGGGGGTGGTAGCCAGGGCCACTCGGACTACACGGGGTGAAGGGAACCTTCTTTAGACCCCCGTGCCGTGACTCGAGTGCCTACGACCTATCATGAGTGGTCGACCAGCGTTGAACCCTCTTAAGCTACCTTTGGCTCCAAGACTGCCAGAACAGAGGCCTTCGCTAAGCATGTAGCGAATCAGAAAATCAGAAATGAGTGGCTCGGTGAAATAACACTGAAAATAAGGGTTGGCAGTCAAGAAAACCTTGGAAAGCAAAGGGAAGGTGGTGGTGGGTCATAGAAACAGATGAATTTTTTTTAGTCAGAAAAAAAGAACGAAAAGAAAGGAAGAAAGAAAGCCGGTAGCGTAGTGGTTATCGCACCAGACAAGTATTCTGGAGGTCGTGAGTTCGGATCCCACCCGGCGGGCATTTTTTCACCAATTTCTTTCTGACTAAAAAAAAATATTTCATCTGTTTCCATGACCCACAACAACTTCCCCTTTGCTTTCGAAGGTTTTCTTGACTGCCAACCCTTATTTTCTGTCTTATTTCACCGAGCCCCTCATTTCCCATTTTCTGATTAGCTACATGCTTAGCGAGAACCTCTGTTCTGGCAGTCTTGGTGCCAAAGGTAGCTTCAGAGGGTTCAACGCTGGTAGACCAATCTCGACATGTCGTAGGCACTCGAGTCACGGCCCGGAGGTTTAAAAGAAGGTCCCCTCCACCCCGTGTAGTCCGAGTGGCGCTGGCTACCACCCCCAAGAACAGGAAACAAAACATACCTTGACATAAATACCCGAGAAACTCGTGGGGAAACAGCCCCGCCGGTAGCGTAGTGGTTATCGCACCAAACCGGTATTCTGGAGGTTGTGGGTTCGGATCCCACCCGGCTGGCATTTTTTGACCAATTTCTTTCTGACTCAAAAAAAATTTCACCTGTTTCTAAGACCCACCAAACTTCCCCTTTGCTTTCCAAGGTTTTCTTGACTGCCAACCCTTATTCTCTGTCTTATTTCACCGAGCCCCTCATTTCCCATTTTCTGATTCGCTACATGCTTAGCGAGGGCCTCTGTTCTGGCAGTCTTGGTGCCAAAGGTAGCTTAAGAGGGTTCAACGCTGGTCGACCACTCTCGACATGTCGTACGCACTCGAGTCACGGCCCGGGGGTTTAAAAGAAGGTCCTCTTCACCCCGTGTAGTCCAAGTGGCGCTGGGCACCACCCCCAAGTACAGGAAACAAAAAATACCTTAACATAAATACCCGAGAAACTGTTGGGGAAACAGCCCCGCCGGTGGCGTAGTGGTTATCGCACCAGACCGGTATTCTGGAGGTCGTGGGTTCGGATCGCACCCGGCGGGCATTTTTTCACTAATTTCTTTCTGACTCAAAAAAATTCATCTGCTTTTATGACCCACCACAACCTCCCCTTTGCTTTCAAAGGTTTTCTGACTGCCAACCCTTGATTTTTGTCTTATTTCACCGAGCCCCTAATTTCCCATTTTCAGATTCGCTATATATATATATATATATATATATATATATATATATATATATATATATATATATATATATATATATATATATATATATATATATATATATTTATATATATATCGCCCTCCGTGCAAATGGAACCAATCTGGCGACTAAGGGGTCGACACCAACGGGTCGTAGCACGGTGTTAGTCCATCAACGTGGACTGTTTCATGGACGCGGCGGCGAAGATCGGACAGCGTGGCGGGGTCAACAAAATAGTTCACTGGCGAAGTGGGTGCGATCAGCTTGTATGGACCTTGGGATTTGGCCACCAATTTTGGGAGAGACCGGGTGTTGGTCAGGGCCCCCAAAGCCATACTTGCGAACCGAGATCGAAATTTTAGTGTTGGTGGAGTTGTCTCGACGACGGTTCTGGCGCTGTTGGTCTGCAGTTGTAAAAGAACGGAGGAGTTGTCGACATTCCTTGGCGTGCTGCGCCATTTGTGAAATCAGTGTGTATTCTGTGGCATTACGGTTGTAAGGGAATATGGTATGCCGACCTCAAGTTAGTTAACGTACGGAGAGCAACAAATAAACGGGGAAATCCCGTCGTCGCCTTCGTGGACGTATTGTAGGCGTACGTTTGAAACGGAAGCACGGGGTCCCAATTGGAGTGATCTGAGGACACACACATTGAAATCATATCGCACATGGTGCGGTTGAATCATTGCGTGAGCCGATTGGTCTGTGGGTGGTATGATGGGCCTGTCCGATGAATCACGTGACATTCGTCGAATAGCGTTTTCACAACCTCCCATAACAAGAACCGTCCTCGATCACTCAGGAGCTCCCGAGGCTCCCCGTGCAGAAGTATAAAGCGATGTAGTACAAAAGTGACGACGTCACGACCCATGGATGCGGGCAGTGCAGCGGTTTCGGCATACCTTGTCAGGTGGTCAACGGCAACAATTATTGTTCTGTTGCCGGAAGCAGTAGAAGTCAGTGGCCCGTATAGATCGATGCCAACGCGGTCAAAGTGGTTTGCCGGGCATGGTAGTGGTTGCAGTGGAGCGGTCGAGCGAGTAGGAGGCGATTTGCCGCGTTGGCATTCCGGGAGTGAGCGAATGTACTCCAGTTCGAAGTTGTACATTTCACGCCAATAATAACGTAGCCGGAGTCGCTCGTATGTGTTTATGACGCCACCATGAGCGCAACTGGGGTCGTCATGAAATTAATCGCATATATCTGCATGCAAATGGCGTGGAATAACCAGAAACCACCTGCGAACGTCCGAGAAATGATTTCTACCGTAAAGCAGGTCGTAGAGAAGTTGAAAGTGAGAATCTCGCCATCGCAGGACCCTTGATACACCGGTAGGTGACTCACCGGAGGTGGTTTGTGAGTTTGCAGTCCGCCTGTGCGGACATATTTTTTGCGCTCTAACAACAGCGTGTTTCTGCAGTGAAGGACATCGGAACGACAGAGACAGCGGAGGACAGCCGAAGTTGAGTATTTAACTGCAGGGTTCTTTCTCGTTGTGTCTGGTTTATAGCCGAGATGACCAACACGCGTAGAAAGCTGGTACAGTGTGGTAGCTGTCCGGGGCAAGTAGATGCAGATGAGGTTCAGCAGGATGGCGCCGAGGGAGACGGAGGGGCAGGTAGTTACGCGTCGTTTATGCTTAGTGGTGTCGCGGCTAGGGGGATAACTTTGGTTTAGCTAAGCGGGTCGCAGAACTGGTGGCAGCTCTAAGTAACGAACGCGAGGAAAGGAAAGCCGTTGAGGAAGATTTAGAAGCAGCTGAGAGGAAGCTAGAAAGGATCGTCATTTCGCCAAAAATGACGAACACCTCGGCCCATGCAGCGGAACGGAGGCATGCACCGAGGTGCCCTCCGGGGCGAAAGATACGAAGGGCAACAGCTACTCCCACGTTTTGCAAGGTAGGCCAACAAAACCAGTCGATAAGCTGGGTACCAGTAAAGAGCAGCATGGGGCAGATGATAGCGTGGCAATCACTGCAAGAGATGCTGGCAAGAACAGGAGCAGTGTTGCCACAGTGGAAATGGTAGAGGGGATAAGCATGTGAAGGTGGGGTGTTTCCCTGGTCAAACGATGCGGACGGTGATGACATAAGCGAAGGGGCAGCTAGCCTTGTCCAGTAAAGGTAGAAACCTTGTGGTAACTGTCGCTGTGCTCAACGATGTTCTTAAGGGAAAGGAAGTAAAACTTCGCCAGGAGATAGCAGAAGGGGCAAACAATCGTCGGGCGAGAGCCCCAAATATGCTCATTGCAGTTATCACCATGCCGGAGTTGACAAAGCAGGGTGTGCACGCCGAACGGGCAGTACTCGCTGTTTACAGCGAGAAGAAGAGACGTAGCAGGGAACTTGCGTTTGAAGTGATAGACGTGAACTGGGTAGTGGGCAGCATTGGGCATAGGGAACCGTTTCAGTGGGACGAGATTCATTTCAGCCCCAGGCTAGAAAACAAGGTGCGGTGGGGCTTAGGAGGGACAGCAGTAGCTTTTTTAGGGGGCCCCGCGGAACTAAGGAAGGCAAACTAGGCGACAAAGAGGAAGCGAGGGACGTATGCACACTCAACGCTGGGAGACAGCCAGGCCTAGAGCTACCCGAAGAACCCATACACATAGCTGAGAACACAGACAGAGGGGATTTCAGTAAAAAGAATACAGCCAACAATTCTGTAAGAGACAAAAATATACCCCGTAAGCCGAAATCGGAATGGCAAAACAACTGCGATAGATATTTATCAGCTACATAAATATGCAGGGAGGCAGAAAGCTGATAAGTGTGTAGAAATTCATCAACTTCGACGGGAAGAAATAAACGTGTACCCTTTAGGCGAGACTCACCTCCGAGACATAGAAGCACCACTTGTCATAGTCAATTGTGTCTGGGAAGGATGCAACGGGACCACAAAAATTAAGAGAGGGTGAGGCATTGGCATGCTTATTAAACAAGGGACCGAATGGCACAGAGGGCATGAAAGCCGTAAGTTAGAGGCACCATAGCCAGTAAAAATACGGGGTTAGGATGTGTGTACCTGTGGATTGGAATCAGAGCTAGGGAGGAAAATGAGGAAATGGTAAACTGTTTGAGACGAGATATAAACGAGTGTAAATATTCGGGTAAAATATTATTAGTTGGTAATATGAATGCCCGCATAGAAGTTTTGGATGGGTACTCAGATCATAACGGCTCTCTAGTGATAGATATATGTCTGGAAAACCGGCTCGTAGTAGTAAACACAGAAAACAAGTGTGACGGACAAATTACGTGGGAAAGTGGAGACAGTCCAACATAGACTATAGCCTAGTCTCCGAAATAGTATACGAAAGGTTGCGGGAAATGAGGATAGACGACAACGGAACTGACAGCTTACGCAGCGACCACAAGTGGCTTGCCTTGCCTTGTAGAGGCGCAACCAGGACATATTTATTAAGCGGTACAACCCGAGGAACTAACCTGAACGATGAACAATTGAAGATTATAGCTGATATGATGGAAGATGAAATCAATGAGTGCACAGACAAAGATTGGGACTATGCCGGAAAGATCGCGTTCATAAAGTATAAGGTTAATGAAGCCTAGAAACGAAATCGGTGGAAAGGGAAGAGAAATCCGAGAAGCTGACATAATAAGGAAATAAAAGAGGCTATTGACCAGCGAAAAAAGGCGTCGAGAGAACATAGAGAGGCAAAAAGTACTGCTATGCAACCGGACGTAGTGAAGGAAAAATGGGATATCTACCGCGATAAGAAACGAGAGGTGCCAAAAATGGTGCAAGCAAAGATCAAGCAGATCAGCTAACAATGGATGGCAAAAATACGGAAGAAGAACGAAAAGGCATCCAAGAAGTTTTGGAACCTTGTAAAATTACTAAACTCGAGACACAATATCCATAAAAAATTCTTGATTAGTGAGGAGGGGAGACATTAGCACGAGAGCAGGCGTTACAGCATATTCATCGAGTGATTAGTGAGCAGTTTAGGGAAATAGAGGTAGGGAAGCCTGCACTGATAACATGAGCGCCATAGAACATTGCGGAAAGGGAATTAAGTTTGAGCAACGTTGATTAGAAAAAAGCAGAGCAAAAGGTTTTCCCCAAAAAAACGTTAGGCCCAGCTGATAAGCGTGCCTGGACCTAGAAGTGAGTCATCGATGGTGAGGGCAACAGAAAAGGTTATACAAAGCAAAGCAATACCGGAGGATTGGTTAAAAAGCAGGATGAATTTATTATACAAACGCAGAGGCACCAAAGCCAGTATTGATTCATACAGACCACTCACAGTAACGTCAGTGGCGTATAGATTTCTAATGCAGGCGATAAAATCAGCAATTCAACCATGAACGGAATAAAATGAAATCCATCGGGAACTCCACAATGGATGTAGACACGACCGGCGATTTGGTGATAATTCATTCGTGATAAAACAGCGCACTGACATTGCAAAACCGCAGAAAACACCATTATGGAACACGTTCTTGGACATTAAAGGGACATATGAAAACGTAAGCAGAAAATTGCTGAGGAGAATACTGAAACTGCATGATTAGATGACGAGTTTACACAGTTCCTTATAGCGATCTATAATGATAATAGAGTGCATCTGATATGGGAAGGGCAGAAATTCGCACAGCAGGCGAACAGCCACCGGGGACTGAAACAAGGATGCCCTTGGAGCCCAATAGTGTGTATTCTTTACATGGCAGGGTTATAAACGAAACTACTAGAAGAAAGTCAATTAGGTCTCAATCTAACCCATATGTTGCAAGGCGAAGTGGTGCAACACCGTATTGGGGGAATGTTATACGCAGACGACATTGTGCTTTTAGCTGATAACCAGACCGATATGCAACGGCTCACAAATGTGAGCGGTCACGAAGCCACCGACGTCGGGTTAAGTAAGTTTTAGCACACAAAAATCTGGAATAAAGGTTTTAAGTTACACTTGGGCTGGTGGAGTGTCAATCCAGCATGCCGAATTACCCAGAGTCTAGGAACATAAATATTTACCCGCCGCTGTGGCTCAGTGGCTAAGGCGTTGTGTTCCTGAGCACAAGGACGCGGGTTCGATTCCCGCTCGCGGCGGGAACTTTTCTGATGGAGGCGAAAAGCAAAAACGCCCGTGTGTACGAGATTTCGGCGCCGTTGAATATCCCCAGGTGGTGAGAATTAATCCGGAGTCCTCCACTACTACGCGTCTTATCGCCTGCATTGCATCGGTGCGTTAAGCCCAACAATCAATCAGTCAATCAATATAGATATTTGGGGGAGTGGAAAAATGTGGGGGATAACTTCTTGAGAAGTCACAAGGAGCAACATTGATATAACGCGGCAGGAATTATTCCTACGAACATCGCATTTAAGAGCACCATTTCTCCAAAAACGAGGGAGTGCAGTACACCATATTCTCATGTGAATTTCTTTCTTTTTTTTTGTTCTTGTAATTGATGATCTATGATATTTTGTTCGCAGGGCATATTGCAGCCCAACTTTCTCTCTACACGCTCCTTTAAAAGCATGTTGCAATAATCTCTATTTGTTCAAAAGTGTCGCGAACTGGGCCAGTTGGTACAGATTCAGAGTGGTGGAACTCCAATGAAGAGTGGTCCTCCTGTCGAAACGTCAGACCGTTCTTTCTCGAGCGATACATATATATATATATATATATCTATATATATATATATATATATATATATATATATATGATATAGAAGTCAAACAGAAAAACATAACATTTCTTCTAACATTTCGACCGGGGGCCAGTCTTTTTCAAAGATACAAATAGTGCATAGTGCAGATCAGTTAGCTTAAATACACATATATATATATATATATATATATATATATATATATACAGTCTAGTCCACTTATAACGATATCCAAGTGCCAAGAAAATCCCATCGTTATAACCGATAATCGTTATAAGCGGGTCGAGAAAAAAAAAAGCCACAAGAGAGATCAAAACATTTTATTAGCATGCAAGTGAGGTAGTGCAACTACTCGTTTGCAGAAAAGCCATAGTCAGTCAGCTTTGACTGCTTCACGCGAAGCTGACGCACATCTTTTTCGAGAGCATCTAATTGCTCCAGGCAATTAGATGCTCGCCGCAGCGCCGCAGGCGAATCGGCCATGACGTCCGAACGTTCAGTCCGACTCCGCAGTGAAACTGGTGAAACGTTGAACGGAGGCAGATGCGGAGAAAAAAAAGCACTCAGTTCGGCGCGCAGAAAAGGCGAGGGAAACTTCCGAGCTGCGAGCAGTGCGAGCCGAACTGGCCGAACCAGCCGAACGTTGGTTCGGCCGGACACGCGGACGAGGCCAAAGCAGCGGCTCCGGGAGGGGAGTCGGGAAGAAAAGCTGCTCCTCCTCTCGCTTGGCGCAGTCGACTCGTTTTCTGAGGGGTGGACGGGATGCAAGGCGCGTCGCGTGCTGTCGGCGCCGAGTGCCGGCGCCAGCGCCGGCGGCAGCTCGCATTTTCGGCGCGCGCGGTAAGCGGATTCAATCGCTATATCCAATATCGGGGCTTGGGAGCATCGTAATAAGCGGGTTATTTTACCATAGAAAGCCTACAAAATTGGACGGTGCAATCGTTGTCCATCGTTATATCCGATATATCGTTATAAGCGGTATCGTTATAAGTGGATTCGACTGTATATATATATATATATATATATATATTGTGTATATATATATATACACAAAGATAGGTCAGCAGTCTACAACGCCAAAGGAGGCATAGGGGTGTGGTTAGGCTCTTTTCTTTTTCACTACGGTTAATGAAGTAAACATTTTTTTTCTTAATATACAGAAGAAAGAAAGAAAGAAAAACACGCGCCCAGAGTGGGGACCGAACCCACGCCTTTCGATTACATGTCGAATGCCTTACCAATTCGGCTATCTGGGCGACTGTGTTCTCCTTCACTTTCTGGACTATTTATATTTACTAGAAGTGTATCTGACGCTTGAGGGTGGTAGCCAGCGCCACTCTGACTACACGGGGAGAAGGGGACCTTCTTTTCAACCCCCGGGGCGTGACTCTAAGGTCTACAGCCTGTCATGAGCGGGTAACTGGCGGGAAGTCCTCGCTCGGGAAGTCCTGCGCGCTCCGTAATTGGTGTAAGAGTAGTCAGCGGGAAGGCAAAAGGGGCAAAAAAAAGGGGGGGTGAACAGAGATGGACGTAAGATGGCGCCACCGGCATGGATCTTCGATCCGGTCAAACTGCAAGGCCGCATGCATGCACGGCCCGCCCATTCGACACATGTTCCCCGCGCCATACTCGGAATTTCCTGTCCCATTTTCGGTTTTGTTTTACTCCTGGTTAAACCTACAGCAGCTTTCGTCTTGGTGCCACTTCGGCGAAACCGATTGGTGTAGCAAAGCTTTGCCGCGCGGCCAGCGAGCCGCGGGACAAGTAACACTACGATTTGGTTTCGTTTGCGGCGCATTCTTCGGCCGTTTGTCTGTCAACGGCTGCGGTGCGGCGGTCATAATTCAGGCCACTGGGCGTCGACGGGCCCGCGGGCCGCGCTCACAGCTGTTCAAGGTCACTCATGAGACGGGTGGTTGCCGAACGGGCGGGGAAGGGTGGGGAAGTGGGGGGGTAGGCAGGTAGGGCGTTTCATCACGATTGTTTTGCTTGACTTAGTCCCTAAAACGGGGTTTCCTTTTTTCATTCTTGCTTTCTCTTTTTAGGTTGTATGCACGATCCCGGTTCCGCGCTCACCCCCCTCCATAACCCGCAAGGCCCCGATATTTGCGTCTAAGGCGCAGCTTTTTGCCGTGAGAATGAGAGGCGGCCCGGATCCTAATTGACGCCATGGGTGAATGCCTGGAATTTATGTATAAAGTAGGACTCCCCCTGCTCGCGTTCGAGGGAAGAGCGGAAGCCGGACTGCAGGAGAGTATTCTGATATGCTCAATGGAATGGCGGGGCAGGCGCATGCGTTCGGGAAATGTTAGAACCGGCTGTGAGGTAAGCTGGTATTTGTGGTTGTTGAATCTGAGACGGAATGCATTCTCGGTCTGGCCAATATAGTCCTTGCCACGCATTTCGCAGTGCAGTCTGTATACGATGTTACTGGAATCACAGTCGAGGCTTTCTTTTATTCGGAAGGAAAATTTGGAAAAGTTAGATTTTGCCTTGTCTGTTGGGGTGATGAGGGGACAGATTTTGCAGCGCGTTTTCCCGCATGGGCGGAAGCCTGAGTGTTGTTTCGGGACTCCAATTTTAGCCTTAACAAGCATATCTCTTAAGTTCTTGTCTTTACGATACACTACACGGGGTGGTTCGGGGAAGATAGCTGACAGGTACTGACTTTGATCATTTTGAAATGCCTGCTCAGTATGTTGTTTACTCGTGGCATGTTCGCACCGTATGTTAGTACCAGGTTGGTCTGGGGTGTTTCCATTTTATGTTAGCTGGCTTTTGACAATGCTGACTGGCGGTCTGTTCGGTGGGCCCGGTTGATTGCGTCATCAATTATATTTTCTGGGTAATTTTGATTCAGAAGGATGTTCTTTAGATTTTGCGAGTTTCTGTCAATTTCTTGGACATCAGAACAGATTCAGCGGTATCTGTATGCCTGCGAGTATGGTATTCCAACTTTGCAATGTCATGGGTGGTTGCTATCAAAATGCAGGTACTGTTGGCGATCCGTGGGTTTTTTGTAGACGATGGTAGCGAAGGATTTGCCATGTACCTGAAGGTTTCATCGAAAAAGTTGATACTAGTATCTTGAGATATGTCATGGGTGAACTTGATTGATTGATGGAGGCTGTTCAATTTTGAGATGAAGTCGAGAAGGCTTGCTTTGTCGTGGTTCCATATCATGAATTTCTTAGAAAACGCCTGTAATACACTGATTTCTTTTGTTGCTTCGCAATGAAAGGAGTTTCCATTGATGTCATAAATATATTGGCTTAATTTGTAGCCATCTTGTTTCCCATCGCCGTACCACTGATCTGAAGAAAATTCTTCTCGTTGAATCTGAAGTGAATATAATATAGTACGATGGTTAGAAGCGTTGCGAGAGTTTCGCTCTCTATGTCTATTGATGGGTTGTTTAAGCAAGTAAATGCTGCCACGGTCGCGGCGATGCCTTCCGAGTACCGAATATTTGTGTACTATGAACACACGTCCAGCGTCACCATAAAACACCCTGGGGAGATTACGGTACCAGCAATTTCCTGTAGAAAATGGCTAGTATCTTTGATGTAGGATGGGAACGTAGGGGGGATGTCCTTAATTATGTGAATAATGAAACTTGAAATTTTTTCTGTCCCCGTCCCGTTACTAGATACAATGGGTCTGCCCGGATGGTTATTCTTATGTATTTTGGGTAGCAAGTAAAATCGACCAGGGACAGGATGTTCCGGTGACATAACTTTAACCATCGCGGCAGTTATATTACCTTCCGCGACAGGAGATTTGAGGGTGTTGTGAATTTCACTTTCATAGAATTTTGTGGGGTCATTTGGTAGCTCATTATAGAATTGTCTGTCGCTTAGTTTCCGGATTCCCTCTTCCAAGGATTCAGACCTGTGAAGTATAACAATGGCTCCCCCCTTGTCCGCTGGTTTGATAATTATGCTGGTGTCCGCTTGAAGGGAATTTAAAGCTGCTGGCTCTTCTACTGACAGATTGTTGCGCACGGGTGGCTTCTGTGCATTGGCCCCGATTACATCCTTCTGTACAGCCGCTATATACATATCTAAGTGCTGGTATCGTCGGTCTTTTTCTGACCAGGATTTGTTTGACGCACCAGGCAGTTGTGTTTTCTTGTTGGGGCGGTCATTGAAGTATTCCCGGAGACGCAGATTACTTGCGAATGTGTCCAGATCCTGATATAGTTGGAACTCATTGAAATTTCCGTAGGCTGGGCAAAATCTCAAACCTTTTGAGAGAAGCGTGCATGACTAACTCTTGTTTTTGATTTTGTGTTTGCTTGTGTGCTTCTTGTTATCGTGTTTTCGTGCTGCCTTTTCGTCCGTGTTCTTTCGCCTGCCCTCACCTTCCACCTTCCTAGCCAATCTGAATGCCTCACTTGCTCAAACTGTTTCAAACACCCCTCTCCCGCGACCTCTCCTGGAGGGATGAGGGAAGTGACCCTCCCTCACAGAAATGTTTGTTTAAAGGCGAAATGTGAGAAATGTAAATACGGCCATGCTCTGCCGGGGAGGGGTACTGGGGCCCTGGATTTTCTACATAGATCATGGGTTCCTGACACTTCCCCCTTGGCGCTTCTTCGCCGCCGACGGGCTGCACACGAGTTTGGAGGGCGTCGTGGTCCTGGCGCAACACTTTATTAAGGAACGCCTGCGCTATCATCGCCCGCGTTTGGCCTCCATGCCTCGACTCACAGAGGAAACGGACACCCATGGACTCCCAAGGACTCCCCCTGCCGGGCTGCCCCGCTGTCCTCCGTGCCCACCGTGCCCTCTGTGTCCATAACATCCGCCCCGTCCCACGCCTTCCCGAGCCCCGCCGGTCCCAGAACGCCGCTACATGACACGCCTGGCATCGCAGGCGGCGTCGCAACCACGTCGGGAGGCTGAGAATTGACTTGCAGATGAGACCGGTACGGCTTGCCCTGATCATACATTGTCCCCCACCTTTTGTCAATTAGGAAATTAATCGACAAGCATGTTCGCTTTGATTTGCATGCTGCTTATTTGGAAACATACGTCAACCAGAACGCCGCACCAAAAGGCCTTCGTCTGGCCTGCACACCCTCGGTGTGCACATTTAATCTGGAGGAAATTACGAAATGGGAGAAAGTGCTGTCCGATGCGTCGGTGGGTCTTACGGAGATTGTTTCGCAGCACAGCCGAAGACAGCCCACGGAGCTTCTAAATGCCAAAATTCAAGAGAGCTCCAAATGGAATCTATCCGAGTTAGAATGCAATGAACTTAAAAATTTTGAGACGACAAAGAGGAAAGAAATATCACTACAAAAGACCAAGAAATTGCAACGCGATTACATTTCCCCCCAGTTTTTAGTCAACCCCGTGCAACCAACCCATCCCGTAGGAGTCACCCCAGGTCCCGATGCTACATCTCGGCCGTGAACACACAACAAACGAACGTGGTAAATCTGTCCAGCAAAACATTATCCCCGGCTCAAGAAAAACTTCTCTCAATACGTTTGACATTTTACCTAGCCTCCGGAAATTTCAATCAGTTCCAACTTTATCAGGGTCTGGACACATTCGCACGTAACCTTCGTCTCCGGGAATACTTCAATGACCGCCCCAACAAGAAAACACAACTGCCTGGTGAGTCAAACAAATCCTGGTCACCAAACGACCGACGAGACCAGCACTTACATATGTATATAGCGGCAGTACAGAAGGATGTAATCCGGGCATATGCACAGCACCAACCCGTGCGCAAAAATCTGTCAGTAGAAGAGCCAGCAGCTTTAAATTCCCTTCAAGCGGACCCCAGCATAATTATGAAACCAGCGTACAAGGGGGGGGAGCCATTGTTATACTTGACAGGTCTGAATCCTTGGAAGAGGGAATCCGGAAACTAAGCGACTGACAATTCTATAATGAGCTACCAAATGACCCCACAAAATTCTATGAAAGTGAAATTCACAACACCCTCAAATCTCCTGTCGCGGAAGGTAATATAACTGCCGCGATGGTTAAAGTTATGTCACCGGAAAATCCTGTCCCTGGTCGATTTTACTTGCTACCCAAAATACATAAGAGTAACCACCCGGGCAGACCCATTGTATCCAGTAACGGGACGGGGACAGAAAAAATTTCAAGTTTCATTAATCACATAATTAAGGACATGCCCCGACGTTACTGTCCTACATCAAAGATACCAGCCATTTTCTACAGGAAATTGCTGGTATCGTAATCTCCCCAGGGTGTTTTCTGGTGACGCTGGACGTGTGTTCATTGTACACAAATATTCCCCACTGAGAAGGCATCGCCGCGCCGTGGCAGCATTTACTGACTTAAACAACCCATCAATAGACATAGAGAGCGAATCTCTCCCAACGCTTCTAACCATCGTGCTAAATTATAATCACTTCGAATTCAACAAAAAGCATTTTCCTCAGATCAGTGGCATTACGATGGGAACCAAGATGGCTCCAAATTACGCCAATATATTTAAGGCATCATTGGAAACTGCTTTCATTGGGAAGCAACAAAAGAAACCACTGTTTTACAGGCGTTTTCTAAGAAATTCATGATATGGAACCACGACAAAACAAGCCTTCTCGACTTCATTTAAAAATTGAACAGCCTCCATCAATCAATCAAGTTAACCCACGACATATCTCGAGATACTATCAACTTTTTCGATGTAACCCTTCAGGTACATGGTAACTCCCTCGCTACACCGTCTAAAAAAACCCACGGATCGCCAACGGTACCTGCATTTTGATAGCAACCACCCACGACATTGCAAAGTTGGAATACCATACTCGCAGGCATACAGATACCGCCGAATCTGTTTTGATGTCCGAGAATTTGACAGAAACTCGCAAAATCTAAAGAACTTCCTCCTGAATCAAAATTACCCAGAAAATATAATTGATGACGCAATCAACCGGGCCCGCCGAACAGACTGCCAGCCAGCATTGTCAAAAGCCAACTCACAAAAAATGGATACACCCCAGACCAACCTGATACTAACATACGGTGCGAACATGCCACGAGTAAACAACATACTGAGCAGGCATTTCAACATGATCAGACAAAGTGAGCACCTGTCAGCTATCTTCCCCGAACCACCCCGTGTAGTGTATCGTAAAGACAAGAACTTAAGAGATATGCTTGTTAAGGCTAAAATTGGAGTCACGAAACAATACTCAGGCTGCCGCCCATACGGGAAAACGCGCTGCAAAATCTGTCCCCTCATCACCCCAACAGACAAGGCAAAATCTAACTTTTCCAAATTTTCTTTCCGAATAAAAGAAAGCCTCGACTGTGATTCCACTAACGACGTATACAGACTGCACTGCGAAATGTGTGGCAAGGACTATATTGGCCAGACCGAGAATGCATTCCGTCTCAGATTCAACAACCACCAATACCACGTCACCTCACAGCCGAATCTACCATTTTCCAAACATACGCGCCAGCCGGAACATTCCATTGAGCATATCAGAATACTCTCCTGCAGTCCGGCTTCCGCTCTTCCCTCGAACGCGAGCAGAGGGAGTCTTACTTTATACATAAATTGCAGGCATTCACGCATGGCATCAATGAGGATCCGGGCCGCTTCTCATTCTTGCGGCAAAAAGCCGCGCCTTAGACGCAAATATCGGGGCCTTGCGGGTGATGGAGGGGGTGAGCGCGGAACCGGGATCGGGCATACAACATAAAAAAAGAAAGCAAGAAGGAAAAAAGGAAACCCCGATTTAGGGACTAAGTCAAGCAAAAGAAACGTGATAAAACGCCCTCCCCCCGCACCCCCCTCTTCCCCGCACGTTCGGCAACCACCCGTCTCATCAGTGACCTTGAACAGCTGTGAGCGCGCCCCGCGGGACCGCCGACGCACAGTGGCCTGAATTATGACCGCCGCCCTGCAGCCGACAAACGGCCGAAGAATGCGCCGCCAACGAAACCAAATCGTAGTGTTACTTGTCCCGCGGCTCGCTGGCCGCGCGGCAAAGCTTTGCCCGGTTTCGTCGAAGTGGCGCCAAGACGAGAGCTGCTGCAGGTTTAACCAGGAATAAATCAAAACTGAAAATGGTACAAGAAATTACAAATATGGCGCGAGGACCATGTGTCGACTCGGCGGGCCGTGCATGCTTGCGGCCTAGCAGTTTGACCGAATCGAAGATCTAGGCCTGTGCGGCCATCTTACGTCCGTCTCCCTTCAACCCCCCCTTGTTTTGCCCCCTTTTCCCTTCCCGCTGACTACTCTTACACCATTTACGGAGCGCGCAGGACTCACTCTTGTTTTTGATTTTCTGTTTGCTTGTGTGCTTCTTGTTATCGTGCTTTCGTGCTGCCTTTTCGTCCGTATTCTTTCCCCTTCCCTCACCTTCCACCTTCCTAGCCAATCGGAATGCCTCACTTGCTCAAACTGTTTGAAACACCCCTGTCCCACGACCTCTCCTGGAGGGATGAGGGAAGTGACCCTCCCTCACATAAATATTTGTATAAAGGGGAAATGTGAGAAATTAAAATACAGCCATGAAGAAGAAGTTTCTAACTCCGAAACTGTTGGCAACAAAAAACGGGAAACGTGTCAGTCGACTTCTTTCACTATTTTTACACTTGCCCATCGAACCTCATGGTCTCTCTCTCTCTCTCTCTCTCTCTCTATATATATATATATATATATATATATATATATAGGAAATGAGGGGCTCGTTGAAAATAACACAGAAATAAGGGTTGGCAGTCGAGAAAACCTCGGAAAGCAAAGGGGAGGATGTGGTAGATCATTGAAACAGATTAAGAGTTTGGAAAGAAAGAAAGAAAGTGAAGAAAAAATGCCCGCCAGGTGGGATCCGAACCCACGACCTCCAGAATACCGGTCTGGTGCGATAACCACTACGCTACCGGCGGGGCGATTTTCCCATTCACTTTCTGGGGTATTTATGTTAGGTAGATTTGTTTCCTGTGCTTGGGGGTGGTAGCCAGCGCCATTCGGACTAATCGGGGTGAAGGGGACCTTCTTTTTAACCCCCGGGTCGTGACTCGAGTGTCTACGACATGTCCAGAGTGGTCGACCAGCTTTGAACCCTCTTAAGCTCCCTTTGGCAACAAGACTGCCAGAACAGAGGCCCTCGCTATGCATGTAGCGAATCAGAATAGGAAATGAGGGGCTCGTTGAAAATAACACAGAAATAAGGGTTGGCAGTCGAGAAAACCTCGGAAAGCAAAGGGGAGGATGTGGTAGATCATTGAAACAGATTAAGAGTTTGGAAAGAAAGAAAGAAAGTGAAGAAAAAATGCCCGCCAGGTGGGATCCGAACCCACGACCTCCAGAATACCGGTCTGGTGCGATAACCACTACGCTACCGGCGGGGCGATTTTCCCATTCACTTTCTGGGGTTTTTATGTTAGGTAGATTTGTTTCCTGTGCTTGGGGGTGGTAGCCAGCGCCATTCGGACTAATCGGGGTGAAGGGGACCTTCTTTTTAACCCCCGGGTCGTGACTCGAGTGTCTACGACATGTCCAGAGTGGTCGACCAGCTTTGAACCCTCTTAAGCTCCCTTTGGCAACAAGACTGCCAGAACAGAGGCCCTCGCTATGCATGTAGCGAATCAGAATAGGAAATGAGGGGCTCGTTGAAAATAACACAGAAATAAGGGTTGGCAGTCGAGAAAACCTCGGAAAGCAAAGGGGAGGATGTGGTAGATCATTGAAACAGATTAAGAGTTTGGAAAGAAAGAAAGAAAGTGAAGAAAAAATGCCCGCCAGGTGGGATCCGAACCCACGACCTCCAGAATACCGGTCTGGTGCGATAACCACTACGCTACCGGCGGGGCGATTTTCCCATTCACTTTCTGGGGTATTTATGTTAGGTAGATTTGTTTCCTGTGCTTGGGGGTGGTAGCCAGCGCCATTCGGACTAATCGGGGTGAAGGGGACCTTCTTTTTAACCCCCGGGTCGTGACTCGAGTGTCTACGACATGTCCAGAGTGGTCGACCAGCTTTGAACCCTCTTAAGCTCCCTTTGGCAACAACACTGCCAGAACAGAGGCCCTCGCTATGCATGTAGCGAATCAGAATAGGAAATGAGGGGCTCGTTGAAAATAACACAGAAATAAGGGTTGGCAGTCGAGAAAACCTCGGAAAGCAAAGGGGAGGATGTGGTAGATCATTGAAACAGATTAAGAGTTTGGAAAGAAAGAAAGAAAGTGAAGAAAAAATGCCCGCCAGGTGGGATCCGAACCCACGACCTCCAGAATACCGGTCTGGTGCGATAACCACTACGCTACCGGCGGGGCGATTTTCCCATTCACTTTCTGGGGTATTTATGTTAGGTAGATTTGTTTCCTGTGCTTGGGGGTGGTAGCCAGCGCCATTCGGACTAATCGGGGTGAAGGGGACCTTCTTTTTAACCCCCGGGTCGTGACTCGAGTGTCTACGACATGTCCAGAGTGGTCGACCAGCTTTGAACCCTCTTAAGCTCCCTTTGGCAACAACACTGCCAGAACAGAGGCCCTCGCTATGCATGTAGCGAATCAGAATAGGAAATGAGGGGCTCGTTGAAAATAACACAGAAATAAGGGTTGGCAGTCGAGAAAACCTCGGAAAGCAAAGGGGAGGATGTGGTAGATCATTGAAACAGATTAAGAGTTTGGAAAGAAAGAAAGAAAGTGAAGAAAAAATGCCCGCCAGGTGGGATCCGAACCCACGACCTCCAGAATACCGGTCTGGTGCGATAACCACTACGCTACCGGCGGGGCGATTTTCCCATTCACTTTCTGGGGTATTTATGTTAGGTAGATTTGTTTCCTGTGCTTGGGGGTGGTAGCCAGCGCCATTCGGACTAATCGGGGTGAAGGGGACCTTCTTTTTAACCCCCGGGTCGTGACTCGAGTGTCTACGACATGTCCAGAGTGGTCGACCAGCTTTGAACCCTCTTAAGCTCCCTTTGGCAACAAGACTGCCAGAACAGAGGCCCTCGCTATGCATGTAGCGAATCAGAATAGGAAATGAGGGGCTCGTTGAAAATAACACAGAAATAAGGGTTGGCAGTCGAGAAAACCTCGGAAAGCAAAGGGGAGGATGTGGTAGATCATTGAAACAGATTAAGAGTTTGGAAAGAAAGAAAGAAAGTGAAGAAAAAATGCCCGCCAGGTGGGATCCGAACCCACGACCTCCAGAATACCGGTCTGGTGCGATAACCACTACGCTACCGGCGGGGCGATTTTCCCATTCACTTTCTGGGGTATTTATGTTAGGTAGATTTGTTTCCTGTGCTTGGGGGTGGTAGCCAGCGCCATTCGGACTAATCGGGGTGAAGGGGACCTTCTTTTTAACCCCCGGGTCGTGACTCGAGTGTCTACGACATGTCCAGAGTGGTCGACCAGCTTTGAACCCTCTTAAGCTCCCTTTGGCAACAAGACTGCCAGAACAGAGGCCCTCGCTATGCATGTAGCGAATCAGAATAGGAAATGAGGGGCTCGTTGAAAATAACACAGAAATAAGGGTTGGCAGTCGAGAAAACCTCGGAAAGCAAAGGGGAGGATGTGGTAGATCATTGAAACAGATTAAGAGTTTGGAAAGAAAGAAAGAAAGTGAAGAAAAAATGCCCGCCAGGTGGGATCCGAACCCACGACCTCCAGAATACCGGTCTGGTGCGATAACCACTACGCTACCGGCGGGGCGATTTTCCCATTCACTTTCTGGGGTATTTATGTTAGGTACCTACCTAACATAAATCTACCTAACATAAATACCCCAGAAAGTGAATGGGAAAATCGCCCCGCCGGTAGCGTAGTGGTTATCGCACCAGACCGGTATTCTGGAGGTCGTGGGTTCGGATCCCACCTGGCGGGCATTTTTTCTTCACTTTCTTTCTTTCTTTCCAAACTCTTAATCTGTTTCAATGATCTACCACATCCTCCCTTTTGCTTTCCGAGGTTTTCTCGACTGCCAACCCTTATTTCTGTGTTATATATATATATATATATATATGTGTGTGTGTGTGTGTGTGTGTGTGTGTGTGTGTGTGGTGTGTGTCTGTGTGTGCGTATGTATGTATTATGTATGTTTGTATATTGGGAGCAATAAAACTTGCAAGATGATAGGGAACACACGAAAAGAAAACTGCGAACACCGTAGCCTTCGTGAGGTCAAACACTCGCCTGGCTGGCATGCCTTATATAGGGGTAGTTCTTCAGGAGACCAGGAGAGGAAAGAAATGAGAGAGAGGGAATCACAGTGCAGAAGCAGGATTGGTTTGGGAGTGTGAGGGGGAGATTTACAAGAGGAAGGAAAGATACATATTTTTACCTGCGCTGAAAGTAAGTGGAAAGAGAGGTGTGGTTGATTCATGGAAGGAGAAGCGGAGGAGGTGTTTGATGCCACGCCACGGGGCCTAGAGCGCGGCCCTCCGAAACTCCGGAAGCCTAACAAGTGGTTGGGGAAGCTGGAGGTGAGAAAGTAACCAATAACTGGGCCACGTACAAAAAGAAAAAAAGAGGAAAAACACGCAACTAAACGTGCACATGTCACAAACAGCAACATTTTGCATTGATCCTCTTCTGTAACAAAAAAAAACGGAAAGATGAAGTTAGAACCATGTGTGGGGAACAAGAAAAAGCAGTGCAAAAAAGGGGGATATCGAATTCCGGAGCAAATGTTGAAGGGTTGCCTTTGCATACAAAACTGGAAGCCAAACTACGAAAGCGAAAGAAATTAGGCGATCCCATTTGGAGCTGAAGGAAGTGGGTAAAATTGTTCGGATAAAGGAAAAGCATTACGCCATCCAATGCCTAAGGCTATATTCCCGATGAATATCGCAAGGATTCTACGTTGTCTCCGCAATGAGTTATTCAAGCAGGTCCCACGGAGTTCAATTTGTGAATTAATAGGATTCTTTGTATTTCCTGTACGCAGGAGACCCAAAGTTAGGCTGAAGTATATACAACGTATGGTCATCGAAATTGGGGCCTGGCTGGCTGAAATGCTACGTGACAGCTATGGAGGCTCTGTTCAAGAGGATATGCCCGGTGACCGTTCAGAGATAAGTTCATACGTTGACTCGTTTCCACTGTGTACGGTTTGTGCAACATTGAGCATTCTAATACACGATATTGAATGAACTGCACGTAAAACTGGAATTAATATTGCGGACGTAATTGCTGGCATTGCTTTCTTTAGTGCAGTCTGTTTGCAGGTGCCTGCAAGTCTTGCATCTGGGATGGAGACAGGTGGCTATGAGTGGTTGTTTTGAATGCCCTGTTTTATCATGCACAAAATATATTTAAGTTCCTATTTCTCCGGTATGGGACTCTTAGTGCTTCTGGGGATGTCTTTTTAAGTCGTTTATAACTCGCTAAACTGGAGTAGTATTTCCGCTGATGGTATACGTTTGCAACGTCACTTAGGAATGTAGCTGTTAGAGCAGGTGGCCTGGCCGCTTTCGTTTTATCGCTTTTTGTTGAGCACCACGTCCTTTTTGAGTTTAGATACACGTAGGTATGCCTGACAGAGCGAGCTTTTGGGGTAGTTCCTGTTGATAAGGGTGGACTTGAATTCGCCTAGACGCATTACGTAGTCACTGTCATGACTGCATATTCTTCGAAGTCTGGTGGCTTCTCCTACACTGATTCTTTGTTTGCAGTGTCTCGGGTGATGGCTTTTATAGTCTACGTACTGCTGGCTATCCGTTGGTTTTCTAAAAGCGTTTTTAAATTCACCGTGGTATGGAATGACGGCGATATCAAGAAAGTTCCCTTATTTTTCAGAATGCTGGCATGAGAATTTAACAGTTGGATGCGAAGAATTGCGATGAAATGTAAAGGTTTCTAGAGTCGCACGTTCATGTTCCCAAATCATGAAGATGTCGTCTATGTAGCAGAGGTACACCTGAGGTTTATGCGGAAAAGAGTATAACAGGGTGGCTTCACGTTTTCCTATGAAAATATTGGCACAGGTTGGTGCGAATGGAGTACCCATGCTGGTTTTATAAACTTGCAAAAAGTAATACAAGTCAAATTCAAAATAATTGAGAGTTAAAACTGGTTTTAACAACGTTATGTACACTTCTGGCGCATGTTGGTGCGGGTTCCTTTCCTTGATAAAGGTTTATAAATAGCTTCGATTCCTTCGACGAGAGGGTTGTTTGTGTACAACGCGGCAACATCAAGAGTAACTAGAAAGGTGTCACTGCGCAGGCGCCCACCCGTATTTATCTCTTTTATTATGCGAAGGAAGTGGGACGTGCCCAGAACGAATGAAGGAAGAATAGTCTGAATGTCGGAGAAGTAGGGACTGATAAACTTTGGTAATGCTTCGGCTGTGGTGTTGGTATTTCAAACTATGGTTCTGCTACGAATGTCTGCAGTAAACAGTGATTCTACTGGGGCATTGTGGGTTTTGGAGAGAAGGTAAAAACATCCTGCCTGCTTATTTGTCGGTTTCATGAATTTTAGTTCGGTGATATTTAATTATTCTCTACATCGCAGATCTGTGACATTTTGAATAAATGTTAGGCTGTACTTAGATAACGATCTTTATATAACAATCTTATCAAGGAGTACAACGCGCCGTCGTGGCTCAGTGGCTAAGGCGTTGCGCTGCTGAGCACGAGGTCGCGGGCTCGATTCCCGGCCGCGGCGGCCGCTTTTCTGATGGAGGCGAAAAGCAAAAACGCCCGTGTGTACGAGATTTCGGCGCACGTTAACGATCCCCAGGTGGTCAAAATTAATCCAGAGCCCTCCACTACGGCGCGCCTCATCGCCTGCGTTGCGTCGGCGCGTTAAACGCTAAAATCAATCAAGCAAGGAGTACAGCCTAACAATCCTTCAAATCCTCACAGACGTGCTATCCAGAGAATTAATGACGATCACAGACGTCAACTTTATGAAACCAACTAATAAACAGCCAGGACGCCTCTACATTCCCCAAAATTCCACAAATTTCTTGTAGAATCTCTATTTACTGCCCACATTCCTGGAAGACCCATATTTTTGAATAACAACACACCGACCGAGCCATTATATCTGTTTCTGAATGACTACCTCACCTACATTCCGGCTCTTCTTCCTTCATTCGTTCAGGACACCCCCCGCCCAACCCCCGCATAACACAAGAGATAAATAAGGGTGGGCGACTACTCACTGACACCCGCATAGTTACTCCTGACGTTGCCTCATTGTACAGAAACATCCCTCTCCCCGAAGGATCGAAGCAATTTTAAAATATGTACTAGAGAACCCGCACCAACATGCCCCAGAAGTGTACATAACTTAATTAAAACTAGTTTTAACTCTGAAATATTTTGAATTTCACTCGTCTTCTTGCTAGTTTTTGGAAACAGCATGGGTACTCCTTTCGCGCCGACCTACGCCAAAATTTTCAAGGGACAACGTAAAGCCACCCTGTTAAACATTTTTCCGCATAAAACTCACGTTTACCACCGTTCCTTAGACGACATCTTCATGATTTGGGAACATGGACGCGCGACTCTAGAAATGTTTATATCTAATCACAATTTTTCGCATCCGAATATTAAATTCTCATGCTAGCATTTTAAAAAATATATGAATATCCTGGATACTACCGTCATTTTAAGAAACGGTAAACTTGAAAACGCTTTTTAGAAAACCAACGGATGGGCAGCAGCATTTACACTATAAAAGCCATCACCCGAGACACTGCAAACAAGGAATATTTGTATGAGAAACCACCAGACTTCCAAGAGTGTGCAGTGATGACAGTGACTACGTAAAGCATATAGACGAACTTAAGTCCACCCTTATAAACGGGACCCAACCCAAACGCTCGCTCGATCAGGCGTACTAACGTACATCTAATCTAAACAGGCACGAAGTGCTCAACAATCTGGGACAAAACAAAAGGGCTAGGCCACCAGTTCTAATAAATAAATTCTCAAATGCCCTTCCTAACGTAAATCATCTCCTGCTGAAATAGTACACCTTTTTGCAAGTAACGTCCGAAATAAAAAGACGTTCCCGGAAGCACTAAGAATCACCTATCCGAGAAATAGGAATCTAAACGATATTTTCGTGCATGTTTATAGGGAATGCAGCATTTGGCATACGCTTGCGAGTACCTTCATCCGAACAATATGACCCCCTTTCTCTAGCTCCGAGTGTGATCGCCTAT
Source organism: Haemaphysalis longicornis (assembly GCF_048455015.1). Taxonomy (NCBI): domain Eukaryota; kingdom Metazoa; phylum Arthropoda; class Arachnida; order Ixodida; family Ixodidae; genus Haemaphysalis; species Haemaphysalis longicornis. The sequence goes on along the minus strand of NW_027526422.1, from coordinate 143,957,390 downwards.
TTCTCTTGTTTCCCCAGTTTGGCTTCCAGTTTAGTATGCAAAGACAACCCTTCATGCTCCGGAATTCTATACCCCCCCCCCTTTTTTTTTGCACTGCTTTTTCTTGTTCCCCACACATGGTTCTAACTTTATCTTTCCGTTTTTCTGAGTTCTAGAAAAGGATCTTTCCAACAATGTTGCTGTTTGTGACATTTCTAAGTTTAGCTGCGTGCGTGTTTTTCCTCTTTTTTTCCTTTTTTTTTCCGTGGCCTAGTTATTGGCTCCTTTTTTGACCTCCAGCTTACAGATACCTTCTCATGACGACTTCCCCTACCACCTGTTTGGCTTCCGGCGTTTCCCAGAGACGCACTCTAGGCCACCTGGCGTGGCACCAAACTCATTCTCACCCTCCCTTTCTATGAATTGACCACACCTCCCTTCAATTGTTCCATAAAACTGCTAAGCTAATGGTGATCCATTCGCCTAATTCAACAAACTGGGTCTTCACCTTCATGTGGAATGGTCGCTGTCGCTTGCTAAAGCGTGCCATTTATTGAAACAGGCGTAAAAAAGAATATTGAGAGCTGGCAATACTGTTTTGCAATCCTTTGTCAAGATAATAAACCAGACGTAATCTTTACCAGGCGTCTCAAGACAGGCTGCACAAAACTAGCTTATCCCGACACGGCGAGAAACCACCAAATTGACACTTGCAAAGCATCCAAGTAGGAGGTATGTACACAAAATGCTGTTCATGACAGCGAAATTGAAAACAAATTGCAAACGAGAACTGAATGATGCGGAGAATGACTTCATTGTGCTGCCGCATACAAGCTCTCGTGGTAGTCCTGGCCTGTTCACGCATCTTTTAAACCTTTTGCCTCTCCTGCAGCCCGAAAAGCTCCGACAAGGCACGCGCCCTTATTTATTACATACGGGGCCAGGTGGCCTCCCAGTGAACCTTATTTCTGAGCTCTGCACTTTCTTAATTTAAACTTACAAACCGCCAAGACTTGCCAATTCAGCTGAACCGCTGGTCACAGTGACTTGGCTGTCAGCTTTGCATTCACATCCAAGGTAATCAGAGCTGAGCTTGTTGCGGTATTTTTGGTTGTACGTTGTAGCCTAATTTACTTCGGGCACAAGGGGCCTTCTTTGATATGGCGTAAGACCATTAGCCTGAAACATGAACGAAGCCTGACACACCAGGCGATTTTCCTTTACCAGTGCAACACTATCTTACTCAATGCACGGATGCTTCACCAATTTCATTTGGTGAGTGAGAGTCCACGAAATTTATTCGCGTACTTACCGAGCTACAATCCGTGTAGGTTTTTGGCAGGTCTTGCATAGAGTTTTCCAACGTGGTCAGCATCTCCTTTATGAGACCCGCAGAGACATGTTTGGCGCTGGCATACTCCATTACTCGCGCCCCTAAAGAGATATTAGGAAACAATAAGCTGTTTGCAAGTAAATTAGGTCGTTAATTGAACAGAGTGCCCCGCCGCGATAAGAACCCTAATACGTGCGTTTTTACGCCATGCCTGCTACCTGCAGCCAGATATGTAAATGATCTAATCGCCATTAAAAACAAACCATAATTGCTTTATTTTCTCAGGTTGTTAATTTATTCCTCATCAGTTGTGCAACTTCTCCATAAGCTTAATCTAGTGCCGTTGCTATCAAAGCTACTGTTTGAGTGGTTTTAGTCTGCTTTTAAACAGCAAAAAGTGCAATTCAAAGTGTACAATATTTCGTGACATCCAAAGTATGATTCTGGCTTAACGCGCTGCCACCACACCTGAAATATGAAGTGTACAACAGCGAAACCATAGTGCATAAATTGAAAAACCTCGTATTTTTACACTACAGGCTATTCTTGCTAACACGAGCAGTACGATGTTCGCTTTCATTCACAAATCTGGGGCCGCGCCGTTCCCCTTCGAAGTTGTAGAGCGCCATAGAAACCGAGTCGCCATAGTTAATACGATTGGCAGTAATGGTTAGATTTCATAAAGAATAACAAGCAATATCTGGGATCGAATATCTGAAAGCCAGCCCGCTAGAAAAAGTGTGAAAGTTTGGTGAACAAACCTCCTTTCAATTATAAAACATAATTTTATCTGCCAAAAAACATCATGAACAAAATTTTGTTAACGATGATTCAAAGGTTCAATGATGATTCAAAGGGCGCACAAAATTTCAAACAATCAGATTGTTTATTCCTGGCAATATGCTGCAGGTATTTAAACATTTTTTTACCTGGCCTTAATTATCCTGTAATCTGGTTGCACACCTTCGTTTCGCGTTATCGGGTGTATCACGTAGCTCAGGCACCAGTTTCTAAACTTGTAGTCACTGTAGCGTACCGCAGGGCAAGTTCCGATGAACTGCACATAATATTTCGCCGAAATACAGTACTTTGAGAGAAGACGCGAAATCTCCCATGTGTAGGTACGTGCCCAGAGGAAGGAGAACAAAAAAGTAAACTGAAGATTGTCGTCGGGTTTAAATCGGTGTTCCGCCAATCCGCTGCAGTACTCGACAGAGAGCCAGAGATCAGCAGACCAACCCGACGCTGCACTTCCCCCAACCTACTACACGGCAGTGATTCGCTTGGGATGTTCTAGAGGTGGGCCTGGTACGCGACAGCACGGATCATCGCCATACCGCTCACACCATGCTCCTGGTTGCACCTCCTGCATGCTTATCAACGCGTCAGCCAAGCGAATGAACTGCGCCCTCGGCACATTCCTTCCAATAGTAAGACGACTAGGTAATTTTTTTTTATTTACTTGCACGAGGAGTCGTTATTATTATAATTTTAATTAGTTGCCAACTTCGTATCGGAATTTAATCTTTTTGTGTCCGCTTCCGTCCCATCTTCTTTAGCCGACTGCATAAAGAGGGCCGAATCTGCCGTTTATATGCTGCCGTGTTCCGGGACCATAAATAACCTTTTTTTTTATGCCTGTGATCATTATGAGCTGTAATAGTACCACACAAACAGTGTCCGAGAAGCGACTCTTCGTTAACAACCTGAATAGCTACCACCATCAGCAGAATGGATTAAATCACATCCCCGACACCACTGTTGCCACAGCTGACCGCACATTATTCTGCGCAAAACTGGAATCCCACTTTGGTTCCATCAAATAATCCGTGGCTCTAGATATATTCTACCAGCGTACTGTATGTATACATTTTTTGCCAAGTAGTTTGGGCTCTTCAAACTCCAATTTCCAGTCCAATAGTTTTTTATTGCTTGTTTGTTCGTTTTTGTTGTCATTCTTGACCAAACTACCATATGCGTAGTTAGAACTGTAAAGCATATAATTCGTTCACATTGCATTGTACACCCGCACAGAGGATTTGTCGTTTCCGTTATGCAATTCCCTCGGGGCTTTAGGGAGGCAATTAATGAAATGAAAAATATGTTCCGCCGTTCAACTGGCCGCTGCTGCTACAAAGCTGTGACTGTCTGTCGTATTACAGAGCACTGATATCTAAACAGTCAAATATCGCGTGAACACACTCGTCGTGTACTTCCTTGTGTATCATTAGAAAACACATTTTCAAGGAAAGGCGTCGACAAATTTGCCGGAAAAAATAATCGTGGGCAGGCATCCAAAACGTCTGCAACTTTTTATGTTTCGTTATACGCAAGATTGCGCAACAGCCTTTCCAAGAAAAAAAAAGACACCAGCTCCCGACTTAACTGGATTCACCGTATACATATCTTGCAATCAATGCCAGATTTCCGCGAAAGGTTTTCCGCTTTTTTCCTATTTCCACAACAGTGCCGCTGAAGGTGTCGCTGCTGAGGACAATGCCAATGTGTCCACAAATCTGAAAAAAAGACAAGAAATCACGCCACCAAGATATTCCTTTTCGCTTTGTTGCCCGCAGAACATCCAAACTACACAGAGTACCAATCGCTAGGCTGTTAACATTTTAAAGCAAAGCCGAATACCTCTACTCTCCTCCCCCCCCCCCCCGCGCTTTCATCGCCGCGGGAAAAAATGATCTTTGTAGGCATAATATGGCGCCAAGGCCTAAAACGCCTAGCGCTTGAGTCAGGCTAATCAGGCATGCTGCATAGAGCTCAGAATAAGTTTAAAGTAAAACACAAAACAAGCATCGAAACTGCATTATGAGTGATAAGGCGCCTGTGAATAACGGGACCCTCCACCATGTGTTCCTAGTAAATATTATGCTTGCAGACAATCGTTGAAGGCTAGGCCGCACTAGTGCCAATAAATAGAGAAGTTACCCAAGACGCGGACTGCATCCGTAAGGCTAAGCAGGAGCCAGCATTTGCAGCCAGAGAATTCAAGCGTGGTGTCAGTAGGTAAGGTATTAGAGTACCGCCGCTGAGGCACGCAAGTCGTTCATACTTGTTGCCAGATTGCCGCATCTACAGCCTCGACGTTAACTTCTACCTGGTCGCTTAACACTTTCGAAGATGCAGCAAAACAGCATCTTTCGACACAATTCTGCGGCTGCAATACTGTTACACGCGTCATCTTTGATTCGCAATCGCAACGTAAGTCGCGCACCGCCGCAGAGAACGGAGGACAAGCTAAGCCTAGCAGAGTTGACCGACTAAAACGCATAAGCAACAAAAAGACTCGGCCATGAAGCGTCGCTTTGTGAAAAAATGTCACGTACTTCGAACTGACCAATGATCAGGACGGTGGCATGAAACAATGAGAGAAAAGAGGGCCGATATTCTGTAGCCTTATCAAGTGACGCTAGCCGAACGCAACCGACAAGCCCTAACCGACATTTCTTACCCTCCTCCACCATGACTTGTAGTTATTTACTACATCCTTTCTGGACATCCACTTCCGCTGCGTGGGGTGGGGAGGAACGTCAGCAAAAAATTATTAACCATTTTACAGCGAGCCAAATCAAAAACAATACGCCACTACACGGTGATAGTATTAGGTGGTCACACCCGCCACTGTGGCTCAATGGCTAAGGCCTTGCGCTGCTGAGCACGAGGTCGCGGGTTCGATTCCCGGCCGCGGCGGCCGCTTTTCTGATGGAGGCGAAAATCAAAAACGCCCGTGTGTAGAAGATTTCGGCGCACCTTAAATATCCCCAGGTGGCCAAAATTATTCCGGAGCCCTCCACTACGGCGCGCCTCATCGCCTGCGTTGCGTCGGCGTGTTAAACCCTACAATCAATCAGTATTAGGTCGTCACAACGCCACACTTTTGGCTACAAATGCCCAATGTATATTTTTAGAAATGACGTAAACGTAATCGAGGACGTTGTCACCACTCACGACTTTTAGCTGCTTTTAATGGGCAAATGTTTGTTACCAAGGTCCACCCATACAACTCTGGACCGTTTCAAAAGCCGTGCGAGAGGGCTAAGAACGGGCGAGGAATCGGTTCAGTATTTATCGCCAACTGTCGTGATTGTATCGTGCGTTTTAATGACGTAAAATGCAAATTAAAGGCATGCATACTAACTGAGAAGAAACATACCAGTTTACCCTATTGCGAACGCGATCAAGGTTGTGTTACACCAAAATCCCGCATCAGGACTGGGCGGGAAGGAACAACTGTCACAGAAATTTAGCAAACGACTCAGAGTAAATTAATGTAAAGAAACACAAAAATTCTACCGAGCCCAACCGTGCCTTTACTGTCTTTGAATGGCCCAAACGGGCTCGCGTAGAGGCGGGGTTTGGCAAAGCGACATTGAGGCATGCTGCATTTAAGGGTTAGCGTTTCGCGAGACATATCAAAGATTTCTTTACTGCTGCATCGCACGTGCGTCTCTTTCTTCGTTTATTTCTTCGTCTTCAGGAAAAAATTACTTCAAAGGGAAGACGCGTGACTTTTCATGCCACAGCGTCCCTGGGGTCAGAGTTACGGGCGGCTGGTGTGCACCTTTTCTCCTCATGTGCCACCATGTTCAAATACAATGCGGTGCTCAGCAGTCTAACTTTGATCGCGTGCTCGCAACGTGCTGAGATAGCGCAGTAATAAAGCATTCGGTATCTGCACTGCAGACACTGCTTTAAATTACCTAGACAACATGATGTCGTGTTTCTCTCTTTGCAGCAGCCGTTGCTATCTGCACCGCATAACCAAACAGCTCTGATTTCTGGCACAATGCCTTAGCCAAGACTGTCGCCTTACAACAGATACCGATAGCCTTTGTCTAAGACTTCGTTCACCTTCAAGGACAAAAAGAACACAAATATTTGAAATTACGTTAGCTGACCTTTTTGCAAAACGTGTGTCTGTCCTGTAAACTCGAAGGTAATTCTATTGTTCAATTTCACGCCAATACAGTCCGGTAGGTAACAAAAACACACCTTCACCACGGTACATTAGGCGAATGACAGAAACATGTGGAAAAACTGGCACAAGCATATCATCTCCGCTGAAGCTCTCCGCAATGCAGAAGACACTGCTTGCAATGCGTGGTGCCACGGCTCCAACCAAACTTTTGGGGGAAATCATATGGTGGACATCACCGTTCGCCGAAAAAAGATGAATGAAGCGAAGCTTTCAGTGCCTCCCGATGGCGTCGTTCGTTGTCTAGAACGCACTGAAAGAAACTAACTTTACGCAAAGAGATTCACAAATGGTATACCAATCATACACCACATTCCATAAAAGACGAAAGCACCTCTGTGGCCGGCATCGAACCTGGCTCTCCCGCTTCATGAAGCCGACGTCTATCTGATTGCACCACTACGACGTGGCTGATACAGTTTGGATATTCTGCTTTAACTTTGACTCCGTTTGCATCCGAGCAAGCTTCGCGTTTTAACGATCCTTCTTTCAACAAAGAGGCTTTGATTTTTTATTGGTAGCAAGCATTGACCAGCGGAGTGCAACGCGGCGAATACATTTCATAGCTTAATATTAAAATTTGGCCCTAAAACTCGCGTCCCGTATGGCGGGTAATTTGAAAAGAAGCGCTGCAAATTGCGTGCAATCATTCACGTGAGCTGGGCCACCTGAATTAGCCCCCTGAAGACCATGCAACCAACGACAAGACGCATGCGCCCAGTGCTCTCCTTATAAATTAGCGACACAAAAGATCTAGAGCGAATGAGTCAACAAACTTATCTACAGCAACGAATAAGTGAAGAAAAACAAACACTAAACCTTTTATAAATCTTTGAAGTATGTGGCATTTTAGGCTATAAAAAAAGCGTTTGATTCAGTACACTCAAACGGCTCCGGAACTAAACATGCGGGCCCGCGATATGTGTTCGCTATACAAGTCTCTTCGTTATATGCATGCCGTACTTCACTTACCCCTTATAAATAGATCAGCATATTGACAGAACCAATAATCTGATTTAAACTGCAATAGTCAGAGAAAGTCAACAATTTTCTTCTGCACAGCAGTATGACGTCCTGAATTCGCTACCATCGTTCATGGTGTGCCGCGGTGCGAGGTGGGGTTGATTGATTGATTGAGTCTTTTTATTGGAGCAAGGAGGGCGTTTGCCGTAGAGTGGGGAGAGGGATGGAAGGAAGGGGATTACTAATCAAGGTCCATATTCAAAGAGGGGATTCGTGTTATGGGGGCCTGGAAGTCTTCACCGGGGTCGACCCCAGTTAGACTACTCGCGCCAGACCACTCTTAACTGCAAAATCGGCAATTGTTCGTAATAAAGATGCGTCTAATCCAGTATGTGCTTCATGTGGTAGGGTGTCGGGATTAATGTTTGTTAAACTCTCTGGGCGATGTTTCGCAAAGTGTGGGAACGTTCACACTAGGTGGTGGAGATCTGATTTGACGTCAGTGTTGCAGTAGGGGCATCGTGGGTGCGTGTTGGGGCATCTTGTCCATTTCTGGGTAATGTGAGGAGTGTAGGCGGCATCCGCGCACAGCTTGTTGATGAATACTTCCTCGGATCTGCTGCAGGAGACAATGTTGGCAAGATACCCAGGGGGTGTAACCTGTTGGTAACGTTGTCTTTTACGTTTCTTTTTTCGTAGAAGTAGGAGGGCTGGAGGAGTGGGTGTGGATGCTGAAAGGGGAACCTGTGGAGGCGTAAAGTTCAAACACTCCTGTGACGCCTCGTGGGCGGACTGGTTACCTGGGCCGGTCTCCTCGGGGCCTGGAATCCAGTCAATTCTGATGTGCACGCTGTGGCTTATGAGGAGTTCTTTGTGTAAGATTATGGAGTTGCCGAGCGGGTTGAGGAAGAGTGGCTTGCGAAGTTCTTGAATTGCTTGGAACGAGTTCGTTAGAGTAACTAAACATACATCTGCAGCGCGTCAAATTCCGCTACGGCTTCGCGGGTTGTCATACCGCGTGGCTTCTCTGCAAAACCTTCATCACTGCTCGCCTGATCATTTCCGGCGTCCCTTTTCTCTATGATGACCTGCACGATGTCGCCAGTTTTCTGGTTAGAGCAAACCAGGACCTGTTCGTCCATGAAAAATTAATCGTCGGCCTTCATAACTGATTCTGCGTCACAACTCGCACTGTACGTGTTATCGGTTCCTGCAGCTCTGTGCCCGAACTGGATGTTTCACGGTCGTCGGCACACCTATCAGCTCTGTCGTCAAGCTCAGCGAAGGCAGCACTGCGTCAGCAATTTGTTATCACACAACAATTGGGCAATTGCGAAGGCGTGAACTACTTCGTTAAACATGCAAAGTTGTTGTAGTGGTCTTCGCTGTAGTGGCGTTGATAATACGTAGGAAATGCAGGAATCTTGCCACGATTAAAGGCATGCTTCTATGAACAGGCTATTTTGTAGTAGAAGCAGTCATTCTAGCGGCGTTCGACTGTACACAGCGTGGCAGCGCTGGAATTAATATTACACCAGGGAATAGAGCAGGCGTACATAAGACTTCCAGACAACGTGCATAAAGGATGTACGGGGAGGATAATTCTTCACAAACAAAGCGGCAAATTCCCCATCCAAGAGAGCGTCCGAAAGGGAGATACCATCTCACCAAAACTATTCACGGCATGCCTGGAGCGGGTATTCAGGAAGCTTGACTGGGAAAACATAGGAGTACGGATAAACGGGGAATACTTAAGACATTTGCCGTTTGCAGATAGTCTCGCTGAGTGAGTCCGCGGAACACCTCAAACACTGCTTGAAGAACTAAAATCAAAGCAAAGCCGTGGGACAAAAGCAAAATAGGAATAAATCGAAAGAGATGATGAATACACAATCCCGAAGTGCCCACTTCATCTTATGTAACGAAACACTAGAACAAGTAGAATCACATACCTACTTCTGGCAGCTGTTCAGAGCTGACCCCAATCACAAGAGAGCACTTAGGCGAAACATGGTATTGGTTCAAGTGCTTTCAGCAAACATTCCCAAATAATAAAAAGCGAGCTACCGCTATCCCCCAAGAGAAGTATATACTACAAATGCAACCTGCCGGTGATGAAATATGGAGCGGAAGCTTGGCGACTTACCAAAACAGCTAGCAAACAAACTTAGGTTGGTTCAACGGACCATCAAAGGAATAATACTAGGAATAGCACTCAGAGACACGAAAACAGCTACCCGGATCATACAACAAACTAGTATACAAGATATCATAGTTCAAATAAACATAAAGGAATTGACTTGGGCTGGCCATGTAGTGAGGCGAACCGACAACCGGTGGACCATTGGGCTAATAGAGTGGATACCAAGAGACGTGTCTACAAGAAGGGGAGGTCCGATAACGAGGTGGAGGAATGAAACAAGAAAATTCAGGGGCAAACAATAGAGTAGAGCAACGCACGACGAGAGCGGATCGAGGTCAGTATGGAAGGCCTTTGTACTGCAGTGTAACTTTACAGGCTATTTCGAGTGGTGAGGCACTGCAAATACTCGTAGTTAGATCAAGTGCATCCATACATGTGCACATGCATATCGTGTAATATGACGCAAAAAAATGTTATAATTCAAGGACGTGGAAAAAGAAGCGACCGTAACAACCAGGCCAATCACAATTACAGTCGGGATCAATTTAAAGGTTATCGAGGGAGCACCGACCGACCGCGACGACAGCGCCTTAGCGTGACACTTTTTAGCATCACCCACAACGAGATTATGCTAGGTTTGCTTCTCCCATGGCTGCTCCAAGCAGTGCGTGCACTGCCGTCAAGACGATAAAGGCCACGCTCGTTCTTTTTTTTTTTTTTTATCCTTCCATCGACATACTTCACGCTGATACGCAACCTTCTCAGGGTAACTATGCCGGCATGCCGAGGCATTGTGTAAACAAATTGTAATTTGCTTCCCCAATGCCGAGGTATCTTCGGTGTTATCAGGTTGCCGAGGAACAAAACGCGGATACGTCACCCAAAAAGGAATGAAGAAAAAAACTGCGGCAGTCGGCCTTTCTAGAAGGAGGTGAGCGAATTCTATGCAAAAGCCAAGAGGTGAGGGAGGGCAGTATAATCTCATCTTTGCGAATGAAAAGAAGTGCCACGGAACGGCGCTCTGGTCTTGCTTGCTCGGTGCTCCCGTGATAACCTTCAAATTGAGCCTGACTGTACATCCTCACGCGCCACAAGAATAAACAGTGTGTACTAAGAAGAGGTGGACGCCGGGTGTTTCAGTTGGGAGATATAGGGCATCTTCGATATACCACTCCTGGACGGTTCGCGGGAAGTCCGAGGACTGCGTTCGGACCGGAAGTCCCATAGGAATAGATGAAAAATCGACCACCGGATCGCGTTTCGAGCAGTCCGCGGACGATCCGGGACTGATAAACGAGAAGGCCCATATGTGAAAGTATGTTAAAATTTGTGAAAAGTAATCTGAATTAACGCTCAATTGCCGCAGTTATGCCCACAACGCACTTTGAGATAGCTGTGATTGATTTGTGCGTCATAATAAATGCATCTCTTTTCCTAACCACCACATTATTGTTCTTTCTATGAGAGAGCGACTCGTATTACAGGTCAAGCAGTTACTTGCTAGAAGCGTAATTGACTGATTGAGCACGAGATGAAATTTTTAGTTTGCCGGCAGCGGCACTCGCCCTCCGGAAGCAGTAGCAGCGGCAATAAAATAGCGAGCTCGAGTAGTTCGTAAAACTGCATCAAAGAAAACAAAGCACCGCGAAAATAAAGCAGACGCAGATGAAGCAATAGGAAACGCCGATAGAGAAGTGGAGGACTGCACGGCCTACCTCCCTATTTGCCCGTAAAAAATGGATTTTGCCTTATTTTTTATTTCAAGGTGAAAAGCGCAAAGCTTGCAAGGTAACGGCATTCCTTTTCTTGCAAAATGATACGTTGCGTGCCGCCACGCTAACCAGTTACTTTGTCATTATATCATCATTAGGGTCATATAAAAACCGGAAAACTTGTGCTGAATAATTGAAAATTTTTCCAGGCCCCTCGGCCTCGGCGATCACTGCCTTCGCACCCGCCACGGTGGTTCAGTGGCTAAGGTGTTGCACTGCTGAGCACGAGGTCACGGGTTCGATTCCCGGCCGCTGCGGCCGCTTTTCTGGTGGAGGCGAAAAGCAAAAACGCCCGTGTGTACGAGATTTCGGCGCACGTTAAAGATACCCAGATGGTCAAGATTAACCCCGAGCCCTCCACTACGGTGCGCCTCATCGCCCGCGTTGCGTCGGCTCGTTAAACCCTGCAATCAATCAATCATTGCCTTCGCAATGATAACACATTGCAGGTGGGTCGTGTGATTCCAATGTCCTGATAGGTTCGTCAATCGCAGGCGGAGACTACGATCGACAATCACTATTGCTTCTTTTCCTACCGCAATAAGGAAGCATTGATAACTCCGGTACGTTCAAGCAAGCGTTCCATAATCGTAAATGACCGCGCAGTTGGTCATCGTCGTAACGCAAGGATACGAGAGGAACACTTGCGTTATGATTTGTTCTCGAAGCTAGAAAGCTAGGCAGCCTCTACCGATTTATCAATTCGGCGCCCACATTTCGCCCTCTACTCTAATGCAAGTATTTATCAGGCCGGTGTATTATCAGCGTCTGCAGCTGAAGATTTACGACACAAGAGTCATGCTTACTTTCATCATCATCATCATCACCATCACCAGCCTATCTACGCCCACTGCAGGGCAAAGGCCTCTCCCATTATTCTCCAATTACCTTGGTCCTGTGCCAACTGTGACCAATTTATCCCCGCAAACTTCTTGATCTCATCTGCCCATCTAACTTTCTGCCGCCCCCTGCAACGCTTGCCTTCTCTAGGGACCCACTCTGTTACCCTTAATGACCAGCATGCTTACTTTACTCACTCCGTAATACCCCTGTTACACGTGAACTTTCAACGGCCCTTAATGCAGACGGCAATTTCATGCCGTAACAGCCATGGGAACTGAACGGTGGTGGCTCTGCTCATACGGCACATTCCTTCTTCGGTTCCGTTGGGATGATTTATCACGTCACTCTGAAAATTTCACTTCACGAACACAAAAATGTTTTGTATCATTATTTTCTGCACTGCTTGCTCCAGTGTATTTTCTTTACACTTCCCGGCAATTTTCGTAGGAGGGCTGGAGAACCTTATTTATTTGATCCAGTCCTATTCATTGCGTTACAGATGGCTGCGCTTGTTTCGGTTTCGACGTGGTGAAGCGTTTAATTTCACGGTTCATGTATTGTACTAAGATCAGCCTCACTGTGCTTCCACAAGTTAATTAGCAAATGCGTCAGCGATGTTGCCATAGCGATGCTTTTTTGCGGTAGCGCGCTCGCCGGCAGCGAGAACACGTTGTTGCTGGGCTGCCATCCAGCCTGTCTGACCAGATAACGGTGACAGCGGCAGAACGGAGACCTCTTAGCTCTGTTAGCACCTGCCCCCGTTGGGTTTTTAAAGGCGCTCGCACTGCGGTCTGACTCCCGCTAACGGGCGTTAGGACCCACTGCCGTTATCGTTAAAGGCCGTTGGAGTGCCCATGTAACAGGGGTATAACTCCCTTAAGTGATTACTTTGTAAGGCAAAATGCATGGTGCGAAGATGCCGGAGAGACAATGGGAAAACAAGGATGCATAACACCGTGCTTCGAACTTGTGTTCGTTACAAAGTGCATTTCGCTGCACAACAATCGCTTATCAAATGTAACTGGTCTATTGTTATGGTAAACCAAAAATTGGCTGGCGAATACGATACTCCCTAATACGATATTTGGGTGCGGCAGGAGTGCGCTGGGGAAGCACTCACTAGTATGTTCTTTCGACGGCAGCGATGATGAGCCTCTCGGCGTCGGCACCAAGTGCAACTCAGGAAGGGACCGCGATCCGCGATATAGGCAGCGAACGCACACCATCGTAACGCGTACGCAACCCTTACGTTTTCGCCTGCGTTTCGCAGACGAGCTACGCCTCCAAGGACTCCATTTTATTTTATAGATGCGAAGCCTCTCATGGTAGGGGCTATGTCCCTCCCTTGTTGTTGTTGTTGTTGTTGTTGCGCCGTCCACACACCCACTGCGCATGCTCGGCTTGCTGAACGCCCGGTGGTGTCTTACCCTTTAATGGCTCCAGGAGCAACAGTGTTGCCGGTGTCTTCCTGGGTCGCCACGAGACGAGCACGCTTCTTTCTCCTCCTCACCACCGTATAGTCCAGGTGTGCAGACGACTGCACGCTACTCCACTGCGCATGCGCCTCTCTCCTCAATTCTCCTGGTGTGCACATGCGCTGGGCGCCACTCCACTGCGTATGCGCGTCTCTACTCCATTCTCCTGGTGTGCACACACGCTGCGCGCTACTCCACTGCGCATGCGCGTCCCTCCTCAATTCTCCTGGTGTGCACACGCGCTGCGCGCTATTCCACTGCATATGCATGCGCGTCTCTCTTCCATTCAGGTGTGCACACGCGCTGCGCGCCGTTCAGTCTGCTTCCAACCTCTGTCTTCGCCGGCTCTACTACGCTGCCGCTAGGATGTGTGGCGATGTAACTTCACCATAGAACCTCTACTGCAGCATCCACTGACGTTACACTTCATGGACCACAAAGAAGTCATACTCAAGGCGAAACGACAACCACAACTAGACGTTCACCTACTTTGCCTAATTAAAGACAATCATGCCACCCTGCCTACGCGTCTCCTTACTCTAACACCACGCACCAACTCTACTCACACTACATACTTCAAATCTGCTTACACACCAGCCAACCCTCTCTCTCTCTCTCTCTCTCTCTCTCTCTCTCTCTCTCTCTCTCTCTCTCTCTCTCTCTCTCTCGTGCTGGCACAGCATACAGCCCCCCTTCCCCACCGCACAGTTTCGGAGAGCGCTCGGGCCGCCACGGCAAATCGCCCTCCCCTCACAATTTCGCGTCACTCTCCTCCTTTGCTTTCTTTCACTATTCCATCTTGCAATGGTTCACTAGGTTACGGGACAACGTGGCTCAAACCAGAGATGGCGGTCAAAGGGGTGCGCCCTAGATCATTTGATTGATGCAAAACGTTTTACCACGGGTTGGGAAACACTTGTATAATAAGTGGAGCACGGTAATTAAACTTAAGGACACGCTAGCTTTAAGGAACGAATAAAAACCCACCAGCACCTTTAGAGAGACAGCTTTATATTGTTAAGCGTTTCGCCCCTGGTACAATGTCTCTCAAATTTGACAAGTCAACGATGCACATTGTACAGCCAGTCCGCGTATTGGAAACTACATTTTCAAGCTAGCCGTAATTCGCGCCAATTTGTGTTTAGAAGCGCGTCTTTGCTCTGCAGATAAGATACTCATAAACTCATATGCGAGTGCTAAGCACTAACGATTTTCGTAACGCCCTGTACAAGTCCATCAGAAATGAAGTTCAATTTATTACCTTGCTCCACAAAAAATCCGAAAACGTGGTTGGAAACTCCCTTGTCTTCAGCGCTGTAAGAAGTAAGGCTCATATACGCAGAACTTCTCTTTCGTCACTACTGCTGCTAATAAGACTGCTTAGGAGTATTTTGTTTTTAAGCAGAGCCTTATAGGCGCTCTGAAAGACGTTTTTCCGATACATGTGTGGTCCCATTTTCAGATAAATCAATGTTCTAGTAATTAAGTATTTGTTAAAGCTAGGAGTATTAGTGTAGTTATCGCAAATCAAACAGAGCATTGTCGCACGCGGCGTGTTTCCTCCTCGTTTCGCTGCCTCCTGGAAATGCGCGAGCGCTCACCCGCTCGGTTATTGGCCATGATGCCTTCAGTGACGTCTGCAACAACATCTGGTTGCGCGCGTCTGCTAATGCAATAGTACTGGGTCGCAAGCATGGCTTTGGGGCACGGCCGTCTGACTTTCTGCAGTCCGTTTGGACACTTTTTTTTTTGGATTCTTTATTCTGCTTATGAATCCCTTATTTCCGTAACGGCTGCAAAAGCTGTCGGAAATAATGGGGTGGAACGTTTATTCTCCCGCACCACTCCGAAAGATAGCGCGAAAACAAAACATCCCTGTAAGAGCCTCCGCGCTAATGCAGCGACGACATGTGCTCCTACGTATGGGAGCCAGATATGTGAGCGAATTACTAAATAATCGCCTCAAATTTTGTTATTACCACGTACACACGTTCCAAACTGGCGTTGGTTTATATCTTGCTTAATTGGCCGATCTTTCGAGCCAATGCCTAGCTTGGTCGAAATGTGACGCAAAACACGCGCGTACGCAGATAATAGTGATATAAAATTCCGTTTTTCGGATCCGTTCTAAACATTTATACCCGTAACAAAAAAAAAGCAGCCGAAGGGTTGCACGATACTGCGCAGTGTCTTTCTTTATAGCGTGGGTCATTCATTACATACCCCGTCCTTTCCTGAGGAACTCTACATGACCTTTCGGTTACAAATTATTCCAGTACACCGTGACCGATATTATGAGCGGCATCCGAAGAATAGCGAGAGTGTTGGGACAGCGCCTGGGCTGTGGTGCAATCCTGCATATGATCGCACCAAACAATTCATCCACACTCGCTCTTTCCCAATGGCCTAGGGGTCTTTTCTCTCTATAAAGGCCGTTCATTCATTTTTGTACGTACTCAGTTCTGCTAACCCCCGATATGTAGCGGGTTTGGTAGCCAGCCGTCGCCCTACACTACACCCCCCCCCCACAGACACACATACACCCACACTTAAGCATACCTTCTGTCTTTTTTCAGCAGATGAGAGAAGACTATGTTTACAATCCATAAAGACATACCAATTTTCAAAATCCACACATAAGCATTCTTCATTTGAGACTACATTTGACGTTTTCTGTATAGAAAGCACGAGCTCAAAACTGAACAAATCGCCACCATGGCATATATTTATATATAGCGCCAATTCAACTGGTAGGTTGATAGTTCAACGAAAACGTTCCGGTTTGAATTCGCGAATAGGACGCGTGAACTATGGAACTTAAAACCCGTTCAGACACAAAGAATTAGGCTCTGCAGAGATTTGAACTCGCAATGTTGACGAAGTGCATGCGACGCTTGAAACCACTCCGCCACGGCATAAGACACAGGTATTTTCAAATAATCTATACTATAATAGATGGAGGCCCACCCTTCGTGTCTCACATCAGTAATTTAGTAACGCTTGTGCATTAAGGTTGCCTGAAGCGCCCAGTATGGCTGACCAGCAGCGACTGCGCTGCTTGGGAAATCCGTGCCCGGCTTCGACTGAAACTTCGCACTGCGGGAATAGTGCTTGCCATACTTTTCTTTTGCGCTTTACACTGAAACGTTTGGCCGATATTTGATTCTTTATACTTACCTTACCTTCTCCTGCACTTAAATGGCCTTATATTTCTACAAGCGTGCCGGTCGCACACACCTATGCAGTTTGTAGGTATACGAAGTTTCCGAAGCGGATGGATGAAGCGTCGCAAGCCAAAACACGCATCCCCAAAGCGGTACTGTTCAATTGCAACGTATCTGTTCATGGACCTTACTAACTTTGTTGCTCTGCAGAAACTGATAAAACACAGCCGCATTCATTACGTAATCTGGGCGCAGTTCTCGCTTAACGATCGAGTCCCGACGACCCGTCGGCCAGCCGGTATTGTCGGCTTCTTCCCTCAGTGAGCCACTCAAACGACGCGGACTTCCGATCAGCCGACCTTTCCCTCGCCGTCACCGTCGTGTGACAACGTGGTCTGCCAAATCTAAAGTCGATGTCGCCGTCGTGTCCGTCTGCGAGGGTGTGCCTTAAAGGAACCATGAAGACAAAACGAAAGTTTGTTTTATTCAAACCATTAGGTGTTTCATAGTACCCCAAGCGCTTTCCGGGAAGCAAACGATGCTTTATTCACTGATAAATAAGGCAATTTAAGCCAAATTTTTAAATCTCCATCTAAATTGTGCATTTTGTAACGTGAACAATGGCGTCATATGCGCCGGTACATGAAACAAATACCTAGTATGTCGACTCCATATAGCACCCACACGCGGAATTCAAACAGGAACCGGAACTCCTGCCGAAACCGAGGTGGCGGCCATTATAAAAATACTAGTAAAACCTAGTAAACCAGCAGCCCTAGTCATAGAATCGCCTGATCCGAACAACAAAGCTGTCACGGAGGAGCTCGGGCTTGCATCTAACAACCTCACACCATTTGAACGCTCAATTCTTCTAAGTGCACAAGCGGCAGGAGTTGCGGAATACACGGATGGACCAGAAAGCGACCATTCCGTGATACTCACAACAGACGAACGCCCAGCCGTCGGCACCGCTGCTTTGTCAGCCCCATCGCGACGGACGAATACAGACTGGTACGTATGTGGCGTATTTTTATTACTGTTAATAATAGTTCAATTTCTGTAGCAGTATCGCTTATGCCAGTTGGCCGGTGTCGTGTTCGGAAATACGTTCGCGCGAGCTCTCTGCTCCGACCAGAAGGATACGAGTGTCAATGCGCGGTGTGTACGGTATTTTGTTTCTAAGCTCAGAGCACTTTGACCGCGATTTGACGAAGTCGGCGGCGAGAGGCGACAAGTGCCAGTAGTGAGCTAACGTAAGAGTCCCTGCCGTAATCACTTAATCGGAAATGAAGCGAGCACACTCGTACTTCCTTTAGCTCCTTTTCTTCTCCGTTTCCAAAGTTCACAAAGCGTAGCCACTTTCTTCGCAGAGGTTCGTCGTTCGACAGCGCATGAAAGGAGATCTCTTCACCGGCGGGGATGTCGCATACCCTTGACGATTTGCCCATACTACATGGGCATTTCAGGGCGCAGCAATGAAATTTAATTGTAAAGTACTCGAACAAACTGAAGTTTTCAGTGGTTGTAAACTGAAAACGAGCTCGTAATGACAGCAGCAAGCCAACACGACCACCATTCGGAAACTGCGATGAGTGGCACTATCTCGTCGCTGCTTGCTGTTCCTTACTCCCCTCGTGTCTATTTTTACCTTTGCTGGTTGCCAATATGACGTCACCTTCCTGTCAAGGGATTAAGATACCAAGCAATGTCACGGCTGTGCGCGCAAGAACGGTCCGTTGGCCCAAAGAGCTTCGAACCCGAAAATTTGTCTGCGCGACGGTGAAATGTCCAGCTCGGCCGGGGGTAGTTTCGTATGCATTGGCCTACATGTTTGCGTGTTCGATCGGATCTTCAACAGTTTACTCCACCGTTCTTAGCTTCCTAAAAGGAATGGGCAGTATGTTTTCACGGACATATAGCTCACTATGCAAACTGGTAATCCCTGCCTAACTTGCGTTTGCTTTTGCCGGCCTCCGCCAATCGCCGAGCATTCTAGTATGACATCATAGCTAGTGGGTCGCATGGTCATTCTCTTTTTTTCTAATTATGTAGCTTATTTGAGCGAAGTTTGCGTTAGCAGTTTTGTCAATATGGTTCTAGTGAGGCAATCTTTCGACTGAACCCAACTTGTGTTTTCTCTTCATGACTCCTTTAAAGGGACCATGCAGACAAAACACAAGTTTGGTTCATTCGAAACGTTGCCTCGTTAGAATCATACTGACGCCACTTTTAACGCACACTTCGCTCAAATAAGCAATATAATTAGAAAAAAAGGGAATGACCATGCAGCCCACTAGCTCATTTCCCGCAACAGAACCTACGATGTCATATGAGCACAGCTGTGCGATTGCAGCCGCCAAAACCAAACGCAAATTAGGCATGGTTTATGAGCATGCTGAAGAAGCTATTTGTGTTTAAATGTAATGCATATTCATTTTATATCAGCAAGAAATGTGCGATAAACATTGAAAGTTACGAAAATACACGTAAGCATAGAGGTACCGACACGCACTACGGTTGGTACAGGGGGACTATGCTTGTTTTAGCTGCACAGTAGTCCGCCGCTCTGCAGTTGTCTTACACGACACTGGCCGATTGGCGTAAGCGACGTTGCCTTCCGCGACTCTGTTTGTCAAAGATACCCTATGTTTCGCAAAAGAATTACTTTCTACAGTAATAAAAAAATCACGCCATATCCACGGAATGAATGATGATAAGTGGGGCGAAGCTCGAGAGGGGGAGATCATCGGTAACCGTAACTCTCCCGTGAAAGTTCGCCCATTACATCATTAAGAAAGACGTAAGACTGTGTGCGTACATTGTACAAATCAACTTTTATTTTGTTCTTTTATTTTGTTCTCTACCACAATTTGTCACGTAGGATGGGACACAACGGTAAAGAAAGAACTTTTATTTAGGGCGAACTTGTGCCCGAACAAGACGAGAGGAAATGAGCAAAGGTCCTTGCGTCTCGTTCGATCTCCGAGAACGACTGCCTGCGTTCGTGGCGTGATCTCTTGCGTGATCTCCCCCTCGCAGTGCACGTGCGCTCGCGCCTCCGTTGGCGAACACAGACAAGCTCGCGCTCCCGGTGCCGAGTTTGCGCAGCCGGTTGCAGCCGGTTATTGCGCGTGCAACGCGGCCCACTTTGCGACATCTCCAAAAGCATGCGGCGGTCACGTACCACGAGACACAAGGGATGGACAGACCCATGGCTTTAGGAGCTTCGCCCCTAAAACAAGCCAGGTACAAATACGGTCAACAACAAAGCAACGGCGGGCAGCGGTCCATGGATGAGTATGATATCGCCATCTGTGACGGCCGACGGCAAGCAAGGCCGCAGAGCCGAATGACGCAGCGGAAGTTCGTTTGAATACGCGCTCGTATGACTTTATTGCAGACGTCAGGAAAACATACCATTTGGCGGGAGTATCAAACTTTTAACATAAACATAATTTTTCAGAGAATAAAGCATCCTTTGCTTCTGGAGAAGCGCTGGGGGCATTAAAAACACGTAATCTTTCGAATACAAGAAACTTTTTTTTGTCTGGATGGCCCCTTCAACGAGAAAATAGGTAATAGAGCAAAAAAGGTAATAGTGAGCACAATAGCGTGCCAGCGTGGTCCTGAAGCCCTGTCACCGAGACCTGGCGACACTGAGCCGACGACGGTTCTCTTCGCCTGAATTGCTGGAAAAAAGCCGTCCAATAGCAGGATCGCTACTTTATGACGCAGATGGGAGAATTGATGTCGTACAGTGCTCAGGAATTGAAACGCGACACTGCGAGCGCGTGGCCTGCGGTACATGCAGCTCCGCCCGTGGACTTACCACGAAGATGAGAGCGTTTTAACCTCAGGCTTGCTGCTCGCGGTTGCCAATAAGCGGGGTTGTGCTTCCCCGCAGTGATAGCGGTACGCTGCGAGCCTGGAGCGCAGGAGCGCGTTTGTGCGCCGGTGGCAGCCGGCCGGCGGTCCGCGCAGCCAATTTCGCGACATCGTCTGCTCGCGGGTCGCCACCAGGGGGCTGACACGAGCAGCACAGCTCTGTTTCGGCTGCCGTTTATGTCGCTCAGTCAGCGAACCTCGAGTTCATCCAGCCAAAATCTAATTAGTATCGGCTAGCGGAAGTCACGAGCTCTCTTTGGACACCAAAATTATTCATCTACTCCCAGAATTCATCTAGAGACTACCATCAGAAGATCCGCGGCTTCACCAACCGAGCTGGGCCTACTTTGTAGAGCTGGCTACGAGCCCCGGCGGCGCGAGCTCGAGCGCAGCTCGAGCTGGCGTTCCAGACAACCAGGTCAGTGCACGTGCTTCAAGCTCACCGCCTGTTTGCGCCGACATGGACATAGATCCGCTGAGCGGGCGCACGCGCCCACCTGACAATCCCTGGATCCCTGTGCTTCGCAAGAAGTCAACTGCGTCGCAATCACCGAACAGGCAAGCTAACGCTACTGCGAAGACCACCACATCTCGAAACCCACCGCCTCGGCTACCGAAAGATCAATACACGATCGTGTACCGCCCGAGAACTGGACTGAACGTTTCAGCGTGGACACCGAGAGCTATTTCTCACAGCATTGCCGCGGCGAGCCAAATTCCACAGCAAGACTTCTACGATAACGTAGTAGTCCAAGTACAAAGCCCCAACAACCTAATTGTTGCTTGCACCCCGGATCCTGAACAAGCCATCACGCTAAGCGCAATCCAGTCCCTCAGGCTTGGTGCAGCGGACTACGAAGTCCAACCGTACATGAAGCCACCACCGAACACAAGCAGGGGAGTCATCCACGGCCTTGATCCGGAAGTGAACACTGAGACGCTACAGGATATGCTGCAAGCCAACAAGCCTTTGCTCCTGCACGCACGCCTCATGGGTCGAGCCACCTCGGCCCTACTGACTTTTCAAGGTCCACACGTCCCATTTTACGTTAAAGTGGGAAGCCTTCTGTACCGATGCCGCCCATTCCGACGTTCTGTGCAAGTGTGTCGCTTGTGCGGAGAACTCGGACACCGACAAGACGTGTGCCCAAACCCGGATCGACCAAAGTGCATTGACTGTGGACTAAACAACCCAGCCAGTGACCATCAATGTGCACCAACATGCAAACTGTGTAATCTGGCCCACTCCACCGCTGGGAAGGACTGCCCTAAGAGGTTAATCCCAACGATCCCAAAAGCTTCGACGGCCCGTCACACCGCTGCTCAAGGAACAACAGCGCAGAAGGTAAGCTGGTCAGCTATAGTTTCTAATGCTCCCGCTGCTCCAGAGTTTCCCCCTCTCCCAGTCATAACGCCCGACACACAACCACCACACACACAACCGGCATCCGAACTCACACAACTACTCAAGGAGATTAAACAACAAAACGCCGACTTGCAAAAGAGGATAGAGGCGTTGGAAACCTCCATACAGCGCCAACCTAGCCCACCACCCGTCCCAGAGCCAGCCCAGACATTCATGGAAGAAAAGGTGCTGCCAAAAGTTGTGAGCCTCATAACAGAGTCCACCCAGGTCCTCAACAAGCTAATCTCTGAAACTACTGAAAATATGCTCGGTCTCATCAACCAAATCGCGTCACGGCTGTCAGCATTAGAAAACCGGTCAGCTCAAGAAATATTACTCCCGTCGCTAGAATCTCGGATTACCCAGTTGGAGACCACCATTGAAAAAGCCCACAAAAAGCCACGCCAAGATGGCTCCCAGCAGTCTCCGATGATGCAGTACGCTAGCAACTCTCCACCGTCATCATAATTTACTCCTGATGAATGGCGGGGAAATTAAATGAAATAAAAATTTACCAATGGAACTGCCGGTCATTCCGAAGTGAAAAAGCCCAATTAGAAAACTACATCCAGGCATCGCCTCCAGAAATTCTCGTTCTTCAGGAAACGGATACGCCACAACCTACCTTGCGTGGGTATGAAACGTACTCGAGTGATCGCAGTCACAGAACGGCGGTGTTAGTTAATAAAGATTTTACGGCCCAAGAGCATTTAATGGCCTCACCCATCGCTCATACCTTCATAGAAATCATTCCGGTGAAGCCTGGCCAGCGGATTCTATTCATCCTTAACATATACAGCCCACCGAACCAACCCCTTACGGAGATCAACCCACTTCTGGCGGAGGCAATCCAGAAGGCAGGCCCAAACCCCTTAGTGTTCCTTGGGGATTTCAACGCACCTCATCACTCCTGGGGCTACCCACAGGCAACTAAGAAGGGAACGGCGTTGCTGCAAGCAACACAAAATTTCCAGCTTGTGCTTTGCAACGACCTTACCTATCCTACGAAACTGGGAACAAGTGTGTCAAGGGACACCATTCCAGATCTTACATTTGTACGACATGTCACCCAATTTGATTGGCAACGGCTACCGGACAATCTTGGGAGCGACCACTATATCGTCACCCTGACACTGGCTCACGGCACCCTACGTCGCGGCCTAGGACAAGCCAAGCTCACAGACTGGCCCGCGGTTCGGCAAGATTTGACTGATTTACCACCTGTAGAAGAAAATCTTGAACTTTGGACAGCAAAGATAGAGGAAGTGATACAACGCCACACCAAAACTGTGACTTTGACTACTCAAACACCGGTTATTGACACTCACCTCGACCATCTATGGGCTGCACGCAGAGGACTAATCAAACGCTGGAAAACCAGAAAAACCAACCGAAAACTAAAACTAAAAATAGCTCGAATTACCAAAGAGGCAGCAGAGTATGCCCTAACACAGCAAAAGCAAAATTGGAGAACATTTTGTAGTGAATTAAGTGGCACGTTGAGCACTAAAAGAACGTGGAAAATACTACGACATCTACTGGGCTCGAAACCGTCCAAGACCACGACGCAACAGCAGATCCAACGCCTGGTGC
The DNA here is from genome assembly GCF_048455015.1 of Haemaphysalis longicornis. Lineage (NCBI taxonomy): Eukaryota > Metazoa > Arthropoda > Arachnida > Ixodida > Ixodidae > Haemaphysalis > Haemaphysalis longicornis. The sequence goes on along the minus strand of NW_027526422.1, from coordinate 143,933,848 downwards.
ATAACCACCCAAACCCACCGGACCAATTATTGCTAACTATACAAAACAAACTATTCGGCACAGAACAGCGGCAGCAAAATCACCCTCGATCCGTACCAAGGCGAACCGAACGCATGCATGGACGCCCCTTTTACAATGCAAGAGCTACAGGGGGAACTTGCGCGTCTGACCCGTAACACCACGCCAGGCAAGGACAGAATTACGAATAAACTTCTACGAAACCTGAACGAGGACACGCAGGAGTCCATACTGGCACTTTTCAACAAACATTGGCTAGCCGGCACCCTACCACTACAGTGGAGGCACGCCGACATAACGCTAATTCCGAAACCTCATAAACGAATCAGCATTGAAAACCTTCGACCAATCTCGCTTACATCATGCCTTGGAAAGCTCTTCGAACACCTGGTGAACCGTAGACTGACAGAACATCTTTACGATAATAACCTCTACCCTCACACAATGTTCGGATTCCGCGCCCATCTGTCTACCCAGGACGTATTGCTGCAGCTGAAAGAACAAATTATAGACAACCTCAGCAAAACCACCCCCAGTACCATCCTGGCTTTAGACGTTCAAGGCGCCTTCGACAACGTCACCCACGAAGCGATCCTCCAAGGAGTCAGGCCGTACCGCTAAAATTCGACTGGGTCCAATACAAACGGGCACATTCTCAACACCGTCGAAAGGCACGCCTCAAGGCTCCGTTATTTCTCCCTTACTATTTAATATTGCCCTTCTTCAACTGCCTTCCCAGCTTTCAGAGATCCCCGAACTACATCACGCCTTTTACGCCGATGATCTTACAATCTGGACGAACACGGGATCAGCTGGAGAACAGCAGGACAGGCTTCAACAGGCCATAGACTGCGTGACGGAGTACTTGGAAAGACGGGGCCTTGCGTGCGCCCCTACCAAGTCAGCTTTACTGGTCCTTCGGGCACGCACACGAGGTAGGCCACCCAACCCAACGCCCGACCCAACCGTCAGCATCGCGTCCAGCCCGGTACCTCAAGTCACATCACTTCGCATTTTGGAAGTGCCATTTCATGCAGACGGCTCCGGTACCGACTTACTACCACAACTTAACACCACGGTCATGCAGTTGATGCACTTAATCCGACGGATCTGCACCCAGCAGAGCGGTCTTAAAGAACAGGACACCTGCTGCATCGTCCAGGCACTTCTGACCAGCCGCATCGCCTACGGCACCCCATACGTCCAACTACGCCCCAAGGAACACTCTAAAATAGATGCCCTAATTCGGAAATCGTATAAGCTGGCCCTGGGACTTCCAGCCTTTACACCTACAGACAACCTACTCAAGCTTGGACTCCATAACACCTTGAGCGAAATTCTGGAAGCGCAACGAGCAAGCCAACTAAATCGACTAACTCTAACTCCAACGGGCCGGGTGGTTCTGGACAAACTGGGCTACCCCATCCCTGCACCATCTAACGCGCCTACCCGGATCCCATTAAACATACGAACCAACATCAAAGTAGCCCCCATTCCAAGACACATGCACCCGGAATACAACAAAGGGAGAAGACAGGCGAGAATAAGATACTTAATCAATAAATTCACCGACAACCCGGATGTATATTATACAGACGTCGCAAGAAATCCCCACCGCCAGGCCCACGTTGCAGTGGTCGTGGGTTCCGAAGGGACATCAATCTCAGCTGCAACAGTCCGAACAACCGACACCGATGTCGCAGAAGAGACAGCCATCGCCCTAGCGGCCACCTCCAGCAAAAAGCAAATTATTACAGTCATTACTGACTCTCAACAGGCGTGCCGGCATTACCTATCAGGACGAATATCTCTGCATGCGCTCACACTACTAAAACACGCCAAAACTCTCCCGACCATTCACATTGTTTGGACGCCTGGTCATGCCTCCCTCCAGGGGAATGAGGAGGCTCACGCCGCTGCCCGCGACATTTTACACCGGGCATTCCCAAGGGAGGCCGACGACACACCTCCAATCGCCTCGCCCAGCCAGTCAGTCCCAAAAACATACACGGACATCTTATATCATTATCGCCGGGAGCGCCTCCTTTACCCTTCTCCTCACCCATCACTCAATACACAAGACTCTCAAATCTGGCGCAGAATCCAAACACAGACTTACTACAACATGGCAATTTTGCATCATATTTCACCAACTGCTTTTCCCTACAACTGCACAACATGCAATACACCAAACACCACCTATCACCTCGTATGGGAGTGCGCCAAACATCCCAACCCAATTCCATCACCTACATTGGAGCAGTGGGAGCACAGGCTGACCAGCTTCCAGCTCGAGGATCAGGAGTACCTGATCTCCCGGGCGAGGGCTGCGGGGGGGCCTGAAGGCGGCCTGGACTGAGGCCACCACCTACTCTCCTTCCCCCCTCCCCTTTCCCTTAAAAAATAAATGTTATTCCTCCTCCCTCTCCTCCTCCTCTGCTCGCGCACTCTTCTTACGCCTGCCCTGCCGATGCGACACAGATAATGTGCATGTAAGGCATGGTCACGCTTATCGGAATAAAACGAGCGTCTGCATGAAGAAACAGCCAACCTTTTTCCATGATATAAAATAAAAAAAGAGGAGAGCCGAGGAAGTACTAGTGCACTGCACCACACGCGAAAGTGCCTGCGAAGGCGTCTTTCCTTTTTTTTAGTTTACATCATGGAATAAAGTTTGCTGTTCCTGTGTACAGAAGTTTCTTTTATTCAGATGTGCGTGATTGTCCATTACATGAACATTGCTGTGCCGCATTGAAAGGGCACGCGGAACAAGAGAGCGCGCACACGATGTCGCGAAAGGGGCTGCCCGCACATCCGGGCTACTGCCGCCGGCGCACAAACGCGTTCCAGCGCTCCAGGCTCGCAGCACCCCGCTGCTGGTGCGGGGAACCACAGTCCCGCTCATTGGCAACCGGAAGCAGTAAACGGTCAACATGGAGGTTGAAAAAATTTTTAACCTGCTTGGTCTCATCCCCGCGGTGTACCACAATGCAACACCATGCTTCCACGGGTATCCACAGGCGGCTCTGCATGTACCGGCGGCGACGCGCTCGCAGTGTCGTGTTTCAATCCGTAAGCACTGTACATGCGCTTAATGGAGGTGTCCGAAAACACTCAGGAAAGGGTGTGAAAGGGTTCACAAACTTTTCAACGGAAGCCTGAGCTTTCCACCTGACGTAAACAAGCTACACTTGGCGTAGAAGACGTAGAACACCCAACCTAACGATTGGGCTTGTTCAGTAGGTCTGCTCGAGAAGCATTTAACGACCCCTGTAACATATATTGCCCCTGTTTCCTCAGTGAACCTTGAAACCTATTTATTGCTTACCTCTGTCACTTGATTCCTGTCATCTTCACTCTTGAATTTTACGTTTCCTTCCGCACAAATATCCACTATCTTCACCAGGTCTCCAGGGGAAAAATTGGGCTTTTGCTGGTGTGGAGAAATATATTAGTATATTCCCAGAGAGACAAAAAGGCATTTTGTTCTACGACAAAAAAATTTGATGCAAGTGACCTGCAATAAAGCCTATAACACTGATGCTATATACAATACAATAACAAATTACTTTGTAGTCAGCGGTATTCACTAAATAATTTTCTCTTCGAGAAAATGGTCTTCCGAATAAATCCTAATAGTAGACAAAAATTAAAGTCCAGCTAATACATGGTTCGCCTTCACGTTTCAGGGGTACTACACTTGGGTAAAAGGTTGCGTCATACAAGTTGTCACTCTCGACCGTCACTATTTTCCCGAATCAGACAACCAAGTGATGAAAAAAGACCAGGAGTGCTTGTTCATTACGACGAAAAAAATACAAGTCGTAATGAGAAAGAGCTGCGGTGTTAAGCTGAGAAATTAGATTTAATTGTTAAGGTAGCTCATCCATATCGTTAAGCGTTTAATTTAGAGAGTATTGGTATCTTACTTCTCTGTAAATTATTTCAACATAAACTGCGCTATCTTACCGCATCTATAATAACCAATAAACCACCAAGGTTGTGCTATCAAGTAGACATAGAGCACGGCCATGGAAATGTGTCTAATAAGTGATGATAACGAGAACTAAAAGCCCTGCGTTTATATTGAAGTGATTCGAAATGTAGTCTTGCATACGTGAGAAATGAAGTAATTGGCATTTATCCGGGTTTTAGTACAAGCTCCAGGTGCCATTGAACTGGTTTTCGTGGCGGCAGGGGTTGCGGCTAGACCGCAACTAATTCTCCGTTTCGCACGCAGGGTTTGCGTGGGACCTCATCAATCGCAGCTACTGACGTGCGATAAAGAAAAGCGAACCTTACGCAGCAAATACGGACGCTTCACTTCGCCTGGACCCACGTGATTACATATTAGCGCCACCACTCCCGGACAGCCACAAAAGGAATGACGCCTCTGGGCTCCAACACTTGGCAGCACGGGTTGCGGTTGGGCCAAACTAATCGCCATTGGCCGCGCACGTTTGTTGCGCTCTGTTAGCCGCTTATTCCGTTGGTCGCATACTGCCGCACCCATTGCTGCCTTATTTGGTGCCCTTGCTACTGCTTTGTGTTCTTATGATGCCGACGAACCCTGTGCTCGCAAAGTCTGTCGATGCTTTGCAGTCCGATGTGGCGGAACCTAAAAAACGCCTAAGCATGTTTAATGACCTTTACGAAAAAATAAAACCCGAGCATGCCCCTCTCACAAAAGAAAATAAGTATCAAGTATCTCAGTCGTGCGAATCAGCAGTTGTGACGTTACGTTAGTGAACTGGAACGATATTCTCAGCTTAACAACGTAAAAATCAAGGGCGTGACAGTGACGAAAGGGGCGAGCTGTGTCGGAATATTCAAAACAATTGCTGAAAAAGTCGGGTTCCCTGTGTCTGAAGCCTATTTCGATGTCGTTTATCGTGTCCGCGCAAAGGAGGGTCAGAACATAATTTTGAGGTTCTGCTCACGAATACGAAAGACTGCGTTTGCAGCGGTGGCCAAAAAAGCGCGCCGCACGGGCTCCGCAATCAGTTTCACTGGGCTAACAGATGAGAACAAAGCAGTTTCAATCAATAACCGCTAGAACCGGAAAAAAAGCCTTCAAGCCGGCCTTGTATTTAAAAAACTACAACCAATACAAGTTTCTCTGGGTCGGCCCCTGCCGCAATAAAGCCCTCAAAACAACTGACAGCCCTTTTTATCGTATCTCGGGGCCGACGATATGGCCTGTATCAAGTAGTGAACGCTCTGATTAACCAATCCAGTCATGAGTTACTCTGTTGTTCAGTTTCCGCACCAACAGCCACCATACCCCACTTTCATATTTCATTTACACATTCGAAGCTTATCCAAACATTATGATCATAGCCTATTCCCCAATGAAGAAAAAAAATTGCCTATTTCAAGACACTCTTGAGACATAATTTTAAGCGCGGAGTAGCTTAGGACATCACAATGTCCGCCCGCGTCCGTGCGCGTAGCATTTAAAATCGCAAAAATCACAGAGGCACCGGCACGATTCGAGCCTGTGTCTGGTATCCCAAACAGAGTTGGTGTCAGTCGTCTAAGCCACTGGGACACGACCGCCAATTATAGTGCTCCAGAGTCAAACGGCTTGCCCCCTCGCCTGTAACGGTGCGGAGTACATTTGGACCTCCCAATGTCCGTCCGCGTCCATCCGTCCGCACACCACCATCAAGGGATTCAGGGAATTATCAAGGTGCAACTCGCAGCTCAAATCGAATGACGGTCGGGGTGCAAATCGGGTGTCACTCAGGGCATAACTTGGATGCAATTTCGAGTACCCTTACTTCGCACCCTCGCCATCACCCGCAACGTTGAGATGCTGCCATTTTTTTTCGATTATCTGTCGTTCTAAAACTTTTTTGCCGCCATGAGATTACACGCTGCTCTCATTACCAAGTTATCACTGTGAATTTGATCTCTGATCGAATGATCGCCACGGCGGTTCAGCCATGTTCATCTTCCACGCAATATTCTACAAATTCAGCGTCGATCTTTATTTCCGTACAGATAAGGTAGAGTCTCTCTGGCTAGAATTTCACCGTACGTCGTTTTTGCTCATAAAAAACACTGTTGTTTCATCAATATACCAATCGCAGTCCTCTTCTTAGCAGGATTTTTTGCCGAAATCTGCAGCATTGTCCATCGTCTTAACCGTAAAAAAAAACATGTGATTATCGTTGGCGATATGAACATCTATATCAGGGATATCAACGCTGCCTCGTGCTCAGCTTACGTCAACTGTTTTCGCGCTCATGGTCTGGTTTCTTTGATTACCTCGCCCACAAGGTGCGTCCCGCTTAGCCCGTGTACCCTGCTCGATCACGTCCTATCAAATCTCACCTCACCTCACATTTCTGGAGTTGTTCATTTCAACATTACGGATCATTACCCTGTCTTTTTGCTTAACGAAAATCAGAACACTACAAAACGTATTATTCCGCATGCCGCTTCATTAATCTCGGCTCAGTTTTTTCAAACAATTTCTACTAGGGATTGGGAGGATATAATTCCGGAAACATGTGTTGAAAAGACATGTGATATCTTCGGATAAACTAAAACAGCTGTTTTCTCATGCACATCAATTACAGGGACTTACAAGCGCTCTAATGCCCTAAGAAATCCCTGGATTATGGGCTGCGAATTGCAGTCCACACGCAAACAAAATAGCGTGCATAACAAGGGAAAACTGTGAAGCCCTCCTAAAGAGATACTCTCGCACACTCATGAAGTTGTTAAACGAACCCAAACAAATCTACTACTCTAATCAAATCCCGAAAAGCGGTAAAACTAATTTCAAGAATCGTAAACTAGTTTAAAAATTCCAAACTTGGGTAATCCAGAAACTGGTATAAACAAAATTACTGATGGTAGTCGGTGCTTTACTAATCCTGACGATATAGCACATGCGTGCAATTATTTTTTTCTCCTTGGGTGTTCCGATTAAGGACGCTGATGAGGTTCACTTTTCCCGCAGGCCCTATGGGTTTCTCCTACGCCCACATCGTCGGATGAAGTTTACCTTGTACTGAGTACTCTGACAAACACCGGAGCTGGGCTGGACGCAATCAAGCCATCCAAAATTAAACTTGTATTCCGTGTGCTAAGTGGTGTAGCTGCTAATATTTTCAACAAATTATTTAGAGTGGCATTTTTCCCACCAAGTTGAAGCGGGGCAAAATTGTTCCTTTCTTTAAAAAGGGAGAGCGTGATATGTTGTCTAATTATCGCCCAATGACTGTCCTGCCGTTTTGCAGCAAACTCATCGAAAAATGTATTGTTAACAGCCTGATCAGCTACCTTACGAAAATTGACTTGCTGACATCTAAAAAATTCGGTTTTTGTCCTACCTACTCTACGGAATGGGCTCTGATGACATTTACTGAGGTCATCACAAGATTTATAGACAAGAGATACTGGTCCCGGACCTTTTTATTGATTTTACAAAGGCATGTGCCACGATTAATCATAGTGTGCCTTTTAGTAAATTCGAATCACGCGGAATATGTGGGCCCATCTTAAATCTTTTACGCAGTTATTCGGCTAGCCGGAACCAAGTCGTACGGATTAAAGATTCCTTATCACAACCAGTAACCATTAACACAGGTGTACACCGTTGCCTGTCAAGCCCTCTCCGTTTTCTTCTTGTAAAATAATAATTTACTTTCTGGCTCTAAATACAGGAATTTCATTCTCTATGCCGATGACACCACGCTATTTATTGGGGACGAAAACGTGGCCACTGTAACGGAACGACTTAAAAACTAAAAAAAAATACAAGCTTCATATAGTCCCCGCCAACATCAGCTTTATGGTTTCTCACTCACACCAAAAGCACGTTCCAACAGCTCCATCCGTTTTTCTTCGTAATAACAACATAGCCGCATCAAAATCTGCAGTATATCTAGGAATTACCTTAGACCCCACTTAAAATTCAATCTGCATGCTCAATCATTCAGTTAGAAGTTATGCTTTGGTATCCGTGTCTTGCGGCGACCACGTTTTAACTTCCCTGTTCTACATTGCATACGGCATTTCATTGTGGGGAAGCACTTACCAAACGCATCTATTTTATTTATTTATTTATTTCAAAACAACCCTAAAGGCCCTCCGGCGGAGGGTATTACATAGGGCATACATCTAAACTCAATAGTGAGACGGCAAATCAAAATTTCATTAAAACAAAACACAAGAACAAAAAGAGCAAAGGAAAAGGACAGTGCATCGCGTAATAAAAGGAACATTCGCAAAGGAAGGGAACTGAAGACTTACAAAACCAAGCTTTTCGCATAATCAGCTTCAGCACGTACATGGCTCCAACATATTCCATTTATAACAGTTTAAAAACCGTTACAGCCAGGCCCTTATTGCTAGTTACGTTAGGACTACAAACGTACAGCCTGCGCTCTTATGTCATCGTCATTGATGGCTTTCCCCACGACTTTTACCTCACAAGCTGTAACACTACCAGATTTTCTGAGCATCATAACATCTTTCTTTCAAAACCGCGCACCAATTACCGCAAACAGAGGGTTCTGTTCTCAGGCAATACATTCTGGAACCCCATTCCGGCTGAAATTATTTAGTCTCGTTCCTTAGGTTATTTTCACAGCAGATTAAAAAGCGTTTTCTTTGAGAGCTATTCCGATTACGGCGTTTACGCATCGGTGTGTGGTACTTATTATGCAAGCGCTGTACGTCACCTGAACAACTCACACAACCTAGCCGGTACCATGTATTTTCTTTCTCTGCCGTGCTTTCGCTTTTTATTGTATAGCTTCTACTACACAAACACAATTGAATGCTGCTACACCTCTGTGAATTTTTGTACCATATAACGTTGATGCAGGAGGTCCCCCGACAGTGTTTCACTTTGGGACCTCCTTCTGTATGTATAAATTATTGTATTTCAATGTACCAACTATATTTTTTTCAATAAACTTTAAATCCTTCAAACATAAGTAAGGCTCTGGCGCGCATATAACCACATTGTTATTTCTTTCCTGAATACCTTTAATGCTTCTTGATAATCTGTGTTGTTCATTTGTACCCGCTTCTGTTACCTTGAAAGCCCTGTGCTTCACAAAATCCGTTTATCCAAGTGCTCTACGATCATCCGGTGCTCGGCGACGAACTCTTGCCTACTCCCCTATCTTAAGGGCATCAGGCCTACACAACATGTCGCCACCTGCTTTTCTGTCACTTTCGCGCCAACCTGAACGATTAGGTATGCGAACGCCAACAAAGCCCTGCGAGTAGGTTCCGGCCTGCATGATGAGGCGGCACGATAAAACACAGGGCACGCGTTTGAGGAGGGCCTAAATTTCCAGCTAAGGCCAGGGATTTTGAAACAACAGGCACTCGCCAGCAGGCGGCGTCCGAACCCGTGGAGCAAAGCTCTTTAGAAATATTCTTAACTTCACTTTCACCGCACCTTGATTATCCAGACGTAAAATAAAACTATATGTGAAGTTTAAATGGTACACAGACACTTTATCCATTGCGCGTTAAAAAGGACTAGTTTCCCGGCGGCTTATGCAAAACATGAGCAAGCGGTTGCTATTCGCAAGGGAAGACTACGAGGACAGGGGTTATCAAAATTAATTGCTGTAACCGCAGACACTCCGACAAATACAGTACACCAGGTTGTGAAAAATTAGTCCAAGGGCTAAAGCTCGGGCTTACCTGGTAACTTGTTGCGTTTCTTTTGCGTGAAACGCCTTCCTCCATTTTTCGTCTCTCTAATGTTCCGGGTCGCGGGCGCGCTCACAGCGGTAGATTCCAAGCATTGGCGAGAAATGTCTTCAGAGCGCGTGACCAAGCACGTTATCAGCCCTGGCTTCCCATTGTACCGGCCCTCGCATGCTGTTATCGTTATCGATAGGAGTCCTCCAGCAAATCTTCCTCCTCTTTTTAATGCAGGAAAGACCACATAACTTCCTTCGGATACACCCGTAACGTACACGTGGTTGCTATTGGCGATGCAATAACCCTGCAATCTTAACTGAATTCAATCTTAACTGAAACCCCTCATGTTTATATGTGCGGTTTAGACAAATGACAGGGACTGCAAAGTTAATGCGACCCCAAGCTTGATACTTGTTCAATTTCTATGGCGAGAAATGTCTTCAGAGCGCGTGACCAAGCACGTTATCAGCCCTGGCTTCCCATTGTACCGGCCCTCGCATGCTGTTATCGTTATCGATAGAAGTCCTCCAGCAATTCTTCCTCCTCTTTTTAATTCAGGAAAGACCACATAACTTCCTTCGGATACACCCGTAACGTACACGTGGTTGCTATTGGCGATGCAATAACCCTGCAGGGCAATTCAATCTTAACTGAAACCCCTCATGTTTATATGTGCGGTTTAGACAAATGACAGGGACTTCAAAGTAATGCGACCCCAAGCTTGATACTTGTTCAATTTCTATTATGCGCTTTAAATGATTAGCAAAGTGGAGTGTCTTTGCACGTGTTGTAGGCTTGCAGCCCGTAGCCTATGGCGCGTACTTCTAACGATCGCGGCAAAATGTAATCGCGGACATAATCTGCCGAGATTGAATGCATCGTGGCGATAATCTCTGACCAATAAATAATCATACACTGAGCACCCAATCGCTTTAATTTTTTTTCCTTCTGCGCAAATGAAGCGTCTCACTAATAAATCGACGTCTCATGGAACGCGTGCATTTAAAAAATTGATGATAAACTACAAAGAATGATTAAGAAAATTGCAGTGACAGTCGCGGCAGAGGGGCTCAGCGAAAAGGGGATCAGAAAGCGTGCCGTAAAAAGGAAAAGCCAGAGCCATGGTACGGTTCTGATAAACGATGGTAAACCGCGGGGCGTTCTCTATTGCGGCTTTCATACATTGTCGAGTGGGTATGAAGATTCATTCCACATCGCTATGTGAATCTAAATGTTTTATTTCAGGCAACAGAAAATATTTGCAGGGTAGATGTTACAGGAGATGTGTAAGGATGAACCACGCCCTAGACTCCGGGGGCGAATACCGAAGAAGTACACCATTTCGGAAGACGCTCGCGCAGCTGGCAAAGCCGCTTGCGGTAACGGCCGCCGATATTAAGTAGTTATAGATGGAGCTGCAGCCAACGTTACTAGAATAAGCTCAGTTTCGGAGCTCCGCATCCCCGACAGCGGAGGAGGGTGGCCCAAACAGCGGTCGCGAGAAGTAGTGGCGCGGCAGGCAAGTCCTGCGCATGCTCGGCGCATCGTCTGCTCCGGCGGCGGGCCGCCTGCTGTAGTGGCCGCGGCGGGTCGCCGCGCAGACGTACCGCGGCAGATTTCTAGTAGTGCTAATGCTAAACTTAAACGTCTACCATATTTCCAGTCGTCTAGCTTAAACGTCTTCATCCATCTAGTCCACGTTACCGCATCACATTTGTGCACTGTTTAAGTGAAAGCGTGTTTGGTAGCCTGTATGCACTGACCTGCACGCGCAGCTCATTAACTAGCAAAGAATGGACGGTCGGCCCATATTTCAACTGTCTACATTGCGCTTAATTTCATGTACGGTAGTTCCTAAGCGAGTTCGCATTTTCAGCATAGTTTTTATAACTACTGCGCCGTCTTACCTCGACCAAATACGACCCAACGAGTTTGTGAAAATACGTCCACGCGGCAATACAACAGTGTTTCTGAATCTCGTCGGTGCTAGGTCCAGTTAACCGGCTTACGATGTAGATAGGGTTCCTATGCTAAACTTTTATATGCGCCCAGCTGGACTCACCTCATCTCGCCTTTGTGCACTTTGTGGTGCATACAAACGTTAGATCACCAAAGATGAAAGGTTCCTTTACAGTTCTGACGCTCAGTTCATCCGTGACAAACGCACTCGACTTTTTCGAGTTCACATTGAAGCTTGAATCTGCAGTTTAAAGGTGCTCATGGTACGCCTGAATTCATAAGTATCTTTGACCGCCGTTTTGATGTCTTGAACTCAAGAAATCCGCTCAGCTCGTCATACAAGACACCTCTCCGAAAGGCGAATCAGGCTTCAATTAGGACTTTTTTTGAAAAGGCTGAATTGTACGTAACAAGACGCAAGGATGCACAAGAAAAACCAGTGTTTGAGGGCCTCGAGAACACTGTATTTGCAGGTCTCCTTATACGTATGCACTGTGTCAGCACCTTTTGATGGGTTTGTGGCGACAGGGAATCCGCGGAATTTTCTCACGCGCAAGATGGCTCAATACCACAACGAAACATTTTTTGCTTGCGTAAAAAGGAAAGGGCGGCTAAGACAACAGCCCTACTGCCTGTCAATTTACAGCTGCCTAAAAGCGTATTTTTATTAGAACATAAGTTGCATCAGCAGATACTGGAAACTCCTCCCGCGATATTGTGACTGATCTCTGTCCCTGAGGTGACGTAAGCCTCGTTGAGTCTCCAACAGCTTTCGCCTCGTTAAGAAGATCATCGCTGTTGCAGGTACTTAATGAGGATCACTATAACACCCAGAGGGTCGACCTCCACAAAAGCCTTTCGTCTGTTCTCAGTGCAGTAGTGCCATATGTAGGAGTATTTGGGGCACAGAAAGTATATGGAGGCACATCCCGTAATGAATACTGTACTACACTGCTGTCCACTAAGCTGCCAGAAGTCGTAGCTTCGAAAACAAACGGTGGTCTCGTGGCACCATCGAAATGCTTCTTGAAATTGTGCCACTTCATGGAAAAGGGGTTTCATGTTCTACAGGTTTATTGCAGTCGTTTTATGCAAATAGTGAGGCCTATATTTGAGGTGTTGATAGTATTGTCTGAACAAATATTACTTGCTGAGTTGGAGCCTCATCTGCTGAACTGCGGTGCATTCGACAATCATATTTAGGTTTTGTCGAAGATGATTGCCAACGTGTATTCAAGACTCAGCTTCAGCCCATTCCGACTGAAATCAACCGGAAAAATTCGCACGTACCACAATGATGCATGAACACAGTAGACAACAACTATTATTTTGTAAAATCTGCAAACGACAGATAAGAACCAACTTAGAAGGAAGCTGGCTAGCTACTACGTCTTCGTATTTCTTGCGGTTTTTAAGTGCGTGCCTTTTGCATAAGTTGCTTTATAGCCTACGTTGTGATAAATCAAGCAGCTTTTTTAAAATTGATTGCTGTTTTATTGTGTGCGACTTTTTTTCTTTTGAAATTGTACACCCTGGGGTGAATAAAAATTCGTGTACCGTTTGTTGCTTTCTCCGTGTGCCTCTCTTCTGGAACGTTTCAAACGAACATGCCTTTCACCCGTGAGCGGCCTAAGGCGTATTTGCTCATATGTTTTGGCTTACGGCTCAAATATAATGCCGTAAACCGCTGCATTGGGCAGTTCTTTTGGGAGGCAGTAGGGCTGTTGCTTTAGCCGTCCTTTCCATTTTAGGCAACCAAAAAATGTTTCGCTGTGGTATTGAAACATCTTGCGCGTGAGAAAATTCGGCAGATTCCCTGTCGCCACAAACCCATCAAAAGGTGCTGACACCGTGCATACGTATAGCCGGTATTCAATGGCATGGAATGCATGCAGGCAACCATGCGAGTGCGCCGCCATATCTGTGGCCAAGCGTCTGTTGCCAAGGCGACGTTATGCGCACGGCCCCCAGATCCGACACCCCTCTTCTCCTCCATGCCTTCATGGCGGTCAGGCAGGCCGCGGGCCGCGACGTGTATAGAGTTTCATACTAATATATGGCGACGTGACCTTGTGTTTCCGTGCAAGGCGTGTGCGAGTGATTCGATCGTCAGTTGCACCGCGATAGCGTTGGTTACGCGAAAAGTCATGATTCCGCTCATGAGTTGGACAACCTTACCTGCAATTCAACCCCAGCCTCCGCGCACACCTACGAACGAGTGCGAGTCGGTCATGGCACTATGTGGCACAACGGTTTGAACGTGAGCGCAGTGGGCCGTTTGACAGCAGGAACTGCATCATTTCTAAACTGTTGCCCACTGAACGAAAAGTAATACCTCGACGCCAAAAGCTGTTGAGTGCAGCACAGTACGATCTACCTGTCTACCTGTCGCCACACGCGTATGAAGTAGCCGCCGCAAATCAGCTGATTGCCAGCCGCCACGCTCTAACGTCAGACGTGAGTTGTTTTGCTGAGTGTGAAACATTTAGCGCACGAGAAAGCCAGCGCTAAATCGATGTACGCGTGAACAATTTCTCCCAAGAAATTATTCTGTTTTTGTACTCAACCACGTATTAGAGGGCATTTACCAGAAATGAAGTCGTGGATGCGGTGCGGGTGCACTTGCGTTGACATCCGCGGCGGCAACTAACTTCAGCGTCGGACTTATGCTCCTTATAACGAGCCGTTCGCAGCCGCGGTTTCATCCTCCGTGGATTCGAAGTGCCCTAGGGTAGCTAGAGTGCCACCACTTAATGCGATTGCGATTATATTATATCTGTTGACGCCACTACCAATAATCGGGCTCAAACGCAGCAGACGATGTACGCTGGTATTTGTTTTTCTTCGAGATGCGGGCGCAAAGCGCATGCGCTGGCACGGTGGCCACCGACATGACGTTTTAAATGCAGAGCATTTCTTTAACTCACGATGTTATGCGTCCGTAACTCGGCGTCCGCACCACGGCAGCTGCGCCCTCTCGCCCACTCCTCCTCGCCCTCAACACGCTTGCAACAACAGGTGCAGCGCGCGCTCCGGCGTTGCAAGCACCGTAGCAAAAGCAGGTGCGGGCGCGTCGTGGCGTGACGGTGGCGTGATAGCGCGCTCTCACTCCGCCTCCTCTCCCTCTACTGCGTTCGTTGGGAATATAAACCCGGGTGTCGGCGCGTCAGCCGCACTCCAGTTCTGCTTCGCTCTCTTCTCGTCGCGGTTGTCGCAGTTGCTAAGCGATGGAAGCAAGACCTTCAACGAGTACCGCGACGCAATCCAACTTCAGCGTCGCGGCACCAGTTCAAGGCATCGTGCCATCGTCATCTTCATCTTCGGGATCAACGGCATCGTCGGCGGAAGAAAAGGCGGCGAGGCGGCGGGCTGCCGACGCCGAGCGCAAGCGGCGTAAGCGCGCTTCCGATGCCGACCTACCTGCACGAGAAGCCGAGAATAACACTTAACGTTACCTAATACTCGTCTCGCTCTCTCTCTCCCCAATCATACCAACAACAACAACAACAACCCTACCACCACCATTACAACACCCATAGCCACCGCCACGCGCGTAACGCCGCTAATGCTCTGTATTTACTCGTGCCCCTCCCGCGGGGGCATGTCAGGGTCTTTTTCAGTGTTGCCAGGCGGAGAAATCACCCGCTAAACTTTTCATTGAATACAGCCTATAAGGAGTCCTGCAAATACAGTGTTCTCGAGGCCCTCAAACACTGGTTTTTCTTGTGCATCCTTGTGTCATGTTATGTACAATGCCGCCTTTTCAAAAAAAGTCCTCTTTGAAGCCTGATTCGCCTTTCGGAGAGGTGTCTTGTATGACGAGCTGAGCGGATTTCTTGAGTTGAAGACATCAAAATGGTGGTCAAAGACCCTTATGAATTCATCCGTACCATGAGCACCTTTAAACTGCGGATTCAAGCTTCAATGTGAACTCGAAAAAGTCGAGTGCGCTTGTCACGGATGAACTGAGCGTCAGAACTGTAAAGCGACCTTTCATCTTTGGTTATCTAACGTTTGTATGAACCACAGAGTGCACATATGCGAGATGAGGGGAGACAAGCCC
Organism: Haemaphysalis longicornis; assembly: GCF_048455015.1. Lineage (NCBI taxonomy): Eukaryota > Metazoa > Arthropoda > Arachnida > Ixodida > Ixodidae > Haemaphysalis > Haemaphysalis longicornis. Next base: position 143,918,124 of record NW_027526422.1, on the reverse strand, counting down.
CGTGCATATAAAAGTTGACCATAGGAACTCTAACTACATCGTAAGCCGGTTAACTGGACCTCGCACCGACGAGATTCAGAAAAACCGTCGTATTGCCGCGTGGACGTAATTTTACAAACTCGTTGTGTCGTATTTGGTCGAGGTAAAACGGCGCAGTAGTTTTTGTTTTTTTTTTCATTCGAAAGTTTGCCTTGCGGCATAATAGATGTAGGCGCTTACAGAAACACGAACAAGTTAGTTTCGTGTATAAAGTTCAGGAGTTGTCGCTGACACGGTCCATGCGTCCAGCGTTGCAGGTCAGGAGGGCGGCCAGGGTGGAGACAGGTTGTACGAAGGTGCTGCAGGCGAACTTGATGCCATCCCGGGCAGGCCCAGAGAAGGTGCTGCACATTCACGTTCCCAATGGCAGCGGTGCAGAATGGACAGGTGGATCCGTATGGGCCGCGGTGTTCCGATGGCCAGGAGGCAGTCACGGACGGCGTAAGGGCCACCCCAACGCGTAATCTCCGCAGCGCAACCTCCTCTCGGCGAGTTAAGTCGCCAGGGAGGTTTGAACCACACGGTGGTATGAGTGCTCGTGTGGTGCGCCGAAGATTTTCCTTTTGTCGTTCCAGGTGCCCGCGAGCGTCTTCGGGGAAATGTAGTAGTGGCCGCATGACTGTGCTCGGGCGGCTAGCTGAGTCTGCCTCCGTATTGCCAAGCACAGATGAGCGGGGCACCCATTCGATGCGTATCCGCAGCGCCGTGCTTCATGCCAAGCGATGAATGGCATCGGAAAAGGATGTCGATTGTGCCACGCGACGAATGTCATGTATAGCTTGCGTAGGGTCAGTCCGGATGATTAGTCGTGAGTACGGCCCCGCCCTGACATAAGGTAGTAATGAGACCAGTCCATCATGTATTGCAGCTAATGCAGTAAGATACACGGGTGGCAGTGGATTGGCGGCAAATGAACAGGTGTGGTCAACCTCCGGTAGCTGGGGACAAACCAGTGCGGTGTGTACCATGCCATTTTTAGCGCTGGCATCTACATACGCAATGATTGCGTCGGTGTCTGTACAATGAAGACCAGATACCTGTGCCGTGGCCATGCGGGGGACTGGGCGACGGAGACGACCGATGGGTGTGTTTTCTGTCAGCTGTACTCGCTGCCATGGAGGGAGTTCCGACCCTTTCACGGTTGTATCTGCTACAACAAAGCCCATGTAATGGGCTAGTGCAGCAGCTGCACCGATGTTCGAGATCTTACAGGTGCGGGCAGAATGGCGTTGATGTACCAGCTCATCGATAGTGTTGAGCTGGGCCTCGGCCTGTAGAGTTGGTACCGGGGTCATTCGGGGCAGACCAGTAACAGCCCGCATGGCATCTCGGTTGATTGCTTCGAGGCGATCCCAGTCCCTCATCATGAGATGGTGGAACTGGGCCTGATACACGAGTTGGGGTTGTAAAATAGACTGCACAAGGAAGCGAGCAATTCTAGTTCGCGACCCGCCAGCCTTCGTTGCTATTCTGCGTATCAGGTGGATTGTACGTGCAGCACTCTCATTTGCCCCCTTCACCCATGGAGCCACAGATCCTGACGAGGCAACGTCGAGGCCAAGCACCCGTAGACTTAAAACTTCTTGTAGTGGTTGCTGATCAATAAACAACCGGACAGGTCGGTTCCGAAGTCGGCGGCGCCCGTTGTTATTAGTCACTGACATATATGCCATTTTTTCTTTTGAAAGTTCAAGCCCTACCTTGGCGCACCAGGAGTTGGTTGTGTTTAACGCTATTTGTAGTGCTCTTTCTTGTACATCGATTTCAGGGTGCACAGACCATACAGTAATGTCATCGGCGTACATTATGTACTTTGCGTCCGGAATTCCCGCCAACTGCCGCGCTAAGGGAAGCAAGGCGATATCAAATAGTATTGGCGCCAGCACTGAGCCCTGTGGAACCCCCCGATACGAGGTGAAATGGCCTGTAGCTTTCACGACCAAGCGAACAGAGAAGGTGCGGTTCCGAAAAAAGGCGTTCACAAATGTGCATACACGACTTGGAAGTTTCAGCCCCTCAAGGATCGCAACAATAGCTTCGCGGTTGACGTTGTCGTATGCTTTCTTGATATCCATCGCCAAGACCGTTCGAACCCGACGAGAGCGACCTCCTATAAGGACCATAGAGGAGAAATGCTCGAGTCCATCTTCAACACCAAATTGTGGCCTGAATCCAATTTGACCAGGGTGGTACCACGAATATCGCTCCAGCCACCACGAAAGGCGTGTCGCTAGCATGCGTTCCATCAGCTGGCATATCGTCGATGGAAGGGATATTGGCCGAAGGTTAGAAATTTGGTCTGGGGTCTTGCCTTGCTTCGGAATTGCAACAATTTCCGCGTGGCACCACGAATCCGGAATGATGGCTGTAGTCCAAGCTGTGTTAATAGCCTCAAGTAATACATCGAGGGTGGTACCTTCAGTGTTCTTGAAGAGCTCGTAAGGAACGCCATCTGGTCCCGGTGCTGTTCTGGGCTTGGCATGGTCGATGGCGGCCAAGAGTTCCGCCATTGTGAAAGTAGCTTCAATCCCTTCTATGTCTCCACTCGTAGGCAACGAACCGGCTCCATTCGGCAAGCAGTTTTGAACAGTAAAGGGAGCTGACGGGACGTCGAAAGCGGGAAAGAAGCTACTTGCGGCTCTATGGGCGAAAGTGGACGCGTCTTGCCCAGATGCTAGTAGTGCACTAGCCGCTGGATCTGGAGGGCGTTGACCGCGTTCCATTGCTCGAAATGTTCGCCAGACTGAAGAATTCGACGACGAAAGGCCAAGCGAAGCGCACCAGTCTAGCCAGCGGCCTCGCGTCAGTCGTCATTCATGTCGACGTCCTGCTGCTGTGAGGCATTGAAGCTTCAGCCAAACGTCGATTGACGTTGGGTTCCTCACTGAAGCAAGTTCATCTTGGCAGCGGGCGGCCCACAGACGGCAGAGCTGCAGGTCTGGAGCCGGCCGGGATTCCTCCACCCAGGTAGTGCGGGTTGCTGCATCCAAAGCCGCACGGAGCCTGGGACACGGGTCAGGTAAGGGGCTGGAGACCATCGTAGCTGACGCCGATCGGTAGACGTCCCAGTCCACCACCCGACACAGTCTTCGAAGGCGATCCCTACGACCGGGAGAAAGCCCGAGATGAATAGAATGGTGATCGCTGCCCCAGCAGTCTGGTTCACACATCCAGGTCACTGCGCCGCTTCCTAACCACCAAGCTAAGTCGGGCGAGCGAGGAGTATCGCGTGGACGTTCACACCGACGTGTGGGCACTGAAACGTCATTTAGTAGCGTTGAAATCCCCCGCGACCAAAATTGGGCAGCCGGGATGCCGTTGACGTAGATGTCATACCCAGCCAAGGCGCAGTCTGGCTGCACGGTTACTGTAGGGGCGAGCATAGTACGACACTATGATTACGTCCGTGTGAGGGAGTCGAACGAGTACAGCGACGACCTCTTGCCATAGTGTGCACCATCGCGCCAGGTCGATGCGGGTCTGAGGATAGCTGGAGCGGGCGTAGATGGCTACCTTTCCTGGGCGAACATTAGGCCTAAGACTCCGGCAGTCCAAGATGGATGGAGACGAATACGCCACAAATCCGGAAAGGGAAGGGGGACCATTAGTTTCCTGGAGTAGTAGCGCCCATGCACGTAGCTTCCCGCACAGAAGGCGTTGGCGAAGTTCTCCGACCTTTCCAGTTATTCCCCTGCAGTCCCACTGCAGTATACTCTCAGATGGGCCCGAATTTATAGGTACCATCATTGGCGGAGGCTAGCCATTAAAACCGAGGTGAGAGTCTGGAGTTGTTGCACGACAAAACACAACAATTCACATGGAGACATGGTGTTCGATGTACACCCTTGATTATCTGGAGGAACAGAGATGTTCGTGGTTTGGGTGTCCGTAAGGCGGGTACTTGCACGCCGGCGCTGAAGTATTGCACGACGTTCTTTGAGCCGCTGAATTTCTTTTTCCAGTGTATCCAGCCTGCTTTCAATTTCGGAGTCTTCATCTAAACCAGGAACTGGTAGCTGCTCTGGCACAGGTGGCGAACGTCGACGTCTGGCACGTGACATCTTGACTGCCGAACTGTACGTCATCATTGTTGACGGTTCAGGTTCTGCTGCGGGGAAGTCCTTCTCTAAAGGTGTCAAAGCAGCGTATCTGTTGTAAATCGGAACATTTTCGAGCACTGGGGCTTCGGCATGCCTTTCACTTCGTTTCAAGCGGAGCTCGCGGACTATCTTGTTGGCCTCCAGCTTAGTAGGGCACTTCCGGGAAGTGATGTCGTGGTCGTTCGATTTGCAGAGGCCGCATCGAAAAGTCTGCGACGTTGTGGCCTCCTCAGGGATTTCTTTTGGTGGATAAGGGCAGGAGGATTTCATGTGCCCCTACCTGTAGCACGAGTAGCAGTATACAACAGATGGCTTGAATGGCCGAGGGCGCAATATGCATCCATAGTACACTATACGGTCTGGAGGAGAAGGCGGACCTCGCAGGATGACGAGACAGGTGCGACGTGTGCCCATATACCGGACGGCAACAACTTCGTGAGTGGAGCAGGAGAGCTCCTGACGAAGCTGTTCAGGTGTCTCACATAGTCTACGCCTGACATAGTCAACGCTTCAAGTCAGTTCCACCGGCCAAGTATGCCTGGACCTGTACACTGTCTGTCTGCGAAACCTGTATGTTGTTCAAGGTCTGGAGCTTGGTGGCCGAATCCAAGGAGGGAACCCACACTGAAATCGTATTAGTGGGCTTGTGCACGGCAAACCCACGGAAACCTGGGACGTTCAGGCATGTGGCCACTGCAGCTTGAATAAACCGACTGGGTACTGTAGACATGTCGAAGTTAGTGCGGGAATTGATGACCACCTTATACGATGATGCCTCAGGTGGCATTGCAGCTGTTGTTGATAAAGGCGACGGGCGGGATCGTTTTGTCTGGTCCTGCTTTGCATTTTCCGCTGTGCTTGTAGACCCGGGCGGCCTTTTAACAGCGTTGGATGGCGGGACCGGAGCTGAACTTACTTGCGGTTCTGATGTGTCCATTTTCACATCGTTGCCATGGCAGGGCTGGCTACGCGGCGGCAGAGGGGCGTTCAACGCTACGATGGAGCTGCCTTGACTGCTCCGCTGGGTCCACGTGCAGGGCAGCAGCGCAGCGGCAGCGCGCTGCCGCCGCGGTTCTTGCATGCGTGCTAGGCCTACTTGCTGGACTGAAGAAGGCGAGCGGCCGTGATAAGCGGCAGGAGGATGCAGGGGACGACGAACCTTATGAGTCGGCGCCAGGGGTGGTTGGTCACCGATTACAACAGTAGTTATAAAAACTATGCTGAAAATTCGAACTCGCTTAGGGAACTACCATACATGAAATTAAGCGCAATGTAGACAGTCAAAATATGGGCCGACCGTCGATTCTTTGCTAGTTAATGAGCTGCCCGTGCAGGTCAGTGCATACAGGCTACCCAACGCACTGCCACGTAAACAGTGCACAAATGTGATGCGGTAATGTCGACTAGAAGGATGAAGACGTTTAATCTAGACGACTGGAAAGATGGTAGACGTTTAATTTTAGCAATAGCACTACTAGAAAGCTGCCGCGGTGCATCTGCGCGGCGGCCCGCCGCCGAAGCAGACAACGCGCCGAGCGTAGCGCAAGACTTGCCTGCAGCGCCACTACTTCTCGCGACCGCCACGCGGACCGCCTCTCCGGCGGAGCTTTGAAACTGAGTGTATTCTAGTAACGTTGGCTGCAGCATCCGCTTGACGAGAGCAATAATATTGTACAACAGGAAATTGAAGGGCACTTCGACGGTATCTCCAACTCCGTTTTCGACTACACCTAATGGCTAGAAAGATCTCAGCATCTGCAATAATTTTTCTTCGGTTTCCTATTAGGCGTTGCTGTTTACTCTTGAAAATGCTTCGGTGTTGCAGCTGTAGGCGCATAACAGCTAACACAACGATAGTGTAACAACTTTAGTAATTGAGCTGCTTCGTCGTATACGCCAGTATGGAGTCAGGAGTGAGGACTATGCGAGCCTCGAGACAGCGGCTTCAACTCCCCGTTTCCCCGCCAAGATTTAATAGGTCATATCCTAGTTAAAACCGGCGTAACCTCTTCATCACTTCAAACAGTAATTTTATAAGTCAAAAGCCACAAAATATGTCCCGAATGGTATACTTTATGAGTCGCCCAAGGGAGAAGCATTTTATTACAATTTTAGTTAAACGTTTACACGAACATAATACATAGGGAGAATGCGATGCGGGCGAGCTTCAAGGAACCGGCCCAGTGGCGTGGCAGGGCTATCTAGACTTGATATTTCTTATTTTGCCAACAGCAGGAACACAATTCAAGCACCCACCGGTGCCTTGGGGTATTTTGCGCCCAGAGAACTCTGTTGACTGCTCTCAAAAAACATTTAGTCACCGTAGAATACATTGATTGATTGAGTTTAGTCGATGAGGGGTTCAAGAAGGCGAGGGTTTATAAGGAGATGGTAGGGTGACCTGTACACACGGGCGACCTTCACGGAGCCTGCAGAGTGATGTGGCCAAGCTATTTAGACATGATACTTGTTATTTTCCGATAGCAGACGCAAAATTGAAGCACCATCGCTACCCTAGAGTATTTTTTACCCAGAGAACTTTGCAGAGTGCGCTCGAAAAAATTTAGTCATCGTAGAATATATTGATTGATTGACTTTAATCAGTTCGACGCTCGTAGCACAAGGAGGCTAGGGGTTGCAGAAAGAAGATAGTTTGATGGCACGTCGTTTGTGCTTGATTTATAGGGCCATCTTGGGGTTTGCTATGCTTTCAAGTAAAGCTTGCGCAGTGGCGTATCAAGTGTAAAAGGCCCGGGAATTCATATGCCCTGCAAAAGGTGACAGTGGCTGCAGAAGTAGACGACGTGGCTTTATCGAGCCATTTATAAGGGGCATGAGGACAACATAGAATTTGTTTTCTTCGAAACATTTGTTTTCTAGTGCCCACAGCGCCTGTCTGGCCCACTGCGCTTTCAGTGCCCACAGCGCTTATTCACTGAGAAAGAAAACACTTTAAGGCAAAACCTTATTTCTCCCACTAAACTGTGTGTATTGTGCCATCAGCGATTACGTATACAGATCAGGTATTCGAAAAAATTGTTAGTACTGTTACTAGGGCTCCACCGAACGTCCAGAGGCGTTTTGTTGCATCGTTTATTCTTTGTCCTCCCAGATGGCGGCACGATACTGTTTCTGACCGCTGTCCGCCCTCCCTTTCTTTTTGACCACCTTTGTACCCGTCTAATTATTGTTACGGTTGTTAGTAAAAATCTCGCGAAATAATGGGTATGCACGACGAGCAGAGTCACAGAAGACAAAGTCGCTTATTCAAGTTGGCCAATGTAAGATCAAAGAGCCGGCGGCTGCGCACCCATAACCGGCGTAGTGCTTGCACTACGCACTCTTACTTTTATGTTTACGTGTGCGTTCGTAACCTCCATTGTTTACCATACCACTCTTACCGCTATATAAATGATATGTATTAAACGTTAGGCGTAAATCCGTTCTCCTCCAGGCTTGTGCACCCCGCTAAACTTGCATTTGCTTTCAACAGCCTCAGTCAATCGCACAGCTGCCCATAATACTTAGGTTCTAGTGCAGGGAAGGATCTAATGGGCCGCATGGCCATTCTCTGTCTTCTTAATTATAGATCTCACCTAAGTTTCATTTGCTTTCGACAGCCTCAGTTAATCGCACAGCTGGCCAAATACTTCATAGGTTCTAGTGCAGAGCAGGAGCAAGTGGGTCGCATGGCTATCCTCTTTCTTCCTAACTACAGACCTTATAATCTAATTTAAGTGAAGTTTGCGTTAAAAGTTGTGTCTGTAATATTGTCAGTAACAAGGCAATCTTTCGAGTGACCCAAAGTTGCATTTCGTCTTCGTGGCCTCTGTAAGTATGATGTCTGGCGGGTAGATCGTTAGCGATAGTCTTAGTAATAAAGACCAGGACCCACTGGCTCGAAGCCAATTAAGGCAGACCTATTGGCAGCCTAGTCTTACTGACAAAATGCTCCGGGGTCCAAACTACCCTATGCTACTAGACGCTTTGCGGAAACTTATATGAAAGCGAGGGAGCTTCTTAATAAGAATGCGATAGGACTGCGGACTAGCCAGAACCGAAAAGCCTTGTTGAGATACCTATTCTCACTTGGACAGCCATTTAATAGCAAAGGACAACCTCCATGCAGTGAACAAGCAGCGAATGTGCCGCAGAACTCGTAGCGAACAACGCCGTTGGAAACCGCCCGACCTTCGGCTTCGAACAAATGCCTCTTCAGCGGATATCTGCGCCGCTGGGGAGATCGTGAGGGTGGAGAGGGGCGAAGAACGTCGCTGCCTGTGGCCTCTAGGCCTGCCAATTGTGATGCTGCAGCCACGGCGGCCTCCAATGACGGTTTTCTCATTTCACTGTGTGCTATGGGCGTGCGCTTGTTTTTCTCGATAAGCACTGCTTTTTTTTTCTCCCTGAAGACCACAAAAATGGATGGAGGGGTCGTCGGCGGCCCGATATTTGTCCCGAGCAGTGTGAATGACGGATGGCTTGCTATGTCGGCTGTCGGCACAGTGGCTACAGAGCAGGGGCAGGGAAACGACTGAGCAAATGCTTTTCCTAAAATCATGGTTATTACTCAGGAACAACAACTATTCGTTCATAGTAGAGCTGCAGCGTGATACCAAACTCACACACAATACAACCTTAACAGACTGCGATACTTGTGTCCGTGAGCGTATATAAAATCGCGTTTTCGATTTGAAGTTGCGCAGCTTTCCATGTTTCCTTCCCTCTCCTAGAAAGTGCTGTTACGGATCTTTGCTATTTAGGTTTGTGCTGTAATTGTGCATTCTGCTAGAGCAGTGAGCATGCATGATACATCATATGGCTGAATTCGGCCGCGCGATTTTGTACAGCTGCAGCCCTCGTTAACCCAGCTACTGGCTAGGCAACGGGATCCTTACGGTTTTCTGTGCTTTGTGCACGTCGTGGTTTAGTGGATGTATAGATCGCATCAGTGGCGTAGTACGTACGCCGGATGAAGAGGTTTCATACGACTATGTCGACGTTTCATGCGGCGTGAGTTATAACAAAGCTGGCAGGGCTCACTGCATCCGAGTCCATGACGGTGAACCCCAAGCCAATTTTCAACTAATTCCCCTCGAGAAGAAAAGCACGACTCAGGTTGGGACAACGTCAGGTGTCACTCCGGCAGCGTAACGTTACTCTGGCAACTGTTCAAAAAGATGACACCTCGCTTCCTTCCTGCCGATCACCATAAGTATGTTCCATTCATTAAAAGCAAGCATCAGAACGGGCCTTGGCGGAACGTTTCTTTTTCCACATTTTTGGTGTCGAAACCCGGGAACAAAGGACCTCTAAAGGTAAGCCTAACCGAGCTTGTTTTGGCTCATTTTCTGCCGGCTTCCCACCTCTTGAGAACACGAATGAAGCCGCCGTTCCAACGAAGCCGTCGATAAAGCTGTGGGTCGGATTAAGGACAAGAAGAAGCAGGCAGGATTCATTCGTTCTACGCCGTTTCCTTTAGAAATTTTCTTTCGCGGCTCCGTAACTCGTGGTACAATGGCGTCGACTTCTGCGCCGTGAGTCTGATCGCCAGTAACATGGAAGTCCGTGGCGCTGTACACGACCATACAGGCCCTCATCGAAAGACGGCGGATCGCCTGGGGATGCAAGCCCCCGAATATTACTTTGTTGCTATTGAGTTGGCGGCAAAGGCAGAGCGACCTTCTCAGTTACCGCAATTTGTCACCCCTGCCCCTCGGTATCTACAAGGACAGCAGTCATTGTATGCTCCCGCGCCAGCATGGCACTGCCCCTCTGTTCCTCTTGGTGGCTAAAAAAGCCCACCGCACCCTCGTTTTCAATGATGACGTGGCGGTAGTCAAGGGGACACAGGCGTGGACAATTGCTAGCGTGTTTTCGAGAGGAGTGAAGACGAGCGAAATACTTAGGGAAATGCAAGGTTGTTTTTACATATGATATAGTGCGGCAACGACAAATAATTAAAGGTAAAAAGGTTTTTTTACAGCAGGATTCTGCGATAGGCCAATGAGCTACGGAAAGTTCGCTGGAGGGCACTGCAGTCTCCCGTCTCCGGGAGAATGTGGGAGCTGCCGCCGCTTTGGCGCGTGTTTTTACTGCGAAGCAGTATATGTGAACCGCCCCCCCCCCCCCCTTCCGTTTTGATTCCGGAGAAGCCGCTTTACTCGGTGCCACTCCGGGGCTCCGCCCTGCCACAGCCGTGCCCTCCTTCACAACTGTTACCCGCTCCCCACCACCCCTGCCTCTTTCAAAATTGGCGATATCGGTTGACAACGGCGGTAGCTCCTTCGCCTTATTGCGGAAAATCAAGAGAACCGCGCATGAGTATAAAAACCACAGAAAGCCGTCGCCGAGCACGTAGCCGCCCCCGTTGCCGATTTAAATTCCGCCTAGACGAGTAGCTCCGCATCCCTTCCGGTTAAAGAGCAAGCTTCCCAGAGAGAATTTTTTTGGTGTGTTTGACGCCTACGCCCGCGCCAATCACCGCTTTTCGGTTGATGCGTTCACGGGTTACGGGTGGAAGGAGGGGCGCGTACGTACGTCGTGGTGTGCGTTGCCTAGCATGTCTCGACCTATCTCTTGTGTTGGAGTGTTGCAATTACTGGTGGTATAGCGGAGCTGACACATGGGGATCCGATCACTACCCCATCTTGCTCACTCCAAATGAGGCCGTGCGGTCTAATGCTCGCAATGCTATCATTGTCAAGCGGCCCGTCTCCATGAAACTGACTAAAAAATGGATCACAATGAAGATTTCTTCCGACAACTCGCCGATTGTACCACCGCAGCTTCGGTCCCTTTCCAGGTGAACTTTGCACAGCCGTATCTGATATGAAGCTTCTCAACCCTCGGAATGCCAGTCCATGGCACGTGCGCAGCTGCAGACTATGCGGACAAACTCTCCTGCCCAATGGACAATGTACAACAGACTGGATGCTGCCTGCCTACGTCACTACAAGCGACGCCGACGATCCAGTTGGAAGTCCATCTGTCAGTGCTTAGAACCCAACCAAAGCCTTGACAGGTTTGGCGATTTCTCCATGGATAGACTACTACAGCCGTCATCTCCAAATTGCTTCAAGCAAGGTCCGTCTGACTATAAAAATTCCCCTAAATCACTTTGAGCGATGAGTTTGTTGAACTAAGTTGTCGATATTGCTGATCAACACACCTTATTGCTAGTTAGTGTTAGGGTCCTTAATGGACACTTTAACTTTTTCTCTGCCACTGGCGACATAACGTAAGTGGTCATGCACGCACTCACCCTGCTACTCTCGAGTACACTTGTGTTGTGGTTCTAACTCATTTCCTAAAACTTTCAAAACAACTAAGGAAAAAACGAAGTGCAGTGGTCGTGTCACGCCATCTATGAAGAGTTCGGAAAAATGCATAGAACTTTGGGTAAAATTTTAAACGGGTGGAACACATGTTCCCCCGTTTGCGTTGCTTCAGATTCATCTCATCAGCACTTCAATGACGGACAATCATGTCACGTGCTTCCGTGCTTATACCGACGAAAAAATTCAGGAACTTTTGATGAATTCCCATTCCAAAGAAAGCTACAATGATGAAACAGCTCTGCAAAAAGGCTTGGTAAGTGAAGATAGCGATAAAGAACCCCTGCATCCTTAGAATTCAGGAAGGAGAGGCAACGGAACAATTTTTATGGGACTAAGAAATAATTCAAGCCTGGTGAGCATGCTTTTGAACCATCTTCTCCAGGAATCTTCAGAAATAAAATTATTTCCATGTCGTGCCGAGCGTTGTAGCGATTTCCTAGCGCTTAAGTTCCACTGAAGTAGCATGCAAAAAACGCGGAAGGGGATGTGAAGCGGTCCGAAATAGAACTCGGCAGTGAAAGGGTTAAGAAGACATCAATTTGTTGTGCGCATCAACATCTATGTATTGAAGGTGACACTGCTTTCCCGTCTCTCACGTTGGTACAGTAGCATTAGTGCTCAATGCTGTAACTTCAATTGAAATCATTCAAGTAAGCATTTATAATGCGTGTACATGTGAGAAAACTCCGCGCAACATGCCGGTGAGTTATCCACAGCATACTTTATAACTACGCTGCCATGACTGTACCCAAAGCAGATCGCAAGATAGCACGCGACAGACTGTGCAATGAAACGGACATCAACGTAAAAGCTGCTTCACCTCGATTCACGCAGGAACGAACCGTTAAAACATGCGAACATGCCAACACCAAAATGAGTACCGGGATCCAGCTACTTATAATGCCAAAATCACACCATCTTCCCCTAGGGAACCCTGATGAGGATGCGAAGCATCGTGGCGGTTCCGTGTGGTTCCATTGTGTTGCTGTTGTTATGACTCACTGGCGCCATGTTTGCGCGGGTCAGTCGCCCGCCGGTCGACCACCCCACCGCTTGTCGACGGAGACGAAGGGAGGCCGACCAGACGCGGCGGCGGCCACTGATTGACAGCGGCTTTTGAGCGGTGTTTAGTGTTGTTGCCCAAAAGGGATTAAGGAGCCGCCGCTCGTCCCCCGGCCTAAGCAACTGAACGCGTGTGCGCGTGAAAGCCTAGACGGCGACGACCGGACAATGGGACCCAGTGGCGGCGGCAGCACAGCGAAGAAGGTGGTGGCAATGGTCAAGCCATTAACCCTTCCGAGTGATTCCACGAACCTTGTTAGCTCCCTGGGAAGTATGTGTGAGAACCCCACCGTGGGAACGCAGCGCGCGGCGGACACCAAAAAGATACGAGGCGCTCGCGCGTCTTCCGTTCTTCCCCTCTACTATAGCAACACCGACTAGATGCTCCTGACGAGTGGCAAGGGTGTGTGTGTGTGTGGGTGTGTGCCGTGCATCTGTCGACATACCTGAAAGGCGTGTCCCTACCCGAGGGCGGTGCTTCACAGCGAGGAACTTACACCTCACCATTGGTCCGCATTGTTTTGTATGGGGATCCCCAACCTAGGGAACTAGGGATCGGGGGTCAACAAAAAGGGCGTGCTGCGGCCCGCCAAGAGCTGTCTTCTGTCTTCATCTCGACAACTCACTGTAAAAATGTAAATAAACCCGTTGAGTTTGCTCTAAGCTCTCCCCTAGTCCTGGCTCGACGGAGCGACGGCGACCGGCCCCGCTACCAGCAGACTGCGGTCGCTACAACTCGCTACAAGACGCAACAACTGGATGGCAAGCGGTTGGATCTGAGCCTGGAGGACGGAGAATGATCAACACGCCGAGATCACGGAGACTGACAGCTGTGAACTGGTGAGTGCTGGCTTTGGTTTTTTGGTTGCCAGGCTGATAAGATAGAAGTGCAATCTTTTCGCTGGTAGAGGCTACCACAGAAGCAGTTGTTTCCGGAACTTCGGGGTAGATAGTGAGCCGCACCACACTAGTTCTCTGTCATGGATTGGAAGCGTTTGTTGAAGAATCAGCTGCTGATTCTGGGGGAGGAGCTGGGAGCAGAAGTAGATTCGGGGATGAAGAAGGACGAAATTGTTCGCGCTATCGAGGGCTTGAATCTCACCAGTGAAGATATTACAGAAACGTGGAATGAGATTCAAAAGCAACAGGAACAGGAGCGCGAGCAAAAGCGGGAGCAACAGGAGTGCCAGCTAAAGCAACAGGAGTACCAGTTAAAGCAAAAAGAACTGGAAGTAGAACAGCTGCGCCTGGAAGTGGAAGTGAGGAAGATGGCTGAGGTTCAAGGAGTAGAGGTAGCAGGAAGACAAAATCTTTGTGATTTATCTAAGCTAATGCAACCCTTCAAAGTAGGGCAAGATGTGGGCCTCTTTCTTGTGAACTTCGAGAGAACCTGTGAAAAAGCGAAGCTTGGCCGTAGCACATGGGCTCGAAATTTGTTAAGTTTGCTGCCATGTGAAGCAGCGGATGTGATCGCGCGGCTTCCGGTGGAGGATGCGGACAATTACGACAAAGTGAAGGATAGCCTTCTAAAGAGGTTCCGACTTTCGTCAGATGCGTTCCGGCAGCGGTTTCGCAATCTGACAAAGAAGCAGGGCAGCACGTATTCAGAGTTTGCCTACGAGTTGAAGGTCAACTTGGTAGAATGGATGAAGGGAGCCAGCGCTTTTGGAAACTTTGAAAAGGCTCTTGAACTAGTGGCTCTCGAACAGTTTTTTTCTAAGCTTTCAGAGCCAATGAAGCTCTGGATCCAGGATAGGGCCGGAGTAGTAACCGTGCAGGCAGCTGCCGACTTGGCTGATGAGTACGCGTCACGCCGCGGAGAAAGGGACGAGGTTGCTCCAGCAAAAGCGGGAGATAAAGGAAAACCTTGGACGGCGAAGCAGGGGGCTGGCGCAGGTATGACGGCACAGAAAAAGGCAGACTTCGCTGCAAGTAGTCAGGGATCACAAAACAAACAGGAGGGAAAGGCTTCGGATAGTTCTCCCAAAAAGAGGCCTTTTGACGCTAGGCAACCACCTACCTGCTACAAATGCAAGGAGGTCGGTCACATTGCCATAGGATGTCGTAGGCCCAGGCCAGCCCTTTCGTATACTTGTGACTCTGCTACTAGCGAGGAGCTACTTAGTCCGTACCTTTTTAATCTAACCGTGAACGGAAAGCCATGCCGCGTCTTACGAGACAGTGGGGCAACCATTGATCTGGTGCACCCGGACTATGTGGCACAAGCAGATTACAACGGCAAGTGCGCATGGATTAAACCGGTTTTGCAAGAGGGAAGCATTTGTCTCCCGGTAGCTCGAGTAGTCATCACTGGGCCGTTCGGAGAAGTAGAGACGGAAGCGGCGGTGTCAGACAAGCTGCCCTCGCAGTACTCCTACTTGTTCTCGAATCAGACCGACCGTCTGCTTAGAGAACAAGGGAAAAGTTTTCAGGAGGGAACAGTCCAAGCCTTGACTAGAGCTAAAGCACGCACGCCAGCAGCCGAACTAGAGCGGAAAGAACCGAGTTTCACCGGAAGTACAGCAACACCAGCTGGAGTCAGCACAGCGGAGTCTACTATCCCGTCGCCTAGTGAAAAAAAGAGAGAGGGGTCAGAGGAGGAGACTCGCGCTGATATAGCTGAAGGGGAATCGGAAGAGGGGCTGCTCGTGTTGCCTGTATCCAAATCACTAGGCAATGTACAGGGGAAAGTGACAGGAGACGAGCTCATCGAGCAGCAGAAAAGCGATCCCAGCCTTAAGGAGATTTGGAACACCGTCAGGGAAGGGGTGGCGAGGAAGAATGTCAGTTTCCCCGTCAAAAACGGCATCTTGTACCGCCACTACCAGGATGCAAAAGGTCGCACGTTTGACCAGATTGTAGTTCCGACTAAGTATCGGCATTACATTGTTGATCTCTGTCACGGAGTTGGTCGGTTGGGGCATTTAGGAGCTCGGAAGAGCAAAGATAGGCTCCTAACGGAGTTTTATTGGCCAGGATGCTTCACCGAGGTTGAGAACCACGTAAGAGCGTGTGAAACCTGTCAGAGAGTGGGAAAACCGCACGAGAAGGGAAAGGCGCCACTTGAGCTCCTCCCGCTCATTTCAGGGCCCTTTCGCCGGCTGGTAATAGACGTTGTGGGACCACTCCCAGCGACAAAATCAGGCTACCGGTATTTGCATACCGCTGATTTTCTAGCAACCAAATTTCCAGAGGCAATCCCGATAAAGGAGCAAAGCTCAGTAGAAGTAGTTAACGCACTACTGTCTGTTTTTTCGAGAGTGGGCTTTCCTCAGGAGATACTGTGGGACCCGGGCTCAGTGTTCACCAGCGTACTGACCGCGGGCTTCCTGGATAAGTGCGGGATAAGGCTGGTGAGCCGAGTTCTGCAGGGGGCTGAAGAATACGCTGTTCCCTACTTAGTCGACCTTGCTATGTACTACAATACATGGGAAGACCACCTGTACCAGCTTAGCGAGGTCCTTAGACGTTTGACACACGCTGGACTGACAGCGAAGCCGGCTAACTGCCAGCTAGCTCGCACCGAAGTACGGTACCTAGGGCACGTGGTAAGGCAGGGCAGGAGGCGACCTGACGAGTTGAAAGTAGAGGCGGTTGGCGAATTCCCGCAACCAGAAATGGAGGGTGCTTCCCAAGGCCTCAAAACGGCTCTTGTTAGCTCGCCCGTACGGCATGCACCGAACTATGATCGTCCCTTTACTGTGCAATGCGATGCCCGCAACAGAGGCTTAGGAGTAGTACTCTGCCAGGAGGATGAGAACGGGAACGAGAACCCGGTGCTGTACGCCAGCAGGAAACTCTCGGTTCACGAGGAGGCCTACAGTGCGGCAGAAAAAGAACGTACCTGCATTGTGTGGGCCACCCAAAAATTGGCCTGCTGCCTTTACGGAACTTCTTTTGTCTTCGTCACTGACCACTGCCCACTAACATGGCTGTCGCAAATGTCAGGAAAGAATCCGCGACTACTACGCTGGAGCCTTGCGCTTCAGGAGCTTAACTTCACTGTGAAGTATAAGAAGGGTTCCGCCAACGCCAATGTTGACACATTAAGCAGAGCCTTTTAGCTTTTTCGCTTTTGCTTTCTTTTGTTTTCAGTTGAGGAACGTTTGTCTGTAGTGATTTTGAGTAGTGTTTTAAGTAATTCAGTCTAAGTTTTTAGCTGTGAGCAAGAGTATTAGTGTGGTTGCCATATGTAAAAAAAAAAAGCGTAGGTGCACTGTAGCACCTTTGAAAGAGCAGCCTGGTTGCCGAAAACTCATTGCCGGCGCTTGCTGGTTCGGGGAGGTTGGTCTTTGTGGTTTCAATGGTGCTGGAAGAATGCTGCTACTGTGATCTCTCCCGTCGAGCAGCTGATACTCTGCCAGGAGGATGAGAACGGGAACGAGAACCCGGTGCTGTACGCCAGCAGGAAACTCTCGGTTCACGAGGAGGCCTACAGTGCGGCAGAAAAAGAACGTACCTGCATTGTGTGGGCCACCCAAAAATTGGCCTGCTGCCTTTACGGAACTTCTTTTGTCTTCGTCACTGACCACTGCCCACTAACGTGGCTGTCGCAAATGTCAGGAAAGAATCCGCGACTACTACGCTGGAGCCTTGCGCTTCAGGAGCTTAACTTCACTGTGAAGTATAAGAAGGGTTCCGCCAACGCCAATGTTGACACATTAAGCAGAGCCTTTTAGCTTTTTCGCTTTTGCTTTCTTTTGTTTTCAGTTGAGGAACGTTTGTCTGTAGTGATTTTGAGTAGTGTTTTAAGTAATTCAGTCTAAGTTTTTAGCTGTGAGCAAGAGTATTAGTGTGGTTGCCATATGTAAAAAAAAAAAGCGTAGGTGCACTGTAGCACCTTTGAAAGAGCAGCCTGGTTGCCGAAAACTCATTGCCGGCGCTTGCTGGTTCGGGGAGGTTGGTCTTTGTGGTTTCAATGGTGCTGGAAGAATGCTGCTACTGTGATCTCTCCCGTCGAGCAGCTGATACTACACGACGTCCGAGATCTTCCCGTCGGCGGAGGAGCTGTTATGACTCACTGGCGCCATGTTTGCGCGGGTCAGTCGCCCGCCGGTCGACCACCCCACCGCTTGTCGACGGAGACGAAGGGAGGCCGACCAGACGCGGCGGCGGCCACTGATTGACAGCGGCTTTTGAGCGGTGTTTAGTGTTGTTGCCCAAAAGGGATTAAGGAGCCGCCGCTCGTCCCCCGGCCTAAGCAACTGAACGCGTGTGCGCGTGAAAGCCTAGACGGCGACGACCGGACAATGGGACCCAGTGGCGGCGGCAGCACAGCGAAGAAGGTGGTGGCAATGGTCAAGCCATTAACCCTTCCGAGTGATTCCACGAACCTTGTTAGCTCCCTGGGAAGTATGTGTGAGAACCCCACCGTGGGAACGCAGCGCGCGGCGGACACCAAAAAGCAGTCGCGGGAGTTGCCGTCCCGCTCACCACTGTCACCGTTGCTTTTGAGGCACGTTCGCGACTGATATTTTCTGTTTGTATGCTTTGGAAATACATATTTATGTGGAGCAGTCAATCTGTTCGCAAACGTGCTGCATTTACGAGAGTGTAAATGCTTCTGACGCGATCTTACTGTGGTCCATTCGGTCCGCATAAGCGCCAGGTTTCACAAGCTGGCGTCACGAAACCGGCATATATGCATGGATCTGATTGTAATTACACTGCCCTGAAATTTACACTGCCCTGAAACAGTAACTCCGTAAGCGGCGTTCGTTCAGATGTTCATTGTACGGCTTTACACTGCGATGTAAATCGGTTTCGTGTGGTTTCATAATCTAGCGGAGCACTCATACCTGACAGCCCGCCAGTTACGCTTCATATCTCGGATATTGATCACTACCCTGAACAAGCTAATGTGGCATAAATATCACGGTCATTCCACGCAGTAAGTAATATTGATTATGCAAAATTACATGTGGGAATCCGCACCAAGAATTTACGGCATGGTCGTTTTGTCGCGAGGTGAGCTTCCCCAAACAGTCATCGGTTACATAATCCTCCGCCTATACCCGCGGCCGTGACTAAACGTTTTTTCGAAACATCATCATATGAAACAGGGAGCCTGCCGAATTTAGCACAAAAGGGAAAGCAGAGGACCCCATTCAATTTAAAGACACCTTTTATCGCTTGGGAACTTCCTTACTGTACTTCAAAAATGGTATCCGCCGAGTGATCCGCTGTTCGTAAAAAGTCGAAAAACAAAATAAAGGTGAACGCGCAGCCTGTGTGTGATTTTCTAAAACGGTCTTTGCTTGATTTCGCTCCGCATTTGTACACAACAATAGTTAAGCGCCCCTCCTCCTGCTGACCATGTCTTAAAAAAATCAGTACATTCCGCATCTAGTTGGTCTAGTGAGTGCAACCTTATAAACTAAGACTAACGTCTCTAGGATTTGAGAAGCTGCAGTGTTTTTTTCCATCCTCGCACGAGCTATTACATTGCTTCCAGACGTGGCAGACTATTTATGTTTCCGTGATTTCATTAACTCCCCTTGGTCCATCCTATCAGGCGGGAGTGGGCACATATTTACGACCCATAGACTTGGAATATACTTAACATGTTCGCGTGGCCTGTATTTTTATAAAACGGACAAGTTATTGCCAGGTATATTAGGTAATCAACTTCCCAAGTGATATTTTTGGACGGCGTATACATTCAAAACAAGGCCGAATTCGTTGTCCGCGCTGCAAAACGAAACCTACCTCTCACTGTGGCAATGTCAGGTCAAAACTAGGCGTCAATAAAATTTACTTGCGCCTGAGATATTCGGAGGTGACAGTGGTGATACGCCGCTGCCGTCGCCTACGCCCGTAAGAGCGGCGAAGAAGCGCGCAGTAACGCGTCGCCGGTTAGCTCTTGTCGGCGTTCGAGCACTCTAGCAACTCTAATCAGGACGCAGCTCTTTTATAAAGCGCCCTAAACATACTATTTGCGTACAGACATCAGAATAACATGATATTTAGGGCGCGGAAAGGCAAAAATGTTCGCTAATGACTGTGTGGATTACACAACTATATAAAATTAACGTGATTCCGAATACCTGCAGCATGATTTGAATTAATTAACATCATGCGGTGCTGATTCAGAAAACTCGTTGAATGTAAAAGCAGGCAGTTAGCCTTTACGAAAATGCCGGGGCACCGAGGCCTAAGATACCGAGCGCATGCGTGTGGTAAATCATACATACCACAGAGAGCTCAGAATTCGTTTAAGAAAAAGACATCCCCCTCGCGAGGGGCACGATCAAATGCACAGCATTTCCGAGGGTGTGCGCCGGCAAGTCGTATCTCTCGATCGCGGGACCCGTGTCGCCAGTTTTTGGAGGCGCGGGACAACTTGTGGCGCTTTCGAAACAAACGAGAAATGAGTGAAGGATATAAGGCGCGTTCGGTGCATCGAAATCTGTGTCGGTTTCGTGGCTCGGTCGGTAGTGCGCCGGGCACCTTGCGTTCCGCCCGCGGCGTCATAGGTTCGAAACCGGGCGCCGGAAACTTATCCTGGCTGCGGACTACGACAAGGCGCGCCTGCGGACTACGACAAGACGCGCATGCGGACTACGACAAGACGCGCATGCGGACTACGACAAGGCACGGCAACGCCGCGTGACATTGTGAGTTACTAAAATGCTATGCATTTAAAAGATACGAGGCGCTCGCGCGTCTTCCGTTCTTCCCCTCTACTATAGCAACACCGACTAGATGCTCCTGACGAGTGGCAAGGGTGTGTGTGTGTGTGGGTGTGTGCCGTGCATCTGTCGACATACCTGAAAGGCGTGTCCCTACCCGAGGGCGGTGCTTCACAGCGAGGAACTTACACCTCACCATTGGTCCGCATTGTTTTGTATGGGGATCCCCAACCTAGGGAACTAGGGATCGGGGGTCAACAAAAAGGGCGTGCTGCGGCCCGCCAAGAGCTGTCTTCTGTCTTCATCTCGACAACTCACTGTAAAAATGTAAATAAACCCGTTGAGTTTGCTCTAAGCTCTCCCCTAGTCCTGGCTCGACGGAGCGACGGCGACCGGCCCCGCTACCAGCAGACTGCGGTCGCTACAACTCGCTACAAGACGCAACACTGTTATGTTGAGTGATCTGGTTTTTACTAGCGCCAGAGGGAATTCCGCGTCCGGGTCCACACCGGTGGCAAAGGAACGCAAGTACTGTTGTGTTACGGTGAATAGGCGGTGGTTCTCGAGGCGCCGAAACTCGTCAATCATGTTCTTGTCGATGTTGTCTCTGTGGTAGAATCGGTAGTCTCCGTCAGGATTGGTGAAGTAAAGGTTGTTGACATTGCTGCACCGGCTGAGAGCAATGTACACGCCCTCCTCTTCGCAGCTTTGTCTTCTCCTTCTTCTTCTTCGGCGGTTCCCCTACGGGAAGATGACGATGGTGGTTGAACGCGGTCCTATCTCGTGATGGGTTCTTTGGTTGGCCAATCCTTAGGGGCATCCTGCCACAATCAGCATCAGAGGCGCTGCGGACGGGGCTGGTTGAGCTGCAAGGCGCGTGGCGCTTCCCGCCACAGCTTTCCCACGGGAAATTCAACATCCTCCTCAAACGTTTTCAGTTCGTCGTTTCCGTTGACGTTCAGCTTCGCGTGCTTTCGTTGTATCAGTAGCTTCTTGGCGTAGTTTGAATGAGTCAAGGACATAAGGCGAGTTCGTAGCACTTGCTCCTGTCCCGGATTTGTAGCGTAGTGGGAAGAGCACTGCGTACCTCCCGTTGCGGCCAGAGAGTCGTGGGATCGAAACCGGGCGCCGCTAACCATTTCTTTTTTTATAGTGTAATATCACGCGGCAGTGGGTGTGAGGAGGAGAGTTGCGCATGCGCAGTGTGAGTGCGGACGCCGACGCGGGACATGCCGAGACCATAAGATGCTCCGCATCTAAAAGGGGCAGTGTGACAATGCTCCTCTTTAGGGCGAATGTTTTCTTTTGAAGGGTCCGATGGCGTTCTGTCACAAAAACTAATATATTTCCATATATACTGGTTGCTCTAACGAAAAGCTCTGATAATATATCTGGACACACGGCACGTGCGTGAAACCGGGGACCGTAAATAAAGCCATCTCATCTCTCTCTCTGTGAAACCGGGCTTAATTGTGTCAAAAACGGTACTTGAAAATCGTGAAAAAAAGAACAGTTCTAAATAAGACTTCACACGCGTCCACCCTGAAGACAGAGTGCAATAGCATATCTCATAAACCACGTAACCGTGTACATTTAGATCGTTCGCAGATGCGTTACTTGTGCGCGAGACATCGTCTCATGGGTTCGTTTTTCTTTATAGGGTTTAACGCGCCGACGCAACGCAGGCGATGAGGCGCGCCGTAGTGGAGGGCTCCGGATTAATTTTGAACACCTGGGGATCTTGAACGTGCTCCGGAATCTCGTACACACGGGCTTTTTTGCTTTTCGCCTCCATCAGAAAGCGGCCGCCGCGGCCGGGAATCGAGCCCGCGACCTCGTGCTCAGCAGCGCAACACCTTAGCCACTGAGCCACCGCGGCGGGTGGTTCGTTGTTCGCTTGCGATTTGGGAGTTTGAATGTTTGGCTGGGGTTGGGGTTGGGGTGAGTGACCCCATAGCCGATGATGACGATGGTGCCCTCGCGGCATTTAGAGCGAAATTTGGACGAACTTTTAGCTTCCGCACTTCTCTCTACTTTCGTTAGGAAGGGATGGTAAATGTTTGCATTAGAAGGGTAGTTGTTCTGCACGAGATATGTAATCAAGCTGCTACCATCTCCGCACTCAAAGACAAGGCCCCTCTGAGCAGATTTCACAACTACGAGCAGCATTAAAAATCCAAATGGCTACGTCAAAAAAACGGTTCTTCAATGAAACGCTTTCTGGTTTCTTAGAAAATTTTGGCTGTACTTGAGCGACCGGAAAGAAGCGATTGAACATATCGCGGTTGGCTCTGATGTTGTAACTCAGAAACAAGATATAGCTAATGGTTTCAATCGCTTTTTCCAATCTGTATTTACAAAGACAGCATTCACAGATGAAGATAAGGAAACGGCCCATACTTGCACATGCGCCATGGATCCCGTTTCATTTGATCAAGCGGGCGTGTTTCAGCAGCTACTTAATTTGAACGAAAAGAAGGCTAATGAACCGGATACCAACTGTGTTTTTGAGGCGGTATGCGGAGTGGATGTCGTTTCATTTAGTCATTATCTTCGAAAAATCGCTCTTGACACATTCGCTTCCAAAAGACTGGCTGAGCGCCATTGTGAAACCGGTATTTAAAGGTGGTGATAAGACGCTTTTTACCAATTACAGGCCAGTGTCTCTGACGTGTGTTTGCTATAAGGTTTTTGAACACGTCATTGCCAAAAGCATGGCTATTTTCTTGGAGACAAATGGGCTGATATGTAGGCAACAGCACGGGTTCAGGCAAGGGCTTTCCACGCTATCCCAACTGGTTGAAACTCTCCACGATTTTACCGCTGCTGTAGATAATAAGGAACAAGTCGACGTGATATGCATAGACTTTGCAAAACCCTTCGATAAGGTCTCGCACCATAAATTGCTCTTCAAGCTCAAACAAACAGGCGTAAACGAAAATATCTTAAAGTGGATTGAGGCATACTTAACGAACCGCAAACAGTTGGTGCGAATTGATGGGTTTGAGTCTGAATCTCTTGATGTTTATTCCGGTGTGCCACAAGGTTCCTTGTTGGGCCCATTGCTGTTCTTGGTGTATATAAATGACGTTGTTGACGTTGTTAACCCTCCTGTAAAAATTAAATTGTTTGCTGATGATTGTTTAATCTATGCCCCAGTGACGTGTGCGAATGACCAAAATGTAATTAATGATTGCATTGGTGATTTTCAAACATGGTGCGATAAATGGGAGATGAAAATAAATTATTCTAAGACAACATATACGCTCATAACTAACAAGAAACACGTTCTACGATTTACCTACAGCATTGGACCTAATTATTTACCGCAGGTGTGTGCATTTAAATATTTGGGAGTGCATATTACGAATGACTTGAAATGGCGTACACATGTCGAGAAAGTATGCTGTGCCTCTTACAGAAAACTGCGTTTCTTGCGTGCTAAGTTACCGAATACTACGAAAGACGTCAAGCTGCTTGCATATAAAACATTTGGGCGCCCTGTTTTAGAATATGCTTGTGCTGCCTGGAGCCCCCACCAAAAGAATTTAATAGGTAAACTAGAACGAATTCAGAGACTTTCCGCACGATTTATATGTTCGAAATATAAAAGGACGGATTCGGTTACCGAGATGTTAAAACTAAGCGTTTTGGAATCTCTAGAAACCAGGCGACAAAAGCAGCGCTTAAAAGTATTTTTTCAGATAATGCAAGGGCAAATAAAAATAGACAGAAGAATTTACGTACACCCCCCGAATAAGCTCAGCAGCCGGATCAACCATGACGCGGCAGTTTGCCCCTTCGGTGCTCGCACGGACGTCTTTCGTAAATCTTTTTTCCCGATGTCATAGAAGCATGGAACAAATTGCCGCGACATATTGTTGAAAGTTCTGACGTTAAGAAATTTGAATGGGCTCTTGATGTTTACTTCGCCCAGCAATGGTATGCTATTTTGTTATTGTTCGAAGTTGCTGAAAGTGTCAATGTCTGTATTTGCTTTCAATATCTTATGCTTCCCTCTTTGTAATGACCCTCAAGTGAGGGTTGACAGTATAAATAAATAAATAAATAAATAAATAAATCGGTGACAAGAGGCACATGTTGCATACTTTTGCAGTTTTCAACGCGTATGATAACGTCTGATTCATGTTGCGTTCCTCGATAGCTCGATATGCTCTGAGCACCTGAGGCAGTTTTTACGTTGAGAAACTAAAACGAATAGAATTAAACTGCCGGTGCATTCCAGGAATGGGAATGGGCTAAATTCTGTGATTCCGAGGAATTGAAAGGAATGAAATCACAAGATTCAATTCCTCGGAATGGAATTGGAATTGAATGGGGATGCCCATTCCGCAATACTGGTGGGGCCAGGTCATGCATAGAAGTCCACGCACACCGTTTCCAGGGCTCTCGCAGTTGCAGCCAACGCGGCCCTCGTGGATGCACGGTATCCCGCTCCCGATGCTTGATGATAACGATAACTTGCTCAGGGTAGGTGCGGATGGTTTCGTAGATAGGTGTACGCCCGCTGCTCCATGATCGAGTCCGAGCGCCCAGAGGCCAATGCCACCACAGCAGTTTTTCCGGAACTCTCCCCTCCTTTCTGTCCTTCCTTTCTCCGTTCTTGTTGGTATTTTCTTATTGGACGCTTGGCTGGGGTTGGGGTGAGTGACCCCATAGCCGATGATGACGATGGTGCCCTCGCGGCATTTAGAGCATACCCCACAGAGCGCGTATTCCTCGCGTCTTCTTCTTCCACTTCACTTCGTAACACTGTCCCCCCACTCAAAGATTTTCCACGAAAAATGTCTTTTCACTTTCTAGCACACACAGTCCCGGTTACAAAAACTCACACAATTACACTCAAACCCCTAACAAGATAAACATTCTAGACAGACTTCATACATTCTATGCACGGCTCAGGTAATCAGTGTCGATATTGTGTGTACCCTTAATGTGCTGCACACAGAAATAAAAATTCTGTAGCGTCAAAGCCCAACGTACTGCACGAGAGTACTCCATTTTAGCCTTGTTCAAGTATTGCAAGGGTGATGGTCAGTCTGGATGTTAAAGTGAGTGCCATACAGGTATAAGCGAAGTCTGCACTTCCCAAACCCGCGCAAGGCATTCGCGTTCTATAGCCGAGTACCTGGTTTGCCTGGTTAGCAGCCTCCTACTCTCATATAAAACTGGGTGTAGGCCGCCTCCATGTTCTTACATTAAGATAGCCCCGAGGGCAGTCGCGGACGCGTACGTGCGTACCAGAAACTCCTTGGAAACGTCCGGGGCCCTAAATACCGGCTTTACTTTAGAACCGACAAATCACTGTTTTCTAGTCAACGTTTTCTGAGGTAAAATTTCTGCAGCTCTTGTCATATAACGTGTAATCATCCTGGCCCTATACACCAGCCATCTCCATTGTTTTTTGTTTTGCGTCACCTTTACTTCTACTCACAGGTTTTAGTATTTACGGTCTCATTAACCATTAAATAATTTCTTCTCTGGCCCTCTTTGCCCTTTTTGGCCTTGCGCCATTAGACAACAACCATCATCATCAGAAACAAGCATTATCAGAAACCTGTTGCCCGTCAGGGGGAGCAACAGCAACGTTGCGGGAGCAAAGGGTGCTGCTAGCCTTTCGGTTGGTATCATTCGCGTCGAGAGTCAAAACGTTTGGTCCCTTTATTTTGCACATGGCCCTCATCTTGGCGCGTTTGGTCTTTAGGGGAATAAATGTTTTCTCGCGAGGGGTAAATGCTGCATTTCGTGTTATTTTCCCCCATTTTGGCCAAGAGTGCAAGCACCAAGGTCGGTAGTGCTCGCACGTCCAGTAACATTTCTGGAGAACGTTCTTGTCGAAAAAGTATGCGTGGCCATCCAAGCAGAGCTTCGGTTTTCCCCAGATTTTGCTTTTGCTGAAATTTTGGGGTAAAATATCTGGTTTTTATACCACTAAACACGAGAAAAGCTGCAATCACACGATATCAGCGAAACGCCCGCTCGCCGCAACAAAGCAATTTCTCGTGACAAGCGTGCGCACATCAGGACAACGGGCATTACTGGGAGCATGGTACATGAGTCTTGTAGAGTCTTATCTATTAAGTGTTTCCTCGTCGCTGGCAGAAACCTTGCGCAAACGCTTCCACTGTGCTATCTAGCTCTCCTTTATGGGGCAGAATACATATTCGATAAAACGGCGTTAGATGAGATGCTATTCGATGAAACAGCGTTCGATCGAACGGCTTCGACGAAACGACATTCGATGAAACGGCGGTCCATGAAGTGTCTGGAACCAGTCTACGCTAGATTTAAATCTACATCAGTTCCCGGAATAAGTTGGCTTTCTCGCAAAGTGTATTCTGCTGAACGATCCTGCTGACAGAACACAGCAAGAAGAAATGCACCGAGTGAGCGACTTACAGCTGGGCTGTGAAAAAATAAGTTCATTGCCACCTATTTGAAAAAACTTAGGTGTAACAAATAGTTGAATAAAGCAACAATACGAGCAGCTTTGCGGCTTGCCGCTGTTCTTCTAGATGGATTACTATAAAGTTCTTGAGCGTAGGGAAATGAAGTTTTGGCCAGCCCATGTTGTGGGCAAAAGCTTTCATTGTGCGCATTTTCAAGTTTATAACTTTGTTGTACCAGGCTTTATGGCAATTGAAATATCCCTTTGAGGTGAATGGGCAGTAACGTTTGATATTTAAATACACGCAAACTATTCTGAGTATCTTATCCAAGTCCACTCTTTGGTCAATGTGAAACATCACTTCTTCCTTGCGGATTGACTAGGTTTTCAACTAGTCATACTTTTGAGCTGGAAAGCTATGGACGAATCAATAATAACAGTGATTGCTCGTTGATCTTCCGTCTTGCAGGCCAACTGTGGGTTGGGGTGGCTTTCTTCTCGCCGGGGGACTTCTCGTTGCCAAAGTAAATTGACGAGCATGAAGACGAAGTTTGAAGTATGGCAAGAAAGTTTATGTAGGCGTATTTACATTTGTGAAAGATAGTAAAAAAGGGGAAAACATCCGGATTCACGACCTGACAACATATCCCTGTTCGGCATATCCGATGGTGCAGCGCACCGTACAAAGAATTACAAAAAAATGGTGGCTTCTTAGCTCAGCTAACCTTGGATATGCAAACTAAAAGCTTCACTTAGTCTGGTTGAGTCTTGGTTTCGCTTGGTTAACCTTTGATGTAACTGTATTGCCGACCACGGCTGAAACCCGTTTGGTCCCGTGCAACGCTCATAAAAGGAGGCCCGGCCTCGCTTTCATTCTCAGCGAAGGCGGCGTTTCCCTTTCACGGCGAACGTATCTCAAGATGAGTCACATAGCCTGAGACGACCCAGCAGCCCATGCGTGGGAGGTTGTGGGTTCGGTCGGCTGCCGATCAGCTGAGCGGCCACTCCAGTGGCAGCCGCCGCGACGACGGGAGTGGCTTTGATGTGAGCAGACGACTTAAAACGGGGCCTTGTGCGCAGGGCCCGCTATGCGCTTGCAGCTGTGTGTCACCGGGGGTGTGTCTCCGGTCAAAAGGTTAACTTGCGCATTCTCCACGAAAACGCTGGACGAAAGTAGTAAAGCGTTTCTTTAAAATACGGAAGTATTCGTCCACTCGCAGGGAAGGATTTTGTAGCGCAAGCTTCATTGGCCGAGGTTGAGCAGTTTAGCGTGGCTCCTGGAGGGCCGTGCTGCGCAAGCACGAGGAGCATTGGATTGGATTTGATTTTAATTGCAGTGGATTTGGAATTGATTGGATTAAATTGGATTGTATTGAACTGGATTCGATTGCAAATCGTGTTAGCAGCAGTACGCACGATAACCAGCTAATCCTATACGATCAGGAAACCTAAGAATAACCAGATGAACCTTAGCTCACGCTACGTACATCCTGGCATAGCCGAGCTAAGCGACAGCTAACTTTTCACCTACACCTTGGCGTCCTCATCCCTCCGTCGCCTACGTCATGGCTCAAGCGCGTTCTTTGAAAACCGTGCCTTGACCTTCTGAATGCGTTGCCTTGGCAAGCCGACGCTGCTCCCCGCACGGGGCACCTTGAGTATTCATGGTGACGATGAGCAGCGACACCGCGGACCTCGAGCTCCCATATATAAGCCGTGTGCAACCATGGCGAGGTGTTTAAAGGTGAAGGGTACAAGCCGTAAACGGTGGCCGTCGGAGCCTTGGTCAAGCTCCGGCAGATGGGCTCCCTGCCTGTCTACCAGGAAGGGAGCTCTGGGACCTTTTTGACTACCAGGGTAAGGTCAAAGGAGAAAGTACCCCCGTCTACCTGGTTTTATACTATGCCGTATGGTATTTTCAAACCCCCCCCCCCCCAACCGTGATCGGCCCCCTAAAAGGGGCCGCACCGAAATATCGTTTCCCCAATTGCCATCTTTGACATTTCCTGAACCAGATCATTACTCTCGATTTCTTGTCGTGGAGTCCCTCAATCCAACCCACCCTCTAGCAACTCAGTCAGTCTTCTTGATGGCCAAGTATGTTGAAGCCATAATAGGAAAATCGTATAAGTGCAAAAAACAAAGGTCTGGTGAACTCCTAACTGAAATAAATGACAAGCAGCAGTTGCAAAGCTTCTAGCTCAGACTAGACTGGCTGATCTCGACATCAGCGTCACACTCCATCGGAGTCTCAAGAGCTCGCAGGGTGTGATATCCGAAACAGATCTCCTGAACGAAACGGATGCGGATCTCCTTGCCGGCTTGAAGGATCAGGGCGTCACTGCCGTGAGACGCATCACTATCCGCAGAGACAACAAGGAGATTCCCACCAAGCACATTATCTTGACTTTTGACCGCGCAGTTCTTCCACAACACATACATGCAGGTTTTATCCGTTGCTCCATTCGTCCGTACATCCCGAACCCTGCGGCGCTGTTTTAAGTGCCAGCGGTTCGGGCATGGTACAAACTCTTGCCGTGGCCGAACGACGTGTGCGAAATGCGCGGCGCATGATCATCCGAGCGACAATTGTCCATCCGATACCCTGTCTTGTGTGAACTGCGGCGGGCCGCATACAGCGTACTCCCGCAAGTGTGAAAAATTCCAAATGGTAAAAAGATAATCACCATAAAGGTAACTGAGAACATCACCTTCCCGGAGGCGCGAAAGAGGTTCGCCTCTTTCCCCCTGGGGAGGTACGCTGACGCGGCTCGCCGGGGGGCGGAGCGGCGTCTGGAGCCTATACTAGATAAACAAAGATAAAAGAAGATAAAGATGAAAGATAAAAACTAGATAAAGATAAAAGAAGCCTATACTAGATAACAATAGGTCAACATCTTCATAACTCACAGTTTTCACTCTATGAGCTGAGGGCTGCTCTGAGAACGTGTAAACTCCAGCTCCAGGCCCAGACAACATCACATACAATGATACAACACCTACACGCAGACACACTTGTAACACTTCTACATCTATATAATAAAATATGGCTTTCGGGGCACATTCCACACTCTTGGAGGAAGGCCATAGTAGTGGGGGTTTTTTGAAGGAGGGAAAGGACCGGTTGTCCCCCTCAAGCTACCGTCCAATAGCCCTGACGAGCTGCCGGTGCAAGCTTCTCGAGAAGATGATAAATCGCAGTTTCATGTACTTCCTTGAATACAACGGTCTTCTCGAGAGGTGCCAGGCAGGCTTCAGGGTGGGGCGATCTACGAACGATCAACTCGTAGCTCTTGAATCGTATATAAAGGGTGGCTTCGTTCATAAACAGTAGTGTGTAACTGTTTTTCGACCTCGAGAAGGCCTACGACACCGCTTGGCGGTACGGGATCCTCAGTGACCTCAAGTCATTCGGTGTCTCGGGTAACATGTTAAACACTCGTCTCAGTTACTTGTCAGAAAGAACGTTTCGAGTGAGAGTCGGTGGTGCACTCTCAAGGGTTATCGTGCAAAAAAATGGCGTGCGACAAGGTGGTGTGTTAAGCTGCACTATCTTCATAGTTAAGATGAACTCCCTTGGGAAGGCATTTCCACCTACAATCTCCTATTCTATGTATGTATCTTATACATACATCTTATACATATCTTATAAATCATGTAATATGTCAATCTGCGAACGTTAAGTCCAGCCTGGTGCCAAGAAACTTGCCGGCTGGGTAGACAAGAGTGGTTTTAAATTGAATCTCGCAAAAAGTTCCTGCGTTGTGTTCTCCAGGAAGCCTGGGGTCCATCCGGACCCAGACATTCATCTTAATGGCGTGTCGCTTCCTGTGAACAAGGAGCACAAGCTCTTAGGTGTTGTGTTTGACCACAAACTCACATTCATTCCCCACATCAAGGAACTTAAAAATAAATGTCTAAAAACAGTCAATGTACTTAAGGTTCTCTCTCACCAATCCTATGGTTCCGACAAATAACTCCTGCTTCGCTTGTATACTGCTTTGGTTTGGTATCGTTTGCACTATGGCAGTGTGGTGTATGGGTCGGCGACTAAGACAGCCTTGCGAATTCTTGACCCAGTGCTACACTTGGGCCTTCGTCTTGCGTCGGGTGCTTTTCGCACTAGCCCTGCCGAGAGTCTTTATGTCGAGTGTAATAAGTGGAGCCTTGAAAACCAACGAACGTACATGGACTTGCTTTATGCTTTTAAAATTTTATCGCTGAATAATCATCCTTTTTATCCTGTCTTTAACGATACATCACCATCTCTGCTCTTTGTAAATCGCCCATCCGTTCCTCTGCCGTTTTCACTTACAGTGAAAGAGCGAACCTCGGATCTCAGTGCTTCGTTTTTAGATGTGTACAGGTCATCTTTTTCAAACAGTTTACCGCCTTGGCAAGTTCGCCCTCTGTCGTGCGACCTTTCTTTTACGAGACTTGACAAAAATCTGGTACCACGAGCTGCAATACTGCAGCAATTTCAGTCATTGCAGTTTAAATACACATGTGCAGAATTTTATAGTGACGCTTCTAAAACCTCCACTATGGTGTCGTGCGCTGCTCATGGTCCAAATGTCAATGCAGCGCGTGCATACAATTTTTTCAGCCGAAGCGTATGGAATTTTACTGATTGTACGACACATTCTTGAAAATCAAATTCCCAATTCCATCATCTATACAGATTATTTGAGTGTTGTTCGCGCACTGTCATCGCACAAGCCCCCCAAAAACCACATAGTTAATCTTGTATTCAACACTATCATGTCCGTGTATGCACAAAATCATGTGCTAGTCCTCTGCTGTGTCCCAGGACACGCAGGGATCGCTGGGAACGAGTTGGCAGACGAGAGGGCCGCTGCTGCTGCACGCAGGAACACTGTAGACATTACAACGATACCCTACACAGACCTCAAGCCACACATAAGAGAACACCTGCGCAGAACATGGAAAACACACTGGGATGAACAGACAGACAACAAACTACATGTAATAAAGCCACACTTGGGACGGTACACAGCTGACTCACGCAACAGACACATGGAAGTCGCCTTGGGTAGGCTGCGGATAGGGCACACCCACGCAACGCACTCGTATCTGCTGACGGGATCTTCTAGACCCCAGTGCAGCAGGTGCGGAGAGGCCCTATCCATAGTGCACATACTAATCACAAGCAAGGCACTTCACACAACACGACACAAAGACTTCAGAGAACTCTACAGACAACATATCCCACTACATCCATCGCTGTTTCTCGGTGACGATGCCATTGTTTCCGTGAAACGTGTGTTTGAGTATTTGTCAGAAGTTAAGTTTTAAACCTCATTTCCTATCACGCATCATCATGTCTGGCCCTATATACCAGCCATCACCATTATCTTTAATTGATTTTACTATGTTCGGTTTACACGTTTTTATACCTACCTTTTTGTGGTAATCACTTATCTTCATTCAATAACTTCTTCTCGCGCTCTTTGCCCTCGTTGGCCTTGCGCCATTAAACACCAACCATCATCATCATCAAGCCGACGCTGCTGCGCACCATTAGCGGCACGAATGGTAGCGGTGGCCCGATCCAAGTGCAACAGTTCTAGGCGAGCTCCTCCCGATGCCGCCGCTATGCACGCCCATTCCCCGTTCCCTTGTGCCGAGAGAAATTCGAGGAAGACATGTGGCTGACCCTTACAGCGAACGGCTATCGAGATTCAGAATCCAAAATTTGCGGTGCGAAAAAGATAGAATAACACGTTTGTTTTGGGGCGTTTTTACAAGGCATTTCCTTGCATGAACATACCACTACACGGACGTTCCATTGGAGAGCGATTTCGGTAAATACAGCGAACAGTTGAACTCAATTACAGGTTTTTTTCGTGCTATTATTTTCTTTATCCCGCATAATCTTAAGGGCACTCAATTTCTTCGAAACGATTTATGCAGTAATTTTGTATTTAAGAGGGTTCCTCGGTGTCGTTGCAATGATTTGTGTTTGGGCAGCATCTACGGATCTATTTTTGCAAAAACGGCCTGTGTGCTCTCATTCATGTAAGGGTTTTTTGAATAGTAGCGCTAACTGATGAAATCAAATACTTAAATTGCTTATTTATGACCACATAGTTATGCCCTAAGTTTATTTTTTCAAATTTCAAAATTTATGTATAGTAATTCACGGTTGACCCCTAACCTTGGAGTATTGCAGTGAATTCTTTCTTGCTCTCACAATCAGGCATCTAAAGAGCACAAGGAGTTCATGAAACAGTTATTCGTCTAGGACAGTAAATTAAAAGCAAACCGATGAACACAATGAGCACCCAACCCCAAGAAAGACAAGTGCCACGTGAAGATGGTGGGGTGTCTTCAAAAGGTCAGAGAGATGGAGGCAGCAAAGCCATTGACAGGATTAACAGAGCAGGCATTTGTTCTACACACTTGAAAAACCCTTACCCAAACTAGTCAAGAAATTAACTGGACACAACTGATAAACACTCAAACCCCAACTAAAAATCCCAAAATACAATTCTAATCAAAACCCAAGTCTCCCCAATACAGTGCTACACAACTCGTTCAAATACCCTCATTAGTAGACAATAAAACTGTCCTCAGCCAAGTCTCTACCACAACTACTTTCTAGATGTGTCCTACGACAAGTGTCCCTAATGGACTGGCTTACCCCAGTCGTCGGCGCTGACGTTTCGCCCCCTTGCGTGGCCGCGACCCGGTGGTATCCGTCGTCGTCTCTTGTTCACGCCGGCGTCTGATGCGTGCGGTCGTTCCTTGGTCTGCTTGGGCTCCGCGCATCCCGACCTGTCTCCTCGGTGGCAGCCGCAGCCCTGGAAGCCGCTGCCTCCGGAAGTACCAAGGTAGATCTCGCCCCGAGCGTAACCTTTCAACGGCCGTCGAAGTGAAGGTCCTGGAGTGTGGACGCTGAACAGATGGTGCCCCACAGATGCCGCTTGGGCCACCAAAACACAAGTTGTTGGAGCGCCTAGGACGCCGAAGACGATGTGAGGTCGGCCCGTTCCTGCTCGGGATCGGATGGCATGACGGGATCGCTGCATCCCCCTGGCTCGTTCCTCACGTGTTCCTTCCGCCTCCTGGTCTCGCACCTCCCCCTTCTCCTTGTGCGCCCCGCTTCAACTCCTCAGGGCTTGATCGCGGAACACTATATTGGCTTCTTGCCTTTTCGTCAAGCCACTTGTTTCATGCGCGGCGTTCTCTGATTGGCTGACCAGTGCGCTACCAGATTTGGCCATGGTGCCTCGGTGCTTATGCGCGGCGTTTGTTCATTGGTGCGTTTCTAGGGCGCACTTCAAATTTCCGTTTCTTTGTTCTTTCTTTTTCTCACGGGGGTTTGATGCATCCGCTCTCGTGGGTGCCCTTGACACATGACAAAAATCACGCGTGGTTCTTCCCGTTGAATATAATCACTCTTTCTATCTAGTGACGCGTTGAATTTGGTGACTCGGATGGATGTCTTGACTCGTTGAATATATTGACGCGCTGGATATAGGGACTCGGTTGCATCTCTTGACTGGATCGATCTTCTGACTCGAGCATCACGTGACCTAGTGGATGTCCCGACTCGTTTGATCTGATGACCCGTTGCCTCTAGTGACCATAAGAGCTGCGGAAGCGTCGGCTTTTCCCGCCCTCCCGAGCCGAGGGAGACATCCACCCGGCACGCCTGACGACTGGACGTGCAGCTAAGTGTACACGCTGTCGCACCCCCCGATCCATTTCTGTCTTCCCGCAACATCGGAAGTAACCGTTCCACCTGCTCACGTATGCGAACAAAGCCACCACCGGGTGCACGAGCCACTGACACGAGCACGCAGAAATTACGGCGCACTCCCCAACTGCCGGGAAAAGACAAAGCCGCCGCATCGCAATAAAATAATGTCGACCCTTGTTTTGCAAACTTCTGTTTCACCTCCCGAATCGTGACTCGTTTTCCACCCATTCGCGGCACTCCTGTAAGTTACATATTGTTTTTGTCGCTACTCGCAAACAAAACCTAATTTGGAGGACTGTATTTTTGTTGTGCTGCAAAGAAAACAGCGTTACTATGCGGTGACACATCATGGAACAGTCAAAGCCTTCGTAAAGGCTTTATTTTCGAAGGGGCCGTCAATATTTCATAGGCTTACATTCATTGGGATCTGAAAGCTTATCTAGCATGACTTTTTAGTCCTGTGGTTGCGATGAGCACTTGACAAATTCAATAAAATTCCGATCCCAATCCTTTCCCTATCCTTTTGCAAGAGAATAGAGCTGTACACTAATAAATTAACTTGGCATAGACAACTTTGAAAACACATGACCGTTACAAAACGGGATAATTTCTGTGAAGGTACTGTGAAGACTTTTTTTACCACCTTGAGCCCGAAGAAGTAATCTCATTTTATGCATCACAGCATCCTTGGGCAACCGCTGGTTCTAACCCATTTAGAGTACGTCTCAATCTGGAACAAAACTTTCGGACCTCTTAAAAAAAGAAGAAACATGGTTTGGTCATCTAAAAAGCACAAGAAACATTTTTTTTAAGTAATCGGAAATGCTCTACAAAACAATGTGAACAACAAGCATGACGAGTACTCTGCTTAGGCCGGAATGGCATACGTCGGAATGGCATAATGGCAACTATCGGGCGAGTAATCCCTGTACAAAATACGGTTCACCCTACAACGCCTTCGTAAAAGTTTAGGCATTATTTCCCAGCCTTTTTTAAGCGGCAACGATTAAAACTAAGTCAAGACTACATTACAAAGCTGTGCAAAACTTTTCAAAATTTAATATTAAAAAAAACTGTCTGTCATGCTGTGCCAATCTACAGTGCCATTTTAGCAGCGCTAGTAGGACAATACATTCTAAAATTCAAGTACTACAGTGAAAACGTGACAATGGAGTGAATGCTAGGTAATAACAATAAATGCTCCCCATGAATATGCGAAGACTTCCCCTCCTCACCCCTGTACGTGCACAGCAAGTGGTTGCAGGGAGCTCTCGCAGCCGTGGCACCTGAGAAACTTTATGCACCCCCATCAGTGCTCCAAGGAGGGCAAGGAGCTGCGGGCCGCAAGCCACTCCCGGGGCCACTGAAGCAGGGAGCTCATGACGACCGCTGCTGCTGCTCGCGCCACTCACGCCGGAAAAGTGCCTGTGGCAAGAAATGATTGTCAGTGCATCATGCCGCAATTTTGAGAGGGTGGAGGCGGAGCAGGAAGAAAAGCGTTTAATCTAGAGCAGTGGTTCTCAGCCATGACTGCCCCGGGGACCCCTCTTGGGCTTGCAAAAGCGATGGGGGACCCCACGATAGAGCTTATGTTAATTTGTGTCCATGATGCCAAACAATTTGCACTTGCAGCTTACGTCACCCACACACTTATCCAATGTCCGGTATTTGTGCTTGACGTTAATGAAGATGCGCGTCATAATGTTAAACAATTTGCTCTTGAATTTAAAAGACTTCCAAGCACCTATATGTTGCCTGTTTCTTCCTTCTCACAGCTGGCGTGACGTGAAAAAAGCAGATGTTAAAATATGTGCTACGTGGTGAAGCTAAATGTGTGATGCGGCGAAGCCACCTTTTTGCAGTGCAAGCAAGTGCTGGCAAAATCGAGAAAAGAAGGGCGGGGGAAAAAGATTTTGAGGGAGGCCTCGCGGACCCCTGAAATGCTCTTGCGGACCTCCTGGGGTCCGCGGACCCCCTTTTGAGAACCACTGATCTAGAGCATATCAGCGGAAAAAGCACTGGATGAGCGTGGCACCCCTCGTCACGGAATTCCATATAACCAGCCATAGCTCATTCGCCAATGCTGGGCTGGCCACAAGGTCTCCCATCGCTCGCTAGGGGTAAGAGAGGTGTTCTGAGGGGAGGATCGAAGGTGGGGGCAGGGCAGAAAAATGTGCGATACCACTAGTGAATAACTTCTGCTCAGCTCGCTCACAAAAGCCGCTGCTTTGGCCCCAATTAGCACTTGCCCTAATTCAGCCTCATATGTAGCACAAGTTCACACTCCTAGCAAGGCGTCAAGCTAAAAAACGGCGACCACGTTCGCCTTTCCTCATGCCTTTTTTCAACATAAGGGCATTCAGAGGGATCTCAGTGTGGTTACGTTGCTAAGGAGCTGGGGGTGTGTTTTAAGAAGCGCCTTTGAAACACCCTCAAATTTCATACGAAATGTGCTCAAATATGTGTGGAAGCTGGCCACGCACCATAACAAACATAAATGCAAATAAACCACAGAGACCTGAGCGTCTTTCCTTAACGTTCGAGGGTATTTTATTTATTTATTTATTTATTTATTTATTTATTTATTTATTTATTTATTTATTTATTTATTTATTTATTTATTTATTTATTGTTTCGCAAGGGCTTGCTTACTGGCCTTGTCAACGAGTCACCTCTCCACCTTTCAACTCGTCCCGCTCCTCAATAGTTTGTTACTCCTTAAAGGAACAGTTTCTGTATATAACAACGCAGTCGCGATGGCTTCGCTACAGTGT
Source organism: Haemaphysalis longicornis (assembly GCF_048455015.1). Classification (NCBI taxonomy): domain Eukaryota; kingdom Metazoa; phylum Arthropoda; class Arachnida; order Ixodida; family Ixodidae; genus Haemaphysalis; species Haemaphysalis longicornis. The sequence continues at coordinate 143,881,043 of NW_027526422.1, read as the reverse complement.
CGTTAGCGAATTGCTTTGGGAGAACGAGAAGGAAGAAGAACAGTCATCGCTCTGCCGTCGCGATGGCTCATGGAAACATTCTGGATTTGAAAAAATCATGCGCCTTACCACATGATTGGTGGATTTAGGTGTACTCTTAAATGCTCAAAAATTCATCCCGAGTAAGCGACTTCCTCTCTTGTGCATAGATGGTAGTGAAAGACCGTGCAATGGACGGTAAGCCTAACGCTCCCAGAACACACTTCCGTCTGAGGGCTCGGCTGTGCTTAGCCCAACGCAACTAAACTCTCCGGGTCTCGCAAAAGGCAAGCGAACGGAGGAACCCTCGAATTTGCATGCATGAGCACCCGCGAGTTCGCATCGCCGCTGATCCTCAAGCGCATTGGTCATCAGCGGTGATAATGCCAGAGGATGATAACAACCCCAACCTGTGTGAAAAAATTTATCACCGTGGCGAGCGACGCACACGCCCTGTGCAAGCCCAAGAGCGTGTAGACATCGGGAGCCACGTTCTTACTATTCGACCCAAGGAACGATTTGATGTCAAGACCATCAGCGCACAACTGCTATACAAGTATACTGCTGCTTTATGTGAAAACCTCGACTTGCAAAAGCACTTGACAATAAAGATTAGCGAACAGGCTAACACGGTCATCGTACACACTGTGACTCAGCACAGGCAGGCAAACTATTGCGAATAAAGGCACTGCCCATACCCGGACGTGCCCTTCCACTTCCAGTCACGGTGATCCAGGCACCGGGACGTGGAATGTCTCGTGGAGTGATGCATGGCTGCGACAAGGGAGATACTAGTTCATCTCTCATGAATGCACTTACCACGGAAAGTGTGAAAATTTCAGCGGTGAGACCGATGGGCAAATGTGACTCTGCCCCCATCATGTTTGAGTCTTCTCGACCTCTTCGTGTTATCAAATATTGGGGAACACTCAGGGAAGTGGTCCCCTTCAAGATTACGTCCCTTGTGTGCTTCCGATGCCATGGTCCCGGGCACAAACAGGACATACGCCCAGAAGCTGTAGCCGTCTGCCCCACGTGTGGCACTGTTCACCCTGAAAGTCCACATGAGTGTCCCAACAAAGGAAAGCCCTTCTGCGCATACTGCAATGAAGGAGGACACCTCGCCACGGACCCAAAGTGTCAGAAACGAAAAGCTTTTAACAGGCAAGCAAACACCCCCAGCAAGGGTAGGTCCCGTATCCGCAACTCTGAATGGCGGCTCACAGCAACAAAGTCGCACCAAAGGACTGGCAAGAGTTCTTGCACATCATCCTCACTTGCCAGGTCGGCGTCGTTAAAAGAAACCTCTGAGGTCTCACAGGATGGGACATACGCCTCTGCCGCTCGCAAAGGAACGATTTCACACATGCATCCTAATACTATCACGCCGTGCCAAGGTGACATTGACCAGGCATTGCAGAAATTGGCACTAGAAGAGACTCAAGCTGAGCGGGACTATGCGTCGACGATCAGGCACTTGCAAAAACAAATTTCAAAACTCTAAAAATCTCTTGAAACTGTGAAGTCCCAGTTTGCCAACCAAGCCAAGGAACGTAAAGGCGCCGCTTGGTGTGGCAACGCAAAGAGGAACAATTGCGGAAAGAGCGGGACCACTTAGAGACGCATGACCGACTTCAGCCACGGTCCCCTGACAATACCACCCCACTTTCCCAATCTGAAAATACTGCCACTTATCTGAACTGTGTGGACAGTGTATCCTGTACCGCTAAAGAAGAAAGTGTTCAATCCACCATACACTTGGAGCAATTTCTTGCAGCCATGCAGAGTCAGCAACAACTAAAAATACAGCAGCTTATGGAGCAACAACAGCACACATTGCAGCAATTCATAAAGCAGATACTTGATCGGTTGGCACAGCTCGCTTCAGCCACTCAAACGTAGTCTAAGTGAGCCGAAACATCGACCTCAACATCACCTCTACCTTTACGCTGACTTTAACCACTATGGCAAGATGTCCGGATGCCCTCCATTTGAACTGCCGCAGCCTGGGGACATGCGCCAATGAACTGAACGTGCTGTTTGGCCATATCGGGCACCCCGCTCTCCTTCTACTGCAAGAAACGAGAGGTACTCAACCGGGAATTAGAGGTTACGAGGGTTACTTTTAACCTGCTATCGTGAACACCGCGAGGCACGACAGTTCGGAAAGATTGGTTCAGGCACAAGCTGCAGTGTTTGTTCGTCGTGACGTACCTCACACGCCACTGAACACAGCTGCATTTTGTACAGATTACCAGGAGGTGGTAGCAGTAAGATGCAAACTGACACCACGCCAGACAATACTAGCAATATCGATGTATATACGTCCAGACACAAGTGTGCACAGACCAGCAAATTTCGCGTGGCTACGGGATCTTCATGCGCAATATCCGCGTGACGCCATACTCATGTGTGGGGACTTTATTGCCCAGAATCGTGACTGGGGATATGCTCGGGTCTCCGTTCGTGGGAAGCACCTTAGCGACGAAACTGAGGCTGCTGGCCTTGTACTGGCGAACGACACCGCTTACCCAACTCGACATGGGCTTCACGCGGGCCAGCAGGACACATCTCCTTACTTAACGTAGAGCACACCGGGTCTTGTGCGTGAGTGGCGATGCGGGCTCGATACCATGGGTAGCGACCATTACCCTATCTGGTTGGAGCTTAATATTGCAAACGCAAAAAAGTATACGCGCCACACAAATGCTGTCAATTGGTACGAATTTGGCGCTAACTTTAAGCGTTCCGAAATGAACATGCCATTCCACGTCAAAATGTTGCGTGCAGCGGAAGACTCAACCCGGCGTATCTCGGTCAACCAGAACCTGCCCACGCCCGATCAACATCTACTGAATCTGTGGAATACTAGGCACAAGCTGCACCATGCTTACCTCGCCGGTGGAAGGCGGTACGTGGACCTTCTCAAGGTACGCGACAAGACGGCGCAAGCTCGACGTTACGCAAAGCAACTTGCTCACGAGCGATGGCTCGACCACTGCGCCTCCTTCGGAGAAAGAACGGGCCTTCGAAAGTTCTGGCAAACGTTTCGAGCCATCAACGGTGAGCGAAAACATGGAAACCCCGTGCAAGCAATACTTGTTAAAGAAGGCATCACCAGTGCAGAATTTGATGATTTGTCTGCATCTACGTTTTTCCCCCAGCCTCGTACACCACCGGTACCTCACCTATACCAAAAACGTACCCCAGCCTGCGATGACGGGGTAGAGTCCCCATTTACGCTACAAGAATTGCTGCAGGCTTTAAATTCCGTGAATGAGCGCAGTGCGCCTGGAAAAGGTCGCATCACGTGGCAGATGCTCCGAAATTTAGACCACACTGGCAAGTAGCAATTACTCGATAACTTAAATCACGCTTGGATGTCAGGTACCCTTCCGCCCGAATGGAAGCCCTCCGTCGTAATACCTATTCCTAAGCCTAGCAAGTGCCCAACACAGCTGAGCAACATGCGGCCAATTTCACTGACTTCTACCCTTTGCAAGCTTCTCGAGAGAATGGTTCTTACACGTCTCAATTACCACCTCGAGGAACAATGCGCTCATTTCCATTCAGCGCAAACGGGATTCCGACCAAACCTTTGCACACACGACAGCCTCTACCTCCGGCGACGCCTGGAAAACAAGCGCCGCGGCCGGCGAACCGGCGTACCGAAAATCCTGCTCACTGTAGACCTTAGCAAAGCTTTTGACACAGTCTCTCCCGAAGCCATCATTCAAGCACTGGAAGAAGCTCGTCCCGGCACACGAATCGTCAACATGGTAAAAGCGTTCTTGCATGACTGCACATTCGAAATACATAGCGGGCGTAGCCAACCACGTCACTGCACAAATAGGGTAGGAGTGCCCCAAGGGGCAATCCTCTCACCAACCCTATTCAACCTAGTGATGAGAGGGCTTGCAAACTGCCTTCACGACCACGCTACCGGCATTCATTTTACTATGTACACCGCTGATGTCACCATCTGGACTAACCCAGGGCATCATGCCACAACAGAATAAGCAGTAACTGCTGTTTAAACTGCCCTGGATGCTTTATTCTCTTACCTTCCACAGACTGGCATGCACCCATCAGCTGAGAAAACGCAGTACATTCTCCTAGGAGGGTCACAGGAAGAAAGAGGCAAAATCAGTTTGAAGCTCGGGGATCAACTAATCATCAGATCACCTATTTGCCAAGTTCGCATCTTGAGCGTACCGTTTCACGAGAACGGGGGTGCCGACGCATGGCTTAATTAAAGAGCTCGCGCTTACATGGATGAAGATCCTGCACCTCATTAAGAAGATTTCCCATCGCAGTGGGGGTGCGGGTACGAAGGTCGCCCGCATGTTAGTAGTAGCACTTCTAACTACCCGCGCCTGCTACGGAGCCGCGTGTTTTGACCTCACTCTGGCTTAAACCAAACAATTAGAGGTGTTGCACCGAGAATCCATGCGTGTTATTACGGGCCTTCCTCGGCACGCGCTAGTAGAAGAGCTCCATCGTTTCTCTCATCTTCCTGCAATAGCTGCGACTATCGAATAGTGGAGGCGCAATCACTCAAGGCGCCGCACATGGACTCTTTCTGGTGAACGTTTACTATTGCTGGTCTCCCCCGTGCACCATACCGACTTGCCAAACATTCCTCTAAAGATGCCACCATGGGAGGATGAAAATGTCTGCCGGCTCAATCCTACTGCTCGAAAAATTACCAAATCGTCCCACGCTTTCCAGCGATCCGCTCAGGCAGCCCGTGCCGATGCCGATCATGGGGCCATTTTGAAAGACGCCTCCTGGGATTCTACCACCCACCGCGCAGGCATTGCTTTCTACCACCCTCAATGTGACGTGCGCCGTGTCCTGGTGCTCCAGTACAATGATCAGAGTGTACCACGTCTTTTGAACTGGAGTTGCGCACTATTCACATGGCCCTGGAATTTTTATCGCAACACGAGTCTCAAGGTGCCTTTCCTCCAGGGAAGCGCCTCACAATTTGCACAGATTCCCTTCAGGCCATCAAAAAACTACAGCAGATACCACGGCACGGCTGCCTAACTTATCAAATAATTGCAGTTGCCGTGCACTTTCCGTACAAAACAATGTGGACGTACATGTGACCTGGGTTCCCGGACACGCAGGCGGCTTCGGAAATGAGGCCGCTCACGCTTTGGCGAGCGCGCTTCTCAACTCTCGCTCGCCGTCGCTGGAATACGGGTTCACTGCCGCCCGTCCACTCCAGGACCCCGACGACCAGCGTGATTTCCTGAAGCAAGGTGGACGGCAAGTGCTCCTCGCATCGGTACCTCTTGACCCCCATTCATTGCCAAGCGGACTGCCGCGGGCTGCCGAGGTTTTTATCCATAAGGCTCGAGCTGGAGTGGCACTCAACGTTGATGTCATTGCTAAATGGCGAGCCTACATCCCTCGTCGTGCACGCCAGCAACCTGAAGACGCTGAGCCCTCCCATCCCGACGTCACCTGTCGAACGTGCGACCTGGAGGTTCGCCCCACTATGCAGCATCTTGTATGGGAGTGTCCCGAACTTGAGGCTATTCGCGCGCGCCATCGCCACCAAGTTCCGACGTACCAGTACTGGATCTCGCCACCACAGTACACGCAGGCAGCCAGAGTTCTGCGTTCCCTCTGGGACTTCGCACGTGAGGCCGACATTCTGAGCGGGACTCTATTTAACCCTTTCTTTTTTGCCCTACCTTTCTGCCCTACTTAGAGACCTCTGAACCAGCCCTTTCCCTAATAAAGTTACATTTATTTGTTTGTTTATTTATTTATTTATTTATTTATTTATTTATTTATTTAATTTTTTATTTATTTATTTATTTATTGTTTATTTATTTATTTATTTATTTATTTATTTATTTATTTGTTTATTTATTTATTTATTTTTCTTTTTTTTCAGTTGGTACTAACTCTACTGAATAACGTGAGCCAGCTGAGGCGCAACTCTTCACTCCGTCAGCGTGACTAGTTCCTTTAAGGCAGCTTGAAACTATTACACTGGAACTAACGAGTGTCGCGATTATTAAAGCATTTCTAGCGGGATGTATTTTGCAAATAGGTGGTCGGAGTGGAGCAAAATGTTCGGTGGGCAGGAGGAGAGTGCATACGCAGTTTGAAGTGATTTCCGCTGATGGGCGAGAGGGCTATCTACAGAATAAAACTGCGGGATCGCAGCAAAACCCACGGGTGGACGCTGGTGACCTGACACCGGAGCTGTTTCCGATGGCACGCACCAACTTTCCTCAAAATGGTGGTGGGAAGAAGAGGGAACGCATGCGGAATAGCAGATATATACGTCCCCTTCAATACCAGCTAAGAATAGCAAGAAGTTCTAGCAAAGCTGCACAGACAGTTGGCGCTCATACGGCTCCTGTTTCCGCCAACACCAAAACTTGTGTTGCGAATCCTTGGGCAGACCTCAATACAGCTTAGCACTACTAGACATTATCATGACCTTTATACAGTGAGCCGATGCCCAAAGCTTAAGGAACGTTTGTTTCTTGCGTTAAGACTCCACTTTAATTTGTCAAAAAGAAACCACACACAATGTCCACGCCGAAGAGGGGCGGGTGGGGGGGGGGATGGGATTCAAGGTCGAGTTTTCGAAGACGGTCGCCACAGCCACGAACGGACAATGAGAAACGTTTGCACCAACAAGAGCGTGGCATCTGCATTAACACAATGCAGATTTTATTGGGGGAAACGAAAGGGAAACTTTGCAAACCCTAGCCCTCAAATGAGCAAAGAAGATGAGCTTTACTTTTAAGGCAATGCTTTCTCTGTCTCACGGATGACGTACGTCGCAGCAGCAAAGTACTCATGGAAAGCCAACTTTCTATGCATTGATTGTTATCGATGGCTGGGTGAGAGAAAAACCGCTTCCCGTGGTCTGAATTCAACCTGAGTTTCTCGCGCTAGTAAGCCGACGTCTATCTGATGGCGCTATTCCGGCACGGTGGACATTGTTTTCATTATTTATTTATTTATTTATTTATTTATTTATTTATTTATTTATTTATTTATTTATTTATTTATTTATTTATTGTAGGGTTTAACACGCCGACGCTACGCAAGCCATGTGGCGCGCGCCGTAGTGGAGGGCCCGGATTAATATTGACCACCTGGGGATCTTTAGCGTGTGCCGAAAGGTCGCACACACTGGCGGTTTTGCTTTCCGCCTCCATTAGAAAGGAGATTTGAGATGGGTGCATGGACGTACAATATTAGACATAAAACCACGCACCCCTCTGTGTAACGACGACGATTGTTGAACGCGAAGCCTTCTTAGTGTGAAATAAAAGGGTTGAAGCTCTAAGTTTAATCCGCTGCGACTGAAAAGCCAGAATGCGTTCTAGTCACAGTCAAAACTTAACGAGTGAAATCCCAAACCACCTGCCAGTCAGAGTCACACTCAGACGGCAACCAAGGATTCTCTCATGAGAAACCTTCGCGTTTAACCCCTGTAATCGAACAGGGGGTGATTTATTGTTACCCCTTCCACTGCTTGCGCTCTCATCCTTAATCCCCCTGTTGTCATGATATATTCAGTGAACGCGCATTTGTTTATTTATTTTGACACTGCCAGGGCACAGGGGCACTACAGAGAAGAGTGGGAGGGTATATATAAAAGTGAGAACCTTGTACAGCCAAGGCAGCAGGAACTTTATTACATAGTTCAGGTGGTCAAAGCAAGCACTGCATATAGCAACATTAAGGAAGAGGCGTGCCTTTATCATAAACTTTCCAAAACAAAACCACCCGCCGCGGTGGCTCAGTGGCTAAGGCGTTGCGCTGCTGAGCACGAGGTAACGGGTTGGATTGCCGGCCGCGGCAGCTGCTTTTCTGGTGGCGGCGAAAAGCAAAAACGCCCGTGTGTACGAGATTTCGGCGCACGTTAAAGATCCCCAGGTGGTGAAAATTAACCCGGATCCCTTCACTACGGCGCGCCTTATCGCCTGCGTTGCGTTGGCGCGTTAAACCCCACAATAAATGCAAAACAAAACCACCGGACAGGATAGAACTTCAACCACAACCCACCAAAACAAACACATAGTGTGGACAGAAATAAGCAGCGTGCCATTGGGTGGATTCACAATAAAAAGTGTGTACGTGCGGAGGTGGTTGAAATCAGAGCTTCTTTTAGGACGAATGAATCAAAACGACAGTAATTCCAGATGCCGAGAACGACAACCACGATCTGGTTGCTGTTTCATGTCGCCACATTTGTGGGTGGGAAATACAGCGATTCCGAAAGCGTTTGATTGGCGTGATACGTTGTTTGAAACAAGTTGCTGATAGTTTCCGCCCCAAAGAAAGATTTAAATAAAGAAAGTTCTTGTACACTTGCATGGAAGTGACAGCAAAATTTGGTTAAGGGGAACCCATTGAGCACGTAAGTGCGGGATGTACTGTATTTCTACCTCGTCGTTAAGGTTAAATGTAAGTAAATTTCTCACCGATGGCATCACTCGCCTGCCATATGTTGTGTCTCTCGCTTTCGCTGTCTTTCATACAGCTCCTGACACTCTTTAACGACACGTCTCGCTCAACTGCTTTCTGGACCCCTTCAAAGACGTCTTGTTTATTTTAAAAATCAAAACCCCATTAACGTCTATTTTTAGTAAAAGGTACGCTGATACTCAGGGTATCTATACTGTAATTTTAGCGCCAATATGCGTGATGTTATCTTTGCGCTCAATAATGTTCAGAGGTCTGAATGGCATTGCTTCAGTTATCATTTCATTTTGTCTTTTTTATAAGTGCTTCGAACTATTTTTTCGGCCAGGGAGATGAATCGACGGAAGGACGGACAGATAGACAGAAAAAAACTATAAAGGGCTCTACAGTGCGAAAATAAAATCCCAACCCGTACCACGTACGTATATTAATCACGGGTGATGCCAATAAAAAATAAAAGAACCTAACCTAGGTCAAAGGTATTTCTTAGGAAGAGGAGAGAGGGGACATAGGACACAAGAGAAGGAACATAGAAGAGAAGAAAAAGATATCATAGGAAAGGCACAGCCACAGAAGGAGGCCATCAGTAGCTTTTATTGAATATATGAACTATGGAAGACATAGGCAATGAACTCTTCTACGTGACGAGTCTCCTGCAATTGAACTTTATGGGTTAAAAGAATCTCTGTTTCTTCTCCCTGCCGTTGTGACCTTGCTTCTTCGGTCACTGTATGTCGTTGTATCTCGTCTTCTGACTAAGAAGCTAAGCCCGGCTCACTGACCCAGGCTCATTCTGTTCGTTTGTTCGGGTGATCTGGAAAAGGAGTTAAAGTGGGTAATTACTTCCTCACCCCTTCTACTGACTACGTATACTCAGTCCTGACTTCTTTTCTCTCTTTAACTGGTCGGTACTTGATACCTTCTCGTTATTTCCTTGCTGTAAATTACCGATTTAAATAATTTCAGATCTTTATTCTAAAATAATGAAAGTGTTCACTTTATTCTTATTGTTCCTGTTGTTATTTTCGACTTCTCTTAGAACTGGTAAGGTTATTTACAGGGCTTCCCTATCCTATTCGTTTCCCTTGTTATACCTGCTAGGTTAGTGGTTTTACCTTAGTATTTTACCTTTTTTACGGGAATTTTTCCTTTGGGGAAGTCTTGGTATCATTAACGCCTTTTGTATATCATGTCGCTGAGAGGTTTTACATCAGTATACTTTGTCGCTCCGCCCACCAACCACGAAAACTGTAAAATTATGTCTCCCGTTGAGAAGTTCTATTCGCTACAGTTTGCCCGGTTGTTCTTCGTTATTTGCTTCCAAAATATTCCAATTCACACTCGTAATGGATGTACCGCCCGACGGAGGAGAGTAAATGTACAAAGTTTCCCTTTCAAGCACTTCCCGCCTGGTTATTCCGGGGTTACCCACTCAGTCTAGCTCTTCCAATATTCGTGTACTTGGGCGTTAGATTCCTTCCGCCGGGTCCTTTGATTGAACTAATCGTTGTTTTCTCTGGTGAGGCGGCTAGCATTGCGATGCCAAAAAATGATGTCTCTTAACGGTACAATATCCGGAGCACTGATGAGAGTATGTCTTGAAGCCTCCCTTGTGCACCTCCACAGTTTGTGCCTCGTCTAAAATGTACCTTCAAAATGCTTGGTAGCTGAGTACCGCTTGCGTTCAGGTGGTTCATTGAAAAAAACATTTTCTAGTATACATGATAGGACCCCCGTGGAGACCGCCACTGCCATTATAATGCTAGCCGTCTCAGTGACGCATGAGCCAGTATTTTCCTAGGGGGGGAACCTCTTTTGCACCTCCACTCGTAGTACTTCATCAAAACTATCCCCTCATGAGGCTTTGTAGTTGAGCACCGCTTGCGTCCTCTTGGCTTCTTTTAAAGTACTTTCCTGGTATATTTATTAGTACCCCCTGGAGACCGCCACTGCCATCTAGTGGCAGCAATCTCAGGAATCCGTGGGACAGACAGACAGATAGACAGACAGACAGACAGACAGACAGACAGACAGACAGACAGAGAGGAGTTTTCCGTACTTCCCTAGGAACGCGTCACCGTAGCTCGTGTCACCGTGAGGGATAAGGCAAACTCCGCTGTCCAAAAATGTACACTGTATGTACAGGAATATATGCAGGGTACAAAGCTGGGCCACTGAACTCTCCCGCATTGTGGCCAAGAAAGTGTGTGCCGCCGTGTAGCCGGCGGCGCTGCGGGACTCTACCCGTGACCTGCAGCATGTTCGAAAGCGAAAAACCCGCATCTTCTCGAAGCGCCCAACATACATAGCCTCGGTGAGGGAAGGGCAAGCGCTAAGAGGAAAACAGAAGACATGCGTCGCGCGCTAGCCTAGTTCAGTAACAGATACGCACAGGGAGTACGCCCGCCAAAGTAGTGAAAGAAAGGCGCCACTTTTTGTACCTAGAAGGGCGCCGTCCTAATCGCTACCGCGTGCCCCTAGCATCCAGGCAGCCAAATTGTAAACGCTCTCTTTGGGAAGATAACGAGGTCCCCGATCGGCATCCCGGGAGCAGGTGGGGCCGCAGTGAGTTCGGCGACGTCCACGCTCTTACCCCACACCGACCACACAACAGGAAAGAGTGCGAGCGTTTAATAGGTCACTGATGTCTGTACAAAGACGAGCACCGGCCTTGGCCCCACCCTTCAGCCCCCCTGCCCGTTTCCGCACACACCTGGCGTACAGTTTGATTAATTGGCAGCGGCCCGTTTCCCAGTGTGCGTCATGGGGGCCGCGCCAGGAGGATGACTTCAACGCCAGAAAATGAAACACGGACAAAAAAACACATACAAACCAACTTTTCGCAGTAAGGTAGCCAAACGAAACTAAAGTCGTTAAAATGCTCCTGGGTCATTCCACGCCAAACGTCCCAGGTGTGTCGCTCGACCCTCTGAGATATTTTTGAAAAAATTTGTATTTGATTACCTCGTTCCCTAAAAGTCGTGGTTGTAATTTGGCGCGCGAAAAAAAATTTTCTTTCGTGCAATGGTCCTTTAAAGATGCGGTTCCCGAGAAAACTGCACCAACTTTGTAAATTTATTTAGACCATTCTAGATAAAATTCAAATGTGAAAATCTGGTTATGACACGTGTGTTTACTGGTCTCAACGGTCACTTCAAATTGAATACCATTAAAGCATATTTTACCCTCGTTTTTGCTGGCGGAATACGGTTAAAATGGTGCTTTTTTAACAATTTTTAAAAGTTCTTCCGCAACAAGGAGAAAACTGAAAATTTTTATCCTGCGAGACTTTTCGATGTACTTTGGTCTAACATTTTTTGTAGAGTAGTCAACTAGAGCAGGTATTGAAAAATAAATTTTAAATTCTGAAAAAACGCACTTTTTCCGCACATTCGGACGCACATTTCGTGCTATAGCAATCCTAGTAAAAATACGCGCAATAGTTCGCTTTGTAGACGCTATGCCCTACTTTATTTTCGCAAAAAATCAGAATTGTAAATTTTGTTTGAAGGGTATAAACATTTTTTGAAGTTTGGTTCGCACGGGTATGTTGTACGTTGCCTCCTATGGCTGCTTCCCTACCAACAACACCGATACCGCTGTTTACAGCGGGCACGCCGCGGGCGCTGCGGCTCTAACTTTAATACTGACCTTTACCACGTGCTGTTGTAGCCATTTCGAGCAATGAATGGTGTCACTTTTATTCCCGCATCGAAACAGAAGATCACCGCCTACGGAACTTTTAAGGTGAACGGCCACAACTATTCATTAACTAGAAAACGAAAACGAAGAAATACATGAGTTGCCATTCATACGCGCGTTCTGCTAGCTACAGTACGGCGGCATCTTCTCATGAGCAGAAGACAGCTAATTCCACCTCTGTCCTTAGTGATTCCGTACGTGCAATGTTTCAATCAGTAGTCATGTAATTCGTGAAATTGGCGCACTGCCGCAGTTTAAAGTCCTATAATTAATTAGGCCTGTAACGACACTTCTCAGTTTTTGAGGAAATGAGAGCAACAATAAAAAGAAAGCGAAGCTGAAGTTGCCATTCAGGAACCCTTGACACATAGCAGACGGTAGCGAATATTTTAGCGTCTTCTGACACAGGAGATGATCACGAATTTTTGCTGTGCTGATATACCGGACCTAATAAATTAATGTTACTTTATTGGCGTCTCTGACCCGCCGCGGTGGCTTAGTGGCTAAGGCGTTGCGCTGCTGAGCACGAGGTCGCGGGTTCGATTCCCGGCCGCGCCGGCCGCTTTTCTGATGGAGGCGGAAAGCAAAAACGCCCGTGTGTACGAGATTTCGGCGCACGATAAAGATCCCCAGGTGGTCAAAATTAATCCGGAGCCCTCCACTACGGCGCGCCTCATCGCCTGCGTTGCGTCGGCGCGTTAAACCCCACAATCAATCAAATATTGGCGTCTCTGTAAAGGGAAATTACGAAACATTGCAAAAAAGTTTGTTTATTATTAATACTGCACTTTTTAGCGACGTTTTCTGGCGGTGATGCCAGAAGTATCGCCTGCTATGGTAGGCACTTATTTCAAAGGTTCCTGCAGTGCAGCGCTAAGCGCAGCCTCGACTACAAATGCCTACCGCGCCAATAGCAAAGGCGTATGAGTGCACGAGAGTGCTATCGCTGCATATGCCCGGGAAACACACTTCGGGAATAAAAGTGACACCATTGCTCGACATGGCTACAACAGCACGTGGTAAAGGTCAGTATTAAAGTTAGAGCCGCAGCGCCCGCGGCGTCCCCTCTGTGAACAGCGGTATCGGTGTTGTTGGTAGGGAAGCAGCCATAGGAGGCAACGTACAACATACCCGTGCGAACCAAACTTCAAAAAATGTTTACACCCTTCAAACAAAATTTGCAATTCTGATTTTTTGCGAAAATAAAGTAGGACATATCGTCTACAAAGCGAAAATTGCGCGTATTTTTATTAGGATTGCTACAGCACGAAATTTGCGTCCGAATGTGCAGAAAAAGTGCGTTTTTGCAGAATTTAAAATTTATTTTTCAATACCTGCTCTACTTGACTGCTCTACAAAAAATGTTAGATCACGGTACATCGGAAAGTCTCGCAGGATAAAAATTTCCAGTTTTCTCCTTGTTGCGGAAGATACTTTGAAAAATTGTTAAAAAAGCACCATTTTAGCCTTATTCCGCCAGCAAAAACGAGGGTAAAATATGCTTTAATGGTATTCAATTTGAACTGACCGTTGAGACCAGGAAACACACTTGTCATAACCAGATTTTCACCTTTGAATTTTATCTAGAATGGTTTAAATAAATTTACAAAGTTGGTGCAGTTTTCTCGGGAACCGCATCTTTAAAGGGCTATTGCACGGAAGAAAATTTTTTTTTCGCGCGCCAAATTACAACCAGGGCTTTTAGGGAACGGTAATCAAGTAAAAATTTTTTCAAAAAGATCTGAGACGGTCGAGCGCCACACCTGGGACGTTTGGTATGGAATGACCCTCCTACGAGATGTCTATGTAATTTTCCCCGTTTAGGAATACGAAACATGCTGCAATAAGTCAATGATGCTACATCATTCTCGCATCCCTCAATCCAAACAAAACCTTTACGAATATGGAGCAAAATGTAAGTGAAATCATTGAGTGCCAGCTACCTTTTAAATAAGAATACATGTTTGAGTGTGCTTACACAAGCAAATGACGAAAACAGAGCGATATCAGCGATTTCAAATACGGGCAACAGAAAAAAGAACACTAAAACGGTCTTTCGAGCTGTTCCAACGCCGCAAAAACAAACCGTCCAACAGACGCGAGCTTGGCTTTGTTCTTAGGTTACTGTTGCACACTCGATCAGGAAATAGGATGCATCAGTGTGGAAAATAAGTGCTTCTTTAGGTCCATGCATCATCTTTACCAGAAACGATTCGCAAATGGTACTACCCCCCCCCCCTCAACCCCAAATGTCCATACTGTCAGCAAGCTGTCAAGGCTGAGTGGCACCACCTGGTCTGGATATGCCCCAAATTCTCTCGTTACCGAAATTTCCCTTCCCCCAAACCAGATCCCTCAGCTCATATCAATCCCCTCACATTAAATGAACGCACCATAATTTATCATTCAGTTCGCCACTAATAGCGGCCTATAGTGGTGAAACAGCGCTCAAAAAATTATTTTTTGCGCGCTGTTTCACCACTATGAGTCTGTACCAACTGGCCAAATTCGCGGCACTGAAGAGCGGTCTAGCGCGAGTTATATAGCCCTGCCCTACACCAGTGAATTGCTATTCAATGTCGAACAACCCTCCTGTGAAAAACCTCATGCCGCTTCCCGAAGACCACGAACGCATTCGAAACCCATTCATCTATGAATCCTCGCCTCCAAACTCCCCCACGAAGCCTGCGCCTTTTCTTTTCAATAAAAGATTTAACAAGAACCGCAGCACTCGATGAAAATTATTTAAAATGATTTGAATGTTTTTCTTGGGACTTTGCTAAGTTAACAAGAAACGAAAATAATAAAGATAAAATCAAACAAGAGAAAAAGGTGAAAAAAATTGGCTGGAGATTACGTTACTCCCTAATGCGAAATTTGTAGGCAGCTGTTTAGCGGTTTCGGCTGTGCAAAATATGTTAAGGCAAACAGTTTCAGACCAACATATTCGTATGGTTACCGGAAACTTTCATTTGCAGCGGCTGACGAAGGAAAAGCGCCGGTTGTCTCACTCATTATTCAGCCATAACTCCCGGTTCTGATGTCAGCGGTGCTTAGCCGCCACTCCGGCACATCGTTTAGCTGCAGCTGTTGACGAAACACACGACAGGGTGCCTCAATTGCCGTTCAGCACCTACTCCTGAGTGCTGGAGAGCGCTATGGCAGCCTTCCTCGCGGGTTCTCTCGATGGCAGCGATGGTGAGCCTCTGCACCAGCGGCGCTAAGTGCATCGCAAGAAAGGACCGCGACAGAATCCGAGAGCACATCATCTTCACCCGCGCCCCCCCTCCCGTATTCGCCAAGCGTCGCGCCGACGAGCGCCTCGTGGAGCACAGCATACTGCCACCCCCTCACCCCTCCGCCACTGTCGGAGAAGCATCTCGCGCCGCCACGGCGAACCGCCCTCACATACCAATTCCTCGACAGTCTCATCCTCTGCTTTCTTTCATTTTCCGGACTTGCCGTCGTTCACTCGATGACACCGACGGCGACGGGCCTGCGGAAACGAAAGGGCGCGGGAAGGCTTCGCCCTAGAACATACCGTACTTACCCGATTCTAACGCGCACCTTTTTTCCGCAAAAATAGGCCGAAAAATCGCATGCGCGTTAGAATCGGATACAAAACCGAAACTGCCGAAACAGCTGAAATTTCGTTCCATCCATCGCCATCGCCATCTCAAGATGGCACCAAAGCTTTAGCAACAATTTTTCCACTTGCGCGCTTGATAACAGCAATGGCAGCAGCGGCAACAAAGGTGCGCCGCTTCCGCGGCTTACGAGCGGCTTACGAGTGTACGCCTCTGGAGAAGCTCGCGGGATGGGCGTGCGAGGCGTGGGCCACGATCCCATCGAACATGGTTGAACGTGCGTTCAGAAGTGTGGCATCGCGAACGCATTTGACGGCACCGATGACGAGATGTTACGGTCAACGGAAGGCGACAAGGAGCTCTCGGAGAGTGACGAGGAGCGAGATGAGTGAGATTACTTCGGGAAATAAGTCGCCCATTTCTCACGCATTCGTTTTTCTTGCTCACAAAGTTCCTTGACGTTACAATCGGAGGTGCAAGTTTTTTCGGTTTTTTGCCTGGAAAATCAGGTGCGCGTATAAATCGGGGGCGCGTTAGAATCGCGTAATTACGGTATACATTGGAATCCTGAAGTACGACAGTAAATTAATACATTGACATACGTTGGCCCAACTTACCGGTCGCCCTTTTTTCTGTTTGTTTTGCCTATGCCTTCGCGGTTACCGCACCTGACATCAACGTCCCGACACACACTGCCACCATCTCCACCTCATGTGCAACTACGGCGGAAGAAGCGGCCATTGCCCTTGCGATCTCCCAGAGTCCCACCCCACTCACCGTCCTATCAGACTCGCAGCAGGCCATCCGGCCCTTCTCCAAAGGCTTTATATCCCCCGTAGCCCTCAAATGTTTCTCCAAAGCCCCCCGACTGACCCCGTGCAACTGGTGTGGACCGCGGCCCACACCGGCATAGGTGCTAACAAGGCAGCGAATGCACACGCTCGAGCACTTACCTCCCGGGCCGCTGTTTCTCGTACACCTATACACGGGCCTCCCGAGACCGAGACATCCGAGTCTCTCCTCAGTTTCAGGGAAATTACCTTTCATTACCGCCCCCTCCACCGTATTCTCTCCCCCCCCCCAACCCACACCAATCACCCGAGGCTGCCCACATGTGGCGGATACTAAAAACACACATATTCCCTCATTGCACTCAACTAATACATACACATCCACACCAATTCCACACACCCCAATTCCCCAAGTGCGGTCAGCTGGGTACTCTGTATCACTCTCTTTGCGGATGTCCTGCTGACCCATATTCCCCACTCCCCTCCTCATTCCACTGGGAGCAGGCCCTGGGCAGCTCCGAGGAGTCCAGCCAAGTGCTGGTCACCTGCCGAGCTCTGGCGGTCGCGGCGGACCTCTGGTCCTCCGCCCTCCGGCTTTTTTTTTTTAAATAAAGTTTTGTTCTCTCTCGTTCCCTCTCTCTTTCATCTCGTTTTGCGCGTAATTCCCGTAATGGCACATACCCATACCGAGAATACGCGGGCATATCACACCCTTATTTGGCACAGTAAAAGAAGCTAAGGGGAGGGTATGTGTTGGTCTGTAGTTGCCGCCAGGCTACAGCCTCTTCTCGGGTACGCTTCTGGTGCGGTGGTGGGTAGGCACATCTGGCAAGGCGGTGGTGTTGCAGAAGTGCACGGTACCGCTGCTGGACAGGCTCTGGGTCACAGAGCGACTGGTGCGGTGCCCGGAGGGCGCATGCTCGGGCTGTAGCGTGCAACACATAACCCCCGGCTCCCCCCCCCCCCTTCGCCCCTTAGCTTCATACACACCGCAATGTATCCACCAACATGCCCACACTGCAGCGAATATCCAACACTGTACCATACCACGTGGGCTTGCCAAAACACACCAGCAGCCCACATTATTCGCACCCCCACCCTCGAGCAGTGGGGGCCGCGCTGTGCAGTTTGGACCCTGAGGACTAGCGGCAGTTGGTGGACCGGGCACGCAGGACCGCAGCCGCCGCAGGGGCCCTGGACTGAGGGCTTCTCCCGCTTACAAGCGCAAATCTTTTGAATAAATGTTTTACCACAAGCACCACCAGTAAAACAAGCGTCTTGACATCGTTATCATAGGTTTATTGTTTTATGTATTATTAACTTCTACATCTCTAGCTAGCATCAAAGCGAGTGACCCGTAAGCATTTTGAGCTGGGGGGTGTTGTTTACATGTTCTGCAGTAGCGTTTATGTCTTCTGAAGTGTGTGGCGCTGTATTGAGTTTTTCCTGCAGTCCTCTTCCATTAGCAACGTGTTCAATGTGATGTTTCGATGCTTCCATCCATCTCGAGGCGCTTTACACCTGTGGAGCTTGTTTGTAGCCCTTTGTGCTATGGAGCCATCAAAAACTTGCTGAGGTGAAATCTTTGTTTTTGTGTTAAAGCACTACATTGTTTTTTTCTTCCAAGCAGAAGAGTTTCTGAGTGAATTGTTTTGACCCGTATGCAACCGAATTTTTACCTTAAAAATACTAGAAATTACTCGCTGCCATTCGTGCCTAAATTGTTAGCCCATTCCGTTACGGCTGAGCATAACATTTCGACGGTTCAAAGCGTGCACATGGAGAGGAACAAGGCAAAAGATATTTGCTTGAAGAACTTGGAAGAACAATAAATAGTGTCAATACAACATTGAAATACCTCTGTTCAGTCAGTTGCTTCGAAAACTGCGTTCGTAAATTTACGTCTTTTTTATTGACGCCAAGAAACCCTAACTACTTGGATTTGTATTATTCTAAAAGGTGTTAATTCGAAGCCATTGTGGAGACATTTAAAGCGATGCATAAAAACGTCGTTAAAGTAGTCTGTTTTTATGGTACCTAAGCTCCATCATAATTGACCGTCTTAGCTTGTCTAAAAATGCACCTTGGGCCTCTTTAAACCATCCTCTGTCTAAGCAGACATTTATAACGTATAGCATACATCTGAATGTCTGACGCCACTCTCTCTGAACTCAAAAGCACAAAACACGTGGCGTTTATAAGTATCGCTAAGTCACAGCTAAACGCCCGCGACATATTCTGGCCATCCGTCCTGCGATTCTCCTATCAATGATTGCAATTCTCCTTACAGTTTCTCCCTTAGAACCAGGAAGCAAAGTCAGAAAAAGCACTTGACACACCTGCGTCTCGCCCACTTACGCTCTATATAACCCCTTCGATCTTCTGGCTGTCAAACCACTCGACCATACACCGCTTATCTCCGCCAGTAGCAGGGAAGGAGGAAGAGAAAAAAGCGAACATAGGAGTGCCGAGAGGTTACGCAGGCGCAGAGCCCGGTTTGCTGCTAGGCACCACAGGAAAGGTCCCAGAGGAAAGCAGGAGATAGGATCGACACGCCCAGGGGCCCCTGCCCCTTTCTGGGCACTCAAGTGTTTCGCCTAAGTTAGCGTCGTTCAGGAGATAAAGAAGAGCTGGTTTCGCTTTCTGCGAATATGATGGCAGCGATCGATGTCTTATGAAGGTCTTTAGGGTGATCGCTTGATTGTCCAATCGGCTGATCTAAGTGGAGAGTATGCGGCTTTCTGATCAATATCGTGGGCCACGACAAAGTACCCGTTCGATTGCCTCTTCAACCCCACAGGCACCGCAGTCACACGTAACAGGAATTTCATTCAGAGGGCAGAGATGGACTGAGGACTCCATGAGTACTGCATGACTAACCACGCGTAATATAGCCAGGAAGCACACTTTCCCGCTGTCTTCGGCGTTAGAAAGTCTGTGGCAGGGCACCTTCATTTGCCGAATCCTCGGGAAGCGCAATTTAGCAGTCATCCCGGCAACCATCCCCACAGTTCGCGTAGGGGACGGAAAAGGCTGATCGGGCTTTCTGGCTGCCCAACAGAAACACCTTAAAAGGCAACGGCCTTTTAAGAAAGCCTGTTCTGAGCTTGTGTTCTTCCATCTCCAGGCTTTAAAGCTCGCTTTCAATGTACAGGTAACTTACTTTCATGATCGATGCGTGTTGCAGGTCAAATTGTTTAGAGAAATTTTCACAAATAAGTTTAACTCCACGTTTCACGTTCCCTTAACGGTGTGGTAGGGGCGTATGAACTATTCGGAAGACGGGAGCTACATTCAACGGCGGCAAAATATAAAGTTTTCTCCCTAAAAAAAGTACTCGCCGGGGGTCGAACGTTGCTCTACACCTAACTGATCTGTCCTTACCGTTAAGCGTCCTACTGCAGGGATCATTTTTCTGAATAATGGTTTAAATGTACCAGCGTGGGCACACCTCTTTGAAACAACTTTCAGCTAATGCCGGTGGCCCAGCTATGCTTATGTGCCACGTTCGTCGCACCTTTGCCATAAAATACAAATTACGCCACTTGCCAAATTATGAAAGCATACAGCTAAAGGCTGGCCTAAATTTCTCAGCGAGCTCCGTTTGTGTATTCCGTCTTCAGTGTCGTCTGTGATAGTTTCATCAGTCATACCTTCAAATACAGTTGCATTAAAATGGAAAGTTTCCGATAGCCAGCGTTGTACAACCAGCGTTCGACATTCGCCATCGCGTTCTTTTTTGAAACAAAATCTCTGTAAAAGAAAACAAAGGTAGTTCAGTCAAAATTTAATTGGAACACACAACCTTTAACCTTGTTTTTTAGAGCTGCGCACAGTGAATATGTGATAGCAAAAATTACCATATAAAATAGCTGTCTCATAGGAGAAGACCAAAACAAGTCTACTTATATGTGCCGATTGGAGCAGTGTTTGAAATGACTCCCCTCGGCCGCACCATTTTTGGCCAATCTTTAAGAGACACCTGTAAGAAAATTGGGTTGCATGTTGCCTACCAAGCTTTCCAGAACCATAGAAACTACGGAATTTGTTAGGTGGTACTGTGGTATTTTAAAGCGCGAGCTCTCGTTTTAGTAGTCTTTAGTAATTGTGGCTTCTCTACTCGTACCCCTAAGCCTACCAAAGCGGCTCACAGACGGACAGTAGCCAAACCCGCAGCGTGGTTTGACACAACACTTAATAAGCAGGAATGCAATGTGATTCCAATCGATATGGCCTGTAAGGAACACCAAATTGTCTGCGAAATTTATTTCAAGTTATCGAGTAACTCTCGGTGGCCCAACAGTTCCGAAAAATCAAATCTCGGGTTTTTCACGACCGGAACATGCATCAGTGCTATGACACGCCTCTGTGGCGCGCTCGAGTTTAATATTGAACATGTAGGGATCTTTAGCGTACGCCGCATTCCCGACATAAAAGCGTTTTCACTTTTCGCCTCTATCTTCAAAGCGTCAATCCCGGCCGAAGCATAACCCGCGTTGTTGATCTCATCAGTACATTGAGGCTCAGTTCGTAAGGTGGCTGTTAAATATCGCGTGTGATCAATAACCTGTAAAAGTGTTTCATACCGGCGACGCGGCCATATTTGTGGTGAACCAAAAAAACTAAGACGCTCGTGTTCGAGATTTTGGCGCCCGGCAAATATTGGCTGCTTGAATTTTCGGAGCTCCAATTTTCGGCGCACTTCGTAGCAAAGGTGTAGCGACCGCAACAAAAATCTCGACATATGACGATTTCGAACTTACCTAGCGAAAATGTTTTAAATAATTGATGTATTGATTGCTTCCTTGCTTGATTTATTGATTCATTCTGGGATTTAATGCGCCCAAGCTAAACCTGGGCAATGAGGCTCGCGGTACTGGTGGGCTCACAGAAAAATGTCGACATCTTGATCATCTTCAGTCTACGACTAAATCTCTACACATCGGCGTTTTCGCTGTTCTCCTCCATCAGAAAAGACGCCACCACGGCCGGCATCAAACACGCGCCCTTGGGCTCAGTACGGCACCGCCGTAGCCACTTAACCGCCTCGGTGGGCCCGAAAATGTTAAGGAAAGCACGCCATTCAGACACTCTAGGCTTGCCGCGAAATTCCAAGGTTACTACTAATGAAAACCAATAGAGGCACCAATGCAAGCCTCTGATGTCCTTCCCGGTGGGGCTAGCGCGGCGCTGCACCTTTAATCTATTTCTTCGAGTGAAAGAAAGTTTTAAATATTCATTGCCCCGCCCACAATTACTCACTAAAGGAATATAGCGAATGGCATGTAGCTAATAATTTCGGTCTTTACCAATTCGAAATTATGTTTGCATTTTGTTTTTATGGTGCCTCTATAATAACTTTTTGCTGGAACGTAAATTCCGAGGCAAGATATCATGGCTTATTCTTTATTGTGTCCCTGTTGTCTTGAGGAGGAGGAGGAGGAATAAACGTTTATTGATTCCAATAAAAGGAAGATTGAGACCTGGATGATCTTCAGTGTAGTAGCGTAGACCATCCATGGTGGGGGGCGTCCCTAGTCGAGGATGCCATGGCCCTCAGCTGCTTGTCTGGCCCGGATCACCAGGCCGCGCTGGTCATCCAGGACCTCGCTGGACAGCAGGGCCTCCCACTGCTCCGTCGATGGCGCCTGTACCTCTGGGAGTTCCTTCACACCCTTGCACTCCCACACCATGTGGTAGAGAGTGTTGGGGGTGCCGCAGAATTGGCAGTCGTAACTGTACAGGCTGGGATGAATCATGTGCAACTGTGAGGCGTGCGGGAAAGAGTTAGTTTGGAGTCTTCTTAACTGCGTCGCTTCTTCTTTGGTGAGTTGTGGATGAGGAGGTGGATATTTCCGTCTGCTCAATCTGTAATGTTCTAATATGTCCCTGGTGCGTCGTGGAATAGGTGGGAACATCGACGGGGGAGTGGCTTGAGCTTCTGTGATGGGGGTGAGGATAGCGGTTGTTGCCCGGTGAGAATGATCTCGGGCAGCGGCATCAGCCGCCATATTACCTTCTAGAAACTCGTGCCCCGGTGTCCACACGATGTATATATCCGGTACATCTTCTTCTTTTTGATCCTTTAGGTTCAGGAGTATATTAAGCGCTACTGTGGAGATGAGACCCTTCTGAAAATTTCTGCAGGCTGTTTGGGAATCTGTGATTATGATCATCCGTGCTTGGCTTTGCTTGATCGTCGTAGTAGCGAGAGCAATCGGTGCTTCTTCCGTGGATTCAATGTTTTCAGTCGGGATAGTTGCCGAGCTTAGTTGCTTTCCTTTGCTGTCGGTCACGGTTATCGCGTGTGCAGCATGGTTTGCGCTTGAATATCTTGCGGCGTCGACGTACCTCGTTCCGCTATCCTTCCCATAAGCTTTTTTCAGTGCCTTTACAATCTTGTGACCCGCGGTCTTGAAAAAAAATTCTCTCCCATGCTTCCGCCGGCCGTAGCAGACACGCGGCCCTCCAGGGGTACTGCGGTTGCCGCCATCGGCTGGTTGCGTGGCCTGGAAAGTATTCACGAAGAATGTTCAGGAAAACAGTGAAGAATAAGCCAGGGGATACTTTAGCTGTCGCTCCCAACGTGTGGCTGGCACCGCAGGTGCGGCGCGCGACCTGTATCTCAGCGCGGGCACTTCTAGGCATGCGGCAGCTTGGAAGCTTCAGGTTGAATTAGATGTGCGCGCACTGGCGCTCACTGTCCGATGTGTTTGTTTTAATCTCAGAAAATATCAGAACTCTTTATTTGCGAAGCCTTGCTTGGTAATTCTTGCAGTTCCAACAGCAAAGCTTTTTAATCTTTTATTTCCGCTGTGGAGCCTTATCCGGAAACTCAGCCCAGCTGAGCGCACGTGAGAGTCCGCCTCTTGAGAGCACCAACCGTCGTCAAGGTTTGCGCGTATGCTTGCGCCACGTAAAGGCTCACCGAAATACTAAATATACACGGCGCCCCTTGGTGGGAACCTCGTGAGGAGCACCTGGCATCGGCCATCACGATTTTTCAGAACGCTCTTTCCAGCGTTCGTGGCGTGACTTCGCGTGTGCTGTTCTTACCACCAGTTCACGTGCGTTCGAGCATGAAATGAGGAGCAGCAGCGCCGAGATTATGCTACGGAGGCCAAATTCGCGAAGCCGGTTCCGGCAGGCTCTAGCACGTGCTAAATTTTGGAGATATGTGAAAGCTTGTTGACAAAACGGTTCGAGCCTGACACTTATAAAGAACATTCAGAAGCAAGTTGGGAAGTCCAGGTCAGGTGCAACAGGCGGATCTGCGACGAAGTCGGAGGGGCGGCCAGCTCTCCTGTTTCTCCGGCGTTGCACCGATAGTGTAAGCGCCGCCAATTTAAAAAAAAAAGAAAGCCGTTTCACTCAATGTGAAAGCTGTCGGAAGTGCAGAGCAGTAATTCGCCATAATGGGCTGTACCGCCGGAATCCGCTTACTGCTGCCACCCCATGCAATTCAAATTTCCCGCCTTCGCAGTGCTCGCGCGCCCCCCTGCCTGAAACTGCACCAGCGGGAGTTCTGTTTTCTTTGTGCTTTTTTCCCCGCACGTGCCGGCGTTGCAACGTCACATGTTGCGTTTACTATCGTAAACACCCGCCCAACGGGCGTCTTTAAGTAAAGGAACTCGGCCGCTGCCGGTTAATTAGGTATATTTGTCCTTACATGTACCTATAGTTTTCTTTGCGCGACACAACCGCAAGAGGTTTGACAAGCGCCCGCGTTTCACGAGTTTTGGAACGCTTATGACTATATAAGCCGCTTGGCTTTCAAAACCTCTGGGGTACGCCACAAATAACAACGTTACCCCGGGACGCCGGCTTGGTGCTCTATATACTTGGGTCGACCTAACGAGCTAGGACGACAAGACGAGCGCCTAAAGTGCTCTGCACTTAAAATACATGTCATTTCTTGACTAGCACCGCAGAAAATACCCGAGGTTAAAATGTTTCCTATTGTAAACGTGGACACCATGGTAGTGAACATTTTATCCTCATTCCCGTCCCAGCCTTGACTATTCTTCAGCTGAGGTGTAAAGCTCTGGCCTCACTCACTAGGCGAATCGCAGTATCCCATCTGTCCTGAGTTTCAGCTCATAGGGTTAGCTTTACGTTTTCTGACGATGAATACCATCTCGCGAGATTTAGATTTTATTGTCTGGCTAACCTTTGGTGACGATATTAGGATTTTGCATGCGCCGCAGGGAACCTGAAAACCGGAATTGGCGTTCCCGTTTTGTATAATCTTTCCGGAGACATCAATCACATGGCCGGAGTTACGCGGCAAGACTTATGTTTCACAACTACCACTCATTTACCCAAATTGGGCAATAAGCGAACGTGCGTAGCTTCGCTGGTGTCATCACATGGCTCTGTGATGACACCATCATCACATGACTGGTGTCATTACATGACTGGAGAGTTAATCGCGGTTCCCATGGCATTATTAAAAATAAAGGAAGGTTAGGAAAATTGATGTATGTATGGCAGCATGTATGTATGTATGTATGTATGTATGTATGTATGTATGTATGTATGTATGTATGTATGTATGTATGTATGTACATGAGTACGTGTGTACGTGCTTGTATGTATATACTGTAGGGGCGCAGCCCATACGTGAGCCCTTGTATGGTGGTTACAGTGCATCGAGCACGCGTCGAACACCGATAGTGACGTCAGTGCGTCATGGCCCCGTGCGTGCATGTGCGTTAAACAGTGCGCGCACAAGGAACACGCGTGGTGCTTACCAAGCCCGGAACACGCACACAACGGTCCCGTCTGGTATAAAGTCTGCTCTCAGGGGTGCGGTAGGGGGGAACTGTACGGACCCGCTGAGCGGCAGCGGAACCTCGATGGGCGCAGCAAGGGGCAGAAGAGCGGAGCAACACGTGGCCAACACAGAAGAACTAGCACATGTGGTGGGCATACTCGGAGTGGCTTTGTACATGGACTCGAACGTTGTCTTGAGTGTAGAGCGAAGAGCCGTATTATTTTTCTGCACAATCGGTGCAGTGCGTTTTTTCACTGTCGCGTTGCTTACATGAGCGTATGTGTTACGAGCTTCTGTTTTTAATCATGTCCTTTTTGTTTTGCTGTTTGCTGTCCTGAAATAAACCGGTGATTTTTGTTTCTTTTGTGTCGGCGTCACTTCGTCGGGAGGGGTCAGGCTCGCGAACCCTTCGCCCAGGTGCCATCAATACATGTATTAACATGTATATATATATATACATGTAAGTATGTAGGCGGGTATGAAAGCATTTATGCATGTATGTTTGTGCGTATGTATATATACAGGGTGTCCCAGCAATCATGCTCCAAAATTTAAAGAAAAGAGCAATTGTACTACTGGGAGAAAACCCGCTGCATAATGTTTCCAGTACTTTCTAGAGGCATCTAACTGGCGTATTTTCAGCGACGAACTAATAACGTGCTCATTTATTCTGACTGATAAAGAAACCCCGCCAAATATAAAAAAATACCACATGGCCGTGCTTCCGCTAGCATCATAAACCAGCGCCCTCAAAAAGGTTGATTGAAAACAACTACAATTCCTGTTGAAAGCCCGAAGAGACAGCGCATCAGCTTGAAAATGGCACGCACGCAAGACGCAGGAACAGCACGTTTCGCGGGGCGCGAGTGGCAGGTCAGGCACAAACTTAGTCGCGATTTGTTCTTTCTCTCTTTTTTTTGCTACATTCGGTCCACTTCCCAGGCAGCCTGTTTCAGGGCACTGCTTTTTGATGCGGGCGGGTGCGCCGTCACGTGTTATTTTTCATATATTATGGGGTTTATTTATCCGTCAGAATAACTGAGTGCGCAGATAGTTGTTCGTTGAAAATACCGCAGAGAGATGCCTCTCGTAGATACCTACAAGTGCCTCATTGACACTTTAATGATTAGGACAGTACTTCTCGACTTAGATAATTATTTACAAATAATAATTAAATCTCATTAATAAAAAATTACTGTTCGCTACTCCGCTGCGCTGGAAACATTATGCACCAGGTCTTGTTCGAGCAGGCCAATTGCTATTTTTTTAATCTTGGTGCATGATACCTGGGGCACCATGTATATGCATGCATACACTCATGTTTTAAGTATATGTGCTCTGTGATCGCCTATATGTTCTATGTCCTGTGCAACCTGTCTTAAACAGCGGTAAACCATCAACGGTTTTTTTTTTCAGCACCATCCGTAGCTGAAGGTCTCATCCAGGCCCACGTGGAGGAAGTGTTCGATTACTTGAACCTGGCGTGGGTCGCAAGTACCCCGACCGCTTACCTCCGAGTGAACGCGATTAAAAGGCTCAGCGACACCATCGCCGACGTCTCTAAACCCAATGTGAGCCAACCAAGAGGTATTACTTTCTCGGGGCTCATATTTCATAAATGAAGGGCTGTCCAAGACGAAGAAAAGTGGATAATTTGCCAAAGACCGCCAAAATGAGACGCCCACCGAACACAAGCGGACAGAAGGCTAAGCACACAGTTTCTTCTGATGGGCTGGGTTGCGTTCATTAAGATATATCAAAAGATTTAGATATATTTAGTAGTGCAGCACCTCCATATCGAACGTACGACGACGTAATGAGGGATTCGAGAAACGTTACGCCTTAGCAACGGCCCAGTCAGCTGCGCATCGCAGATGTCCACAATGTCCACAAAGTCTCACGTGGTTATCGTGAACACCGGACTGCGTAGATTTTCTGGACATCTGAACATGTGAAAATCAACTCTGCGGCAACTGCGGAGACTTTCTTAGACTCCCAGAATGTCTACGCGGTAGTATTTTATTAGGAATACCTATGTCCTGCCTGCTGTACAAACCCTAAATACCTATTACCGGCCGCTGCGAAAGACCTCATCAAAACGAAGTCATTTGTCCGTCCACCACAGCGGCAAAATCAATGTAATGGTTTTCTTGTTCCCATGGAAATTATGTTCAGTAATCTTATTTGACCGGAACAAGTGTGGGTTTTAAACGTGATACGAAAGAAAGATTTCTCAAATAAAAAATTTACAACATACTGCTAATTAGCTCTACTCAATTCAGCAACACAAAGATCACTGTTACATGAAAGCATAACCGTTAAAATAAAGCAATTTAAGGGGAAGAGCTACAGCACTCATTCTGAAACATTAGCTTCCATTGTAACTCCACGAGGTGCCTTAAATTACTATATACATAACTTCGCCATCAAAGGTTTTAGAACCGACGCTCAGAAATATTTTCCGCTTCAACCTGTTTTGGGCAGAGCAATATTGTTCTGTGCTAAAGACACAGCTTATAAATCTGCGGAAAACTAAACTAACCAATGCTCATATTTTTCGCTTTAAGAGCGTCAGTATGAAATGCGCAGCCATCGGTTAGCCATTGCCTGAAGGTGTACGGCCGTCGTAACCTTCGCCGTAAAAAGGTCGTTCGCATAATAATGTTAACATCGATACTTCGCTAGAGGTAATGCTGCGGTAAAAGACTAGCTTTTACTCTCTTTTTCCTTTAAGCTTGCACAAACAGATGCAAGGGTGACTCAGTCGTCCATAGGTAAAATCATTCGGCTAGGATGAGAAGACGTGACGCTCATACCAGTCCGTTCAGCAGTATTCCGAAACTTCTCAATTCCGCACTTATGTAGGCATGCGTCGTATATATAAGTTTCTTGTCGAACATGCAAAGGTTTTTTTCGGTCATTGAATCCTTCCCAACCAATCAACAACTCGCAGATGATCTGTCTGGACAAACCTACGGTGGGCATGAACGCCGAAAACAATGCCGCGATCTGGGACGTGCTCCTGGACCTCCGTCGCGCGTGCGCCCTCATCTTCGCGAAGTTTTTGGGATTATGCCAATACAAACTTTGGCCCGTAATTACATTATTTTATATTTTACGGGCAGCCTTTTCTCGGAAGTGGCGGCGTCGATCTAGGCCTGTTGCCTAGACCTACTGCTTCGAACACTGCACGATGACGTCCCCTCCTGCGATCTTGGAGCAACCATCAAGCTTCGCGCTAGAGCAAGGAAGTGACAAAGAAGCGATAGAATACAACCACGAACATGAATATACCACCCCGACGAACACTAAGGAGGAATAGATTGAAATATTCAGCCGAGCCCTTCGACGCAAACAAAAGGTGAGCTGTCGTACGATAAGAGTAACCTCTAATCATTCATCGGCCGAACCTAGCGCCACCACCCCTAAGCCTAAGTATCCATCCCCATTTCCCAAAGACGACTACAAGCTCGTGATTACACCCAAACAAGGTTTACATCTGACCAAATTGAACCCGGCCAAGCTCGCTGAAGCCATTCTACATGAATCAGGACTTATCTGGTGAGCAGAAGACATTCGTATTAAAGTAGAAGAGACTCAAAACATATTCCCCGTGAGAACACCTCGTCAAAAGGCAGAGCAGGCCCTTAACCAAATCCGGGAGCAAACCATTGAAAGGGAAACACATTCAGTCAACATCTATGGTCTTGCCCCCACAGAATCGTTAAGGGAGTGACTTGCGACGTACCACTGCACTACAACATGCACAAAGTCCTCAACGACCTCTACTCACCGGGGCATAACCTTCTGACGTGCCGCCGCCTCGGCACGTCAAAAGCTAAACTGTGATGATCACCTTCCAAGGACACAAGCTACCTGTTTATGTGTACTACATGGGTGTTGAAGTCAAATGCTACTTATACAGGAAGACTGTGCCATTGCGTGGTGTGTGTCATGTGTAGGGACATCGTGCCGATGTGTACCCAAGCCCCATCGTTCGGCTTGTGACTCCTGTGGGGCACGGGATCCGACAGTGGCGCACGACTGCAAGCCGTAGTGTGCACTATGCAACGGACACCACATGACTACTTTCAAAGAGTGTCCCAAGAGGTTTTGCGATCTTTTCGTCTTGCGGAAGAAAGTACTGTCGAGGGATCGTGAAACCCGTCGCGTGTCCGCGCAATCCAGGCACTCCCGGAGAAGGTCTCGTGGACGCAGCTCACACGGTCGCGCATCCCGTGGACAATCCTGCCCCAGATCCAGATTTAAGAAGCGGAGCACATCCTACGCAGGACAGGTGAGCTGGGCAAGCATTGCTTTTCCCGCTGCTCATAACCCCGACCAAGCCAACCCCAGCGTACTGAGTGAACGAAGATCAAGGCAGAAAATGAAAGTCTTCAGGCCGAATGCGTGGACGTTCAGGCATATCAAGGAGTCCTAAGCAGGAGTTCGCTGCCCTTGAGGAAGGAATAACTACGCAGACCAACGAGAAACTAAGAAACGTTGTGGTAAAGAAAGACCTCCCAGTTGAGCCGGAACAGCCTAGAAATGAGCCAAGCGAAGAAAACACAGAATTTCTTGAAATAATCACCCAGGCAATAGAGCCGCAACTGAAACAGGCAACCGCGAGTATCACAGAGCAGTCTGGCACACGAATAGCACAGGTAGATTTAATGTACAAGGCGTCAGGTGCCTTGTACAAAAGGATCGAGTCGAGATGCTTAAAAAGTCTCCGGCCAGGCGCCGAGAGCTGCCTTACGACAGACCAAACACGCAAGATCCCCAGGAAGGCTTCTCCAGTAGTAGCAATGGCCCGTAACCACAAGTCGAAACAAAGAGCATCAATATGGCAGTGGAACTGCAGGAGTACTAAACCTAAAGTCGGGTCCCTGCAGAAGTATATAAGAACCGTCAGTATTCTACTAGACGTAATTTCGCTTCATGAAACCAATGCCCCTGTCAAACTGCCTAGGTACAAACCTCACGGAGATTCCAAGATCAATAATTTAGCTTCACTCATGAAAAAGAAAATCGCAACCATACAGCATTCATTAAACAAACATTAAAAAATAGGAATGCTGTACGACCTTATCCCCGGAAAAAATGGAAGAGCCCAAAACCACTTGCGTTGTCAACGTGTACTGTCGCGTCAAGAGGAAACAGGCGAGGATAAAGCAAATAATCCAACAGGCGTCGTGAATAGCGGATGAGAACCCGCTGAATATTGTAGGCGACTTCAACGCCGCTCAGCCACTGTGGGGATACCTTTGCACCAATAAGAGGCACCACACTCAGCCTTATCATGAAGGTAGAGGACCTCACCCTTGGCACTGACCACTTAGTGCCAACACCAATAGGTAACAGCGTCCCCAGGGATACATGTCCTGACATCACGTTAGTCCAGAATAGTAACAAAGTAAGCTGGACCAAAAAAATTACACCATCTTCCCGCGAGGGGAACCATGGGTAGATGCGACGCATCGTGGGGTTTCCGTTGCGTTTCCGTTATGTTGTTTCCATTTAGCGTGTCAATTTGTTGTTGTTTCCATTATATTAGGTACGGTTGCGCCGACCATCACGATAGCAGGCCTGTTAGTCTAGTACATTCAAATCATCGGTGGTCATCGGATGTCATCGGAGCGGCGGAACGACTGAGCGGAGCGGCGCAGTTACCGCGTTTATATGTACCGCGCGTTAACGGTGAGGGGAATGAGATAGAGCAGCGTATGCGCATGCGTTCGATGTTTAACCGAGCGCTAACGCGCGGTGACACACAGCTGGCACGGCTACGGGAGCCAGCGCTAACACGCAGATGGCGCTGCGGTGAGAGCGGCGTTAGCGCGCAGCTGGCGCGGCGAGGACAATGGGGGAGGGCGCTGTAGTGACAGCCGCGTTAGCGCGCAGCCGGCGCGGCAAGGGGAATGGGGGAGGGATGCGGACTACGGAAGAAGCCGGAGGGACAAGGCGAGTTAAAGAGCTGACGCACAGCTGGCCCGGCGACGGGAGCCAGCGCTAGCACGCAGATGGCGCTGCGGTGAGAGCGGCGTTAGTGCGCAGCTGGCGTGGCGAGGAGAATGGGGGAGGGCGCTGCGGTGAGAGCAGCGTTAGCGCGCAGCTGGCGCGGCGAGGAGAATGGGGGAGGAATGCGGACTACGGAAGACGCCGGAGGGACAAGGCGAGTTAAAGAGATGCGTCGCATCTAACACAGGGGAACACCTAGAGTCCTACCATTATATAATAGGTCCCGAGTACCGAGCCCACCTAGGTGAGGCCAGGATCACTGATCGGCACAAATTTGGTGAACGTCGGGAAGCGCAAGAATTAGCTAGCGAGGTTAGAAGCAAACAGCAATGGGCCAAACGAGTACTGGAGGATATGAGATTCACGACCCAGAAAGTAAAGACCACTACGCAAGTACCTAGCGTCGATCCCAAGCTGCTTCACCTTTGGGTCCTAGAAGAGGAGTGATCCAGAGGTGGGAAAGACAACGCCGCAACAGAAAGTTGAAAAACCGCATAGCCGGGCTCAGAGCGGAG
Source organism: Haemaphysalis longicornis (assembly GCF_048455015.1). NCBI lineage: Eukaryota > Metazoa > Arthropoda > Arachnida > Ixodida > Ixodidae > Haemaphysalis > Haemaphysalis longicornis. The sequence continues at coordinate 143,849,161 of NW_027526422.1, read as the reverse complement.
GCATCAAAGTACACAGCGCTACTGGGTCGAGGGAATTGGTTCTGCCTTTGCGACGGTCTAAAGGGGACTCTTAGTAGCTCAAAGATGTGGAGGCTCCTGAGATATTTGATAGACCCGGCTAACAGCAAAGGCAATCGCGCCGCACAATGACGACGGTCCTGCACTCATTTTCCGGGGCGCAGTCAGACCTACTAAAGAAATTCCACAACAAATACTTTCCACCGTCTTCCGTTGCGCCTATCCCAGACTACACGGGAAGGGCAAATCCTGATACCGCTACGCGAAGTGGAAGCTGCAATGGTAAAGCATAGGCGCAACACCCCTTCGGAACGAGATAAGATAACCAACAGATAACCAACCTCGAGTCCTCCGTGACTGCTCCTATGGCATACCTGAACACCTGCTGGAAGAATGGAACCCTTCCACCAGAATTGAAGACCGCAGAAGTACGATTCATTCCCAAACCTGGAAAGGAACCAGATATTGAAAACCTGCGTCCCATCTCTATGGCTTCCTGCGTGTGGAAGCGTATGAAACCCATTGCCCTCATGAGGGTGCGGAAATACCTAGAAAGCCCCGGAAAACTGCCATCCACCATGTTTGGCTTTAGGCCGCATCTTTCAACTCATGATCTTCAATTACAACTGAAAGAAGATATCCCGATGCAAGCCAACAGCCACACGCCAAAAGCCGTACTATCCCTCGACCTAACGGGGGCATATGATAATGTCACCCACCACGCTCTCTTAGTCAACCTGAATTTTCTAGACTGTAGAACCGTACTTACAACTATGTCTGAGAATTTCTGTCAGAACCGAATGCCGTTATCAAAATCGTAGAAATCGCTTCGGACCCCATCGACCTCGGTTCAGGGGTACGCGCCACAATGAGCAGTTCTGTCGTCCCTACTGTTAAATATCGCCCTCATTGGCCTCCCAACTAAACTAGGGGTCATACCAGATCTGCACCATGGCTTGCACGCCGACGATATAACAGTGTGGATAGGTAAGGGCTTTCGGTGGGGGAAATGCAGGACCACTTACAACTTGCCCCCGTCGTAGTCAACGAATACGTGAAGAGCTGTGGCCTCTCTTGCTCACCGCAAAGTCAGAGCTCCTCATGGTGCACAGGGCAAGGCGGCAAGCCCCGAGCAGCGAGATCATCCTGGCTGGCCATACCATCGGGCCTTCCCTCACATCAAGATCATGGGAAGGTTCTTCCAGGCACAGTTCTTATCACAGAAATACAGTTCTTATCAGCCGGCTCAAGCGCAATACCGAACAAGTCACACATATGCTCCGAACAATAACGACAGTCTAGAGGCATGAAAGAGGCCGACACACTTCATCTGGTTGAGGCCTTTGCGATATCTCGACTGGCTTACACCATTCATTCCATATGCCATCCTCAATAAGAGTGAAACAGCTCAATTGGACGCATTAATCCAAAAGGCCTATAAGCCGCTCTGGAACTCCCAGTAAGCACCTAGAATGAAAAACTTTTAAAACTGGGTATTCAAAACACAGTGGCTGAAATCATCGAGGCTTATCTATCAAACCAGCGACAAGGAAGGGGGTCAAGTATCACTGGGAGACCCATCCTTGACAGACTAGAAATGAGGTCCCCTGTAGAGATACATTATCGGGATGAACCAGTCGAACTCTAAGAGGAGATTTCAGTAGCGCCCATACCGCGCAACATGCATCCAGTACACCTTGCAGGCAGGAGAGAGGCAAGAGCTCGTGAAATTGGACAGGCCAACGACAACAGAGACCGCACGGACTACACTAAGGTAGCAGGATATGCCAGAAGGGGATCGATGACTGCTGTTGTGACAACTGCAACATCGCATATTACCAGCATCACCTTACCCTGCACGACCACTGACCAAGCTGAAGAGGCTGCCTTTGCCATCACTCAGACGACCGCAGATACAGTTATAACAGATTCGCAACCGGCGTGCCAAAATTACCAGCATCGAGTAATACTGAATTGTGCCTTAAACATTCTTCTTCGACGCCCCCTTCACTGACGAGTCAAAATACTCTGAACTCTAGCCCATTCGATTCTCCGGGGCAATAGCAACGCCCATAATACTGCCCCAGAGCTAACCCACTGGGCACCACGAGGGATAGAGGCGGCGAGCCCACTGCTCACCTACCACGATATCATCCGCATTGGAGGCTCGAGAGCAAGGTTTACCCCCCGGCCCACGAATTATTAGCCAAAACCTAGGAGAGATTACGTAAGCTGCTTCAAACGAATACGTTTTACCACATGAAGAAATTTCGCCTAATGTATCCGACCCAGTACTCCGCTCTGTGTCAGTTTTGTAGCGAACCTGGCACGCTCCACCATATGGTGTAGGGGTGTCAGAAAAACCCCAAGTTAGACAGAATTACTCGTCCGTTTTATGAGCAGTGGGAGAGCGTGATGTCCAGTTCGAGTGTGAAATACCAGCTCCGGTTGGTTGGAAGCGCCGTCGCAGCTGGCACCACGAATGGGGTACTGAAATGAGGACACCACTTCACAATTGTTTTGCTACTAAAAAAGGTCATTCGCTCTCTCTCGTGATTACTACGCACTACCTGCAGGAGGCCGACGTGCTAGACAACCGGCGAGTCGTGCTGGCCCGTGGACATGTGCTCTGCTCCGGGTCGTCTACGTTTCTCGGCAAGAATTTTGGTTAGATTAGTTGTTGTTTAAACACAAACGTTGCCCTTGTTAATTACCCCCTCGGAACAATTGGTCAGGTAAAGGGTGGGTCTATTCCTGCGATCAGATACTGGCGCCCCTCCTGAATCCTACATTGAAAATAAATGCCTTGATCATTTTTAGCAATAGGGTGAGGATTCACTTTAGGTATGGAGGACTGCACATCTTTGTTCTTCTTGAGCGGTGGACATGATTCACCTCCGCAACAGCGACAAGTACAAGTCGCTGAACCTAAGTGTATTCTCATACACCTCTCTCCCTCTCCCTCTCTTTCCTGACGAGCGGTGGTACGTCTTCCCGTTCATCGTTAATCCCTAAGGTATTGGCCGTTCCCACCATCCCTATTGAGATCATAACCACGACAGTGCTCATACGTTTTTGTTTTTATTTGTGACTAGCTAATAGTGGGACGCATAATTAGGACGGTGTCGATGCCGGGAAGTAAGAGCGTACAAAATGAAGTTGGATACCACTGAATGCCACGCGCGCCAACCTCTACCAAACATTTGTCTACCTAAGACTTGAAACGGTCCGATCCCTCTTTCCAATACACCGCGGCTCTTTCCCGCTTGCAATAGCATTCAGCTAAAGTTTAGCGGCTGTGTTCGAAAATATTTATAGCACCGCTAAAGTTTGGGAATAAGACGAACTGTATCGGTAAAATAGCTAACCTTGCATATAAAGACTGTTTGTTCTCGGGGCAGCAGGAGCTTTTTCAAATGGAAGAAAATGCCAATGCGTGATAATGGTCATGCCCGCTAGTGCGAAAGATGAGCAAGGTGACTTCGGATGTCAGATATAAGAAATGGTGAAGCGTATTTTGCAGAGCTTCCTTCAGGTTTTCTTAATAGACAGAAACACGAGTTTCGTACACGTAAACGTAAAAGGAGTTATCTAGAACTCTTGCTGAAAGACGTTGAACCAAAGCCGCCGTTTTGGTTGATTGATTCCGGGGTTTAACGCGCTGAAGACACATATACGCTATGAGGCGCCCTGTAGTCGAGGGCTTGGGATTAATATTGACCACCTGAAAATCTTCAGCGTGCACCGAAGTACCGGCGCAAGGACGTTTTCAATTTCCACCTACAACACAATTGCAGCCATTGCGGCACGAATCGAATCGACGCCCTTGAACTCTGCAGCACAACGCCTTGGGCGCTGAGCTTCCGCGGCGGGGGCCGTCGTTTTCGTGTAGCAGACATTAGAAGAGTAGAAAACTAGATTACTAACTGCTGCTGTCGGTAAGCCGCATTTATGCATCAATTTGGTGAAATTTTGTTCATGCGAAAACTTTAGCTTATTCGCCAGGTAGAAAATCCGGCATCCTACTTCACGATGGCATGCAGAACGGCAGGCGAATGGCGAACAAAAAATTCGCTTGCTGCAAAAAAAAAAAAAAAACACAGGTGGGATAACACCTGGAGTAGCGCCAAATATTTAAGAGATGCTCCAATAATCAAAGTAAAGCTATAGAGTTAGAAAAGGCGGGGTAATTTTAGGTTTGGCAGTCAAACAGCGGAGCTCAGAAATGCGAGAAAAGCACGTATTTCTAAAACCAGACAGATATGGTCGTAGAACCCCAAAAGGTGGAAGTAAATGTCTTTTTTCGCTTTGCATAGAAAATATCGTTAGGGGCATTTTGTTAGGTTTTATGAGGATTTTGATCATGATAGTTTTAAACGCGGTGATAAGGTGAAAAAAGTGTGGTTCTACAATAATTAGGGCGGGTATTCTCTTTATTGACCTGTGTTATACACGCTAAACACCAGCCTTCAAAAGTAGGTGCCCTTCCGCTGGGTTTCAAATCTTTCTATTCGCACGTACATCATGACGAACCTTCATACCATCACAGTGACCACCAACTAATAAACCTCCCATTTTCCTCCCCTTGCCATTGTAAATTCGCGGGGTAGGGATCGGTATCCTGATAACATTAATTAAGAGGACGAGACACGTGGCCTCACCGCTGCTTGCAATCGGGGTAGGGAACGATGTGCGTTGAAACTCATAACACCCCCCCGCTGGATCATTTTTCAGGCCCGGGCTACCAACTAGTGCTCACCAAGAGCCAGAAATCGCCATTCGGCGTCGCTGGAAGAAATAAGATAATCAAGAACACAGCGCCAGCCGTCGAATTCGTGGAGAAAAGCCCGACGATGCACTCAAATAAATAAACTATATGGGCGCGCTGGGATTCGAAACAATGTTCACTAAGCATAAGGCATCCATCGGGCCGCTGGGGATCGCAATATCACCGTCACCGGCACCGTTATTGAGTATGTATTTCTCAGGTGCGACGTGCGTCCTTCACTTTAGAGCCCCAGGCTATGGTACCGCCGTCCCAAACGCTGAGGCTCTTTTTAAAGCAAAGCTTTATATGGCTAAGCAAAAACAAAACCCAGTGGCCTTCTGTACGCAGAAACCTCTCCACGCTACTCAAAAATCATGAGAAAAAATTAATGCAATTCAACTTTGTGAGAAGTATGACCTGCGCAGCTGGACGCAGTCCACTTAGTTTACGAAACCCAACCCGTTCGTTTGTAATTCGCGGTTGAGCATATTTCCTAGCCAATTAGCTGAATAAAACTTAGAAGGACCCGAGCTATATCCTAATGGACAAACATTGAGCCGTCTGGTTATCTCCCGCGTCGCCGGCATCTTAGCGTTTGTGTAATATACCAACCTTCAACCCAACCTTCAACTCACGCTCACGCGCTACACTGAGGACCCGAAACATCGCATTGGGCCGTTTGATGTCCGCGTTTAAACCTCCCGCCGCCACAACTGACATCTCATCGGTAAGGAGTAAGTATACGAATCCTTTAGCTGCGCGAGCACACCGCATCTCCCCACTCCCAAACAGTGCCCATATAAACTCTGGCCACCTGTTACATGCAGGGCTTAGTAATCAAAGGGTAGCGTGAAAAATGGTTTTTATGCCTCTATTAGAAGAAGTTTATGGACCCTTGTAAAAGAGGAAGGTTACATGTGAAGATGTATCCAGACGATATATATATATATATATATATATATATATATATATATATATATATATATATATATATATATATATATATATATATATATATATATATATATATATATATATATATATATATATATATATATATATATATATATATATATATATATATATATTAGCCTTTCTAATGGGTTTTAGGCCTTTAGGCCTTTAAGCTGAGGATTGCGCTTTAAGCAAAAGGGCCGGAAAGGCCATTTAAACTGAACAGGTCATATTGTGTGACGTCGGTATTCCAAGCGGTGTTAACATGGTAGGGATGCACAGCTACTCGACGAGCTGGAATTTGATGCGGCAACGGCGGCGGCAGCAGATTTTTATTGTTATTGCCCCAATTGGTGCTTCTCATCAGGCCAACGCTTCTTCAAAACCCGCTCTGCTTCCTCCAAGCGAACGGTATTGGTCCACCGCATAGCTAGTTAAAAGCTGTGTAGAGCACTATATCGGTACGAAAAAAAAGAATCTCGAAATAGGCGACCGTTATTCGGCAACCAAAGCCGATTCAATTTTGTCGGTACTCAGCGAGACTCCATGCTCGTGCTCTCATGCGCCCGCGCACGTTGTCACGTCATGTCGCTCGGGATGCCGCGCGAGGGTCGGCGCTCGATCTAGCATTGCCGCTACAGGTGCTGCTACAGGGTTCCCTCCTCCCACGATAGAAACGATAGTCACCAGCGAAAACGTCATGCGGAATTCTAGTGGGTACGTCGAGGTGGTCATGTTGAAGGGGGCAGAGCAGGTTCGGCACAGAGACTTCGGGGAAAGACAGGCTCCAGGTACGCGGGGGTTTCAGACGCTTAATTACCACGGTGTCGTGTGATCCATTGATGTCCAGGACGAAGGTATGAGGGTGACTGTGAACGAACAGATGTGGACCAAGTGAATGAGGCCAGAGTGGTCCTCTAACGGGTCTGTAGCGTACAAAGACATGCGTAGCCGTGGTAAAGTCTGAATACATGTAAGCCGTGTGGTACTTGGCAAAGCGTTTTGGCTGAGGCCGAAGGTGCCGAAGCACCGCTAGTTGTTTGTCTACGTACGTAAAATCCCGAGCAAGCGCCCCTACCCGGACAAGCGCCCCCCCCCCCCTCCATTCCCGAGAGATTTGAAATTTGCACCAAATCCCGAGCAAGCGCCCCCTGCCTTTTTTAAACCTTGTCCGGCGCTTCACCCATTTTCACAAAACCTCTTACCTAGTTGTTTAGTATTTTCTTTTCTTTTTTTGCTAAATATTTGCATGTTAAATTATAGAATGATGCAATTTTGTGGAAAAATAAACTGTTTGGGCTTACGTATGTCACGTGCAGTATCCCTTCCCCATGCGTAGCCAGCACACGGCCGAAGCCGAAGCTGGCCGAAACGTAAGCCAGCCGGAGCCAGCATAGCTGCTGTCAGTCGCCATTTGCCATTATCGAAAAACGTGTGGACCGTCCCACGTGTGCGGGACGTAAGCGAGAAGGATGCATTCATACACAGTGAAAAAAAAAGGTTGAGGTTGTAGAATGGCACCGACAAACCGGCAGAAACGTGCACGCGACTGCGCGGCATTTCAGGATCGACCGGAAGAGAGTGCGCGAATGGGACAAGAACATTGAAACCCTGCTACAGCGCAGCTATGGAAAAGGAAAAGCACAACGCAAGCTAAGCAACGGTGCGCCTGTATTCAGTGAAGAACTAGACGACGCTCTTTTTGAATTTTTCGAGAGTAAGAGGAGCGCCGGTCATGCCGTCAGCAACAGGCTGTTTGCTGATGAGGCCAGAAAAATCGCTGACAACCTGAAGCTCGGGAACTTCGCAGCATCGTCGCAATACATCAAGAGGTGGAAAGCGCGGTTTGGCGTCACAATGCGCCAAGCGACAAATGACAGTCAAAAGACCCCTGATGATCTCACCGAAGCTGCAAGTGCTTTTCGATCAGCTGTCAACGCTCTGCGACTTTGCCACGACTTCACACCGGCCAACATTGCCAACATGGATCAAACCATGGTCCGTATCGGCAATCCTGCCTGCAGAACGAACAACGTTACCGGTGAAGCAACAGTGCGCATAGCGAGAGAGAGAGAGAATAAACTTTATTTCGAGGAATACAAGTGATTATGCATCATGAACGCGATGCTGGCGGTTAGATCGCGTTGATGGCTGTCAGCGTGAACTGATCAGCGACCTCGGCAGCCCTGGCGACCAAGCGGGCCTGTAGGTCCGGGTCCGAGCTGCGCAGCGCGGCCTCCCACCGTTCCTCGGAGGGTATTTCGGGAAAGGGGTTTTTCGGGCAAGCCCAGATGATGTGGGATAGTGTGGCATGACCGCCACATAAGCAGCAGGCCGAAGTGGGGTACAGAGCTGGGTGGATGTGCGTCAGGACGGCGGGATTAGGAAAGGTGCCTGTCTGAAGAAGTCGCCACGTGTGAGCCTTATAATTGTCTAAATGTTTGTCCGCCGGAGGATAGGTCGAGCGGGAGAGGCGGTAGTCCATAGTGATGTCATGAAAAGAGACCAGGCAATCCCGCGCAGATCGCGCCCCGTGGTAGGGATAGAGGCTGGGCCCAGCCCGGATCGTGAGTCCTCGGGCGTGTTCGTGGGCCGCTTCGTTCCCTTCGAGGCCCGAATGCGCGGGCGTCCAGGTCAGAAGAACTGGCTGTTTTAGGGGTTGGGCAGAGCTTCCTGTCAAAATTTTGAGTGCCGCCTCTGAGATGCGACCGGTGGAAAAATTTTGAATTGCAGTTTTGTTAGAGCTAGGGCTATGGCCGCCTCTTCCGCTGTCTCTGGGCGGGGGGACCGAACGGTGGCCGAATTGAGAAGTTCCTTGGCATTGTTAATGGCTACAATCGTGTATGCGTCGTGGAATCGGTATTCTGCCGCGTTGACATATACAACTCGGGGATTGTTGCCGTACATCTTGTGGAGTGCTTCCGCTCGCTTTAGTCTCCTATCGACGTGGTGCTGAGGGTGCATATTGCGGGGCAAGGGTTTGATTATTAGTTGGGAGTGTATTGACGCGGGGATGGGATGTAGTTGCGCGAAGTTTGTATGGTGACCGATACCTAGTTCTTGAACGATGTGCTTCCCCGTGCTGGTTCGGGCCAGTCGTTCATACTGACTCGTTAAGTGGGCTTCAATAAGCTCTTCAGCTGTATTGTGTAGACCCATTCTGTCCAATCGGGCAGTGGAAGTACCGGTAATGAGCCGAAGCGCCAATTTATAGGTTCGCCTAATTAGCACGTCTATTTTATCAAGGTCGGCCTTCGTTAGGAGGAGATAAGGGAGGGAGTAAACTAGCCGGCTTATGAAAAAGGCTTGGAGAATGCGAACTTTTTCGCTTTCGGTAATACCCTTATGGCGGTTGGTGACCCTGCGGACAAGTCGGGCCGTCTGGTCCGTGGTTCGGTTCATTAGGCTTATGAAGCTGTCACTTTTGCGGTTGCTTTGTATTCTTAGTCCTAAGATTCGGATTATCGGGACCTCTGAGATCGGTTTGCCGTTTATGTGGAGCTCGATGTTCGGTTTCTGAGGAGGTCTTTGAGCAGGCGACGGAAGTAAACGCAGCTCGGATTTAGATGGAGAGCAAGAGAGTCCCGCTCTTCCAGCTTCCTCTATGACGATGTCGATGTCCAGCTGCAAGATTTCCTCAATTTGGGCATCGCTACCTCTGTTGGCCCACAGAGTCATGTCATCCGCGTACAGGTTATGATGGAGACCCCGAATTTTTTCTAGTCTCTTCGGGATTTTCAGGATGGCCAGATTAAACAAGAGTGGGGAAAGAACGGCTCCTTGAGGAGTACCCCTTCCTCCAACCGAGAAAATGGGGGTTACGAGGTCACCCACGTGTACGACAGCCGTCCTGTCTGAGAGAAAGTCTTTGATGTAGTTATAGGTGCGTACTCCAGGACTGATCGATTGCAGCCCTTTGAGAATGGCCTCATGGCCAACGTTGTCGAAGGCCTCGGTCAGATCTAGTGCTAGCACTGCCGATGAATCTAACCTGTCAGGCGAACGTCGTATGACGTGATGATGGAGTCTAAGCATCACATCTTGTGTAGATAAAACGGCTCGGAAACCTATCATTGTATGGGGGAATTGCTGTGTGTCTATGAGGTGATTTGACAGTCGGGTGTGTATGATGTGCTCCATGAGCTTACCGAGGCAGGATGTAAGTGAAATAGGGCGTAGATGTTCGAGTTCGAGAGGTTTGTTCGGCTTGGGAATCAGAACTACCTTGGCATGTTTCCACGACCGAGGTAGGGTGCCTGATATCCAGCACTCGTTGATGTAATGCGTTAGAGATGCGATTGATTTGTCATCCAGATTGCGGAGTGCTTTATTAGTTACGCCATCGGGGCCAGGAGCTGAGCTGGTGCGAAGTTTTGCGATGGCCGCCCTGAGCTCCGCTTCCGAGATGTCTCGGTCCATTTCAGAATTTGGGAGGCCTGTGTAATTTGGGAGCTTGGGGCTAGGACTCGGGGGCAAATATGTGTCACGAATTTTGTCAAGGAGTTCTGTATCGGATCCTGGGTAATTATGCATGACCTGTGTTAGACGGTTTCTCTGTTCAGCTTTGCTGTGGTTAGGGTCAATGAGGTGTCTGAGAAGCTGCCATGTTTTCTTCATCCCTAGATTTCCTTGAAGCTGGTCGCAAATTTGGTCCCATTGGTCTCGCGCGAGCTCGGTGGCGTGTGCTGCTATTTCCTTTTCCAGTGAGGCCATGCGCAACTTAATCTTGCGGTTGTGTTTTTGTCTGCGCCAGCGCTTCTGGATGCTTTTGTCGGCCTCCCAGAGGTGGGAAAGCCTGGCATCAATGGTTAGGGATGGGATGTCCTGATCAGGCTTTTTTGTGGTGGTTTTTATGTCCTTTAGGAGTTGTTCCGTCCACGTGTCTATATTTGATATCGGAGCGTCATCTGTATTGCTGTTTCGAAGAAATCGGAATTCGTCCCACTCGACTAGTGTTGCCTGACGGGGAGTGTATTTGATTTTCGTCGTGTGCTTAATTACTGTCTCGATAATAAAGTGATCACTGCCGAGGGTGTGACAAGTAACGTTCCACTCTTTGCATCTCGTATGTAGGGCGAAGGTAAGATCTGGGGCAGTGTCGACTTGGACGCTGTTACCTATCCTGGTGGCTATTCCGGAGTCAGCAAGAATGCTAGAGTGGTGTAGCTGTATTTGCTCCCAGAGGTACCTTCCTTTTTTGTTACTGCATCTGTAGCCCCAGGCGGTATGTGGGGCATTAAAATCCCCTACCACCACTAGCGCGTGCGGTCCTACTTCACTGCGTGTGAAAGCGAAAAGAAGATTAAATCTATGGTCGCGGTTCCACGGTGGGCTATATACATTAAGAATGAAGATTTTAGTGTCTTCGCGCTTCTTTGGAAAGATTGTTATTAGATCATGATGAATGTCTATACTGTCAAATTTTTGCCTGGTCGCCGGTAAGTTGCGGTTGACCAGGATGGCTGTGCGGGTATTTTCGGGGTCCTGAAAAGCTTTATAGCCGGGTAGTTTAACGTTAGTTCCGTTTTCCTGCAGTGCAGTTACATCGGGAGGAAATTGAAGTGACTGGACAAGTAGTTGTAGTTCTGGCCGCTTCCGTTTAAATCCGCGGCAATTCCACTGCCAGATTATAACTATACGGTTTGCCTCTGTTTCTCGCGACATGGGAAGCGGAGGATTGCTGTGATGGGGCTGTTAGCAATTGGCTATGTGGTAATATTACGATAGACTTCTGGATACTAGTTTGAACTTCTATAATACCTTGAAGGGTGCGTGCAATATCGCCAAGTTTATCTTCGACTTCTTGAGGGATGGAGGTTTCGACAGCGCGTTTCTTTGTGGGGGGCGAATTAACATCTGTACCAGAGGGGCCTGTCGGGGTGGTCAGTTGTTCACGGAGGGCTTTATTTTCGTCCCGCAAGGCTTCATTATCTTTTAACAACTTCGCGATGCTCTGCGTAAGAGATCTAACTTCTGCTTTAAGACTAGCTAGTTCCATCCGAAACTCAGCAGGGATTTGGGTAGTCTGAAGAGGAGGGGTGTTCGAGGGACGGTGGGACGCCCCGCTGCCCCAGCTCACCTGTTTGTCGGCGGTTGCGGTTGACGCTGGCGGCGGCGTCTTGTCCCTCCCCTTGGAAGTTTGTCGCCTGCGGTTGTTGACTGATGGCGACCTCGATTGGCTCCGCGGAGGGGACTTGGATGTGGCCCTATTGCCGGATGGAGATCGAGATTTTGAGCGACCTCTCTCTCGCTCCGGCAGGCTGGGCCATTCTTGTGGGTTTTTCAGGATTGACTTGAACTTCTGCGTTGACCTCGATTGGTGTTCTTGTCGCTGTTGCTGTCTTCCGTCTTGCGACGATGGTGGGAGTCTCCGTCGGGGCTGGAATCTACGCTGGCAGTCTACTACCCCGGTCAGGTGCTGTCCATTGCAGATCACACACTTGGGGGTGCACGGGTGTCCGTCGGTAGGGTTGACTATGCCGCAGGTGTGGCAGCGAGTCTCAGCCGCTGGACAACGTCTGGTCGATGGCCTACTTTCCAGCAGTGCGGGCAGGCCTCCGTTTTCCTGCGGAAGGGGTAGCAGCGTTGGGTTGTTTGTCGGTATCGGACCCAGTATGGTACTACGGTGCCTTGAAAAAGAATTTGGATGGATTTGGAGGATCCCATCCTCCTGGCACTCAGTATGTGGAAGTCAGGGTTGTGATCTTTGAATCCCGTCGTAATGGCGTCAGCAGATTCGTCCTCGGGAATGTTGAACACGATTCCGGTCACTGTGCGCGACGGGGCGGCGACGTGACTCGACAGTTCGAAGTTTTGGTCCTTAATGCGCATAAACTTCACGGAGGAGAAGAGAACCGCTCGATCCTTGGAGGGGGTACTAACGACGAAGTAGTTCGAGATGGGCTGTGTGCGTACCTGCTCACCGCTTCTGTAAGGAACTCCTGCGGCTGCGTAGATCGCATTTGTGATGGTAACGCTGCTGGTAGCTTTCAGATCTAATCCACCTCTTGGGCGGAACACGATTTTGTAGTCTTCTTCCGGTAGATTGGCTCTCGGCGGAGTCCGCTGCCTTGCTCGGCGCATCTTCGGCTGGTGCGCCGGCTGCTGCTTGCTGGGGGCTTGAATGGTCCTGCTTTTTTCGATGTTTTCCTGGTAGGCGCGATGTATATGCTGCCAGTCATCCCCATGGAAGTCCTCAGGAGCGAGGTCCTCCCCTTCGACCACGACCTCCATGACTCGGCCAAGGCGGGCGATCATCAAAGGGGCGCGCTACCGTTTCCACAGCAACGCGGGTTCGCCGAAGCGCCGGTTAGGCCTAGCAGGCCGTGCCGGCGTGGTCGATGATTGGCACTCCACTCATGAAGAAACGGGGGCTCACCGGTGAATGAAACTTGGTCAGGAGGTTCCCTGAGCGTTTCGGCGTCGGTGGCAGTGGCTGTAGTGCTGCGGCTAGATGCGGTGGCGGTTGTAGGGGGGAAAATGCTGGAGCGTAGCTGAGCTGCGACCGCCGGCGTTCGAGCCACCACGTGACTTTGTGCGAGACGCGGCTTTACAGTTGCTTTGGCAGCATGTGCGAATGGAGACAAGCTACCAGCGTTTGTGATTTTAAAGGAACCGAGCGGCAAGATACCAGCGAAGGCATTCATGAAACTTCGCATTCCAGGTAAGTGTCAAACAAATTACGTGTTTGTTTATTATGTCTTTCAAATCAATAGACTTGTTTACAACTAGCATTTTGCATTGTTCTTTTATCTGTTGGAAATGTTCGCCTCACGGCATCAAGGAATGGCTGGATGACCTCGGAGAAATTCCAGGAGTGGCTGTCGAGGGTCTGAGGCCCGAATAGTGATGACGTGCGGCAACTTCTCGTAATTGATCAGGCACCCATCCACAAAAATCCGGCAGCGAAGGACGCGCTACAGGCATGCGACACAGACGTCGTGTATGTGCCTGCCGGATGCACAGGCCTGCTGCAGCCCGCCGACGTCTACTGCAACCGGCCATTCAAGGCTCGGCTTCGCGCTTCGTGGGAAGCCTTCGTCAGGAAGGGCGAAAAAACGGCGAAGGGCAATCTCCGCAAGCCATCGCGGCAAGAAGTACTGTGTTTTGTTTCGGAGGCATGGGCAGCCGTTTCCGAAGAAACTGTTGCCCGGTCTTTTAAAGGGTGCGGTATTTCTAACGCCCTTGACGGGTCGGGTGACGGCGACCTACATGACCGGCTTTCAAGTGTTGGTGCTGTAGATCTAGAAGATCGCGGACCCCTCCAGGCCGAGTGCATGGAGATGATTTTTGCGACGGACTCGGATGAGTCATTTGATGGATTCGCGAGTGACGATGACTGAGAATACGTCACTTTGAACTCCCTTGACTGGTCAAAAGACTGCAAGCAAACTGTACGACCAGTCTCTTAGTGTTGATCGGCAGTCGTTTGCTGAATTGGGGAGGGGTGAATAACAACAGCATGCATGTAAATAAAGTTATTTCTTTTCTCAGCGAGTGTTTTGCGTTCATATTGAGTTCCGGTCCGCTACCGTAAAAACGTTCGCGGGATAGGTATTGGGGGAGGGGGGAGGCGCTAGCTCGGGATAATACGCCGCCATTTTGAATTTCGGTCGACAACCGAGCAAGGGCCCCCCCTCAAAAATTCGTCAAATTATCTGTTACCACAGGGGGGGGGGGCGCTTGCTCGGGATTTTACGGTAGTCGTTTGGAGGGACAGGTTGCGAAGACTCGTCGAACAGGTCCGCTGGCAAACGCACAGATGTACCATAGACGAGCTCAGCACACGTGCACGAAAGATCACCTTTGTGTCGCACCGGATTACCAAGGGTTCAGTGGTAGTAATTGTACCCACTCCGTTGAGCAGCCGTGTGCAGTGACTGACGCCTTGAGGTGTCGATGAAAACGCTCGACGAGGTCATTCGATGGCGGACGGTATGCAGCTGTTCGCAGATTAGTCGTGCCTAGAAGTAGTAGTTCAGTGAGCAGGGACGACTCGAACTGCCGGCCCCGATCGGTGACGACAGTCCAAGGGTATCCGTAGCGCGACAAACAGGTAGAGACAAAGGCTTAAGCTACTGTGGAGGCCACGATATCGGCAGGATGGCAGACTTCGGGTGAACGTGTGAACCGGTCAGCACATGTGAGGGTGTAACGGTTACTTTGGAACGGGGGTAGTGGGCAGACGAGGCCTATATGAACGATGAGAAAACGTTAATCGGGCCTGAAGACTGCTTTGGAAGGAGACACAGAACGTCGTGGCACTTTTAAACGCTGGGATGGCGTGCAGGGTAGTACCCAGTACCCAATGTCAGCATCCATACGTGGCCAAACGCAGCGGGAGGTAATGAGTTGTCTAGATGAGCGAATTCTAGGGTGAGCCATGTTGTGGATGGCGTCAAAGAAGTGGCGACGATGTGTTGCAGGCAGGAAGGGTCAAAGAACACCTGTACACATGTAGCAGACGATGAACACATCACGAAATTGTACGCCCTCAAGCTTGAGAGCGGTACGTGCTGCATGCAGACGGTCGCAGTCATCGGCTTCTGCAGCAACCAGTTCGTGAGCGTCAAGCGAGTCGGTAGGTGCTTCCTGCGTCCTCGCTCAAACGCTCTTTGTCTATACAACGTGAGTGCCCGCGGAGGAGTTGACCGGACCATTGACGTGCTGGATGTCGAATGTAAATTCCGAGAGGTATGCTAGTCGACGCACATTTCTTAGTGTAGATGTTGTCAGGGCGGTTTAAGGCGAACGTGAGTGGATTGTGATCGGTGAAATTAAAGTAAAATAACTGGACTTGAAATTGTAATTTTGCATCCTTCGAAGGATGCGTGTTCGAACCACGTCCGGATCACGACTTGTTGGTCGGAGCCATGGCCTCGGTGATCTGTGGCTTCATACATTTTTTGCTGGGGCATAAGACCCCGCCCGATCAGTACGAGCAGCTATGGTATGTGACATTCCAAGCACACGGTCCTGTTCGACCTGTAATGTCACGTTGCCCGGCTCACGCTCCAGCCCAGACACCGCTGCTGGTGATGGTAGTATGCGCTCATGATGATAATAGTGGCGCTGATAACGGCTGGAAAGCCACCAATTTCACTCCAGTGGGACAACGATGTGCCTGTCTATTTCCCTACCTCGTCGACGGAAACATACTGTATACGGAGCTCAGCAACCCAGACTCTAACCGCTCAATTACGGAGGACAGCTGAGAGGTCGCATTGAACTATGAGACCTCCTCGTTTTAATCCTCCAGCAGCACCACGGGCATGTCACCGGCAGCAGCATGAAGCCTAGCTTTCTATGCACGCCTTCCTCCTTTCACTCCCAACCCGTGCAGCAATAAACTGGAAACTGGTGGTGGCGGGTGGTGGCGGGAAATACTGAAGTACCAGCCACCACCGGTTTCCAGTATAGTGCTGCACGGGTTGGAAGTGAAAGGAGGAAGGCGTGCATACAAAGCTAGGCTTCATGCTGCTGCCGGTGACATGCCCGTGAAACGGTCACCGGCGGATGGTGGCGGGAAACACCGGCGGTGGCGGGAAATACTCCAGCGAAAATGCATTTTTGAAAGCCTTTCAAGCTGAACGCCTTATGGGCTCTCTCCGGCGTCACAACCGGGTAAGTTGCTCATTACCAGGGAAGGATTCGCACGAACTCGGAGAATTGGAATTTGAGACCGCAACGGCGGCGGCTGTCGGTCGTCTTTACGGCCATTTCGCGCTTCCGTTGATTCTCGGCAATATTCTGATAAAGGTTTTATTTCCGCTGTCAGCCCATTGCGCTATTTGTTAAGGAGTTATCAGTGGTGCAAAGGGGAATACAGTTCTGAAAAGAGGGCTCAGCATTAGCGAGAAGGAGCACTGGAGCGGCGCGAAGTCCAGCGGCTTCACCGGAATGAAAACTGAGGATGAGGGGAGGGAGGGGGGGGTACACATATACTGCTTCGCAATAAAAACAATTAGGTTGGAGATAAGTTAGTAGTAAAAGGGGAGGTATTGTCGGGCTTGTCTCTCTCGCGTCATAGCACGCAGAACGAGGTACTGCATGGAGCAGACCTAATTGACAACGGCGGGCAGGGGTGGCGACAGTGTGGATAAAACAGCTCAAAACGTGGCAATTTCCGGCACCAGCCGCAGGTTGCCTGGAAATGCGGAGGCCACGTGTAATACGTACTTCTGCGGAGCAAGCAGGTTGGTTCCAGTGACGGCTTCGGGATAGATGGAAAATAAAGAAAATTCCACAGACCGGTGACGTAAAGTAAAACACCTAAATAAACCATAAGGAATAGCCCACAGGCAAACACCGGTCGCACGTTACAGCTTCGCTAGTGCTTTTTCTGTGCGGCGTCGATGGGCGCAATAATGTCATTTTCGTTACAACCGGTCTATATATACCTATTTGTACATTTTTTGTTTGCCATCCGCGCACACTTACACGTAGCGTCAAAATTAACCTGGTAGCTTCGTGTAACTTTAAGGCGAACACAGCAATGTCCCCGGTGGTGAAATAGGCTATATATTTGTAAATTTGGCTGCATGCCAGTACGAGCATGGGCCATGACCGCCATGTTGTTCCATGGGCTTCCTTTGTGGGAACAATGCAGAGTCCATGTCTATTTGTTAAACAACCGCTGTATTCCTAGATCACCCGCGCTCCTACAAACAGCCTCTGGTATTTTCGCCGCCAGTACCATTCATGCTATGCGGGAGTTCGACTGGACGATTTTGGAAGAGGCGCCACTCACATTTTCCTTCCAGATGCGGGGATGAACATCTTTGGGCATAAATGGCGTACATCAAAACATTGAGTTGTCATATTGGCTCACAGGCGGATCGACTGCGCAACTTGAAGCAGAGTGCTTCGGCGAAACAAATTTTGGTTCTATTCTCACATTCTGTGAGTCATCGGGGCAATAACACAAAATAGAACTTCATTTTAATAAATTGTTTAATAGCGTCAGCGCCTTTTGAAGCTGCAAATTATACTTCAGGAACTGACTGTTTTTCTCTTTTGAAAGAGTGAACTATTGAACAGCAAATTGTCATTCTTCCATCACGTACTGTATTTTGTGACATCAAGAATGGCGTATTACAGACAGGTAGCTAAAACGATAGTTAAAATGTTGACTGAGGCTATCTGCATAGCGCGTCTCCGGTTACCTTGGTTACCATCCACCTTCCTAGATGGCGCAGCGATACCACTCAAGGAACCCTTTGCGAATTCGGTTTTCTCTGTACCGGATCTTTCAGTTGCGTATTTTTTTTTTACGGCTTATTGTAATTTTTTCGTGAAACATTCTATATGAATCGACATACACAGTCACCCAAGTGGTGGTGTGCCTCATGCCAGTTGCCAAATGTCGTTAAGACAGGCGCCTCCCGCCTCATGGCTGTTTCGGTAGTGTCCGCCGGCTTTGTTCGGACGCAGCTCTTGTATGTTGATTGAGGGAGTTTAACGCGCCGACGCAACGCATGCGATGAGGCGCGCCGTAGTGGAGGGCTCCGGATTAATTTTGACCACCTGGGGATCTTTAACGTGGGCCGAAATCTCGTACACACGAGCGTTTTTGCTTTTCGCCTCCATCAGAAAAGCGGCCGCCCCGGCCGCGAATCGAACCCGCGACCTCGTTCTCAGCAGCGCAACGCCTTAGCCACTTGCTCTTGTATGTTTACATGTTTCTTCATAACATTCATCTTTACCCCGTCACTTTTTATGCTAGAACGACTTAAGTCAAAAACCTCCTTTTCTATGCTGATTTTCAATGTTTATTATAAGCTGGATTTTGATCATTTTAACCATTCGTAAAAGCGGCCCATAATACGTCACAAGTTCTGTGCGGAAATGCCTTGTCTGTCGCGTGCCTATTCTCGGTTTTTCTCATTATATATCTTACATGGGCAAATTTTACGTTAGAAGTGGCATCAGGGTTATTTTGCTGAGTCAATCTCTCGACTAAACCAAACGCATTTTATAGTCAGGGCTGCTTTAAATAGTCAGTTCGGTGTCACATCCACAACAATTACACTAGTGGAAATATCTTACGAAAAGGCTTCTTCCCCATTATTATTAAATTATAGAGTGTGAAAAGCTGATTGCAAAAGATAGTGGTTACTCAGGTGGAGTCACGAGAGCCCATTGGGTAGCACACAGAGCAAAAACACAGGCGCACTCAGCCCATAGAGATTTAGAAGCATGTCTGTTATATCTCCGGCATATACCAAACTTATCGTGCAACGAAGTGTTCTTGGAGTTCAGGTAGCTCTTTTCTGATGCGTCAAATTTGCGCTGAGATTTCTGATTCTTCACTCGCCTTTCTGGCGTTTACGGCTTGAGGAACTGATGCCAATAAGTAGCGTTCCCGGTAGGGGTGACATGCTGATGCTTTTATATCCTACTGATTCTTTGATTTTATATCCTCGTGATTCTTTTAAGTGCAGACCACTTAATGGGTTCGCCTTCGCGTCGTAGCTCGCTAATGGTCGATGCGACTGCCGGAGTCAGGCGGCGCAGTGAGATAACGGACCCAAGTAGAGCCTGATGTACCGTCGTCAGGGGGTCACTCCGAGGCTTCGAAAACCACGCGGTTTAATTGTTCATAACCGTTAAAACCTCATGAACCACTGGGGCTTGTCATTCATCTCCCCTTTGTTTAGCGCAAAGAAAACTGCAGGTACATTTAAGGCAAAATCTCTTTATATAAGCGGTAGCCACCGCTTTCATTTATTTAGGAACGTTCCTTGAGTTGGTTTTTACAATATTAAGCGGTAAAAGCGGCCGCGCAAGAAAAAATGCCGCGTTCGCAATGACGTAGAAATGCTCCAGTCACGCAAGAAAAAGATGGCGCGTTCGAAATGACGCAGAAAGGCTTCAGGCGCACAAGAAAAAAATTACGCGTTCGAAATAACGCAAAACATCTCAATCACATGAAATTAAAACAAATGCAAAAAGAACAGAACCCCCGCTGGCGCAGTTTCAGGCAAGGGGCGCGCGAGCACTGCGAAGACGGGAAACTTTAAATGCATTGGGTGGCAGCAGTGAGCGGATAACGGCGCTGCAGCCCATTTTGGCGAATCATTGCTCTGAACTTCCCACAGCTTGCACATTGAGTGGAACGGCTTTAATTTTTATTTTCTCTCATAACCCTATAATATCCCAGATAATGTCGGCGATCTCCTCTAGTGCAACAGCTAAGCTTTGTGCCAGTAGAAAAGGTGCGTGCGTTGAACGTTGCCAGAGTTAATTTCCAATGCCGGCCTGCCCGGAACCAGGTATTATTTGCACCCTCTGCTGTATACCAGTTCTGACCGCCGCAGTCGACAGGTGTTCTACACCTACTTGGGACTGACAGCCGATGGTTGAGTTGGTTAGTCATGGGAGGTGGTGGCCAAGTACTACAACCGGGTGGCCAGATCTATCTCTTTTGAGGGAGTGATTTTTATGTCCCTAAGAGCCTTACTAGGATAGTGGAACTTTTCTTGTGTGGCCTCTTAGCTATACGGGGTGATAATTGCTACCGGTGGAGGCAGCACTCTAAACCTACATGGGTTGGGCATAAAGAGCCAAAAGGAAAATAGCGAGCGAAGTTCCCCGCGGACGACGTTATCGCGTGCTTCTATAGTGATATTGAGCCAGCGTCTGTCGGTTTTGCTTTATATACGCGCGCACAAGATCACGGACTGGGTCGCATTCCGCAAATCCCAACTCCAAGAGCGCATGGAAATTGACGATATTGAGTGCTGGGTGAAAGCGGTCGTCCAAACAACCTCGGACGTAACCAAAGAAATAGAGGCTGACGACAACATCACACAGATGGACAGCCGCCTGGCCCATCTTCTTGAGGCCAAGAAATCTATAAAGGCCCGCTGGAAGACGCAGCGTACGAACCGTCGACTCCGCTAGAAGGTGGCAATCCTTAATAGACAAATAGAAGCCCACGGTAAGGTACTATGCACCCAGCAGTGGCACGAAGTTTGCAATGCAGCCGACGGGCAGCTCCACATGAGCAAGACTTGGAACCTACTTAGACACCTCCTGGACGAAACCCGGACAAAGAGTCACCATCACAACACGCTCAATCGAATCCTGCAAAGAGCCGTGGTAGAAATGGGAGAAAGTGATGTGGAATGCCGGCTGGACGAAAAGTACCTGCCGACAACACCTACAGACAATCAACCGGATTACGCTTGAAACGTCAGCGAGGACTTAGATCGCGATATAGAGGTCTGGGAAGTTCGAGCAGGCTTACAGAAACTCAACTGTAAATCGGCAGCGGGACCACTAACAAGGCACTCAAGAATATCAACGACCCTGCGATCGAGGCACTCGCGAGGTATTACAACAAGTGCTGGCGCGAAGGCTGTCTCCCACGACAATGGAATACTGCTCGCACTATCCTAATACCGAAAGCCGGGAAACCGCTCCTACCTCATGCGTAGGTAAAGTCTTGGAACATGTATTGCTGAATCGTTGGCAACGCTACTTGGAAGACAACGCACTCTATCCCGACGCTCTTGTGGGCTTTCGAGAAAAGCTGAGAACCCAGGACGCAATGCTGCTCCTCAAGCACGAAATAGTGGATAACAGCTCTACCAGAGACAATAGAGCAATACTAGGACTTGACCTACAAAGTGCATTTGACAAGGTACGACACTCTGCAATCCTTACCAGATGTCCCACCTGAACATAGGCAAACGCACATACAATTATATCAGAGACTTCCTCAGTGAGCGCTGCACTCAGATCTGCGCGGGTCATCTAGAACTACCCGAAAAGCAACTGGGCAGCGTGGGGACCCCGCAGGGGTCTGTCGTCTCCCCGCTGCTCTTTAATCTGGTCATGATTGGCGTCGCCAACCGCCTCGAAGAAGTGGAGGGTGTCCGGCACACCATCTACGCCGACGATGTCACCCTCTGGCTCTCGGGAGGCAGCGACGGTCATATTGAAGACACCCTACAGAAAGCGGTCGATACAATAGAGGAACAACTTGAGGGGTCGGGCATTGTCTGCTCCCCGGCTAAATCAGAACTCCTGATCATACCGCCAAAGGGTCGGAGAAAGAACGACTATGCCCATAACATCCAGGTGCACACAAAGGAGGGGCAAACAATCCCAGAGGTCTCAAAAATCAGAGTTCTGGGGCTTCTACTGGAGCGCGGATGCGGTAATGGCGCTACGGTCACCAAGATCACATCAAGGGAATATCTGCATCCCACCTAATCCGACGCCTTTCAAACAGGAAAACAGGCATGAAGGAGAAAACGTTGCTGCGACATATACAATCCTTTGCCATCAGTCACATAGCTTACGTAGCCGCGTTCCACAATTGGAGACGGCAAGAACAGGACCGACTCAATGCAGCAATCCGCAAAATATACAAGCTCGCATTAGGTCTCCTCCAGAGTGCCAGCACTGAACGGCTTCTCGCCGTAGGTGTACACAACACTCTGGAGGAACTTGCGGAGGCACAGCGAACTGCACAGCTAGAGAGGCTATCAGCAACACGAACTGGTCGATACATTCTCCATCGACTGAACCTCGCACCCACGAGAGAAAGAGAGACAACTAAGAACAAGATACCGGAGGAGATACGCCAACACTTGGTGGTGCCCCCGCTCCCGCGAAATATGCACCCAGAGCACAACCGGGAAAGGAGGTTGGCCAGGGCAAAAGATCTGATCGACTTTCACGCCAACGACAACGGGGCTGTATATGTAGATGCGGCCCAGTATCAGCAGCCACGGTAATCACGGCAACGACAGGCAACGTCAAGATCGCAGCATCCATCCAGGCTCCAAGTGCAACGCAAGCAGAAGAGATGGCTATCGCCCTGGCCATCACAATTCCCACGACCACGACAATCCTCAGCGACTACAAGTCAGCGATAACGAACTATGCCAGAGGAAACGTTTGCGCGGCTGCTGCCCATATTCTCTCTCAAATACGGGAACGCAACCTCGCCATCTACCTCAAGTGGTTTCCCGCCCACATGGGACCCCACATCTCTGGGAAGGGGAACACCAACCATAACGAGACTGCCCATGCTGCAGCGCGAGATCTTACCAACCGCACTGCAGCAGAAGTCAACACTGATACTTCTGAGTCATACAATGCGAGCAAGGAACCCATGAATACCTACAGCGAGATTGTCAACTGGTACCAACTCAGCAGAAGGACCACGCCTCCTCCACACCCGGGCCTAACTCGAGCGAAAGCAGTCCTCTATCGACAACTACAAACACACTCTGTCCTCACACCAGCCCTTGCCCGATACGTATGTCCCGAGGTGTACGAAACGGACATCTGCCGCTGATGTAAAGACCAGAAAGCTACACTGGCTCACATCTTACGGCAATGCAACAACGCAGCAACGGGAACAACGCTTCCTCAGGAAATAGAAGACGCCAAGTGCAGCGCTAACCTAGACAGACAGCTCCAGGCGGTCAACACTATCATCGCAGCACTGGAGCTACAACGGCTGTCAAGTCAATGCCAGTAGGAGCCCACCAGAAGCATCGCACAGGGTACCGCCGGGAGTGTCCGGGACCTGGATCTAGTCACTCCTGGGATGTCCATGGACCCCTCTACCGAAGACTAACCATCGGCCTGTATTGGCGCCTTAACAGGTTGCCTCCTCATGTGTTTTAACATGGGTGTTCAATAAAGTTTCACTCACTCACTCACACGCTGGCTTACTGAAGACATTCACTGACGGCTGGCCGTGAGAATGGTAATCCACTGCTATGCTCAAGTTTATAGTAACAAAAAAAGGGTAGTTTGAAGCTCAGCTGGCAGAAAAGGGCAGCTGAAGTTCTGTTAGAGGACTTCATTGCCTTTTTAATGGTATTCTAATCCGAAAAACTGTTTATCGTGTGCTGCGACAACAACAATGACCCTTTGGCAAGGAAACGCAAAAGGCACGTAAACCTGTGCTCGAAATTGCGGAAACATTGGCACCACGACTGGTGAGCAAACTCTCCATTGCCGCATTTTCTACATAACAATGGATTACATAACCAGGTAGCCCTTGCTGTGTGGTCGCGGCAAGTGGTTGTATTTTTCTGTGCGCTCATGGGTTGTCGAGTTTTCATGGTTTAGCCATGTCCCCTGTATCAACACGGCCTTCGTCCTATTCCTAGCCTGGTTTCGGCACGGCGTTTCTGACAAAGCTCTGAACTTATTTAGAGTTTTTACACGTCCGAACTTAGTTTCCGATGCTATAGAATGTCTTCTTTAGGTATCCCAACAATGTTTGACGCTTGCCTAGCGAATAATTATTTTTTAATTTAGTCCCGCTGGCTGGGCCGATTAGGCTTTCGGTTGCTGCGGGTTGTTTTCAGCTGCCTTTTTACCCATAACCTGTGCTGAATGGAACGACCTACCCTCTTACATCGTAACCATTAAAGACCCTTCATTGTTTAAAAATGCCAATACTCAGCACTTTTTGTAACAATTCTGCAGTGTTCGTTTTGTGTTGTGCTTGGTGTGCTTGTTTGATTTTTTTATATATTCGTTCTTTTTGTAGTTTATTTCAGTTTTTGTTCTTTTTGCTTCTTCCTTTTTTATTTTTGCTGGCCTTTTATTATCTTTTTTTATTTTGCGTGTTATGAAATACTGTTACCCACCCCCTTTGTAACGCCCTATCAGTCTTGAAGGTTTTCTAATAAATAAATAAATATCGCGTTTCGACGAGCGTGCTATTATACAGCCTTTCCTTGCTTCCACCTGTCTGCGCGATGCAGCAGGAGGGTTTTTAAAACCTATTTTAACTCTTTAAATACACTTTCGGATGAATTGCTTCCTTATTCTGTGATTTTTTACTGGCGGCTTGGCCAAACAAGGCTACGGTGACTGTGTTGTTTACATTTTGGCTTTCGGCTGTACCGTTACCAAAAATGCTCCTAGCTGGCTGATTTAATTTAAACTATTGGAACAGCAATGCGATAAGGCGAGTACGGGCTTTAGGTGGTCACCTTTAACTTTTTGTCAGGAAATCTTCCATGTAAGTTCTAATACTATCCACTCCTCTTTTATAAAGTTCTAGGGCGCATTTCTACCAAATTTGAACCTTCTAGGACGAATAGTTTTATAGCTAACAACATTTTCTTTTTTCGGGGCGGCGGTGGCCGCGTGCATTGAGTCACACGCAAGTAAGAAAATCCATAACTGCACGGTAACACGAGGACACAGAAAGAGGCACAAATAATACAGTACACGTCGTGCCTCTTGCTGTTTCCTCGTGTTACCGCGTAGTTATATTATGCATCAATACAACCTCGCCAAATTCACTGTACTCACAAGTAAGACACACTTAGCCAACTTCCGCAACAAGCTGACCCCTTAAAGTCTATGCTGGTGTTATTGCATTGCCTTTCCGATAGTTCCACAAGTTATATCAACTGGATAGGTGCTTTTAAAGCGAAGCTTTTTACCTGTGCCCCCCAAGGGTTCTGCCGCGACTGTTGGTGTCAACAGAAAACTGCCGCGAACAAATAAAGTTTCTGGCAGCGCCAGGAATCGAAGCTTGAACAAATACACAAACTGAGTGTGAGCCCGTTGTCTTGCCAATTGATCTAGGAGCCCACGCGGAGACGGGGGAAACAGAGGGTGCTCTCACCGAGCACATCTCTCTGTTTACCACGTGCGTTCTCGCGAAATGCCGCGTGGTAGCTTCAGGCGACCTCTCCCACCGCTGTGCGCTCCGCCCACGGCGACTGTAGCAGCCGTGTGCGTGACTGGCGCACGCGCTAGGCGTTAGCAAAAATGAAAGGAAGGTCACACCGCATGGCATCTCACTTCTCCTCCGTCTCTGCCACCGATCTCGCCGCCTCCGTCGCCGGCGGCCGAGGCGGAGAAGTGAGATCGCCTAACACCGGGTTTGAGCTTCCTTTCATTTCTTGAAAAAAAGGTTTCCACTGACGTGCTCTACCAATACAACCCAACCAACCAAAATTCATGAATCATGCATTGATTTGACTTTAGCAAAGCGTGTATCTTTGAAGCAATAAATTGTGTGGTTAAGTGCATTTCACTCGCCTCTGGTTTCACTCCTTGTAGAGCCACGGGTGTGAATTCAAGTGACGTCACCCGGGATAATCATTGTGTGTGTCGTTTACGGCTTCGCTTTGCAACCACCTTCACTGAGTGGATTTGCGCGCAATTTTTTGTTTTTTTGTAAAAGTTACAGCCAAAAGCCGAAATGTAAACAAACACTCACCGAAAATTTGAAAAGCTAACCGTCATGGCAGACGTGCTTGTACAGAGCTGCGGGAATTTTATCATTTTCGTAAAGAAATGTGCCATGCGTGTTTTAATTTCGCACTCCTCTTTCCTATAAAGTTCTACGGCACCTTTGTCCGAAATTTGAGCCAGTTAGCCCCATTACTTTTACAGATATCGACGTTTTCTCTTTTTCGGCGAGGGGGCAGCCGCGCGTGTTGAGTCACACGCATGTAAAACAAACCTAGCTTATTTCCGCGACAAGGTGGCCCTTTAAATTTCAGAATAAACAGCTTCATTTTGTTTTTGTTTTTTCAAATACCTGTATTTTAAAGTTCAATGGCTTGAGGTAGTGGGAGATACGTTACAATGACGCGAACTTATCCATTAAAGAAATGTTTCTGTGTCTCGTCCGTCTGTAGTAATGCTTATTTATGCACAGCGAGCAGCATATGACATAATCATTTTTCTACCACAGTAATCAAGGTAATGCCGCCTTTTAACAGCAGAGCTGTTTAGGCCGACACAAATCCAGCCCGCGGAGACAAAAATCCTATAGCGTGCGTGAGCGCGTGCCTCTGTGCGCCGGAAAACACATTCGCGCAGCGGCTTCAGCAAAACAAAAAGAAAACAAAATAAAATAATGTGCGCAAGTGAGCGCGTGCCTCGCGGCGACTGCCCGGCGTCGCCCAGTGTCGCGCGTGGGTTTACGCCACAGGAGGAGCTCCCGCCGCCGCCGTCGTCGTCGTCGTCGTGTAGAGAACGGCTCACAACGGGACCGCCGAGCCGAAGACGATGATGACGAATCTGTCAAGCCATTATTTCACAGTCTACACGTGGACCCGGCCCCCGGACCAGCTGAAGAAAAAGTGGAGGTATGTCGATTCGATGACGCGCTACTAGAGGATTTGCCCTAAGTTGCAGTGTCGTCGGAAGACGACGAGGAAAGGGATGAGGACGACTGCGACTGAATAAAACACCGTACATACGTTAATGGTATTTGCTTCAGAGCACCGTCGAAAACGGCTTGGCACTGCTGGCGTACGGCTGCTCCCTCTCACGTTTGATCAGCTGTCAGTGTGGGGAGAAGCAAGGTCGAACCCAAGCTCGGCTGTTCCTCCGGCGTTGAAGCACTAGGGCAAATTGCGCCATGTTTTTGTATAGGAGATCAAAAACATCACCACAATTTTGTTTTCAAAATTTCAACTCCTCTTCCATCCGATAACAATTTTTGGTGCGCTAATGGCTTCTGAGTATTCATATCGCCCTGCTTTACACGTACGAAGGCACAGAGCTCCCTCACGATTAAGCCAATTCGTCCATTCGTCCATGGGTAACGCAACCGGCTGGTCCCGAACCAGGGCATGGCGTACCTTTGGAGCCAGCGGCGAGTGGCGATGCGCCATTCTGCAACAACCACGGAGGCCGCTCTTCTGATGGAGGTGAAAACCAAAACGCCCGTGTGTTTGAGATTGCGGCGAACGTTAAAGGTCCCCATGTATTCACAATTATTCCCAAGCCCTCCACTACGGCGCGCCTCATCGCCTGTGTAGCGTCGGCGTGTTAAAGCCCACAGTCAATAAAATCAATCATTGAGCAAGATATTCATCCGGTTGCCATCTGCATTATATTTTGCCAAGCGCCAATGTAAAATCAATTTGCTAAATAATTTGTTCTCATATTTGCCTAATTCAAGCAAGGAGGGGACACTTCACTGGCGGCTTCCGACTGAAAACAAAAAATAGGAAGGAAAGTATGCGTTTTGAAGGTCGGTTTACAACAAAACACAAAGCACAACACAATCCGAGATGAAGAAACAGCATAGAAAAACACACACACATGCCAACACGCATGATGCGACGAATTGTTTTTCTCTCGAAGCATTATTCCTTCGCTTCACTCTTACTTCACTACTCCACAGTAAATCCAAGAAACTTAGCGGCAGTGAAGTTTCCTCGCAGACTATTTTGCAATGTTCAGTGATCGGCTGCATGAACTCGATGTTGTATATATCTTTTATTTTTCGTCACACTGGGGCAGGGTTTACTGGGGCAGAGATTTAAATACAAAAGTTGAGTTTTCCGCTGCCTGGCTATCACGCGTACGATACGCGCCTGGAATTATGATTTCAGGTGCTATGCCGAACTTTTCTCCTTTTCTCCGCAACGTGGAAGGGTATATTTCCAGTCTGGTGCCACAAGAAAAGGAGGCATTGGTACCTGCTCACAAGAGCGCGCTGCGGCTGTTAGGGCGTTTTTTTAAGCACTAAACGTTTGTTGTCCAATGGTCTGGTTCAAAGGGAAGTATTGAGCACATCACTCAAACTCCGCGCGCACTCAAACCACAAAGGAAACGTCACAACGATGCCTACAGGTTCAGGCATAGAAGAGGTTCGCACACAACGCTGACGACGGGGGATCGTCCCAGGAAATGCGCGAAATTAGCTACGAAGTTGACCAGCGACAGCCGATCGGACAGCCATAGCCTCAATGACGTCGTTCAGGTCATGCCAGGGGTGCATAATGAGGAGAACTGAGGAGAGCGCAGTTCGTTTTTCCGCGTCTTTCACAGCGATTTGCGTGCTCACCGCTTCACGTGCACGTGTAATATTTGACTCAGGTATTTCTGGTAGTGTAAGCTAATCTTCGCTCAGGTTTACTTGCACTGCTCAAAGAGTTTTGCAGGGTTCCTTTAAAGATTCCCAGGGGTTCAAAATTAATCCGACGCCCTACGGCGCGCCTCATCGCCTGTGCAGCGTGCGCTCCTTAAAGGAGCCATGAAGACAAAACACAAGTTTGGTTCATTCAAAAGACGGCCTCGTTAGAATCATACTGACACCACTTTTAACGTAAACTTCGCTCAAATAAGCTATATAATTAGGAAAAAAGGGAATGGCCATGCGACCCACTAGCTCATTTCGAGAAAGAGAGCCTATCATGTCATACAAGCCTGCTCTGTGGTTGGCGGAGGCCGGCAAAAGCAAACGCAAATTAGGCAAAGCTTATAAGCTAGCAGAACAAGCTATTTGAGCCTTAATGTAAGGCACACTCTTTTTAAAGCAATGATAATGGTGGGACAAACAGTGGTAGTTACGAAAGGACATGTCAATACACAAGTACTGGTGTGCCTGCTGTTGGCACTGCGCACTATGCTTGGTTTAGCTGCACAACACTGCGTGGCTTTGGGGTTGTCTCAGACAACAGCGGCCGAGTGACGCAGGCAACGGTGTCTTGCGTGACCACATTTGTCGAGCGAGCACTATGTTTCACGAAACTATTTTCTTCCAGAACAACAACAAGCCAGGCTTAAATACGGTCAAACAAACCAAACGCATCAAACGGCTTGCCACGGTATGGTGGCGCCATCTTATTTCAGTAACGTAAACAAACGCGCGAGTACCTCGCTGCCAGCTACATGGTGGAGACACCCTTCGAACGGTCCCGTTCGACTGCAATTGGGTCAACGTGCTGAACGCGTGGTTCTTTTTGTTTCCCACGAGACCCAGCAAAGCGAAACAGAGAGATAATTCAAACTTCGCCAGTAAACCGCGTTGCGGCGATAATTTTAGCGCGGTTTTGATACAATGACTTGCTTCGGCGGCGAGCGAGTGACCCAAAATGGCGGTGCCAGCGTATACGTGTCTCCACCTTGTACGGCGGACGCGTGAATCAAGGGACCCTAGGCTGCAGAGCGGTCGGTTCTTGTGATGTCACTTCAGACCACGAAAACACACGATTTAGCGGGAAATCAAAATGTTAACTTAAACGCAGTGTCTAGAGGGCCGTCTGACGGCACTCTAGCTGACCGCTGCAGGCATGGCTAGAGTGCCGTCGGACAACACTCGAATATTCAGGACTAGGCTACCACCAGCACCCGCCACGGTGGCTCAGTGGCTAAGGCGTTGCGCTCCTGAACACGAGGTCGCGGGTTCGATTCCCGGCCACGGCGGCCGCTTTTCTGATGGAGGCGAAAAGCAAAAACGCCCGTGTGTACGAGATTTCGCCGCACGTTAAAGATCCCCAGGTGGTCAAAATTAATCCGGAGCCGTCCACTACGGCGGGCCTCATCGCCTGCGTTGCGTCGGTGCGTTAAACAAAAAAAAAACCCACCGGCCGAAGCGTCTGTCGTTTTGGCATAGACTGTAGACATCACCACTTACAGTATACGATTCCTGCCAGTGATGTAGAACTGTTCCGTGCCATATGACCTTTTCGTGGGGATAGGACTGTTTAGCCTATGGAAGTGTGGCATGATTGACCGCCATGCCGAGGAACCTCGTGGAACTAAGTCAATTTTTCGCGAACAATGTGCGCTTGTGTACAGTGTCTATGCGGGGAAATCGCAGCCGCCGGACTGGTTGCATCTTGTTGAAGCGTGTGTGCGCCTGCCTCACTTTTAAAATTTACTATTACGAGCAATATGATTGATTGATTGATATGAAATCTCGTACACACGGGCGTTTTTGCTTTTCGCCTCCATCAGAAAAGCGGCCGCCGCGGCCGGGAATCGAACCCGCGACCTCGTGCTCAGCAGCGCAACGCCTTAGCCACTGAGCCACCGCGGCGGGTCAGCAATATGAAAGCGAACACAGGAACGCGTAGAAATCACCCTCAGACCCAGATATGAGTGATACTCAGCGGCCACCGCCGGAAACAAAGTGGAAAGTCGACGCTGTTCTAACAACTATTCCCATTCCCGCCGTGCGTTTTATCGGCTGTCCGACGATACCATATTATCGGCGAAATGACGTGAGCTGCGGCTTTGTAGAAATGCCAGCGTGGTAGGGGTGCCAACAGTTAGTGGAAGAGCGCCCTCCTTTCCCCCTTGGTTTTTCACAGCGCCGTCCACGTATCGCTCCGAGTCTGTTTCGAGGCTGTTTGCCACGCGTTCCTGTGTTCCCTTTCATATTGCTCATAATAGTACTAGTGAATGTACCGTTATTGTAGTTAGGGTGGGACTTTAAGCTATTCGGGCTAGTTTGCCATGCAAGAAAAAAAAACTGTCGTTTTGGTGTAGACGATCCGTTGTAGTTTATTGATCCCAAGGACGGTGGTTAGAAACCGGCTCTGCCTTGGATGTTTTTTTTGCATTTTTAAATTTAAATAATTTTTATGGCTTAGGTTAGTTTCGGTGTTTTAAATGATTTCTTTGTGTGCGTTGGGTCGTGTTGTGTTATGTTTTGGTTACGTTGCCTAGCTTTATGTTCTTTAGAGCAAGATAGTGCCAGACGCAGCAATTTTATTACAAAACACCGGTGGACGACGATTTAGTGGAGTGGTTATAATACCGTCAGACGGCACTGTAGACACGGCCTAACTTAAATTGATTATTTCTCAGTGAATAAAGCATCGTTTGTATTAGGACAAGCGCTGGGGGTACTATAAAACACGAAATCTTTCGAATAAAACAAACTTGTATTTTGTCCCCATGTCTCCTTTAAACCTCATAAAAAATAATCAAAGCATTACGTCCTACATACTCAAAAGAGGCAGGGGGGAGGTCTGGTAAATGTTATTATTTACTATAGTATACTTGGGGCTATCGAAGCAACTGTGGTGCCACTTGAATGGGAAGAAGCACAGCGTCGAATATACAGTAAAAATGCGATACATTTAGCAATATAAACACTACAAGATTCAATGTATTGCGTAGTGCATGCAGTGTCCTGTATATCTGACTAAATTCGCGGTTCAGCTTCCTTCGCTGACACAGGTTGATGAGACGTAAAGGCCAAACACACTTGCAGAGAGCGACGCGTTTTCGCACGCGTGTTCTTTCTCTGGAAACCGCTCCTGCAGCGGTCAGGAACCCCACGAAGGCCACGGCGCCGATTTTCGCGGAGGCAACAAAAACGCGCGTAAACCCGTGCCTCTCCGCACATGTGTTTGGCCTTTAATTTAGAAAACGGTCGCACTCCACGTGTGGCACGTTTCTCTGAGTAAATCAACCAGCCATTTCTTTTTTTTTTTGTCTATTTATTCAGACCCATGGCCTCAGGAGGGAGTTGTCATTTCATGCCACCACCCCTTCGTTCTTGAAGAGAAGTCGAAGAACCCGTGAGTCTGGTACAGGGCTCTGGTGGTAATAAAAAAATACACCTCTGATTTAACTGACGCGTAGTTCGTAGAAAGTGTATACGGCACCTACACCACAGCAATTTTTTTTTCGTTACCAATGTTTCACACAGGAAGTAAAAAATCATGCGCATTTTATATAGGTCTCCTGGAAAACTTGGGTCCCATTTGGGCTTGTTTATCCTAAACTAGCTTATAGGGCATACACTGAACAAGTCCATCGTCAATAATGCGCCATAACAAAGCGTGAGCATGCAGAACGGGGCAACCTGAAGTACAACTCATACGTAAGCTTCGAAAATTGGGATTTATGCCAGAAATACGGAAAGGAAACTTTGATAAAAAAATGCAATCGTAAAAGCAGCTGCCGAACAGTCAAAGCTCAGCGTATACCTTCTGCTTCAACTGTCATGAAGCCCTCGAAATAAGAGTGATGGAGCAAGTGCTTTGTTGTACGTCCTAGTTAGTGCACTTGTCGCAGGGACAGACGCCAGAGGCACACTTACAAGAAGTGGTGCATAGGTACTTGGTGCCTGGGTGGAAAACAAAACGACTTTCCAATGAGGTTCGTTCAAACACGCGGCGTCAATGGAACTAGGTAATTAGAAGGGTTCATCGTGTGACGTTGGCGTGCTCGCCTACGTCACACTCGCATGGCACGCGTGGCGCGCCATCCCAGTTCGTAAGTTCACTGAAGAAACACCACTTCAAAAAAATATTAGGAATAGATTTAGAAAAGCAGCTGCCAAATCCCCCCGAAACGTGTTTTCTTTGGAAACGCCAGTAGAAATGTTACACCGGGTTGGAATCACCAGAGAATATCCTCTCGTAACAAGGCAATTGTGTGGTCGAAACCACCACTAAAATATCAGTGAACATGAAAAATCTTCAAAAGAAGTGCATTCTTTCTTGCTTTTGTTTCATAAGACGCCCGTATATCAAGTAGCCGCCAACGGCAGAGTTCCGGGTTCTCGTGAAGCCCGATATTACACAGCTGATAACGAACTAAACAAACACACCTGAGACGGCATCCGGTTGACATGAGTCAAGGCACAACCTAGGGGCTGACGCGCGGCATTATGTTTTCCCCGCACTTTGCGAGGACTCAGACAAAGGCGGAAAGCACATTCGCTGTACCAAACTTGTGCTGCAGGCGACAAAAAATAGCAATAAAGAAAATGAGCGTCAAGGGCCATGCGCGGTTCTCCGAAACGAACGTGGAAGTATTGCACCGGCCAAACACTCACGGCCAATATGAACGCCAAGCGCCAACCGACGTGAAACAAATTCCATTTCGAAGCATCAAATGATGGCCCGGTTCAATTACATAGACTGACTTGCTATACTCGCACTTGGGGTATGTACCAAAACACACAATACTTATTTGTTTACCGCAATGGGCTGCAGTTTTTCAAATCTCTTATCCTGTACGCTACTAATTTCTTCTGATTGTTGGGCATACCTGAAGGCCAACAGCAGTTTCGTCTGACTAGCAACGTGCCTCCTGATACTGGTATAAATGAAGCGCTCCTGCGTAATTTTAGTTGTTTCTGTCACACCGTATACACACATTTGTCTGCGCTGGTAGCCTCGTTGGAAAGTCCCTGTGTTTTGAAGTCCATTCAGCCGTCCAGAGTAACGTTACTGGGATGTGTTCTTATAACGATGGTCTGGTGTTACTGCTTCTGGTATTGTGAATAGGATGGAACCCACCATACGTGCGTTGCCCTGGTAAATAAAAAAAGCAATAAATATTTGTTTTTAAAAGCTTATTCACAGAAAGTGCAGAATCTAAACGTAGTTCGCTGACACGTCTACAGGAGCCAGCTCTCTACACCAGCGCGTCAAATATGGATTACTTCAACAAGAAGCTGTCGTAGAGTAGCGCTGCGTCCGATGCGACGATAACACGTGATAGCGCCGATGGAAGTTTCCAGCGGGAGAGAAACGGAGATACGTATCAGGAACTCGTCGGCCGACAAGGAGCGGCTCAAGAAGTGGTTGAATTCGTGCGTAAGCCTGTTAAATACGGGACGCTTTTTACTGACTCACCTATACACATTCGGTGAAATGTAAATGGAAGCAAACAAGCCGTACCTGCATGCAGAAATGGGAGTAGTCTCAGTGTTGCGGTGTTGGCAACATAATGTGAGCGGAAGAGAAAAACATTTTTGTAGAAAGGGCTCACGCGAATTACAACTATCTCATCCTAGAGGGAGCGCGCTGTGGTATTGCGAAGTGTTCGTGCAGCCACAGTTCAAACGCCGTGTTCAGAAGAGAAGGTTCCGCCATGGCCCACCGCTATATATTTCTAAACGTACGGCCTGGGGATATCTTCCGTGTCCCTCTGGAACCCATTTATTACCCCCTAACTTCGTAGTGCCCGTGTCGACAGCTTTAAGCACTCAGGTCGATCTTTATTGCGAATAGCATTTTGTTTTGTAAATTAGTGCGCGTGCGTGTTGGTTAGCGAAAACAGTGCACCGCCTGCAATGCTAGAAATTATTGGACTGAGGATAGAGAGAAGAAACATTTATTAGAGCAGACGGTGGTGGTTGAGCCGTCACTCGGTGGGGTGGGGTCACCTCAGTCCAGGTACCCTTGGGCCTTGGCTGCAGCCCTGGCACGGGTGACCAGAAAGATCTGGTCAGCGTGACGGGAGCTGGTCATCAGGCCCTCCCACTGCTCTGGGGAAGGTCTGGGATTGGGGGTAAGCGATGGGGTGTTTTGACAGGCCCACACCATGTGGTAGGTAGTATTAAGAGAGGGGCAGAATTGGTAGGTGAGGGTGTATTGGGTAGAAGAGATAGCGTGGAGGATGGGTGCGTTGTAATGTGTGTTTGTTTGTAATTGACGCCAGATGACTGCTTCCTCCTTGGTTAGTTGAGGATGAGGTTGAGGCAAAGTGAGGCGAAGGTTGCGATAATGGTGCAGGATGTCGTGGTAGCGTGATGGAACAGCGGGAGTTGGAGGAGGCTGGACCGTAGGTTCTGTTCCTGAGGGAAATGCCCGGTGTGGAAGGGCGCGGGCAGCGGCGTGAGCCGCCTCATTTCCCTCGAGGGACGAGTGGCCAGGGGTCCAGACGATGTACAGGTCGGGGAGGGGATTGATTGATGCGAGTATGCGTAATGCAGGAAGTGAGATGCGTCCACGTTGAATGTTAAGGCAGGCTTGCTGGGAATCTGTTATTATTGTAAGGTATTCGGAGCCAGTTGTAGCGGCGATGGCTATGGCAATTTCTTCGGCAGTATAGGTTGATGTCGAGAGAGTTGTGAGGGAGGTGAGAACTGTGCCTTCTCAGTTTACAACCGCCAGAGCATGAGTCTGGCGTGTGGGGTAGAGGGCGGCGTCGGTGTAGCGAGTATCGGGGTGAAAGTGGAATTGTGAACGCAGATGCTTAACCCGGGAGAGCCTTCTACCTTGGTTGAGTTCTGGGTGCATATTGTTAGGAATTTTGGATACAGTAATGTGGGACCGGATTGAAGATGAAATGCGCTGAAGGGCTTGTGAAGCAGGTGGGGTCGGGTATCCGAGAGCCTGGAGGACGTGTCGGCCGGTGCTGGTAAGGTGGAGTCTGGTGAGTTGGCTGTTGCGTTGAGCTTCCAGGAGTTCTTCGAGGGTGTTGTGGATTCCGAGTTGGAAGAAACGACAGGTAGAGGTTTGAGCGGGGAGGCCAAGTCCAATTTTGAAAGCTTTTCGAATTAGTATATCGACTTTCTCCCGTTCTCTGGGTTGGAGGGCGAAATATGGGGTGGAATATGTGATGCGACTAATTAAAAGTGCTTGAATTAGTCGTATTGTATCGTCTTCTTTGAGGCCCTGACGTTGGTTTGTGATGCGCTTGATGAGATGGGTAAGTTGGGTGACACTGGCTTGAAGGTGGGGAAGAACTGCAGCGCCAGAGCCATCTTGATGGAATTGGACTCCGAGTATACGAAGGGTCTGTACTTTAGGAATAGGTGTGGAGCCAATTGTTGGAGCAGGATCGGGTGTAGGAACTGGACATCGGCCACGAGTTCGGGAGCGGAGGATGAGGAGGGCTGATTTGCTGGGGGCACACGTGAGGCCTCGAGGGCGAAGATAAGCGAGAATGGTGTCGATGGCTTGTTGTAGGGTATCTTGTTGTGTGCCAGGAGATCCGGTGGTCGTCCAAAGAGTTAAATCATCAGCGTATAGGGCATGGTGGAGGCCAGGAATGGTTTGAAGGAGAGGTGGGAGCTTGAGGAGAGCGATGTTGAAGAGGAGGGGTGATATAACTGATCCTTGTGGGGTTCCCTTGGGAGGAGTGCGAAATGTGTCAGATCGAAGTGGTCCAATGCCAAGGGTGGCAGTTCGGTCGGTTAGAAAATCCCGCACGTAGCTGTAGGTACACGCACCGCACTGGGTTTCTCGAAGTCCTTCTAAGATGGCCTGATGGGTGACGTTATCAAAAGCGCCCTTCACGTCGAGGGCTAAGATGGCACTGGGACGAATTTTGCTGAGGTGATCGATGACTTGCTCTTTGATCTGTAGAAGAACACCTTGAGTTGAGAGGTGTGAGCGAAAGCCGAACATGGTGTGAGGGAGTAGGTCGTTGTCTTCAAGGTGAGTAGTGAGGCGGGTGTGAACCATGCGTTCAAAGAGTTTACCGAGACAGGAGGTGAGGGAGATGGGGCGAAGGTTGGAGAGCTGGATTGGCTTGTTGGGCTTAGGAATTAGTGATATATCTGCGTGCCGCCATTGCGGAGGGAGGGTGCCGTTTGTCCAATGGTTGTTGAAGAAATCTAGTAAAGCAGTTAGAGGGGTATTGCCCAAGTTACGGATAGTTTTGTTAGTTATACGGTCATGGCCAGGAGTGGTATTTTTAGTGAGATAAGAGATAGCTTGGTCGCGTTCTTGCAGCGTAAAGGGAGCGACAAGGGCAGGATTTGGAGCGCCAGTGTAATCAGCGTGGCATAAAGGAGAGGTATTGCTGTTGGTACCAAAAAGGGTGGTCTTGAGCTCTTTTAGTAGCTGATAATTAGAATGGGGATAGTTGTTAAGAAGACGGCGGACGTGATTGTGGGTGGCAGCTTTGGCAGGTTTCGAGTTAAGAAGACTACGGAGGAGGTGCCACGTGCGTTTTCTGCTGAGTGTTTCTTGAAGCTGGTCGCAAAAGGTAGCCCAGTTTTGTTTGTGAAGGGTGTGCGCGTAGATAGCAGCTTCTTGGGTCAGGGCAGCAATTCGACGTTTCAGGGATCTATTATATTTCTGCCTCCGCCATCTACGAACGAGGCCGCGGCGAGCCTCCCATAGATGGAGAAGATGGGAGTCAACTGAGGGATTCTCCACCGTCAGAGGAATTGTCTTGGAATGCTTCTTGAAAGCCAGGATTAATTGTGAAGTCCATTTTTCTAGGTTGGTGATAGTGTCTTGAAAGGGTTCAGGATTTTTACGAAAGGATTCCCAGTCGGTGAGTGTGGCTTGACCGATGCGAGGTTTGAGTGTGAGGCGGGGTATAGTGATACAGATAATGTGATGATCGCTGCCCAATGTGTCTTCAAGACACTGCCATTCCAGGTAGGAAATATTATGTGAAAAGGTGAGGTCGGGATTCGTATCTCGTGATACACTGTTGCCCAGCCGTGTAGGGGTGGTAAGGTCGTTGCAGAGAGTGAGAACGTGCTGCTGTGTGGCGTTGAGTAAGGTTGCCCCTTTTTTGGTTGCGTGATGATAGCCCCATGCTGGGTGCGGAGCGTTGAAGTCACCTAAAACAATCAGAGGAGCGGTACGAGAGGTGCGAATTGCGTTGTGGATGAGGTGGTCGATGTTGGTGAGGGAGTGCGTTGGAAGGCTGTAGATGTTGAGAATGAACAGGCTTGTGCTTTTCGGGTGAGAGGGAAGAATTTCCAGAAAGGTATGAGCGATGGGCGATGCAATGTCGTGTAGTTGGGCGGCGAGAGTCTTGGATACGAGCGTGGCGGTGCGGTGACTCGGATCTTGAGTGTAAGCTTCGTAGCCTCTGCGTTTTGGTGAAGGGGTGTCCGATTCTTGTAGGACCAAAATGTCAGGTTGGTGTTACTGAGTATAATGGCCGAGTTGAAAGCGTTTGCTGAGGAAAGAGCGGCAATTCCATTGGAAGACTGTAACAGTGGAGGCGTTAGTCATTTGGAAGGGGGGTTATAGAGGGAAGTTGCTCGTCGCTGCTCTGAGAAAAATAACATATATACTAATTATACGACAGACATTCCTCTGACAACACTTCTTCAACCCAGCAAGGTAGAAACACAAAAGGAGAGAACAAAGTAACACGTTTGCGAGTGAACGCCATATTTTGAGGCTCAAAGAGTCGGCGGGAGTAACGGATTCCTATTTTTCTGTACCCATCAAGCTCAAGAAAGGTGGCACGAAAGATCCCGGAAAAAAACCATACATAATCTAAACTCAACTCTTCACTTGCATGTGCGGTTCATGGTTCTTCAAAAAGGTGCAGGTGCGCCTCGGCACTTCGCCAAAATGTAGCTCGTTATTCTCTTAAAGTTTTTAACGTTCTTGCAAAGGCTGCAAAGACTTTTGTAGCCATTTTCTGGCCTCGGTAGAGCCGTGCCCGAAAGCCACCCGATCGGATTTGACTCCGCTACCAGCTGAGCACAGACTTCGCGTGCCGTGTCCACATGTCGTAGCGGTGGCCGTTGCTGCTCTCGCCGAAGCGCGCGCCTCCAGTAGGCGTGCACACAGCGGGGGAGGGGGCAAAGGGGCCATAGCCCCCTCTGAATACTAGGGAAGGACGCAAAACTTTTGATGGCATTTTCGCAAATCGAAAAATATTTCATTTATGTCACACAGGCGGCTGGGGTAGGGCACGATTCAACCCGATCGAAACATGCCTGTCTCAAAATCCCACCCTCTAAACAACCGTGTTATTTCAACCGTCTTCAACATGGCTCCCATCATTGCACGTGTACCGAGTTTTTCCTTTCGGTTTTCCTCAACCGCTTGCCTCTTCGCCACGGAAACAGGAAAGGGGTTGACCATGCTGCCAGGACAAGTAACAAAGCGGCAGTGTCCAGCCAGGGCGGAGGCAGAAGATGCGTACTCCCCTGGTTTATCGTCGGTTGATCCTGAGGTGGAAGGGGTAGGGGACGCTGGGTGGGGGCGATAAACTTGCTTTCACTAAAAAAGTAGTGCTGCCTGGCCATTCAGCTTGAACTACTGATTCTCCACCGGTAATTTTTTTAAGTGGGTCATTTTGCTACCCACTGTCTTGTCCCAGACATTCAAGTCAATTAATAGTGCTAGTAACACACGAGGTCTACTTATTATTGGTCTACTTATCTGGCTCTAACAATTAAAGTGCAGTTTTATTTTTAATTTCTACGAATGAAGTGTTAATTGAGATCACTTATTAAAATAAGCAGTGGTAATTTATTTCTGCTTCCCAACAT
The DNA here is from genome assembly GCF_048455015.1 of Haemaphysalis longicornis. Classification (NCBI taxonomy): domain Eukaryota; kingdom Metazoa; phylum Arthropoda; class Arachnida; order Ixodida; family Ixodidae; genus Haemaphysalis; species Haemaphysalis longicornis. The sequence goes on along the minus strand of NW_027526422.1, from coordinate 143,809,724 downwards.
TTTGTTCCTAAAAGTAACTAAAGGCCCACCTTCAAGTTTCCCGGAAATCTTATGACGCATGCGGGGTTACAAATAGCTTATCGAAAGCAAGTTTTTTCAAATTATGATTCTTCGAAGTTGTGCGCCCTTTATTAAAAATCGCATTCTGAAATGCTGGTTTATGGAATCCCCACGTTCGTTTGCTCCTTTAGTTTTATTTGTTGCTTTTATATTCAACCTATTTACCATTCGACCGACTTTTATTTCAGTTCTTTATTCTTCTTATTGAGCATGTTGTCGCTAAGTACGTCTATGAATTTCTCAGAGAACACAATGTGCTATCTAAGCATCAGTATGGCTTCTAAAAGGAGTGATCTACTGTTACCTAGTTAGTTACAACTGTCCATGAATTTTAACATGTGCTTGATGTTTCTTGGCAAAGTGATGTACTGTTTTTAGGTTTTTGTAAAGCCTTCGATAAAGTGCCTCAAGGAAAGTTGTTATACAAATTACAGTTTTTAGGATTACCTACAAAACTTGTTCAGTGGTTTCAGGCTTATCTTCAAGATAGACGTCAGTATGTAGTGATTATTAATTTTACATCGACTGTTCTTCGTGTGTCTTGTGGATTTAGCTGCTGTCATTCATGAAAATGTGTCTGTGCGTTTGTTCGCGGCTTATTGTGTCATTTTTAAACAAATTTCCTCACCGTGTAATTATGTGGCTTTACAAGAAGCCCTTACCGCTATCGACAACTGGTGTCAGAACGGGGCATGCAGTTAAACACTAAAAAAAACTATGGTACTACGTATCACCAGAAAACTAAGTCCAAGTCAATTCCACTATACTGTAAGAGGCACTAACATAAATAATGTAGATAAAATATAAGTACTGGGGGGTCAATCTCACGAGCAAGCGAACTTGGTCAACCCACATATCTGATATTACCACTTCCGCATTACGTAAACTCTTGTTTCGAAAAAGAAAACTAGCATCTGCACCCTCGCGCACTAAACTTCTAGCCTATAATGCCTGTTTTGGTTCAAAGCTTCAGTATGCTTGCATTATTTGGGATCCGCATACCAAGAAAGATATTATGAATCTGGAACGTGTTAACAGAAAAGCAGTTTGGTTTATTTTTGGCCAATACCGCAGGCTTGATTCCCCGACCATCCTAATGCAACTAAACGACATTTCTACTTTAGAAGCTCGAAGAAAGTTCAGTCGTCTTTTCTTTCTTTACAATTGTTTGTGTGGTAATGTAAAAATTGATCTTCCTGACAGTGTTAAACCGCTAAACAGTCTAACCCCAATTTTTGCCCGATCAAATGCCTTCAAATATAGTTTTTTTTTCTAGAACTGTGGAGAACTGGAATTGTTTGCACTGTGACATCTTTCATACTAATAAGTTTCTTGGTGACCTGGAGCATAACCTTTTTTCTTAACTTTTGTTTTTTTTTTGTATTGTTGTCTGTTGTTTTTTGCAATTATGTTTGATGTAACCTCTCCTGCTTGGGCCAGGACATTGGCCTGCAGTATTGTGAAATAAATAAATAAATTTGCGATATGGCATTGATTGATGGTTTTTTTCATCATTCTGAAACATTCCGAGTATATTTCCGTATTTTTAAGTTTTTGTTTTTAAATGTATCATTCCTAAGTCGCAGCGTGTTTTGTTTTTCGCATTTTCTGTTTCCTTTATGCATTCCACGGAATTCGGTGATTTGGTTGATACTTGGAGTAGTTTATTATGCCTGCACAGGTTAATTTTTAAGTTAGGAAAATTCTGAGTCTCACTGAAAAATCCAGGCAGCCCCCTCCCCCTTTTCAGGTGATTTAGCTCTGGAAAGGTCAGAAATTAAAAATCCCTGAAACATATGGTAGAGGGGCGTGTAAAAATATACGCAGGCTATCCTAAAAAAGTGTTCTTGTTCACGCACTGGTTATGTATAACCAACCAGCGTACGTTATCTGATTTCAGAATTCCCGCGGAATGTCGGGAATACTTTAAAAAATTGGCTACAATCCACGCAGTGAAAGTAGTTGGGAGCCAAAGCGCTCATGCGACGTCACTTGAATTCACGCACATGGCTCTACAAGAAGTGAAACCAGAGATTGTACCAGCCGTTACCTGGCATTCACGGGGGCGGCGTCCCGAACGCAGCAGCAGCGTCGGCCACGGCCGGGCTAGAGCGGTGGGCGCCGCAACTGTAGCGCGGCCGTGAGTCGGGAGAATGAAACGGAGAGAAGCGTCTTTAGAAGGATGAGACACCGGAGCCTAGCCATACTGATGTGCTAGCTTGGGGCTACACCACCACGTGACAAAACCGCAGACACCGAAACAATGCGACATGTGACCTTAGTGATTCCCATTTATACCGATTTAAACTAGTTAGCTGAGTAAATTTGAGAATCACGAGAAAGCTGGGGGAACTTTTATAATTCTTATTTATCAGAACAACTGGCTACTTTCGCCTTTTCTAATACCTCGTAAAACACAACCGAATTGGTATTCACCAATCATAAATCGGAGTGCCATTCGTGGTAAGCCGTGCGCAAAAGGTAGCGTTTCTCTAGTGCCCAGATGTGTGCATGTGGTTTGTACCTTTTTTCTCCCGCCGTGCAAACCAATCCTTAACGCGTGTTTGCCGTGCAACCACTTAATTCCGTCGGGTGCGAGTTACACTGGAGGTGCTGTCGAACAAGTTAAGCCGTGCGAAGGCACCACGCAATGTACGCGAAGCTGCACCAAAACAGGCCCAAAACAACCGGCGCTAAAGCAGACCGCGAAGCTGTACCGCCGACGCCGCCGCCGGTGAGCAGGCTTTTCTGCGCGGGGAACGCTGGTTAAATCCACCGCGACATCTCTAGCGCGCTCCGTGAGTCATGCTGCTGCTGCTGCTGATGATGATGATGATTGCTAATGGTTTCCCCTTTGTAGCGTGGTGATGGCATGTCATCTTACCAAAAAAGACTAATATACCTATCTTTTATACTCTTGGTTTAATACTAGCGCTGCTTAGGGCAGGAACAAAAGCTTATCAGGCACAAAATACTTTTTTTTCTGTTACAGGTGGTAACTGTCTTAGGCAATATTCTCCTCTCTGATTTTCGTACATCAGCATTCTAATCTTCTTTTCGTCCCCTCGACAGCCTTGAAGTTAACTTCCTCTGTGCTACCCTTAAATCCTTGGGCTCCTTGAAGCCGAATATTTCCCTCATGTAGATTCGGATGGATACCCTCACATTCTAACCCTGTGTGCCGCATAGTTTCTCTTTCTTTTCCGCAGACCACGCAGACCACATCATGTTGTGATACTTCCCCGCAAAGCTCTTCGTTCGCAAACAACCTGCTGTAGCCTCAAAAAGCAAAGCACTGCCCTGGGAATTATGGTAGAAATCTTCCTTTCTGATGTTCAATTTCTCAGACCTGTACATCTCTAACAACGTTTTAGCTTTTATTTTTTCTCTTTATTTATTCGTTTCAATATGCCTTGCTTATTTTTTGGCTACCTTGGCTGTTTTGGATTCTCAACTGTTCTTTCCGTATTTCATCGTTAGCCTTCTAGTCTTTCTTAACCACTGCGTGTCCACGCTTTTCAAGTATAGGTATTTAAAAACCTGCGCAGCCCAACGTCGTTGATCCATTGCTCTCAACCTCATCTCAAACATATTTTACTGTGTGCTTCTAGAACTTCAAATGACGCCCCGCCCATACCTCCCTGTACTGCTTCGTTAGTTGTTTTTCCATGGGCGCCTTGGGGCAAATGTCCCACCCTTCTGTGGTTCACTAATGACTGATAGAACGTCTGATTTGAAGCAGAGTACAGCATTCCCAAATGTGAGACCCGGAAATTTGCGAAATAGGTGCTTGTGTTTTTACACTGACTACATGACTCGATGCATCCCCAACAACAATGACTTCTGTGGAAGTGTGGTTGTTGTGGAACGACAAGCGGACGCGAGTTCATGGCTGTGCCGAACCGAGGTTTATTCCTGTAGTTTCGCGTCGGCGACGGCCCCGAAGGGCGAAGCAGGAGACGTACGGTCGGGTCGAAGAGTCGAGTCAAGACAAAAGAGAACCTTTATTCAGACTGACGTCACATATATACCCGCGGCGTAGCCCCCTGGTGGTACAGCCCCCGAAACGCCGAGATGCGAAAACCCCGGATACTACATACTTCCCCCCTTGAAACGAACTCCCTCTTGGGAGAAAAGGCTAGATACAGGAAACGAAATAACTCAAGATATCTACACAAACTCGATCAAGATATAGTCTCTGCGCTGTCTACCCTTCCTTCGGGGACGACTACCCGTTGCAGAGTTTGTCTCTACGAAACTTTTTTTTTCATACTTCATTTGTACTCTCCGAGCACCACTGCACTACGCTTTCCCCGCTACAATGTAGCACTGTTTCTGGTGAACCCTCTGTCACCTTCGTCTCCTCATTTTCTTTTTCTTGTCAGCGGACGTCCGTCGCCCCGCTGAGCTTATCTTGGGCGTATCCTCTTCGTTGTCCTTCTCGAGGCCTGCCTTAGGCTTGCCGGCCTTCTCGGTGCCTCCTTAGGCCTTCTCGACTTCTTTTAAGATCGTGGGCTTCCCCTCTTCGTAGGCCTTCTCGACGCCTCTCTCAGGATTGTCGGCTTCGTCGGCTTTCTCGATGTCTCCTTTGGCCTTCTCGGCTTCTTTCAAGATCGTGGGCTTTCCCTCTTCATAGGCCTTCTCGACGCCTCCCTCAGGCTGATCTGCTTCTTTTTCTTGAACCTTCTGAGTTGCACTTGTGCCCTCCCCAAGTTCAAACGAGTTCGCTCGAAATTTCTCTTGAAGATCTGTTAGTTGAGACTTTAGCAGCCGCATTTCTTCAGCGAATTTCACTTCTCTCCTTCTGCTCTGTAGTTGTTTGCCAGCATCGGAGGTGATCTTCGGTGAGAGTTAATTGGAGAGATAATAACATTTATTCCAAAGAGAGATCTGCCCTTTGGCACCACATAAAATGAGAGGGGTTCCTGAATATTTTTAAACTGAACCGACGTTGTGAAACATCCTGACACAGGTATGATATTCTGAGGTATCATACCTCAGGGTAATCTTTAAGAATTTTGGGTGGAGCTTCAAGTGCTATTTGGGATGCAAAATGACATTGAAAAATTTCTTCTGATAAAATCGAGACAGCTGAGCCTGTGTCTACAAGAAGGGACAGTGAAGTGTCATTCTCCTTGACATCAGCGTAGAATCCCTTCCTTGTTGAATTTGCGTGTTGGCCCATCTGGTTGACGACTATGGCTTTCTCGTCGTCGGGTGGGGTCTCGATGTTCAACAACGGTGGCCGGGTGTGTCGTTTCACACAAGGTGACGACGGATGCGTGGTTTCAGAACGCGGCAACCGGCAGGCATTCCTGAAGTGGCCGATTTTACCACACTGGAAACACGTCTTCCCCAAAGCAGGGCACTGTTGAAGCCGGCGCCACGTCCTGCCACAGCAGCCGCACGCTGGAGAACGTCGAGCACTGTTCTGGGCTAAACTAAGCCCAGGACGTGACGGTGATGTACTTCTGTTTGTTGAGATTGTGGGGCAAAACTGGCGACGTGGAAATCGGATGGCGCATTGTTGAAATAGAAGTGGTCGAATTGAACTATTTCTTCTCTGGCTGCTCGATCTCGTTGGAGCAGGTCCTCGACTTCACATACGTTTTGGATGACTTGGATGGCTTTGTCGAACGTCAGTGCCGGGCGTTCTATGATCAGGCCTTCCCTCGTGCGATCGGACGCAAGGCCCACGATGAATTGATCCACGAGTGACGCGCCTTCGTCGGAGCCGAAGTTGCATTGTCGACCCACGTATTGCACACGGCGCGCGAAGTCGATCGCTGATTCCGTGTTTGCTTGACATAAACTTCGGAACGGTATGCGGTTCGCCCGCTGTGATATCGAGACGTCAAAGTGAGCCGCGAGGCCCTCAACGAGGTATTATAGTCGTTGCCGGTGCTTGCGCCCGACGGTCTACCTAACTCGATCATATCAACAGTTTGATTCGCTTCCGCTCCCAAAAAAGTCTTCAAGAGCCCTGTTTTGCGTCGCGCAGTGAATTTTTCACAGCCTGCTGCGATAGAGTATGTTTCGAACGAGCGATGCCACTCGCGCCATGCGATTGCCGGCCTTTCCGGGCACGGCAGAAAGGCTGCGGCTTCGCGGCTATGTCAGCCATCTTGACACGATAATGAACGAAGTGGGCACGTGCCGCTTTAGTGCTCTTCCTGAAGTTTATATACACTCTAAGAACTCGAGGAGTGCTGGGCACTCTGTCTGGGAGTAAAAACTTTTGTCCCATATTTCACTCCCTTTGGAAGCACTGGGCGACTCTTCCGAGGAGTAGCGCATGGCGGCCAAACGAGAGGCGAAATACTCCCCGTGGGATTTACTTGCTGCTTTCAAAGCGGAGTACTTGAACCCTGTGTGGGGATCGCAATGCCATCACCAAGGCAGCGTTCCGTCACTCCCTTTAGCCGTGAATAAGCTCTATTGGCGGCGTTCCCGGATACTGCAGACGGGTGCTACTACTCTCTCTTGGAAAGCATCTCGTTACGCCTCAACAGCGTTCTGCTATTCCCCGCGAGGCAGCGTGTTTTCGCTCCGCCTGCTACTAGACACCCCCCCCCCTCCTCTCCCCCTTCCCCATGATGGTACTATAGGAAGTTACAAGCAAACAAAACAGGACAAGCTATTTTGAAACATGGAAAAGAAGAAAAAACAAGCGCAGACTTTATTTTAAAAGAAAAATACCACAACAATCGGTTCATTCTGCAATTTCACACAAAATGCAATTTATTGGGAATTAAAATATCACGGCATAAAAACGGTTCCTACTCCACATGCACACAGGAGACGTAGCGCCTATTTAGGATACATCCAAGAAAAATTCACAAATAAAAATGCAGCAAAGCAATTGAAAACACTGAAATACAAACATTAAATTATGACAAGAAAAATGACATTAACATCCACAAACAAAAAGGTACTGGCATTAGCACGAAAAGCGTCAGTAGAAATACAGCAGTGGGAGAATAGTTAACAGTATTAACATAAAACAAAATGGCCTTAGTACATCAGTGAGTGCTTCACATGGACTGGAAAAGCCAGTTCTTATTTAGCACACATAAAAAATATTTACAAATAAATTTTGCGAAAGAAAATTCTGGGACTAAAACAATTCAGCGTGGATTACTATTAACGCATTACAAGGTGCAATCAACACAAAAATAGAAAGCCATTGACACGGCAACTTTGCAACAGATATATGTTGGTGGGACAATAGGAAACCGCAGGAAACATTCCCACTGGGTTTTTTAGGCGGGTGGTTCCCAAATGAGGATGCGCTAGTAAGATTTAAAAAGGCAGAACTTGCTATTAAAAACAAACACGTTCGAGCTGACTGCTTCATAATGTTGGTGGCGGCCTTCAGAACAGTACCGACCAGGGCACCGTGCTTGAGCCGAAGTAACGTCTACAGAATAAAGAAGGCGCGCTTCTCCTTTGAAGCGTATTACACAATGAACGGCCAAAACACAGACAGCAGCAATGGGAACCCATCCACAATGTCCAAGGGTGTGAGGAGAAGTGTCTTGAATGCGACGGCCACTGCTGCTGACGCCTCGGGGATCTCTCCCTCTCTCAAAAAAAAAATCTTCGGGCAAGTAGCGTCTTCCCGCGGTTCCTACATAGGCAGAAAGAGGGGGACAGCAAAGATAAGTTCTACAATGAAAAAAATATTAACGAGTTTGACAACGTTAAATGAAGTTTATTGGGTCATAGATTAGTTTTTGCGCCGAGAGCACGCACTGAACCCGTATTGGAATTCCATACTGCTTGGCGCAGTAACCAGTCGATGCGAATGTGTGGTGACCTTGGATGCAGCCATGCTCATTGTGCCACTTGGGCAATGTCATGTCAGACAGCGCGCCCTACAGCTGTCTGCCTACGCACTGCGCCCCAAACCCATTAGTGCTTACGTGTCCGTAGCTAATTGTTTACCCCGCTATCGTTCCTGGTATAGCAACATTGCACAAAATTTAAGGAAACGTAACTCTTTTTGTAAGGTTATAATCCCTGAATAATTTGCATCGGATTTTGTTCTCGGCCGACTTCAACGTACGGCCAATTATACGTTCACAAGACCAGCGTGGAAAAGTTGCTAATGGGTCATATAGCTACTGTTTATCTTCATTCTCAAGTACGCTTCGTTGCACGCACGCTGCAGAGCGCAACATTTGATGAGTACCAATAGGCTCGTTATTGAAAGATCAGAACGCTCGAACATTAAACCACATGCAGCGACGGCGACAACCGACGCGAAAAAACTAATGTAATGGGTACAACAAACAGTGTGGGCGACAGCGACAAACGAAAAAAAGTAATGCATTGCTGCCAATGCCCTTCGTCGTCGTTGCTGCCGCTCGCTTGTGGGCTGCTTCTGTGAGGGAATAAGCCCGCGACGGCGACGGCCCGTCGCCTGCCGCAGTCGCCGCCGTCAGCGGCCTGTGTAAAAAAATTTCGCTTATCTGTGTCGCCCACAATACCGGTTTGCCGTACACACTGAAAGAGTTTTCTCGCGTCGCTCATCGCCTTAGACGCATGTAATTACCCCTTAACAGTGCGGGGCGTACGCCCCGAAAAGTCCCTTTTCCGTCCATCCTGCCCTCAATCAAAACGCAAAAAACCTGTCTGAACAGCATTTCAGTCTGCTGCTGTACGCGCGGCGGTCACTAAAATTATTGTAATTTTAGTGACTACCACGCGCTAGACGCGCTCCTATCACTCAGCCTATTGTACGCAATTCTTCGGAGCCGTGCAGGTAGCCACAGCTACTGCACGGCAGCCACTCTAACCCTAGCCGTCGACCTATGAGTACAGGGAAGCGCTGCGACTACTCACGCGACCATGCTTCTTACCTGCGAAAACATTCAGCTAGGATACCAACACTTCACGAATCAAAGGGACTGAAATGGTGCAAGAATCGACGCTGTTTGCATACGGGTACAAAAGCCGCCCTTCAAATCTACGAAACGGTCAAAATGAGTCACGAAAACGTTAGGGCTAACCGCTTCCGCGGACCGAAGTTAGAGAGCAACTCTGCTTCGCTAAATACATAAGATAAGAATACCAGGTTAACTAATGGTTCACCTCCACTTCCCGCCAGCGTTTCTTCGTCCGGTAGATAAATCCAAGGTCGTCATCCCGAAATTCCAAGCTTAAGGCGCGAAGCCTGCAAAGGCAGCGACTGCACTCCGTCTGCCCCGACCAATTGCGCGCGCATTGCTACACAGTGCACATAGTTCCGGTATCGGCCACTGCGCCGCCGCAGCTGTGATGTCTGTCCGAAATAAAAACTAGTTCCACGCACGCCCGCACGCACGCACGCACGAATGAACTAATATAAGGCTTGCTTACGTGTTCGTGATCTAACGCTGACGCAAAGGTAGCAAGCAGTTAGCGAGGATGCGTCCCACTGCGTTCAAGCAAGTATGACGATAAGGGAAAGTCAAACTTCCCATTTTGTGCAAGCCGTCTCCGAAGCTTCGGATAATTCTCGCGCCGAGATTGCTGGCGCCGAGAGGAGAAAACTAAAACCGACACCGGCGGCCTGCCGAGGGGCCAAGCCCGGAGCTCGAAACACCTGAAACCACCACCGTCGCAGCGAACGCGGCCGGACGTTTATACCAACGAGTGAGAGCTTTGGAGTCTTGCGTGGGGCGTGTGTGTCCTGTTCCCCGAGGAGAGTCGCCCACGCCTGCGCACCGCGTCAGACGTTTTCTCCCCGTGCTCTTCTGTGCTGGTGCACTGTAACCTCAGTTTTCTCTATAATTACACATTTAATCCTCAAAACCTAGTTTCTCCTATTCGATGCGAGCACGCGTCGTACTGTGTTCAAGCAAGTATGACGATAAGGGCAGGTCGAACTTCCAATGTTAGATGAAGCGTCTGTTTGAAAGTCCACTTCTTGTATAGCCCATTGTTTACAAAGCGCAGCCCTGTGTTCCGCGCTGGCGGGCATCACGGTCTGGCGCGATCAGTCGTCGCTCGCCCGGTCCTTGCGGGTGCACCGCTTGTGTCGGTTTTCACCGTCGACGCGAGATCGCGTGGCGGGAAATCCGCCGTGGTAGTGCGCCGTATCTTGGTCGGGCTGAACTACGGAGTCGCGGCGTCAACCGCCGTGACTCCGTATTCTTCCCTCCGTGGTGACCTTTTATGATGCGTAGCCTGCCAACTTTTTAAATGTCGATAACGAAGCCATGGCAGAGGAAAAACAAAAAGAAACAAAACGAATTCGAGACATGCGTTTTTTGAGTTTTGTTAAGCTTGCTGCATTCATGTCACTAAACGCTGCGAGCAATCGTTACACGAATTCATATCCTTGCACGTTAAAAACGCGCGTTGGCAGTATTCGGGCGCTTTTTACACAACTGCTTTATGTATTATTTACGTATGCAAATAAAGCATCGCTGATACGTTAGTGTGCGTAAATGGTAGGAGTGCACCTCCATGCTTACTCCCGCACTGGACAAGAATAAAATTGCAATTTTACTCTTCGTACTGGAGAGAGAAGACGATCTGCAGCTTCACTCTTCACTGGTGCGGGAGCGGAACTGGGGCTGCACTCCGCCGCGCACGAGAAGAGTACGCTGTCAGTTTTGCTCTTCCTCCTCATGGGAGCGAACATTGCATCCAACTCCCCGCAGCTTTCGAGATGAGCGCGCCAACGCTTGCAGTAGTACAATGACTGTTGGATTCTTCAACTACTCCCCCGATTTCTTACAGTGTAGTGGCCCGCAAAAAGCCCGTCCAGTTGATAACGTGGCATGGCGCCTTGGCGCTCCTAGGGAGTAGAACGAGCGCCTCCTGAGGGGTGGGGCGCATGTTGAACCACCCATCTTGTTGCAGAACCTTTGGGGAGTCGCATTATGAGCAGCTTTATTTTTTGAGTGCAGCCTCGGCAAGTTGTGCATTCAAGGTTACAGAAAATAGCGCTGGGAACGAAGGCGAGAAAAACCCCCGAGCACACGACAGAGCACCCGACAAAGGCTTGTGCTCTAGCCGTGTGTGCTCTGTCGTGCGTGCGTGTGCTCTGTAACAAGCAAACGAAAGAGGCGCGTGGTCTGTATGCTTTAAAGAGCCCGCGCTCTTTAATTTGATCCGGACTCCCGACTGCGACTGGGGTGTCCGACAAGGAACTAACTGAAAGTGTAGCAATTACGTGCGCTACATTCTACAGTTGCCTCTGCAAGACGTTAGTTCCTCATCGCTGCCCCAGAGGCACATACGCTACAAGATAAGGCACGGACGAACACGCAAATGGGGCCGCCAACACCAGTACAGGCAGGAAAAAGGCGGAGTCACTTGAGGCCTTTTCCGTTACCGGTTGAGTCAGCGGATGCTAATACATCCCATCGCGCGCCTGGCAGGGTGGGATAGCTTCCACTTCCGTGGCACACTGATCTCAAAACGTCTCTCCTGCCGCCTTGCGCGCGCCTTTATTGCGGTGCCAGCGTTGGCGTGCACTGCGACGACGGCCTCGGCAAGGATATGTATTTCGTCATTGTATAGATCAGCAAGAAAGCGAGTACACAGGTAAGCCGGGGTGCATATTCCTGCACTCAGCTTTTACTGCCATTTGGAACATCGGCTGCAAAAGCGAGAAGTTGTACTTGCACTTTATTTCGCAACAGCGTATTCAACACAGCAGCTACTTCGTAGTGAGTGAGTGGGTCGCCGAAAAAAAAAAGCAATATGTTCCTTTGTATCCCCCGAAGTGCGATATGACTTTGTGTGCCTTTTGAATGTAGGCTTGGTGATTATTGGCGTACGTGCTAGTCAGGGCATCGCAAATAAATAGTCCACCTAAGAACAACTTCTCTGTTTACAGGACTAATTACCGCAAGTTCGCCATTGCCGCGGAGCAAGGCGTATCAACGCAAATGATGCGGCAAGGCGCCGTAAATAGGAGCATTAGGGACATCGGTAGTTTTGTTTCGGACTACTTTTGATAAAACTATTGCCAAAAAAATTAGTAGGATGCGTTTTAGCTGCTAATTAGTACGTAAGTGAGCCAGCTAGTGTAACGCATAAATATATTCAAAATACACTTGTCAGAATTGTACACCCCGGTGTGTTTCTAGTATTCAGTCTGTTAGCAAAAGTGTCCAATAAAGTGGTGCTTCAGAAATATCTCTTTTACCCTCCTTCGTAGAAGCCTGGTGTGGCAGTGAACCAAAGGAAAACTTCTTAGAATAAATCAATGACCTTCACTGTAAATCATACCAGGAGAAATACAACGCAAGTTTTTAGCTGGGAAGCATGTTCACTTTTCGAATGGCAGAATTAACAGTTCAAGTAAATAGACCTTTAGTGGTACACTCGCTTGAAACAAAATATCTTGACCGCCAGTCGTGACTTTCAGAGATGATTCAGGTTTATACGAAAACATCATTGTCCCCTAAGTCTCAAAAAATAAAGGCGTTCCACTCAATGTAAAAGCTGTCGGAATTGCAAAGCAGTGATTAGCCATAATAGGCTGTAGCGCCGTTATCCTCTGACTGCTTCCACCCAATGCAATTCAAATTCCCCGCCTTCGCAGTGCGCACACGCCTCCGGCCTGAAACAGTGCCAGCGGGAGTTCTGTTCTTTTTTAGCTTGTTTTGCCTCCCGCGCGTGTCGGCGTTGCACTGCCACTTTTGTTTTGCTTACTATAATAAATAGGAACCCAACGAGCGTTCCTAACTAAATGAATGCGGGCGCTACCGTTTAATTACGTATATTAAAGACGATACTCTTTATTCGGCTACGAAAACACAGAAATATTGGTCTGTCTGTCTGTCTGTCTGTCTCTGACTCGATTAGGCCACCCGGCCAAAGAGAAATAAAATCTACGCAATAGCCTTACACACTCACAGCCAAATCTAAACATCCACGTCCGGTGCCGGTGGTCATACTTGGCAATCTTGTTGAACAAGAACAAGACATTACAAAAATATAAGGCAGAAAATCAATATATAAATGATATTTGCTGTGTTCCTTTCTTAATAGATTCATGGTTGCTTTGTTTTTCCTGTCGCAAATACAATACTACATCAACGCCAGAAGACCCTCGCCTGCTGTTGCAAGCGCTACCTCTTGGCGGCATTTAAGAAATCAAACCGCAGTACGAACGAAGGGTTCCGCTAAATGGGATCCACATTGCGCTTGGAACGCTCGTAAAGTAGGGCATCGTGATTTTATAAATGTTGTAGTAGAGTGCCTCAATTTACGCGGCCCTCCGCAGTACGGCAGCGCTGGCATCGATACACCCGACCTTGAGCTGTAGAACACGGTAAATGTAAATTGACTGGAGCAATTTCCTAGCGTGTTATTTTAGAGGGAACGAGACGGGAAAGAAAAGCAAGCAAGGGGGGTGGGCGACAAAGAGAAGGAAGATCTTTACTTGGCAGGCGCCAGTCGACTGTCGTCTTTCGGCGAGGTTTGCAACGAAAGTAGCAGATACGCAGCAATTTTTCTGCCTCGAATGTACGGGGAGATTTATCACAAGCGCCAGTGGTTTACAGGTTTCGAACGCTTAAGACTATACAGACCGCTTGGCTTTCGAAGCCTCTGGGTCACGCAGCGACGACGGGACGCAGTGTGGGTCTATTTGGGACCAGCGAGAGAGCTACGACGACAAGGCGAGCCCCTGAAGTGCTCTGCACTTAGTATAAAGCTTTGCGGAGCCCCAACACACCAAAGCTGGTCATTGCGGTACTTTTAGAATTGCGCGCGATACACTGTAACACATATACTTTGAGGCAAACGAAAATAAAAGTAATTTATCAAAACCACTTCTAATTTGTAACGCCAGGAAGAATCCATTGGTTTCTGTAGTGATTGAGGCATGCGTTCTATTTTAGCTCTAAAGACAGGAAAAATGCATGGTCTTGGCCAGCCAAACTTTGCATTTCGGGGTTCATTTTAAATGTGTTACTGCAGTTTTATTATGAGGATAGTCACAAAAGCGGTTAGAAAAGAGGTATAAAAATTTGTTTGACGATTACGACACTCCATAATGCGAAATGCGCGCAGAGAGAAGTGCAGGTTTTTTGGAGGCACCGCACACCTGCTGCGTCTCACGAAGTGATCGCTGGATCAGCGAATTCAGGAAGGCGCACTATATACTCTGGCGTTTTCTCGTCAAGCGTCGCCGCGGGGTATGTTGTCTCGTGCCTTTTGCCGTCCTTTCATCCTCCGATATATCTTCGGCGAACTCTTCCTTCTTTTGGTTATCTCGTAGTACCTCACCACCGGAGAGAGCATCTAGCGCCGTTTGGGTATTCTCAACGCCACCTAAAAAAGGCTTTCAAGGCCGGGAGGCTGGCCGAGTGACGTAGCGCTATTGGGCTGGCACCGACGACGCGCGAGCATGCTGGAGAAGCAATGCCGCGACTGCGCCCCGCTTCTGCCTGTACAGATTACTAGGAGAAGGAAAAAGGTGCATCACATAAGGAGTTTTTTTGTGGTAGCAAACATACTTCGGATTATTTATTTTTCAGACTCTGCAGTTGAGTTTTTGGAGATCTGTTCTCTTCGTCGCACATATTTTATTGCGGTGTAAGCAGAGGTGCTTGACAGGCTTATAGACATTACTGAAAATAAGTAACCGAATAAATTTACAATCATTTCACTGTGAAAAGCAACCGATTGCAATTGCAGCCATAGAAAAAGAAAACAGAAATTACCCTAGAGTAATCAATTTCATGTGATATTACTTTTCTTAAAATCGTTGTTTTACTTATGAACACATATACAAATAAAGCGGGAGATAAATAGCAAGGCGCCCAGTACACCTAGCCGAAAAAAATCGGTACGTGCGGAAATGTACCTCAATTTTATATCAAAGGCACTTTGGTCGCGCGCACTATCGGGTCAAATTTCAAAGCACAACTGCGCTTGGGCGAGTAATAAGAAAACGTCTTTTGAGCCCAGAAATATTGTAATGTGTAGTTTCGTAATCAATAAGAAAAAAACATTGGCTCCAACCCACCATGCGAGTTGGTTGGAAAGCAAAGCTTTAAAACACGCAGAACAATTGCTCGTGCGACGTCACTTGAATTCACACACGTAGCTCTACAAGGAGTGAAACCAGGCATTATGCCGGCAGTTACCTGGAATTCGCGGGGTCGGCGTCCCGAATGCGGCAGCAGCGTCGGCCACGGCCGGGCTGTAGAGCGGACGCCGCCGCTGTAGCCCGGCCGTGAGTCGGGAGAAGGAAAACGTAGTTGAGCGTTTTCGAAAGGTGATACAGCGGAACATAGCCATCCTGATGTGCTAGCTTCAGGCTACATCACCGCCCGACAGAAGCGCATACACCGCAACAATTCGGCATGTGTCTCCATTTCCTTAATTCGGTGCGCTGATAGAAGATGTGGGGAGTCGACTAAAGCGAGCGAACGACCCCACCGAATCTACAGGGCACAGGTGACGAAAGGGGTGACGAAACACAGGTGACGAAACATCTTGCACTGCTGAGCGTTTTGTTGTGTTCCTTTCTTTGAAAAATTACCCGAACACACCTCAACAAAAAATTGGACCGGGCACATTACCTCTCACTATTCTAAGCAAACCTTCGCTTACCTGAACGATCTTACAGAAATGTGCCGCTAAGCACTGCGGTAACTCTAAAACAACAATTTAACGAACGAAAAAATTGTCTCTTAAAAACATGCAACCAAGTTTATGAAATTTGTGATTTCCATGACTATTCATTCAGCAGTATGAGTACTTCAAATTAATTTTTTACCGTAAACGATGCAATACAGGACTGAATAAAGTTGGCAGTACACTTCCGAATTTACTCACTCGTGTGCTCTTAACGCACAAAATGTGAGCTGAAGGCGTTTACGAACATTTCTCAGTATTGTTTTAGTCCTGTCTAGACATTTTATTGGTTTTACAATCCTGTTCACCATATTGGCCTTTACTGATCAGTGACAATTTCGGATATTTAAAAGCTCCTGTGGTTTTAAATATTATCAATGACAAGAAGATAGAAGTTTTAAAATAGTTTTAACCTGTTTTCGAGTCAAACAATAAATTACATAGGCGTTTGATCATTGCCAAAAAAAAAAACGAAGGCAGATATGCAAAATTTGGATTAAAAATATCATTTTTCGCCGTCTATGGCCCACTTGAATTAGAGGCGTTCAAGTTGATAGCACATTCCTTCCATAACCAAGAAGCTCAGAGAGACGATAAATAGCAAATATTGTTCTCAATTGTACACAAAACCAACTTAAGCAAAATAAAGCAACCTCAGCATTATGGTACTATCGAGGAGAGCCGTCGAACGTGTTTATGTGCCCGAGGACTGGTTTCGCAAACCATAAAAAGTGACCTGGGTAGTTTTTTTAAATCCATCCCTCTGTTACTGCGGCAAGGGGTCTGTCCTCAATGAGGGTACCACCTAACAAGAGTAAAAAAGGCTGAAAGTTCTTATGATGCCTGTAGTTTATTGCATAATATACGTATTTTCGTGTTTTCGCGTGTTCAAATAATTAAGCGTAAGCATTTTCGGCTCAGGTAATCGAAGAATATCGGGCTTGGTCATTACACAATGCATTTTGTTTATAGGTACCGATGTTCTTTATTAAAATTGCCTCCAGGTTTGGCATTTCTGTAAAAAGCTCTGTATTTTTTCAGATAACAGAATGTTTTCCGTAGAATAATATTTCAAGGTGCCGCTAACAAATGGTGATTATTCCTTTCCAGGCCGGTCTAAGTGACGTGGTTTTCTTAAAGTATTCCTGCCGCAACAATTTGTGTGCTTTATGTATATATTATGGCTACAAATGGGCACGTATAAAAGCCTACTCAGACTCTTCCTCAGCACAAGCCGTGTTCCCTAATTGTTTATGTAGGTTCTGAATAGTATTCTTTATATTTTTTATGAGGAAAGGAATTGCATGCCATATGTTTTAAACTTAGTAATTATTTTTAAAAACACCGAAGACACCTTTTTAGATGGTGTGTTAAAAAAACCCCCAGAGGAAATTCTTAAGCTCGCTTTTCTTCTACCGCCAGGCATCGTGGCCATGGATGAAGAACGTCTTCGACGCAGAATATACAATTTTCAAAAGGGAGACCACGTGGCTCTTGCATCAAGGGCCGCCATCTCGAAGGTTCACTTTAGCACTGCAGAGCGTCCCAACTCGGATCCGTCATTGGTGAGCCAAAACATTTGGTCTGTACTATGGTTATGTATTATGCAGAAAACCACAGTAATGATCAATAACCTCGGGACTGCACAGCGGTTTGAGATAGGTGGCGATGCAGTAGAAGTGGTAAGCTAATATATCTACTTAGGCGAAGTTGTGACCCCGGATCCAAACTACGAGGCAGAGATAATTAGAAGGATAAGAATGGGTTGGAGTGCATTCGGCACGCATTATCAGATAATAAATGGCAGCCTACCATTGTTCCTTAAGAAGGAAGTGTATGACAGCTGCATCTTACCGGTACTCACCTACGGGGAAGAAACTTGGGGGCTCACTAAGAGGGTTCAACTTAAATTGAGAACGACTCAGCGGGCAATGGAGCGGAAAATGATAGGTGTAACATTAAGGGACAAGAAGACAGCGGACTGGGTGAGGGAACAAACGCGTGTTAAGGACATATTAGTAGAGATTAAGAAGAAGAAATGTACGTGGGCAGGGCATGTAATGCGAAGGCAAGATAACCGCTGGAAATTAAGGGTAACAGAGTGGATCCCTAGAGAAGGCAAGCGTTGCAGGGGGCGGCAGAAAGTTAGATGGGCAGATGAGATCAAGAAGTTTGCGGGGACAAATTGGTCACAGTTGGCACAGGACCGAGGTAATTGGAGAATAATGGGAGAGGCCTTTGCCCTGCAGTGGGTGTAGATAGGTTGGTGATGAGGATGATGGTTACGTAAAAAACCAACCACGGAGCTCAGTGTCTAAGTCGTTGTGCTTCTGAGCCGGAGGACACACGTTCGATTCCAAGCCGCGGCGGCCGCTTTTCTGATGGAGGTCGAAAGCAAAAACGACCGTGCGTCGAGATTAACGGGACGCGTTAAAGATTTCCAGCCAGTCGAAAACAAATCCTGAGACCTCCAGTACGGCGCGCTTCATCGCCTGAGTAGCGTAGACACGTTAAACGTCATATACAATCAATCGTTACGTAAATATTTTTTATGTCGCGCGCAAATGTACTCGAGCCAGTGTTAACAAACTAATGTTACTGTACTATTATGCTTACCTTAGCGCCAGGTTGCGTTCGTTGTATGTTAATTGTGTTTGTTAGGGTTAATAAAAATCTGTGTGAAACAGTAACAAACCAAAAGGCATCACAAATGTATAACAATAGCAAGTTGGAAAAAAAAACTTGAAAGATGCCCCAAGAAGTGCTGCCCTTCAGAGCAGCGGTGGATGAGGTTGACCTCTATAGAAACTGGCTGGCCAGAGTCTTGCAGTAGGGTTTGTGGGGTTTTCCATTGGCCGCCGTGCAACCTAATACCAGGCGACGATTATACCTATGGGTTTCGTCTAAGCGCTTGTCTTGTTTACTTTGTCGACAAAAACAATGCCATTAATAAAGATGAATACTGTTTTTGGAATTCGTCCATTTTTTGCTACGCTATGTAAAAGTCTGTAAAGGTTAGCGCATAATTCATTGTATTTGTCTCAGCTTTCTGTATATGAATAAAGGAAGCATCATCTGAAAGTCCTATTTCTTCCCGCTTCCACATCCGCCGGACGTCGCCAATATAAACAATGGTTCCATCTGAACTTTACACAATTGTCTTGTTCTGAAATTCATTATTGTGCTCTTCGAACAATTTTGTTTTCGTGCCGAGATGTAGGCGCTACAAAAAAAAAGTCTAAACATTTTGTCTGCATTGCATTCGGACTATCCTGGCCTTTTATTTTACTTCTTCTGGGATTCAGACCTTATACGTAATTGGAAATTACGGTATTTTCTCGGGGGGCGTGGGGCGCGGCTGTGCGATGTTCGCATTTGACCTTCTAATAATGCAGGTCTTACATTTACCGAAAAACAAAGCAAATGCATTCGGGATAGCAAGCGGTCTCGCCCATTTTAGGGTGCACTAGGAAATAAATTTTCTTTGAAGTTCTGCTGGACCTTTAGCCGGCTCGTATTTTTGCCCTCCTCATTAAATTTTTCTGCATGTCTCAGGCTTCTTAATAAAGCTTCTTGAGATTTATTGATGCAAATAAGAAAGGTGATAGGTAATAATGTTCACCCATGACGTTTGCTTGCTTGTTCTGTTTTCAGTGTTTCGAATTAGTTGGTCGTGTAGAATGTGTGATGCCAACCGGCGATGTAGATGTCACCTTTTCAACAACAATCCGGTGCACCATTGAGCCGGAAGCACTTGTTAAGGTAAGAACGCCTGTCTTGTCTCGCGTATTTCACTGCCGCTGAGTTTCGGGTGAGATGGGGAACCTGGGTAACGCCGAAACACTTTTCATAAGAAAAAAATTTCTGTTCATAATATACTCGGCCAGTACGACGCGTTTCTAACTTGCCCGACCTAAAGAACTCCAAACGGCCGGAAGAAAGTAAATATCTTGAGTACCCCTCGATTAGTGCTCGTTTTAGCCTCCAATATTGGGCCTCCTCGATTATCAGTCCCGGATTGTCCGCGGACTGCCCGAGACGCGATCCGGCGCCCGATTGTCCCATGTATTTCTATGGGGCTCCCGGTCCGAACGCAGTCCTCGGACTGCCCGCGGACCGTCCAGGACTGGTAAATCGAGGATGCCCAATATTCAATACGGAAGCATGGCTCAGTTTAACACCTTTAAACATAGTAATCACGAGGCAACGCGAATAGTATCCACGTAATGGTTCGAGCACGTTTTCCTTCGCTTGACATACCGCGGTCTGCGATCTAGTCATATCTAGTGCATGGGTGAAATCATCATGAATGGCACAAAAACTGGCAGTCGGAACTCTATTGATGGCGAGAATGGGGAACGAAGCGCTACACAAAAAACGCTTTCGTTTGCGTGCATCGTATGTTTCAGTAGTCCTTCTTCCTGTAAAGACAGCTAGTTGTTGAGCTATAACAGCCACTAACCCCTCCACCCCCCATGGTCACGTCGTTCGCTTGCACGGAACCACAGCCCTAGACGACCCAGCCTACGCTGGGCAATAGAAACATCGGCTTAACTGCCATAGTCACGTGACTGGCACCGCAGCGGCAACGCAGGGAACAAGCGAGGTGATAAGACAGGCGCTGCTTTGGCGACTACCTAAACGTTTTCACAAGCACGCCCAGTTTATTGGGAGGGGCTGACCTGGGCATGTGTTCATTCTGTTATATAGTTGTGTTATTGCGTCATAATATCATTTCCGAGTTAGTGCCATCGTGTGTGTCTTCTCTGCTGTCGTCCCGTTTCAAGTTCTTCTTAACGATGTTCCGCACCTACGTCTAAAGGTCTTTAAAAAAATAGCTGCGGCGCGAATAGAAACAATGACACAGAAAGACTGTACGAGCGCTCGTTCAGTCATCTTTCTGTGGGTTTGTTTCTATTCGCACTGTAGCTATTTTTTAAAGTGAACTACCAACTCGTCCTACACTTTGACTAAAGCTCATTGCGACACAATGAATGATCTTGAACAATGTAGCGTAGTAGAGATTTGGCGGTACTACCAAGAAGCCAGCATTGAGAAATTATGGGTTAGCTCTTGTTCTGTGGCGAGTTCCTGGTTCTTGAGTTGTAAGGAATAGGGTGCTCATTGGTACTACTAGCCTTGAAGGAAATCCATCGCAGTATAAAAAAAATATGCAATGTGTTTTAATTGTGTGAAGGTGGCTGACCAGGTTATCTGGGCGCAGCTCAGGGAGTTCATGAAACACGTTTTTTTTTAAATTTTCGAATGAACACACATCTTGCCTTGGAATGAAAGTTGGAAGCACTGGTCCATTATATCTGACAAACATGAAGCCGTCGGTTTTTCTCACGTTTCGGCTGCATCTCAGACTGTGTAACATAATAACCAAGTCGTTAGACCACGTAGGACAACACTGAGGTCGCATCTCGCCATCAGGCATCGATGTTAATGGGACACTGTAGTGAATTTGTGAAGCTCCCGTTTTTGCTTGGAGTGTGTAGACTGGCTCAAGTAAACACACGATTCATTTTTTATCGGGGATAAAGCCTGAAAGACGAAAACCTACCACGCGTGTTTTGCGGCAGCTGGACCAGTTAAGCGCCGTGACGTCCGATTAAGGTGCTACGTTATCGGACGGTGTCCAAGATTTCCATTCAAAGAAGTTTCGGTGTCGGTTCTGTGAAACAACATGCTTGGCGCCATAAGTTATCGTTGAATGGGAATTCTCCATATCTTTGTAATCGCCATACCGCGCTCGTTTCCCGTTTTCGACTGTAAAATGCGCAGACAAGCCTTCCACGACGGCTTGGAATAGTAGCAATCACTAGCCGAGGCCTATGCACTGAATGAACGCCCTCCGGGTCACGGCAGACACTGAAATGTCATGAGCTTTCCATATCTTTGGAGCTTGCCTGACTCATTCCTGCATCGTAAAACCGTGATCGCACAAGGTCAAGGGTCTGGTTATTCTGGCATGTGCCCACTGCCCACAAGCAAAAGGTTCTTATGGCAACAGCGCGCCCAAGAGAACTCGCTACTGTGTCAGTGTCAGTCTGCACATGTTCTACGATCTCGCTCGTGGAGCAATGAAAGTTACAGCGCAAAAATGGTGAATTCTTTATAGAAAAAATCGGCCGAAAACGAAGAAACCAACTTCTAAAAAAAGGATGTACTCTCGGGGATTCGAACATGCGACTTGCAAAATGACTTACCTAGCCCTACAGACCACACGGCCACAAATCAGCGCTGCTGCGGTCGGAAATTTGAGATATCTTATGTATAACCAGATTGCATTTTTGTTTAGTTTTAGCATTTGAAGCAGCTTACATGACTATTTGTTTTATAGCGCTCGTGCAGTAAGGGTCCCGCAATTTTTCACAATATTTCATGTCTAGCAATTCCGTATTTTAGACGGCAAAGCGTTCGGAGATGTTTGGTCGTGCTGCTGACCGCTGTGCTTGTTCACACAGCGCAAGAAGTGCTTCCTGCACCCTAATGTTGCGCTGTACGGTAAAACTGTAGGTTGATTTAAATTACGTAGCACCTATAATAACTTCGCTTATTCTTCTCCCGCCTTCATTTGGCCTTAGATTTTCCTACTAGCGCAGTCAGCGAAGCGCCGCATCTGCGCTTGTGCAGCGCTTGTGTGGAGCGACCTGGACTTCATGCTTGATACAGCGTAAAAACTAATCAACTAAAGAAAGAGACATTTGTCCACTCACAAATGTGTCGTGGCTTAGTTTTAACCAGGCGAACGGATTTCTACGACCCATAGGCGGCCGGCGGACTAAGCGCTGGGCCGACTGACGCTGTCGGAAGGTCAGCGAGCCGTGCAGTAGCGTAGTCAAGCCAAGCCATTTTGTCAGATGTCATGCGAAAACCCCACAGAAAATGGGCGAGGGTGCACAGAAGAGGACCGCATTTTCGAATTGATTTTTCTGGCGAACGAGGTCGCGTGAACGCAGCGAGAGCGGGCGAAACATGCCCTACAGACTCCAGGCTACAATGTGCGCTCGGAAAACCGCAATGTTTACAAACCACTTCAGTGTCCGTTTATCATCTCCCACCAGTCAAACGGGAGCGTCATATATGAGCGCATGAAGCCTGGCTGCGCGTTCACAAGTCTTCCCTCCCCTGAAGACATAAAGGGGCAACTAATGGTGTTCGCTTGTTCAGGTGGGACAGACATCGACCAAGATGTGGTCCCGGTACCCCTTCAAGGAGGACGGGAGAAAACACCAACCGAAACATCATTCCAGAAGCCCTGCAAAAATTGAACACAAAACATTTCGTTTATGGCAAAGAAGATTTCGTCCATCACCGTCCCAATACCCTCTTGCCCTCACGATCCTGCACCATTGAGTTCGACATTAATTACATTTAGTTCTTCTCCTCCGCGTTCCACCTCCTCTACTTCGATTTTTGAATGCAGGTGGTATGTGGAAAACCGCGAAGTAGGCAGTTGTGGCTCCGATAAAGCTAACTTAACCGATACAACCGTGAAAACTCCTGATTAAAGTAATAATCAATGAGTTTATGTGTGTATTGTATTCATATTACGTAAGTGTATTGAGACCTGCATGAAAAGCGCAACGTTTTAGATGAACCACATGAATTATAGAAAGGCACTGAGCAATTTATCGGTGCACTTGAAAGAGGTAAATAAAGTTTATCATCAGGGGAGCGTGTAGTTGACGTTTACACTACGCTTGTTTGCGGTGTTGTGTAGAAGCTTTGAAATAATTGCGACCCTCTTCGGGACCACCACTTTATTTTCTGTTACAAGGACTAACCTTTTACTGTGGATTCGCCATAAAAGTGTCCGAAAAAATACTCAAAAGAATAGAACATCCTTCACTAAACTAGTGCAGTAAAATTCCTATGTCGGTACAAAAGCTCTAAGTAACAGCAAAAACCTCCTTTGTTTCAATTATTCTCAAAAACTTAAGTAGTTCAAACTTACGAGTCCGCTTGTGCAGTTGACATAGCATTGTGCCAGAAAGGCAATGTGAAATATGACCAGAACCCTTGCGCGGATAATGTAGGCAAGAAAACGAATATTGCGTTCTCCGCACACTAAACTTTTTTGCACCCTTTTTGGCCAAAAACCGTTTATCCGAAGTTCATAACAGGTGTTGGGAGGCAATTACACTCTTTTTTCTTGGATCTCAACACCGTTATTCGTATCTCTACGCCATTGTTGTGCGAAGATGAGGGTGTTGACAAAATCAACGCCCTTGGTTTTTCGTAGGGGGCTGAAAGGTTGTGCAAAATTTATTCAGCTCTTGATTGATTAGGGCATGCATGCATGGATAATTTCACTTAGAAATACAAGACGTCTCCTCATACTGTCCTCGCTACTTCCTAATAATTGTTCAAAAGCAAACAAGAAATTGTTGGTCTGCAATCATCGCTCGTTTCCATATACGTTACACCTCATGGCCCGAGTTTAGCTTTGTCACGTGAAAGGTCAATTTGAACATTTGAAATAACAAAACGGCTATTGGTGTGTCCCCCACATTGACAGCGCATCCAAGGGGGAAACAAGTTGGGCTGATTCTACCTCCGCTGTTTCTCCACCATTGCACCACTAGGGCTAGCTGCGGCATTTTTTTGTGTTTTGCTTTCCCCCCCAAAAAACTGTTACCTTTAAAATATTATTGAAAAGGTACGCATACGCATGCGTCCCTTTAGCTTATACTCGAAAAGGATCGAAAGCCGGCTTCGCTGTCATAATGCCGTATCTGCGGTGCCGAACGCTTTAGTGGCGGCGCAAGTCTTTTTCTTGATATTTTTTTGCAAACGCTACAAAACCTGGCTCAAACTTAAACAACTCCGCTGGCAACAAATTATGCCAATTCACATTGTTTTAAAGATCCTGAGCTACAAAACATTCCTAGGCTGGTATAAAATGTTCAGCCCCCTCGTATAATCCAGTATTAAATACTGCGAAAATTGGTCGTCTTTCACACCCTTACTCTTTAGTTGGTGGTCTTTCCTTACACACTCTTCCTTGCACCCTTTTTCTTTGCGCCCTTTTTTTTTGGTTTCCAACATCATTATTTCTAGCTTTACACCCTTCTGGCAATAAGTTTGTTGCGTTGACATAATAAACACAACACCCGTCTTGCTGAGTGTTGAATTCGTGTGGAAAATTTCTCGGCAAGTTTTTGGTATTTTAAACTGCGGAGATGAAAAATTACAATTTCCTAGACAGCTTCGCTCTAAACAATAGAAGTACCGTTTTGTGCATAACACATATTTAATAATACGTTTACGGCAAACTTTGGTGCTTGACAACAATAACAAATAGAAAACTTTCCGTAATGAGAATCACGTGGTTAATACCGTGGCAAGTACACTGAAAAACTCGGCGTGAAAGCTGAGTGTTATCACTCAACGATGCAGACGAAATCAATGTGTATTGGACCACTCACAGTTATGATTTTCTTTTGGGTTTCGGCACCACAATGTCTACACTGCAACGTCTTATTTAAAAAAAAAGTTATACTACATGATATTATACACAGAGCCTGCCCAATCACCGCCATCATTCCTTCACCGCCATCAATCGCCGCCATCACCGCCTTCGACATATATCTGCCTGTCCTCCGGGAAATAAAGGTTCAACAACTATTTACGACACTGTTTGAGCATATGTGCGTTTATTCAAATCTAGGAATAAACATTTCCTGAGTTGTGTGCTCTAAAAAAGCATACAGCGAAACCTCGATATAACGAATCACGCGGCAGCACTTAAGTCGATGGATGTTTCAAAATATTGTTGTATAGATAAACCTGCGGTTTTAAGCCAGTGCTCAAACCTAGGAGTGAAAATGACGTACCTTGGCAGTGTGCACGTGTGTAGACAAACTCCCAAATCAAGATGTTGCACTCATTTTAAAGCAGCAGTATTCTACCTGGTCACTTGTTTCCATAAGGCGAGTGCAGCAGGCACGATGGATTCCACTTTGCGCAATACCTTATCTGGTACAGCTTTGAACCGAGCGAGGAACGTGTGGACGTCGTTCATGTGCACGAAAACATCAATTTTCGATACTACATCATCTACTTCTGTTTTCTGTGACACACACACTTCTTCGTTCGCGTCGTGACGATGACTGCTTTCGCTTCTTGGCTGTACCGCTAGTGGTATTCATCGTTGTATCTGGCACAAACTTCACAGCAAGGTCACTCACAACAAAAAAATAGCTGCCGCCACACGTGAATAGCGGGAATAACGAGCACGCACCGGCCGGCCTCCGACTCCCACCCAAAGCATTGAGGGAGAAAAGAGGCAAGGGCAGCTTTGCTGGCTAGGCTACTGTACATTAAACTACACCTATGTGGTGTCCCAAGCAATGGGCGCGCAACTAGGTGAGGGTGAGAGCTACCGCGCTTGGGGGAACACACAAAGAAACAGTGATTAAAAAAAAGAGTGCGACTTGGACAATGACGGTAAAGAAGGACGACCGGACAACGACGGTAAAGAAGATAGTAAAGAAGGACGACGAGTTGTGGCGCTCTCACTTTAGCCGAATTCGTAATACTGGAGTTCCTCAGCTGTAAAGAGAAAAAAAAACTCATGCGTCATTACGAAATATGCGCTATAGTGAAATTCATAGTTCTGAAGTATTTTTACGTTGAAAATATACACAGTCCGGCGGTGATTTCGAAGAAAATTTAAGAAATTCGTGAATGTGGGGTTCGTAGTAACGAGATTTGTGTGCATCTTGTGTCTCCAAATTTACCATTACAAACTTGAAGTATACAAATGTATCAGTTGTGGTATTCTAAGTCGAAATAAAGAATTCGCACGTTTTTTTAGTTCCAACTTACTTTGCGCTTTCAGGTGCCCAAGCTTGTGCCCGGAGCCCTGGTGAAGCTGGTGGATGATATCCGTGGTGAAGGAAACCTAAAACTTGCGAACGAAGATGGCTACAATGCGGAGGCAGATGTGAGCAGACAGACAACTTTCAACTTGTGATCATTTACCTGAAACAGCAATTATCTGAAAAACTAAGCAAAGTCAATCTCTCAACCGCAGTTTTGTTAGCTACGCAAGGAGGCTAACGTAAATTGAATATGCTTGCACATTATGATTAATAGCGCCTCATATAACGGGCCTGAATTGAATGTGTTCATAAAAATATCATTTTGAAGTTTCGCCTCGAGCAAAGTTCCGATTTTTAACTTTGCTTGAGGTACACAGACTATGATTTTAAGGTATAAAACAAAAGTGCAATATTTTACACCAGTGTAATATTTGCAGTCATCGCCAGAGCGTGATTTATTGATTTCTGGCAATGTAAGAGAGATGTATGTATTAAACATGAGTCTCTTGTTGGCACCAAATATAATGGAGGTGTAAATGTTAGGGTTACTACTTTTTCACTGTTTGTAGAATGGATATTTTTGCTTCGTAATCTGATTGCTTGTCAAAACGCAATAAACAATCAGTTTGAGAAAAAAGGGGCGAAGTTTGCTGTTGGCTTTTGCTTCTGTAACCGAGGTACAAGTGCCAATTTACTTCAATGTGTTCCAGGGCACCACAGCATCATTCGCAATGATAAAATCAAAGTAAATACAGCTTAGTTAAAAAACGCCAACTAAAAGCCGATAGTGGAGTTGTAGATGCGGTTGCGGCATTCGGCAGCTATCAATAATTCGCTCCCACGGTTCACGGAAACTCTACAGCAACACTAAAGACACAAGTGTTCGCCGTGCTAAAGTGAAACGAGCACTTCCCGGTGTTCATTTGGGCATTACACATTTCACGATCGCAAGTGATACCAAGTGCGTATGTGCCCTCGCTCTTTAAATGCGATAACGTTTTGGGGTGCCTCAAAGCGAACATCTTGGTGTCCCTCTCAGTCGGATCACCCGAACACCAAACATTCTAAAGAACGCTCGGCATGAGGAATATCAAAGAAAGCCATTTCAGTACTGTTCAGACTGCTGGCATGTCTCGTACATGTCAACATTTCTTCAAAAATAAAATATTACGCAATTTTCAGGCAAAACATCGGTCGCTAACTGGTTTTAGCATTTTTGTGTAAGATTGGCTTTTGGTTACCAATAAACAGCGCGATAAAGCGTTGTATAAAACACGACAGATGAAAGTAAATACAAAACTTCTTTTCGAGCCTTTTCAGGGAGGGTGCAGCAAAAAGAAACGAAACCGGTTGCGTACGAGCGGTACAGACGCGAGTTGATAAATTTATTGGCGCTAACATTAGTTTACCTGTTAGGATAGAACCAGAAAGAAAGGCAACAGAATAAGGCGTTGGAGAGGATATAAGAGGTCGTGGTACATTGCCAGTTCGCCAGAATGCCGACATTATCGACGGCATATTAAGCCAAGCTATCCGATGTGCAAACATTTTTTAACTGCATCTTGCCTTACCTGCTAGAGCTGTATCAAAGACAGCTAATAAACAAACAATATTAAGAAAAAGAAGAAAATTCTGTTCATGCAATATTATTTTTTATAATGGCAGAATGCTTACGTAAAGTCATGTGCCGCATTTGTTTTTCATTTGTTCACAAGACCTAGAGATTTTTTGCGGCCCCAAACGGGATTTTAAGTCCAACGCATGATATCATTTTGTCGCGTTTGGTTCACCTAAGTTACTTTATGTTAAACAATGAAAATGTTTAAAAGGACGACGTTGTTTTGGGCTGCACTCGCACTTCACGCCACGCCGTTTGGCGGGAACTGTCGCATTTAAAGCTAGGGGCAGTGTATCCGGAAGCGTTGCGCTGCTGAGCACGAGGTCGCGGGTTCGTTTCCCGGCCGCGGCGGTCGCTTTTCTGATGGAGGCGAAAAGCAAAAACGCCCGTGTGTACGAGATTTCGGCGCACGCTAAAGATCCCCAGGTGGTCAAAATTAATCCGGAACCCTCCACTACGGCGCACCTCATCGCCTGCGTTGCGTCGGCGCGTTAAACCGTAGAATCAGAATCATCATCAGTGTATCCGGAATTGCATTAAATGTGCAACAAAACATAAAATGCCTGTTGTTTACGAAGTGAGCAATGTGAAATATCGAATAATGCAAATAAAAACAACAATACGCGTGCCTTGGCGACAGGCTGCAGATGTGGGGTAGGTATAGGATACTAATGATTATGTAAAACCTTGGTATAAAAATACCATCATTTAAGGTGCAAGCTTATTGATTTGCCCAGACGTCACGACTGGTGCTTGTCTAGTGCAGCCTGGTTTACCTCCGTTGCTTGCCAATGTTTTTTATAAGAAAACAGAGGTTGGCTAAGTGGGCTCTTTCTCAGTCTTGCGAAAAGGTACTCCTCTATGCGAAGATTCCGTAACAGCTGCCACTGTCTTCCAATAGGGAAAACTACCTGTAGCGGCCACTATAAAGTAAAAGCGGGAGTTTACGCAGAGATCCGGCGGCACATCACTGCTGAGTAGTATGCTGTAATGAATTGCATTTTTGATGATAGATTTTGCTCTAGGTATGTCCCTTAACAGACACTTCTAATATCAGGTATACCTTCAAGTTCTTTCCGTCGGTTGCGATTAAACCTTCATGCGGTTCCTGTGATAGCTGTTTGTAGCTAAATCTTTGCCTCTGTTTTTTAAAAGGTTTTAACTATTCAGCCTGAGTGGAAATAGAACCGTATTACCCGTCGTGGCGCTCTATTGGTTACAGTATTCTATAGCAAAATTTTACCTCACAGAAAGTGTAAAGATTTTATGACGCAGAAGTTCACAGTTTTACTCTTACGTCCTCGAGAATGCGAATTTTTAATACAGTGGTCACCGGCGGCATCCTTAGCGCCAAAGACGCACGTTTAGGTATTTGATTTTGATTGTATAGTTTCATGTTCGCTGAAACTATAAAATTACAGCACAGCTATTGTAGAAGGTCCCTAGGAGTCGTAGGAGTAACCTTAACCCGAGCCGAAAAATAGCAATCGACTCTTACCACTCAAACTACTCATTGAGTTTATACTTAGCGCGCCTTCGCCAGCAATCCTTGAACATATCGCAGAATGTTGCGAGCAGCGTGTCTGTACCATAACTGCAGAACAGCTTGCCTTTCCCCACAAAATAAGGTACCACCTCCGGAAACAGAGTGGCTGCTGTGGCCGTGTTCGGATGCAGTGATAATCTGTACTAGAGCACTGCACGGGCCCGGGCCGGCCCGTAAGCCCGGCCCCGACCCGGCCCACGGGCCGGGCCCGGTTGTCTGAAATCGATTATTGGCGGGCCTGGGCCGGGCCCGGGCTCAGTGCCGCGGGCCCGGGCCGGGCTCGTGTTCGATGCCACGGGCCCGGTCCGGGTTCGGGCTTCAATTCATAAGCCCGCCGTTAGTAGATCCGGCGTGAAGTGTAGAAAAGAGCATAAAAATGGATATTCTTTTACTTTTACGCGCTTCTTGATGTCAGTTGTACACATTGTTTTAAAAACATGTTTTTTTAGGGCTGATAGTCAATATACTGTAACTCTAATGACATTTCATGTACTGCAACAAGATTTTATATTTTGGTGTATAACATATCAAAGATACGGTTACAAGGGATGCTCTAGCGGGGAAGGAATTAATTAAGCCACCCCGGAGCTGTGCACCTACGTCTATGTACGTGTGTTTTAGATGTCGAACCAATCTAAATGCGGCTGCCGTGGCTGGAAATTAAACTCGCGTGCTAGAGAAGCGCCACCGCTTAACAACCACACCAGGGAAAATATTTGAACGCACGCTCATACTCGTGGATTCAAATGGGGAGCAAGAAATTTTATTATTACCAACTTGTGACCTAGACAACCACGTGAAGTTGCCAAGAGTCTGGTCATCAAAGGTGATGGTGTCTCTCGTGTAAGAATACGAGCTATTATTACGTCCATGTGGCGTGAACTGCAGACGAAGCTAAACTACGTGCACTTTTAAACGTTATTTTTTTGCGTTTCAATTCAGGACGTGCTTGTACAGACTAGATGCTCAGTTTGATTTCCCGCTACAAAGAAACTCGACCAAATACAATAAACAAATTTTCTTCAGCGTCTAAGACTGGGCCTGGTCGCACAAATGCGGGCCCTCCCTAGGCGAAAAAAATTTGCAGCCCGGGCCCGGGTCGGGCTCGGTCTGCACAAAGCGCGCTCTGGCCGGGCTCGGGCCTTAAAATCAGGCCCGTGCAGTGCTCTATTCTGCACCCGCCAATGTTCAAATTATTTCACTGCCCTAATGACAGGTGTGCGTGCTATTATTATTCTACCGTACTGAGTTAAGAAAAAACTCTTCATAAATGAGCGCATTAAGCCTACATTTCTTGCTGTTAAGTATTCAGTTGAAGCCAGCGATAGCACATTTATGCCTTTTTGATAATATTAACGGCATTGAAGCCATCACTCTAACAAATGCGGAGCTCAAGATTTGAATGAAATTCCAAAAGTGGTTTGAATATATACTCGAACTAGTAGCTCAACCATTTTAAAGAGAATTATCTTCCTTGATTGCAAAGGAAAGATGTAGAAAGTGTAATGACAGTATACGCCGGAGGCGAGTCAATTGGAACTTTAAAAAATACAACCTGCTAAAAGTTGGAACAAATAATTAGCAAATATGAAGTTTCATATTTCAAGAAGCTCTAGCAAAGCTGTCTAGAAAGCTAGAAACCAGATATTCAACAAAAAAAAAACAAATATACCTAAGATTGAGATCGCTAAGTCTAATGGAACAAGTTGCACTCAGTAAAACAACAATAAAAACGTATTGTTTCTAACTGATACTTGAGATGTCAAAATGTTTTTGCAGCTTCTCCTGCAGTCACAAGTTCTCCAGTACTGGTGGATGCCGTGCTTTTTGTATCCTCATAAAAGTTGACCACTTTCAGTGTCCGTGCCTCGCCCGCAAAGAGCACCCTACGCCAATCCCCCGCAACTTATTTTAGCAGGGTCCACCAAACCCAGACAGTGAGGATAGTAGAGACTGCTATATTGACGTCGTTAAAAAGCACCATTTGCGGACTTAGCCGATCAAAAGCCAGCAGCTAGAATAGTCCAAAATAATAAGCTCGATCATCTTAGCGATCGAAGCGACCTCAGACATATCGCGAAAACACCAGCCGAGAAATGGAGTTCAGTCGGGTAATATGTAAATTTGTGCACGTACAAAAGGGCAACTGTTCGTTAAAACTTGTTTTTAGAGAATACATTACATAGTCCCAAATGTACACCAAACGATGATAACTGCTGCACCACGTCCTAACAAAGTGATGGAGCTATTTCGAAAATTTGGAAAGACTACATTTTGATGGGCACCTTCTGCAATGCATAAAGTGTCAGTACTTATTAAGCACTTCTTGAAGTTGATAAAGGAAGATTGTCTATGGGGCAAAATAATTCTAAAACCAGGTTGCCACGCTGATCCAGTGACGGGTAATATTGTTGCACTCAATAAAACCTACCGCCAACACATTCGTTCAGCATACAGAAACATAGCCACATTCTATAGAAAATCCCAAGAACAAATTTCGCTCGCGCCTTCTCAGTAGCTGTGAATGCAAATCCACCGATCATAAATGTTCCTTGCAGTGATGGCATCAAAACATTTGTTAAATTAAAAGCGCGCATTGATATCTCGATTTTTAACACACTTTTCTACAAAATCCTTGCAAAGCTTGTGCTGTAAATAAACCATCATAGGTGCCAAAACCAGTACCACATGATAAAACAATGAAAGCTCCATACGTTGTAGAATTGCACATACATATGCAAACTTATCAAAGAAACATCCGAACAAAATGTCAAATTTTATTTTTTAGCGTTTAGGAACAAATCAAATGACCTTTTTGTGCAGGGCGCGGACTAGGACTTAGTTGATTTGACATATTTTTTTAACAATGCCCATCGAAGCATTACTGTTATGCACGCCCATTCAAATATTTATAATTTTTCTTTCGCTGACGTGCACAAAATTTGCGGCGGCCGCTTTTCTGATGGAGACGAAAAGCAAAAACGCCCGTGTGCACGAGATTTCGGCGCACGTTAAAGATCCCCAGGTGGTCAAAATTAATCTAAAGCCCTCCACTACGGCGCGCCTCATCGCCTGCGTTGCGTCGGCGCGTGAAACCCCCACAATCAAACAATCAACGTGCACAAAATTCAGAAGTAGGTAGAATTATGCAATGTGTGCCAATTACACGTGCGATGAGACAGTAAGAAGTGTATTTGATTATCTATTACCCACGAAGCAGAAAGACGAGTAAAGCAGCCCATTCATCTGCAACACCGATTGCTGGCATAAACACGGATACAAAGGTTGGTTGTAACTATGCACGCGTTTAAAACTGTGCTCACAATCGCACGATTTTCTAGCCATGTCTAGAAAGCTGTATCCGCACTTTGAAAACTGAAAAAACGTAGGTCTGGAAATAGTCGGAGGGTACAGTGTCTCTGTTAAGATTTTTTTTTTACTTCGTAACCGGTACATTGAATTGTCGAAGTGTAGGGTGTTGTAGGAGTTTTGCAGAACATTATGGTTTTCATATAAACCAACGTTTCCGGGTCCTCATTTCCGCTACTGCGAAAAACGTTTTCTGGCACAGTGCAAGATTTCAGCCTTGTAGATTGTTACAGAATTATCTGTTTGCAAAAACGACCGATGGAGGTTAAAGTGCCATTTGCTTTTCGCAGGTGTGTGGCGGCGTATGCATCGTGCTGCAAGATAGTGCCGCAGACCCAAACAGAGTATCCGTGACTTTGGGTAAAGGCTTAGGCTGCTTCAGCCGCATCCACCTGGATTTCGTTGCACATCCCGTATACGAAGACTTCAGTGAGTAGCCAAATAATGCTTTCAACAGCTCGTGAAGAGTGTGTTGCACAAAATGTCCCTAATAGCCGCCCCGCAAAGTGAATTGCTTCGTGATATTTTGTGGCATGTCACATATTTTTAAAGACTATAGTCTTTCTTGCACTACTTAAATGCAAAACATTGCGTGTGTCTGGTGGTTAAAAAAGTTACATTCAGCTTCATGCTTGTAAACTCTTATAAAACAGCGGTGCTGATCCTGGCGTTCCCGGGAAAGAATAATCTCGTCACTACAGCCGCACTATCGCTTTCATTCCTCTTTCTTCCCTCTCCTGCTTTAGTTGGTAAAAACCTTTATTTATATTCCCCTCTCCTGCCAACTTCCGCCGCAATAGCGGAGATCGTTTACCGAGATCGTTTAGCTAGCACCGCAGCGCGCAGTACATACGCAGCAAGTCTGGGGGACACATAGAGACGGTACAGTCTGCTGCACGGTGTGCAACGACACCGCGTCCATACATACGTTGTGTTGTGTAGATACACCTACATGTTCTTTAGTGAAAATTGCTGCGGAAGGCACATTGGCTCCCTTGCGCAAAAGATGGATTGCCCCTGCGTAGGTGCCTTTACGTAGCAGTGCGCGTGAAGCACACACTTGA
The DNA here is from genome assembly GCF_048455015.1 of Haemaphysalis longicornis. Classification (NCBI taxonomy): domain Eukaryota; kingdom Metazoa; phylum Arthropoda; class Arachnida; order Ixodida; family Ixodidae; genus Haemaphysalis; species Haemaphysalis longicornis. Next base: position 143,775,638 of record NW_027526422.1, on the reverse strand, counting down.
AGCCCACCCCAATAACATTACAATGCACGTAATAAGAAAGAAAACATCAAAGTCTCTAGAAAATTATTTCATCTGTCTCTCCCTTGATTTTATCAGCCTTTCGGCCAGAAGTTACTAAAATATTTCAACAAGACTTTGCGTAGGTAGAACCGTACGACACGTTTAGAACGGCTGGCATTGGTCTTGCAAGTCCCCATTATTTAGCCATAAAAATCATAACGTAGAATTATTTTAGTATTTATATATACAATACTGGAGGCCTCAGGAGGTCAGAGTAGGAGTGGTTTGTTTAGGCACCCGTGAGGAAAACCTGTTGTAAACAAAGAGAAAGAAAGGATAGATAGAAAAAAAAAGAATAAGATTTGAAAGCTAAAAATTAAGCGATGAACAATAAAAAAAACACAACACGAACAGGTGTATAAATCCAGTATTCATATATATTGCTCATAAGCATGTAGGTAACAAGACAGAAAAAAATAAAAAATAAAGCGACGCAAAGGAGCAATGATCATAGACAGTAACACAGATCTTATACAACTGGCAATGAAAAACCTAGCACGCGGTGTAGGCGGTGTTACGTTTTATTCCACGAGCTGGTAAATCAAGTGAAGAACATTATTTTTTAAGAAGGTTTCGGCCGCCAAGGCATTCCAATCACTTAAGGTACGGAGGAAGAAAGCATGTTTAAATTTGTTCGCGCGTGCGAACATCCATGTGAATTTACCAGGGTGATAGGTCCTATTGGGTCTGGGGGAAAAGATGAAGATAACGAGCGGCGTCAAGGGCAAGTTGACGGTTCCAGAGCTGATAAAGAAATTATGGTCTTGTTATTTTTCGGGTGCTCTGTAGAGTCATGATGTTCTTTGTTTCCATTAAGGTGGATGGCCAGTCATGTCAGCGATAACGATTATATAGGAACCGGACTGCCAGCCTCTTGATTTGTTCAAATTTTAATGACGTTTTTAGTGTATGGGTCCAAAACGATGCACTCGCATTCGAGGCGAGGCCTAAATAGCGTATTATATGCGAGAAGTTTAACATGAGAGGGGGATCTTTTCAGTTTCGGTAGCAAGAAGCCGAGTTTTCGCCAAGTTGATGCACAGATTTTTTCGATATGGATGGACCAGGTTAGGTTATTTGTAAACGTTATACCCAGATATTTAAAAGAATTGGTGTGAAATTTCTACACCCTTTACTGAGTAATTGAACATAAGGGGGCTTTTTTATTAGTTATGCGGGCTAACTGTTTTGGTATGGTTAAGCTGCTTTTTCAAAAAGTCGCACCAATTAGATATTGAATTCAGACTGTCGTTAAGGGTCATTTGGTCATGAGTTGATTAAACATCTCTGTACAAAATACAATAGCCCGCTAATCAACTTATACGAACGCTTTCATGGACGCAAAAAGTTATGCCATTTATGTTTACCAGAAATAATAAACGCCCCAGAACACTTATTTGAGGCACCCCGGAGTTAACTGATCCAAGATCTGAAACGTGACCACCTACATGAACAAATTATTTCCTATGTTAAAGATATAAGACAATCCATTTTATTAGAAAATGCGGGATATTAAGTGGATTAGGTTTATAGAGAAGATCTCAATGTGATACCCTGTCGATGCTTTGCTCAGATCTAAAATATTGCGTCCACTTGGCCGGACTAGTAAAAAACTGTAGAAAACATTTGCGCAATATAATAATAATAATCTTTATTTCATGTTCCAAGTAGTACGTGAGGGGGCGAAAAAATAGCACCTCTTGGAAGCTTGATCAGCTCCCGCCCCCTGTTTGCAAGGACAGCATCCAGCAACACATGAGTAAAAAGAATGTGTGGGTTTTGACTGTTTTACAGGTAACACTCGGTGAAGGGGTTATAAACGTTGCAAGATACTGGGTTGGAAACTTTGGAAACTAACACTAGGTTGGAAGTGTTAGCTTCGTCGCTACTGCCCAGATATTTAACTAAATATTTTGGTGCCACAAAAATGCTTTGGCACTTGGTTTTTAGGCATGCCAGCGCGACAACTCCGTAATTTGTCGTGCTGACACTTCTAGCGCGCTGCCATATCAAAGAACAGGTTGCCAAAGCATGGCCAGAAGGCGCTTGCTATCAAGTAATTCTCACTTATGCTGAATCTACGGTTAGGTTGCCAAAGACGGCTAGAATGCCATTCACACAGGGCCGCCGAAGGTAAGGCCCTGCACCCTAGCCAACTCTGCAAATGCAGGATCTATGGTGCACGGCCGATAACCGCCTTATTTTTATATTATGCTTTCCGGTCAACTTGCTTTTACTGCCACAATCTTAAGAGGGAAATAATTACTAGCCCTGGACCACGGCCCTCACCACTCCGCGCAAGTCTTCGCTTTTTGTATTCGAAGGCTTTCACCTTCCAAGCACGCGGACATTAAACGTTCCGACGAATTTTTGTCTTTGTTGTGTCAGCAAGTGCACAACGTGCATATTGCTCCCTCCCTTACTTTCGTTTCATAATTTCGATTGTTTGCTTTTTGATTGTTCTCATTTTTAGAGTTTCCTCGCACCAATTATATCGGTTTGCGCTATTGTACGATAAAAGGAGTTCAGTTCGCTGAATATGCATTTTTGAAGAAATTCTTGGCGTTTGAGGGGCACGCGAAAGAATCATACGGTTTAAAAAGCTGCCAATAATGTAAGGTTCAAATCGACCGATTTGAAAAATATTTGTGCTATAAACTGTATGTTTCTGTTAATACTTATAAAGCAAATTCGGAAGTCAAACCTCGCGCCAGCGGGGAGAAGTGAAGTGTAGAGTATGTACGAATTTCCTGATTTTGTGGTATTTGGTACGGAGCAAGACAGGCAGCTGTATGGCCAAATGTTTGGGAGAATTAACCTTGTAACGTCTTCTAACGTACCAAGCTTTGTAGTCACCCCCAACCGCACCCCGGTTCTGCGCTAAGGAATGGGTGCAGGGGGTCATAAATTAGGAGTTGGTGACTAACTCGACGCTCATGTGTCGGAACGAAACTAGGGTAGTGGAGGGTGCCAAAAAGGCCATGTTGTGTCGACAAAATTGCCTGCAATAGTAAAACTGTTTGGGCCCTCAACTCTGCTGAGCAAGGTTGCAGGCGAAAACCTCCTGATTAACACCTTTGCTGCACCATCACGTTCGCGTCGCTTTTTTCACTTTCGTTTCTTTTTGTTCTGCGGAAAATATTTCAAACATTTCCTGTGGTGCTCAACCGTGTACGAGAGTTTATCCGCAATTTGGTTTCTTGGTCTTCTGGCGCGAACGATGTCACCAAGCAGATTGGCGCAAGCTACAGTTTTTCTAAGAGTCAGGGTTCTCCACTGGGGGTGTGGAAGTGTAATCACGTGCAGTCAAGATCAGACGTCACGCGGCAGGTATTATTGAACAATTATTCCATTCAAAGTTCATTGTTTTAAAACTTTGAAACACCACAGAAAAGATAGGTACGAAAACACGGCAGAAACGGTAAAAAAGTGATTATAGAAGACGTATTTCTGGTTTTCTCTGGGTAAGGTGCGGGTAGGGATGCTCTATCAAAGAGGAGCGTAAATTTAAGAAGGAACAAGGGTAAGCGCGTGGCTGAAGTTTAGTGAAGTCGAAAACCGTCGCCGGTATGAGAATGTCTCGGTGCTTCCACGATTATACAACGCTTGTCCTGAACATAAGATTCCAAATTTCGAACGCGTGTGCACCAATAGGGGTGGATGAAAGGCGGGCTCTCATAAAAATGGGGATATGTGTGGTTGAAGCATCGTATCGCGGAAGGAGGGTCTTTTTGAGGGGATTGAGACAGCATAACTTTCGAGTTGAATAATTGAAGGGGTTATGGTACCATTGGAAGTGTCTAGGCTAAGCTGAATGTTTCCGCCCAGCAAATGGAAGTTTTGCGGCATTGAACGATTGCGCCAAGCGTGATGTCGCTCGAATACCATGTACATATAACGCCAGTGTGAAGAACCTCTAGGCTTGGCTTAAGTTATGATTTTATCTCAATGGCACAGGCACATACATGATGGGTGGATGGCAGCGCTTGTAACCCAAATATAATGTTAGAGCCAATGGTATTGTCATCCAGGAACACTATACAAGAGCAATGTGTGAAGTGCTCGAAACGGTGCGTAGGTATAAGGTCAGGACAAGGGGCTGAAGATTGTCATAAGTGTGGGCTTTCTCGCATTTGGGGTGAGGTGGACGTCATCACGGTGCCAAAAAGGTGGAAGGGTGCCTTCTCCGCAATGGTTTTTTGAAGAGGGTAAGTATGAGTAGAGGGTGTCTATGAAGATGTCGTATGTTATGTGCGGTAATTCATTCTGTTTTTGTGGCAGTGTTGCTGGTGAAGCGGGATAGTATTTGTTGATAATATTCAATCGTGACAAGCGCGTCAAGCATTTTGTTCACCAGTTCATTTACCTAACTGATAAATATGGTGGCGGGGCTTGTGGAGTTGGCGGACTGTAGAATGGGGTGGTTAATTCAAATCGCAGATGGAACGTGACAATACGAAATGGTTTCGGATGGTTTTAAGCCCAGCAGATGCTTCATAGTTAGCCCGGCACGCTTCGGGCTGGACGTACCTCGCAGGTTCTCATTGGTTGCATTTTTTTTAACAATCCTCGCGCACTGTTTTCTAGGGGCAGGCTTCACAAAGGCTGCTTCCCATGGAACCATACCTGGACTGCTTTCCGCACTTGAGATATTGAAAGTCTCTATGCAACAAGTGATGGAAGTCGACATGTGGTCCAGCAGCACGGTAGGCATATAAACAGTTTTGTTAGACAGGGGTTCGTCATAAAAACATAATTTGCTAGCCTTAATATTCATTTGAGGCCACATTCTTGCACACCTACAAGATGAAAGGAGTGTTTTAGGAGAAAGCTATGTTTCCAGGAGGTTCTAAGGCACCAATGCGAGCTATTTGCTCTGTGCAGAAAAATAGTTAGCTACAATGATCAAGCAAGCTACAGAAGGAAGCAAGTCTCTCCAAATTCTAGGTGCCACTATCAGGTTGTTTACACCTTCCGTTCACTCCGCGGTGGCTGTTATGTGGCCACGAGCGAGCACTGCTTTGGCAATGGAAGGTTTAGAATGCGCAATGACTAAAATGTGGCTGGTTGGATTGACTAGAAAAAAACAGCATTGATATAAATTCTGAAAAGCAAAAGCGTTGAGAAACACAACAGCTGGGGAAGATTGTGCTACATTATCGTTGATTCGCATAATTATCAAAACGTTTGACATCCAATTAGGCAACATAAGCTCTTCAAACAGAGCTTAAGCATCTTTTTGTTTCTCCGACTTAGCTATAGGCTGTTTTTTGATAACCGTTTAAACATTTTAAAGAGGTGGAGTTTTCCAGCTGTTTTGCTAATATTAATTACTACATATTCTAAAAAAGTGTACTACATTCTGCTATTTACATACGTTGTGTCTCAAACGTGCAGCAAGGTTTCTTTTTTGTGTCCACAGGTATTACATTGTATGATATTCGCAACCACTGAAGGTCTCAGTTAAATCCTAATGATTATTAAACACCTTATTTTTTAATTGGGATATCTCAGAAAAAGTTTATTGTGAAACAAAGTGGTCCGTATAAGGTTAGGGGCAGTATCTTAGTCTTTACAATTTGTGATCAAAGAAGAAGCCTGAAGTAAGAATTCTCCGTCAGGCATCTGTTTGGCTCGAATACAATAATCTGTTTACTAAAGTGGCCGTATTACCACGACCTGCAATAATAGGTAGCAAAGCGGCCGCTTATCTATGAACACTTGTTTTAGAGAAGGTCGCGGAGAATAACAATACGTAACAAATTTGAGCGCCTTCGCACAACGTAGGCATAAGCAAAAACCATGCAGTGAGTCGCGTCACGGACAATAAAAAGACTGTAGCTTTTATATACATGAAACTCTGAATAGGCTTATTCACCAAACTAAGACTCGCATGAGAAGATTCTCGTCGTTCGTAGACCAAACTAGATCATCATGCGAAATCTTAAACATTCAACAAACAACAAAGTGCGGTATAAGGCAATCTGGAGAATATGCATTTTGTAGCACATAAGCGAGCCGTTTGCAAAATCAGTTTACCACCTCGGTTTCATCGTATATAAAAGGTTGTGCACGATAAAATTCCGAGCATAATGGCGCTGGTCCTTTTTGCGGTCATTCTAGTAACGTCACGTTTTCTTTAGGCGTCCTTAGAGAACTCAAGATACTGAGAAGTAGGCATGACCTTTTGAATAAACGCAGTTACGTTTTGTGACAGTTTGCAACCGGAATTGTACACCCGAACGTATCGGAAAGTTTCTTTTAATGTCTAAAACCAAAGGGAATCTGGCGATTAAAAATACTTCACTGTTCTCGCCCGGCCCATGCCTGGCGCGGGATGTTGAACAGGAGATGCCAATAGTATGGGGTACTTTCGAAATACATAAAATTGTAGTCGCCAGCAGAGCGGAGGGAAGCTCAAGCGTGAAGGGTCTCAATAAAGCTTTTACCGCCTTTCAATTCCATTCAATTCAATTCACGCAATGCTGAAAAACCCCATACACAAATTTTGAGAACCATCGTCTGCTGAAAACTGTTACCCAATTGGTTTAATACTGACCAGTCCTCAGGCTACATCGCAAAGCATTGGAGGTACGCTACTTAATACCCTTGTGCAAACGAGTATCGCTTGTCGAGAATGATTTGCTTAATCTTCGGCTGCAACAAATCGACATAGGACTGCCAGTGTTCTCACTTGCAGCAGTAACATCGATTCGCGATCTTTCGTTCTATTTTTCCTGAATGTAGATTTCTTAGACTCTAAGCTTTCTTTTCGAGAAGTATTTTGTTCGATGATTCGTCTTTGCTATCAAAAACAATTACTGCAAAGGGTTTCACAACATCAACTGTGGTAATCGCCCTTGCTGGCGTACTGCAGTCACTTTTTTTTATAACTACAAAATATTGTCACGAAGCCAAGGACGACGCAGTTGTTTTGAAGGAGAAACAAGTTTATTGGAGCGAACTTGTGCTCCCCTAACAACTCAAAAGAATACAGAGGCGCCGAAGCAGCGGTCAACAAAGTGACTAGCACAGGCGAGTGTCGTCGAATGAGTGCCGCGGCGTCTGCTCTGCAGGCTTTTATCTTTCGGCGCAAGTGTTTCTAGAAACGCCGATTCACATACATAACATTGTAGATTACAGAAGATAATTCTGGGCTAGTGACGTTAGGGCGAAACAGTCTGCTTATCTGAATGTGATAGCCCGTGCGGCATAAAAGTAAAGAATGTAAGACGCGCTTCGTTTGGAACGCAGATAACACAGCCGGGCGTGGCCCGACAGTAAAAACAAACAATAAATAAACAAATCCTTACATGGTTCGCGGCATTACCCCCCCTCTAAGAGTGCATCGACCCGATGCTAAAATAAAACACAGTCCGAATGAACAAAAAAAAAAAGTCAGTCATCTTGCATAGTAAGGTTTCAAGCGAACTACGTGGACGACTTCGGGCCGCGTGCGTCGTCGTGATGTTCCGGAATCGCCATCGGGGATCACCTCATAGGTAAGTTGGCCGACATGTCGTAGAATCTGGTAGCGTCCGAAATACCGTCGCAGAAGCTTCTCACTTTGTCCGCGTCCACGGATGGGAGTCCAAACCCAAACACGAACCCCAGGGTGGTACTCGGCGTCTCGGCGTCGGAGGTTGTACCACCCGGCATACACCAGCTGCTGGCCCGTTGTACGAACTCGAGCCAGTTGGCGGGCCTCCTCCACACGTTGAAGGTATCCTAGGACGTCGGCGTTGATGTCGTCGTCTTCTACGTGCGGAAGCATGGCGTCGAGCATTGTAGTCAGCCGTCTTCCGTAGACAAGCTGCAACGGCGTCATCTGCGTAGTTTCCTGGATAGCCGTGTTGTACGCAAAGGTGACGTACGGTAGCACTTCGTCCCAAGTCTTATGTTCAACATCGACGTACATTGACAGCATATCCGCGATTGTCTTGTTCAGGCGTTCCGTTAGTCCGTTCGTTTGGGAGTGGTACACCGTCGTTCTTCGGTGATCCGTGTTGCTGTAGCGTAATATCCCTTGCATCAGCTCCGCAGTAAAGGCCGTTCCGCGGTCCGTGATTAGGATTTCCGGGGCTCAATGTCGCAGCACAATTTGGCTTATGAAGAACTTTGCGACTTCTTGTGCAGTCCCCCTCGGAAGTGCGGTGGTCTCTGCGTAGCGCGTCATGTAGTCTGTCGCTACAACGATCCACTTGTTCTCGGATCAGGATGTAGGGAACGGGCCCAGAAGGTCCATTGCAATCTGTTGGAAGGGTCTAGATGGGACTCCGATCGGTTGCAGAAGTCCGGCGGGAATCTTCGGTGGCCTTTTTCGTCTCTGGCAGTCACGGCAGCTCCGGGCGTAGTGGGTGATGTCGGATACAAGGTGGGGCCAATAGTACTTCGCCTTGATTTTCCCAATTGTGCGAGCTGTGCCGAGATGTCCGGAAGACGGGTCCTCGTGGCACGCTTCCAAAATTTCGTCACAAAGATCTGCCGGGATCAAAAGAAGATATTTTGTTCTCGTTCCGGTGCTGAAATTCATCTTCACGAGGACGGAGTTTTTCAGGCTGAATGCAGGTAAGTTGCGTTTTAAGGCCCTGGGCACGGCGATGTTGCATCCTTGGAGGTAGTCGATCATGACGCATGGATCGGGGTCGGCACGCTGCTGGGCGGCCAGGTATCTCTCAGTCACGACTCCGAAGAACGCGCTGTCTTCATCGGAGTCTTGTGGTGGGGTGTCGACGAGGGCACGGAGCAGGCATTCGGCATCGGAGTGTTTCCTCCCGGATTTATAGACTACTGTAGCGTTGAAATCTTGCAGGCGCAAGCTCCATCTACCAAAACGGCCAGAGGGGTCCTTCAAATTGGCGAGCCAACACAGCGCATGGTGGTCTGTCACAACCTTGAATGATCTTCCATACACGTATGGGCGAAATTTTGAAATGGCCCATATAATCGCGAGGCACTCTTTCTCATGGGCTGAGTAGTTTCTTTTTTCCTTGGACAGAGCATGGATGGCTTAGGCGATTACTTTCTCGCACCCGCTTTCCTTTTGTATGAGGACGGCACCCAAGCCTATATCACTGGCGTCAGTATGCATTTCCGTTTCGGCGTTTTCGTCAAAATGCCTGAGCACAGGGGGGCTTTGCAGGCATTGTTGCAGCTCGCAGAATGCTGTTTCTTGGGCATTTTCCCAGCTGAAAGGGGTGCTATCTTTCGTCAAGCGAGTGAGTGGCTCTGCAATGCGGGCGAAGATTGTGACGAAGCGCCTGTAGTATGCGCATAGACCGAGAAATCTCCGCACGCCCTTGTTATCTTTCGGTCTTGGGAAGTTCGCTATGGCGGAAGTTTTTGCCGGATCAGGCCGGATTCCCGCGGCGTTGACGACATGTCCCAAAAACCTGAGCTCCTTGTACGCGAAGCGGCACTTTTCAGGCTTCAGAGTTAACCCCGACGTACGGATGGCCTCGACTACAGACTGCAACCTTGAAAGGTGTTCGTCGAAAGTCTGGGAGAGTACCACAACATCTTCGAGGTATACGAGGCAGGTGTGCCACTTCAGGCCAGCTAGCACCGTGTCCATGGCTCGCTGAATCGTTGCCGGCGCCGCGCACAACCCGAACGGCATCACCTTGAACTCGTATAGGCCGTCCGGGTTTATAAATGCAGTCTTCTCTCGGTCTCTCTCGTCCACTTCAATTTGCCAGTAACCGGTATTCAGATCCATCGATGAGAAGTACTTCGCGTGGCACAGGTGGTCGAGGGCGTCGTCGATTCGGGGAAGGGGGTACAAGTCCTTTTTGGTGATTTTGTTCAGTCGCCGGTAGTCAACGCAGAATCTTAATGTGCCGTCTTTTTTTTTCACGAGTACGACGGGGCAGCCCAGGGGCTTATCTACGGCTGTATAATGTCGTCGCGGAGCATGTCGTCGACCTGAGTCCGGGTGGCTTCCCGCTCGTGTGAAGAGACGCGGTACGGTGACTGTCGGGTAGGTCGGGCTCCATCTTCGGCTGTTATTTGGTGCGTCGCCAGAGTTGTCTGACGTAGTTTTGAGTTCGACGAAAAACACTCTCTATAACGATGCAGCAAATCCAATAATTTCTTCCGTTCTTCTTGCGGTAACGCCAGATTCACGTCGAAGGGATTCGGAAGCTTGAAGGTCTCTTCGGGTGCGTGTTCAAAGTCGGCAACCGCGCTCACGTCACTTGTTTGTTGCGTTTCTTTGAGGTACGCAATTGCAGCGCCCCTGTTTAAATGCCGGTATTCCTCGCTGAAATTAGTGACCAAAACTTGTGATTGGAGTTGCGTAAAGCGCGCAATGCCTCTTGCAACGGAGACACCGCTGTCGAGGAGCAACCTTTGGCCACTCTCCACGATAGCGTCGACGTCAAGAACAACATCTTCTCAGTGGACGGTGATCATCAAGCTTGCGCGGGGTGGCAGTGTGACATGATCATCGGCGATCCTTAAAGCAGCACGGTGTTCGGGGTTCGGTTCCGGCGTCATGGAGTGATCGGAGGAAAAAGTTATGAACTTGGTCTGTAGATCAATTATTGCACGGTTGTCCGTCAAAAAATCCATTCAAAAAATTACGTCGCGAGAGCAGTTAGGCGAAATGACGAACGTCGCAGGGTACGTTGTGCCGTCTATGGTGACGCGCGATGTGCACGTTCCACTAGGCGTCACGAGGTGGCCTCCTGCTGTGCGAATGTGCGGACCATCCCATCTGGTCATAACGTTCTTCAGCTTAGACGCAAAAGGTCCGCTCTTGACCGAGTAGTCGGCGCCCTTGTCTATGAGGGCGACTACTTCAAAGCCGTCGATGGACAGCTGAACGTCGGACGCTGCCTTCTTCGAGTTCCGGGTGCGTCGTGGCGTCGTATCTCGGCTTCTGCGTGTTGACGGTCGGGCACTGTGCGTCGTGGTCTTCGTTGTATTCTCATCGGCAGGTTCGGTGATGTCGGGTGCACGTCGCGCCGTTTTGCTGTCGTCGTGGTCGGCAGTTATGTCAGGGTTAGATTGGGTCGTCCGGGTCGGGGCATGTCTTGAATCATGGTCTTCAGCTAGTCGCTGCGTCGTTGGAGGGTTTTCATTTTTCCGCCGTTGTGCAACTTTACCTCCAGAAGTTGCTGATTTAGTTTCCCCCGCTAGGGCTGGGGGACCTTCCACGTGAGAAGTCAACAGTGCTGCGGCGGTTCGGTGGTGACTGATACGGGTAAGGCGACGGTGAACGGTTGAAGCGGGCTGGTCCTCGGTTGGTGTTGGAGAGGTATTCTTCGATATCAGCAGGGTGCTGGCCGTATCGGGGGCGTGGGGCGTCGACGTAGAACCCTCGCAAACCGAGCCTCTTGTAGAGACAGCGACGGTAGATGTGGTCGGCCTCTCCGCAGTGGTAGCACAGCGGGCGATTATCGGGCGTTCGCCACACGTCGGTCTTCCTTGACGTCTGGTATTGGTCTACAAAGCATCGGGCGGGTGGCATTGGACGGCGGTATGGCTCGCCCTCTTGACGACGGGTTGGAGCAGGGCGGGGTTGACGAAGAACTGCGGAGTAGGTCATCGCTTGGGGTTGACGGGGTGCTTCTGTAGGCGTAGAAGTCCCCAGCGCCTGTTGAACCTCTTCTCGGATGACGTCAGTCAGGGAAGCCACTTGAGGTTGCGGCGTCGTTGGAAAAAGCTTCTGAAGCTCCTCCTTGACCACTGCTCGGATGATCTCGCGCAATGTATCGGAGCTTACAGTTGCGGCACCAATGGTCTCCGAGAACAGTGTGTTGACTGGGCGGTCGTACTGCCTCGTTCGAATTTCTAGCGTTTTCTCCACCGCGGCCGCCTCAGACGCGAATTCCGCCACTGTCTTCGGAGGGTTACGGACTAGATAACCAAAAAGCTCTTGCGTCACTCCTCGCATTGGACACCTGAGCTTCTTTTCTTCGGTCATTTCAGGGTCGGCACGGCGAAAAAAGTCGCTTCATCTCCTCAACGAAAAACACGATCCCCTCGTTCGGGTGCTGCGTTCGAGTTTCAAGCAAAAGCGCAGCTCGCTCTTTTCTCAACATGGTAGTGAAGGTCTTCAGGAACTCCCTTTAGAATTGAGTCCAGTCGGTCAACGAGCTCTCATGGTTTTCGAACCAAGTTCGAGCAGCATCTTCTAAGTAAAAGAAGACATGCCGGCAAGTTTCTTCGTCGTCCCACCTGTTGAAGTTGCGGACGCGCTACAGCTTATCCAACCATTCTTCGGGGTCTTCAGCGGGAGCTCCCCGGAAGGATGGCGGTTCTCGGGGCTGCTTCAGGATGATTGGCGACGTCGTGCAGGATGATTGGCAGCGTTCCGTTTCTTGGGTCATTCTGGCAGAAGACCGAACTCGGGTAGCAATCATTGCAGTCGGCGGCTTTCTCTGGTTGGGCTTGCTTGGCGGCTTCCAGATGTCGTAGAGAGCATAAAGGCTTAGTACCCCGCACCTCTACCAGATGTCACGAAGCCAAGGACGACGCAGTTGTCTTGAAGGAGAAACAAGTTTATTGGAGCGATTTCGTGCTCCCCTAACAACTCAAGAGAATCCAGGGGTGGCGAAGCAGCGGTCAACAAAGAGACTTGCGTCGGCGAGCGTCGTAGAATCGAATGCCGAGGCGTCTGCTGTGCAGGCTTTTTATCATTCGGCGCGAGTGTTTCTGGAACCGTCGATTCACATCCAGAAGATTGTAGGTCAGAGACGATTTTTCTAGGCTAGCGACGTTACGGCGAAACAGTTTGCTTATTTGAATGTGATAGCCCGTGCGGCATAAAAGTAAAGACTGTAAGACGCGCTTTGTTTGGCACGCAGATAACACAGCCGGGCGTGGCCCGGCAGTAAAAACGAACAATGAATAAACAAAACCCATACATGGTTCGCGGCGATATAATAAAAGCACAATCCTTGCCTCATTGACCATTTTTAGGAACAGACGTTGCCTTCCCCAAATACGTATTCGGCTGTATTAGTTATTTGGAATAAAAAAAAGACTGCGCGAGGTGTTATATTACTAATGTTGATTCATAGACAACCAGTATATTTAAAGTGGCGCTCTCATAAAAATATAAATGTCGTCCGTAGCCCACTCCACGAAAGAATTAAAAAGCCAATTACATTTTTTTTTTATTTACAGGCTATATATTCGCCCCTGCAAGACACGCTACCAATATGTTCTTAAAAGCCGATGAAGCGGCAGTCGTAGCGTAAAAATACCTGGCACGTTTCAGCCGTGCATTGTGCGAAACACACTTGTGACTAACAGGGAACTCATCTCCTACTAGCTACATCGGGTAACGGCGAAACTATGTTTTTTTTAACTACGCATAGGAGAAAACTGGGCTCTGACTTCACAATGCCGTGCAGTTTTCTGACATCCTTTTGGAAGGAGTAAAGCTAACGTAGGAAGTATAGATTTTCTTGCATATACGAAGGGGAAATCGACGCTGGCGTCAATATAAATCGTCATTGCAAGCCGTTCGTGTCGCCACGCGAACCGTAGTAAAAGTACAGTTTTGTTTTTTGTTCATACTTTACTTGGCTTGGAACGTTTTAGTGAATGTGGGCAAAAATGATGATCAAATTGTTTATTTACATAGAAAATAGAAACATGCGGTAGCAGTAACATCAGCATCATTTCTGCCATTTTCCCTTTGCTTGCATCGCCGGAGGATTAGGTGAAAATAATCGTGTTCGATAGCCCGTAGTTTAAACGGGCCAGGTTAGCTGTTGCAAAATAGTTGTTACTTTCCTAATACCTCATGCAGGTGCAGTTTAATGGTTGCGTAACTTCTTTTTAAATTAATTGTCGTAATAAGACCTAAAGGTTATATACATGCGAAAAAACATTTTCACTGGCGCAAATCACACCAACATAGTTTGTCGGGAGCGTCGGTGAAGTATGAGTTAACCGTTTTTTTCGGAATAACAAGTGCGAACATTTATGATAATTTATTGTGTTAAAACTAATAAAACAATTGAAATGCTCCTTCTTCAGGTATTGCGAAAATTTAATTCATTTTGTAACAAATGGATTGGCCCCTACAAATCGCCGACGATTGCATACGAATATGTTCAGCTAAACCTGGACCTACGAAAACAAACATAAAGAGGAAGAAATGCATCTCTTTCGCACAATGGTGTTTTTATCATCTGTCAATCAAAATAAACATTTTTTTCATCGGTTTTGCTGCATTTTACGTATTGCAGTACTCGCTCAAGGTTTACAAAAGAAGCCAGTTACGAAGCAAAGCCACAAACTATATTATACCTGTTTACATTTTAGTGTATGCTTAAGAAACCACACAGCTGGAAATACAAAAGCAGTGATGTAGACTAATGTGTTGTTCTCTGTACACCTATGATGCCGCTGATAGAACTACAAAAATTAGGCTTGAAAACCCGCACTCTTGGCTTCTCATAATCCAAAGTCGGCCCGCGTTCGTCATGCTTGCACGAGTTGTGTATTCACTCGCTGCTAAGTAGTTACAGCAACTGGCACGCCGCTCACACACGATGATCCAAGTAGTAATACATTCCTCATATGCCTTATTATGAGTAACATCCTGCAGTAAAGAATATTGATACGAGTAAGGCAGTATTTAAGCGGCATATTTACAGTACGTATGTGCAGCTATGCAGTGGGGTGCTACGTATGAAAGAGCATCTACCTAGCAGAAGAAGGAAACGGCTCGCGGGCGATTGACGCGTCTTGTGCTTTGTCTTCCTCGACATGATCATTGCAGCGCGGTACAGCACACGAAATGCCCGCTTGCGCAAGATAAAGGTGACTCGTAACACTAGCCCCTCTCTGTAAAAGCGCTGTCTCGGTGCTTGCCATGGTGGAGCTGCAAGTGCAGAGCGGCATGGCTTAGGGCGGATAACAGGGACGCTGTAAGTTTGCACAGGCTGAGAGGAGCCTGAAGAAATGGCGGTAATTTCGTAGTATGCGTTACGCGTTTAGTATCGGTCGACAAGTAGTTCAGAACTCCCCACACTGCGTGCAGGGCACTAGAGCAGCACGAGCGTCGCAGGTGTAAAGTGGGGTGTACCGTGTCTGCGTTCGTAACGAAACTTGGAGGGACTGCGACAAAAAGAGTCGGGCACGCGCCATTTGACGGGCAAAATAAAGCGTTTGGGACGGCGTCTCGTACGTATCCAGAATGCGGCGGAGTTTGCAAGAGTAGTGCTTCCAGCGGCATTATTGGCTCTCGCTGGAAGAGGAGGTAGAAAAGAATATCCTGCAGTATCGTGGGGGAATGAGTTATACTATTGGCCGAAGATACGCCCCAGTCATGAGGGGCGCAGAAACGCACATAAGATTCTAGACATATTCCGGCAAAGGAGCTCTACAAGGCCGTTAGTTTGCGGATGGTATTTTGCAGTATTTGCTTGTGTTTTGTGTCGCAGGAGCAAAGGATGTCATCAACCACTTACGATAGGAAGAATAGCCTCTGGTATGTCAATATCTGGTGAGGAACGCCAATATGTAAGACAACGTCGTACAGGAGGAAATCGGTGACATTGGTAGCGAAACTATTTGGCAGGGCGCGCGTGATTGGGTACCGTGCGGCGTAGTCACCTGACCAGAGCAATCCGCCGAGCGCCTGTAATAGACACAGGAAGGAAGCCCAGGAGATCTAAAGCGACGTGGAATAATCTTACACATACTTGTTTCTGGTGTTACGCGCACCGCGCTAGCGTTTTTTAAAGTGCAGAGCCGTTTAGGCACCAGACTTGCCGTCGTAGCTCACCCGCGTGCACAATGTTACACGGCGTCAAGCATCCAAACCGAGGCTTCGAATAGACATCCGCTTGTCCCGCGGATCAGCGGTCCGACAAAAAGTAAAGATATTAGAACGAGATGTTGATATTGGCAGAAGCGTTCGAAACTCCCGCAATCGCTGCCACTTGTCATGCATGTCCCGATTATTTAGCGCAAAGAAAACTGCAGGCACACTTGAGACAAAATCTATTTTAGTAAGCGGCAGTTCCGGCGTCAAGTCAGTTAGCAATGCTCATTCGGTTGGTTTTCCCGATATTCAGTGAAAAAGGGTGGCCGCCGAAAAGGGTGGCCGCCGCAACTGACGAAGACAGGCTCTAGCACATGCGAGATGAAAGCAAGCACAAAAAGAACAGAACTCCCGCTTGTGCTGCTGCAGGCAGAACAAGAAAGAAAAAAATAACAATAAATAATGCGAGCTACCCCAAGATTAGGCACGCGACCACTGCGGAGGCCGGATAATGGAATTTCACTGAACAAACCTGTGTTCAATTTGTCAAGTGAGGAGTGAGACAGAAAGGGGATTAGCGTGAGGGGTGGTAGCAAAGAGCGGAGTACGACGCCACTGCCCTAAGGCGAATCACTGCTCTGCACTTCTGAGTGGCTTCACGTTGAGTGGAACTGCTTGAAGTTTTTTTCTTTGTTTGATTTTTATCTCACGCATAGTGCGTACGTGTTTCCCGGCCTATTAGGTTTCACAGCCTTATAATGTTTTCCTTTTTATTTTATCAAAAAAGTTTTTTACCAATTTCTCTCCACGAGCAGCTGCGTCCTGAAAATTCAGTGTGTGGATTTTTAGCATGACGCAATTTCAACTGAACGCCTTCTCGGGGTAACGGAGGTACTGTCAAACCTTTTCTGCGCTTTTTGTCCGTGCTCGTAAGCGTTCCAGGATTTTTAAATAAACTTATAAAGCAAATAAAAACCGTTCGTCGGGTCTATCGATGGCTCAAGAGGGCTGCCAGAAAAGTCGTGGGCATTTTTGTACGGGGGCACGTGTCGCAGGCGCCCACGCAGAGTGAATGAAGATGCAAAATCCCTACCGGGAAAACCATTGTCGCTTGCGGTCAAGTGTCGAGTAAGCCCGCAGTAGCATGCTCTCAGCAGGTCATAAAAACGTTTGAGGACATCCATACGATGGGGCTCAGGGACCACGGGAAGCAGCTAGGGGCTTTCCGGGGAGATGTTCCGACGATAGAGGACACCCGCCGTGAGCTGGAATAAACGCACTGAACAACCGGAGCGGTAGATGTTCAGGCTGGCATTGTTACGTATATCCCCATTACTCTTTAGCAAGGTGGAATAAAGAAGAAATAAAAATAAGCAGGCAAATTTCTGGGAGCTTGTAGGCTAGGCAGAATAGGCCGGGGAAAGAAAAGGTTATTCTGAGTTCTGATGTAGGCGGCCAGATTTGTGTGCTACTCAGCATGAGTACATTTGCAGATGAAGAGTCCGCCTTCGGATTAGCCTTGTAAGATCTTATAAGGATGCCATCCAGGAGATAGCATGGTGGACCGTCACGCTAAGAGCGCGGTTGGCTGTGTAGGTATATAAGCGAAATTTACTCTCAGCAAGTATAAGACTGAGTCACTCCCGTATTATTGTATAATTTTGCTCAACTGGGGTTAGGTAGTGGCTCGAGTGTGCAATAACGCATCCGTGACGGGACTACGGTTGAGCCAGCTCAGCCCAAAGTCGCAGGTGAAGTCCGAACTAGCTTCCGTTCGGACTTAGCTAGGAGCGGCTGATGGAAGGAGTAAGAAGAGATATCAGCGTAGTAAAGGCGTGAGACCGATCACTGCCACAAAGGAATGCGGTGTCCTTTTTGAGGAAATTGGGAAAATGGTGTGCGATATCATCAAAACGTCTTATGAACTAATGAAGAGGAAGTACTAATGCAGTCATTAGCTTCGCCTTGGCATGTATACACAGGAATACTGATTTATATCACTTGTGCCACACACGCACGTTTATGTATCAACGGGCACGCACGGATAAAGACTGCTTCAGAGACTCTAGCTCCTATGTCTGGTGAGCCAGACCATAGGCAACGCTTCGAAATCTGTCTTTGTGACGCCGGTTTAAAAGTACTCGCAATTGTTGTCTGCTGCACTCGGGCTATGCTGTTTCCTTGGGCTCGGTTGAGGTATCATGCTTGCTCGCAAAAGATTTACCATACACTTATCGTTTCGTTACAAAAAACTTGAAATTATTCAAACACGGTCGAGCTAATATTTACGGTAAGTTTGTTTGCTTGTTACTATTCCTGAGAAAACATGCCTATTTTACAGAGTTTTATGTGAATCCGTTGCCTTGCAAAGTGCGCACAGTTCGATATACCCCTTGCTAATATTATTCAGGGCGTTGGCGTCTCTATCAGAAATCGTTAAAACATGAGCAAGACAGTTCCTCATAATTAATAACCAACAAAGTGAACGACAAATGAAAATTGTATGCCCTCTAATTGAAGGTTGTTCAAGCTTTGCCGAAAGGTACTGTGTTAGGAATTGGCCGCCGTACTTTCCCGCATCACTCCTCGGCTGTGCGGCGAAGCCACTGCGTGCGCCTTTGAAACAGGTTCCTTCTTGTAAGTGATTCATGTTTTCATGCCTCGACAAGCCTGGGCCAGACGCTTCGCTTTCGGCGGGTTTCAAAACTTCAGCGGCTGCCGACGAGGCTCGTCTGAACGCTCTTCAAGGACACAGAGGCCCCGCGATCGCAGCGGCGTCCTTTTTCCTCCCCTCTCTCAGACTCAACGTGCGCCGATGCTATCGAGTGCTCACGAACTCTGGAAAGAGCGTTGTAAGTGGCCGTGACGTTCGTGGCGTGTTGCCGCTTGTTGGCGTTTTGACCGTTATGGCTTTTGGGTATAAATAGAAGCCGCCCAAGCGCTGTAACTCATTCCTGTTTGAGCAGCGAATCATTGCTGTCACTCTGCTCAAGTCCTCTACTGTTACCTCCCCCGTCGGGGCATTGTTCTTTGGCTTCGGCTCACCTCTCACTATGAAGTAAGCAGTTACGTTAGCCTACGGCTTCTGGACATCTTCACGGCTGCAACAGCGGCTGGCCGCTCGCTTTACACCACGCTATTACACGTATGCCGGAGGCGAGAGAGCTCGGCTCGGGTCGGCCCTCCCGGTTGCAACAACTGGTGTCAGCGCTGGGATGACACGGTTGCAACAACTGCCATTCTTAAATCATCGGTATCCGTTTGCATGCATAAGTAAACGCCTTTTTTTATCTTTGCAAAATGCTCAAAAGTGTTCTTTACACGCATTACGTTTCATGGTATGCGGACACGCCGACATGACCAAGCCAAGGTGACCAAAAATGTAGGCTCAGTTCAGTATGTGTTTCCTTTGTGCGCAAAATAATGATGTATTTAAACGCGTCCGTATGCAACCGGGCGAGTTTGCGTCGAGAATCTTTAGTCCCACTCAAGCGGGGTGTAGTAGATGACAGCGGTGCGTGTCTCTAAGCTGACGTCAGGAGCCAAGGCACTCCACTCATACATCGTGCTCCTAATTTTTTTACGTGATTTAAAGCGCATTTTTAGTGTGCGATCTTGTAAAATGGCTCAAGAAACCCCTCTCTAAAGTGAAATTGAGTGACGGCAGGCAGGAATGTTTGCAGGTGTGCGTTTGCGCGAGCACTGGTCTTCGAATGTTACGTTATTTTAAAGTATCTCTCAAAAAAATCAATTCTCAACCCTTTATTTCAGCTCTCACCATGTGCGCCTGGAGATAAAGTTGTGGTCACAGAGGACATTATTGACTTCATACCCTGGCTAATGCATCATTACTCAATTAAGCGTCCGGGTTTTTTCCGGACGATTTGGCAATGGTTTAAAAACAGTCACCCCAGGGATATTCTTAGGACTAATTCTGAGGTAAGAATATTGCATGTTGTTATATTTCAACAGGCTTTTGAAAGTAGCTTGATGAAGCACGGGCCACCTTTTTTGGTGCGCAACTCTTAAACTATAGTTGCATGCGATAAAAACAGAGTTGGAATCTTTGCTTTATCAGATGCCACAATGAAGGCAAAGAGAGTTCAGTTTCTATCTTTGTTTAGAAAAGATTTGGCAGTGGTTTAAGAACAGTCTTCCGAAGGATATTTTTGGGACTAATTCTGAGATAAGGACATTGCATGTTGTTATATTTCACTCAATCGTTTGAAAATGGGCTGAGGAAGCACGGGCGACATTTATTAGTGCGTAAC
Source organism: Haemaphysalis longicornis (assembly GCF_048455015.1). Taxonomy (NCBI): domain Eukaryota; kingdom Metazoa; phylum Arthropoda; class Arachnida; order Ixodida; family Ixodidae; genus Haemaphysalis; species Haemaphysalis longicornis. The sequence continues at coordinate 143,755,577 of NW_027526422.1, read as the reverse complement.
CCTTAAACTATAGTTACGTGCGAGAAAAAATAAAGTTTGTATCTTTGCTTTATCAGACGCCACACCTGAGGCAACGTGAGTTTAGTTTCTATCTTTGTTACGAAAACACGTACAACTAAGGCGAATTCCGGCAAACCTAATAACAAGTATCAAAAACGTTCTTGAAAGAATACTGCAAGACAAGGACAGGAAATTGCGGCTCAAAACTACCAGAAAGAAATCTTTTTATCATCAATTGCCTAAAATATGGAGCGTGGGGGAAAGTTGTTCCAAGTGATACTATTTCAAAGTAAATTAGGTTACAAAACATTTATTTCTTAATAAATTAAACAATAAATACAAGTAGTGTTTTAATATCCGGTTAAGCAGCTGTTTTTCATAGCGTAAAATATCACTGCGTTTATGAACAAAAATACCTCATGAGTTGGTTTTGTATTCGTTAAATATTCACAAATGTTACTACTTGCGTCTCGTTTTTTAAACATACGCCGCATTTTTAAAGACATTTAGACACTGCATATCACTTCGTGTTGACGCTTGAACGTTCAATTATTTACATTGACTTTTTTGGGATCTATTCATCCAAAAGCTCTTAATGTTTTTTTTTCGAACCTTGCCTTCACTTTTCAGTAGGTACAAATATATTTCATTCTAAAAGAATCTCAGCAATTGCGTTTAGGAAGTTCTGGTATGGGACATAACATATGCATACGATGCGCAGAAAAAGCGACAACATAAATTGGCATCTATCAAAAGAAGACGTTATTTGCGCACAAAAAAGGGCCAGAAGCTTACGAATGCGGGAGGGCGCGGGGATGCAGTAGAAAAAAAGGCAATGATAACAAGAAAAAAACCACTAGAAAGCGGAGAACTGCGAAAGAAAATTACAAGTACCACACAAGTAGTACAAAACGCAGAAGCCCAGTAACAAAGATGAAAGTGAAACAGTGAAATTAATTGCAATGTTTTCCAAGGAGAACGCATTGTACCTGCGAAAAGACAATAGGAGAAGATAAATAATGGTCCTAATGTGATTGTGAAGCAGCAAGACAAGAAGAGGTGCTTATTGTCACCCTAGCCTTTCTGGAAACCAACATACGACAAGCTAGAGTTGCGCGCTTCTAGTCCCCAAGGCATCCCCGTTGCATGCTTCCAGACATAGGGATCCGCTGTGGTTTTGTACACACTAACACCCATTTGCTTTTGTACACACAAACACTGTAGGGGCTTTGTCGCGTTTAGGAATAATGGTAATGTTGGAGAGCTTTCATTGTACAGGGATACCTTCCCCGACCGCCAAACGCTCACATGTATGTGGTAAGCTAGTGCGCGTACACGTTGATCGAATAGGTATCTCAGGGTTTTTTAATTTATCATATCACCTCAAGGTGCCCTTTTTTTCCATATAATTCAGTGTTTGGCGCATCTCCTCGCACGATATGTCTTTGTCATATTTAACGTTTCCATACCACTATAGGTTTCCCAGGCCCTCTGGGATGCTGCCGCACAGGCTTCATGCTTCTGGTCAGGCCTTTCAGCAGGTCGTCATTAGTACCCGGGTAGTGTAGTACTGTTTTGATAATGTGGTGAGTGACGGGTCGTCCTAAGGTTTAGAGATCCCTTATCAATTGTTGCAGCTTTCATGTTCTTTATGCACTGAGCAGAAAAATGAACATTCCCAAAAGGGTGGTTCGTGTGCAGTATTGCAGCTTCACCTGAGGCCTCTTTGACACAACCGTCACCTTCTCCCTCACGGCACGGTCACGTCAAAATGCCGCGACGGAGAGGTAACAGAGTAGCGCTCGCACTGGAGCCCTCCGTCAGAGTAAAAGGGTGTCTTTGGTGACCAGTTTAGCCTAGAATTGAGTGTGCTTGATCTGAAAAGTCAAAAACATGTCATGATGTCTACGATACAAGGTTACTATAATAGCAATAATGCAAAAATAAGTTTTCTGTTTCGTTGGTTTACCCCGGGGCGTGTTCCTGTCGCAATGACAGAACGGAAACGTGGAGCTCGGCTTCCCGTCCCCGTCGCACCATCTACGGCGAGAAATCGCCCGAGAAACCGTCACCCATGACGGAAGACGGTAACGTGACGGGGGAAAAACGGCTATGTGAATGATGCCTAAGCCCTCATTCCCACAGCCGTTTTTCACCCCATCATGTCACCGTCACGTCAACATCTTCCGTCATGGGCGCCGTTTTTCGACCGATTTCTCACCGAAAACGGTGCGACGGTGGCGGGAGGCCGAGGTCTACGTTTACGTCACGTCAACGTGACGGGACCATGCCCCGCGCTAAATCAGCTAATCAGAAAACAAATTTTTACGGCTAAATTTACCGAAAAGTGAGCACAAACCATTTCCTTTACTTTTCAAATAAAAAACGCCCAATTCTAGGCTAAACTGATCACTAGGCAGACGACCCTGTAATTGTACGGAGAGCTCCAGTACGAACGCTACATGTTTACGTCTCCGTCGCGGTTTCTTCACGTGACGGTGCCGTGACGGAGAAGGTGACGGCTGTGTGAATGAGGGCTAAAAAGGCGGACAATAAAAACGTAACGAAAGTGCCACCTGTGATATGGCTGCAGCACCTCCTAAGCTTTGTTTTAGGATCATCCCATGAATATGTCGTTTGTGACATCACAAAATATATAAACCTGTCGAAGAACCAAATTTTGTTTGAAATTGTTGGTTTCTTATTGAACAAAGCAGGGTTCGCTGCCGAACAAGTGCTTAGGGCACTAAAACAGTTTAAATATTTGGAATAAACAAGCTTTCATTTCACTTCCATAGCCACTTTACTTGTTTTCGCACCATGTTGATTTCGGTGTGCAACGATGGCGTGTTTGTTTTATTCGCTCCTTACAAGATAGTGCTTTTCCGGCGTTTGTTGCTGCAGCGCCATACTATCGTAGTTATTTCCCAGCTGTTGTTGACGTAGACGCCACTGTAGGTCATGGCAGTTGCTTGTTTTCCTAGAGGTCACACCACAGGTTATTTTTCCAGTCGTCTCCACTGCTCCGGTAATGGTTGTCTTCGAGGCAGTCAATTTTACATGGCTTAGCAATGAGTTTGCAGCTATTTTGATGTATTTGAGTGTTCCTGCTCCCTCGCGTATCTTCGGCATTTCGTTTCCGTTGCGGACCGCGTTTTATAGATATTGTAGATGTAGTTGGCCCAGAGTCGCTTACGGTATAGGTCACACCAATGTAATTAAATGAACCACTATTTTGTGGATGGTACTAGGCTCATCTTATGAAGAAATGTTCTACCTGCTAAGGCGCCATCTTTTTTATGCCGGCGTTAATGGTCCGTCTCCCGTGATGCAACAGTGTCCCCTCATCATTACCGTGATTCGTTTCGTTCTGCTCCTTTGTCTTCCGGTCTTTATTGATGCCGCAGACAGGCTTGACGAACCGCCCATATTAGCGCTATTAGCAAACACACGCATAGCTCATCCCCTAATGGTCACATCTGCTATTAGCGCGCTGAATGTTCTCCTGCTCACTGACGACGTAAGTACAGCACAAGTTTTTATGTCGAAGGGCAGAACGCATTCCCTAGGCACACATTCAGTAAAATAAAGGAATAGCGCCAGAGCGCTGTTAGCGATATTAAAATCGCGGTTCGTAGTTCCTAGGATGGACTTGCTTTCTTTGCCGTGGCTTTCTAGTTTCTCCTTCAATTATAAAAAATCCTGGCCCATCTCCGGTCACGCGAAACTTTCGAAGGGCGAAGCATGCAATGTTCGCGGGAGGTTACAACAGCAAAATCGCTGCTAATGGGCAAGCGACCATAGCGGAAAAGGGCGTTGCTGGAGCGAGCATGCGCCGTTGCCTCTCTTTTGCCGCAAGGAACGCGCTTATTGGGCGCCGGAAAAGCTCCTGTGGGAGGAGCGATCCCGCGCTTGCTGAGACGGTGGCACCCTCTCTCACGTTGAGCCTGATTTAAGCCATTTAATTGAGACACAGGCTGACCGTAAGGTGTGTTCGTGTCACACGCCACGGCATGCTAAGAAGTATGCTTTACAGGAGGAAACCTGTAGTTTGAGACGAATTTTGATACAGTATTTACAAATTTCTTTTATTCTTGCAAATAAATTCTGACTATTTCTCCATTTTAATCTAGTCTAAATCTTGATACTCTATTTTGAACGGTGGTTATTCACTTTACGCTTGTTTTTGGACAATCGTTTAACAACTTCATTTGCCGTGACGACAGGAGACGACGACTACCAGAGACGCCGACAGCCCAAGCCACTAAGGTGGTTCGCCACTAAACTGTTAGTGGTAGTCTTTGCGGCGACTGCCATTTTTAGGAGCCTAGTTGTTTCTACAGACGCTGGACAGGGGCCGCTAATGTTACACAATACGAACTTCCCTGTACCAAATGTTCACGTTTAAAACTGTCTAAAACAATCGTGTTTTCCGGAACGTGTGAAAAAAGGTTTGATGTACATTGCCTTTCAGAATGTCATGAGAGACATGAAGTGCCTTCAGGACGTTGGAAACGTTCTTCAGGCAAATACTGAGGGGGACGCCATTGTGCACTTCCGTGGTGGCATAATGTGGCGCATACCATACCGATTTCTCGACGTGGTGGAGAACTCTAACCCATTATTTCAAGGTAATTGCTTGTTTATAATCTACTTCGGCACTTGGTTCGAAAAATTCGGGCAGAGAAATGCGCCAACTTCGGGAATTTCGCCCGCACCGCAAACTACCGTGCGTTTATACGTGTGACTGCGGTGTGGATAGGTGCTATGGGCCTGTCGGCGTGTAGTAAGGCATCTTCACTGTTGTCGATGATGTATTTTGCTGCCTGAAAACGAAAAGATGTGTCTTTATAAGGCAAACGTATTTTATACGCGTCTACGGCGGCGATAACGACGAACGGTACGGCCCGGTACAGTATCCAAGCTAGTACATTCAAGTGCGCAAAACAGTGTAGTTGTAGCTGCTCGGCACCCCAGCGCAACCGGCTCCCGCGTGTCGGGGCTTTTCCTCACTCCGGTCTACCGCCGGCTTGACGACAGTGCGCCTTTGTGGAAGACGCGTATTGGCGACAGCCCCACCTGCTTACTTAGGGGGTCATTCCTCCGCCCTCTTCAACGGTCGCCGTAGGGGGAGGCAGAACTTGTTGTCCGGCCGACTCCTGGCATTAGTTCTGCACCCTTGCCGTCTGCCCGCTTGGGGGACCTTTGTCCTCTCTCTTTTGAAGTACGCGGGGGTTCCCTTTCTTTCGCTCGTCAGGGTACGCTCTCAACATACGCATCTTTTGAAAATAAAAAGTCTTTTCTTGACACTGCAAACCAGCTCCACGTATGCTTTCTCGCCTCCAGTAGCCGAAATTCCGGGCTGCTACAAAATTGCTCACCAGAACAATGCTATAACGAACACGCCGCGGTGAGCTCAGACGACAACACTGCTGCCTCAACGCCTGCAGTCTTCGCCACAGAATTGAAGCTACCAAATTGTCGGCCTAAAAATCCCACAGCTTGGTTCAGCCAAGTGGAGGCCCGTTTTCCGCTCCGGAACATCACCTCGCAGTCGACGAAGTACCTTCACGTCATCGCAGCCCTTCCCCCAGAAATCGCCGATGCTATCGACGACATTTTGGTTTCACCACCCACAGAATGGGAATACGACACCCTCAAAACGACGGTGCTGGACCGCCTCGAGGCGCCTGATCAAAACGGACTTCAGCAGCTGTTATGTCGGGAAGAGCTAGAAGACCAACGACCTTCCCAAGTGCTTCACCGGATGCGGCAACTACTCGATGTGCACCCGTGTCAGGACGGTCAGCTCCCACTTCATCGTGAAATGTTTCTGCAACGGCTGCCCCAGTAGCTGCGCGTGGTTCTGGCGGATTCAGATGAGACGTGCCTTCATCAGCTGGCGCAACTTGCCGATCGCATCATGGAACACTCTACGCATCGCATCACGAAACAGCACGCCCTTAGCTGCTTGAGGAGAAAGTGCAACAACTTACCGATAACATGCAGCAAAGTTTGCTGTCTGGCGCTCCCCAACACGGTGAGAAAAGACGCAACCAATTCCATTCAAGATAGCCAAGCTCTTCTACCCTTGCTGGTACCACCGTCGCTGGTACCACCGTAGTTTGCTGGTACCACCGTCGTTTCGGCACGGGTTCTAGCCGCTGCACTCAACCTTGCTTGTGTCCGGGAAATGCTCCGGCCAGTCGTTACGGTGGCTTACGACATCGCCCCTGCACCCAGCCGCCTGTTCTTCATAGTCGACCGTGTAAGAAACTCGCACCTGCTAGTCGACACGCCAGCCGAAATCTCTATTGTCCCGGAAACCCCGGAGGATCGTCGACGTAGCAAGAACATATCGTCGCAGTAGGCGGTTAATAAAAACTAGGTCTTCGTGGTAGATGACGTTAATTTGGCCATAATCGGAGCAGACATTCTCAGCCACTTTAAACTGGATCTGAGCGTATGTGACCGTTGCCTCAAGGATAACAACACATCCCTCAAAGTAGGTGGTTTGCAGTCAAACATCTGCTCATGTAGCATCTGCGCTTTCCAGCCAGTATCTGCCTACCACCACAACCTGGCAGAATTTCCTTCTATCACCAAGCCCCACAACACGGAACAGCCGGGGTAACAAAACGCGTCTCACCACATTGTCACCACAGGCCGCCAGTGACTGCCCGGCCACGACGGCTGTCCAGCAACAGGCTTCAAGCTGTACGCAATGAGTTCGTGCATATGCTGCAGCTGGGAATTATTCGCCCTTCGTCTTGCAACCATTCATCACCACTGCACATGGTGTCTACAGACGACGGGGACGACTGGCGCCCGTACGGTGACTACAGAGCCTTGAACGCATCGACAACGCCAGACCAGTATCCTCTGCCTCACATTCGCGATTTTAGTGCGCACATGGCAGGTACAAAAATATACAGCAAGATGGACCTTGTAGCGGTATACCACCAAATTGCCGTCGCACCGGAGGACATACCAAAACATTGGCCGCGTATCTGCTCCTTTCGTTGCAACTACCGTCAAAAGACGATAGTCTTTATCGGCATTTGCGAAGTTAATGCCTCCCTTCGCTTTCCCACTCACCTCTCATGTTGTTCCTCTCGCGTCGGGCTCCTCCCAAGGTAAAGACGCCAAAGGTTTGCTTAAATAATTTTAAATTTCCCGCGTTCCACTGCTCCAAACCGGGTGTCTCGATGCAAACGCTGCCGTACGGCGAACACGCTCGTTAATCGAGGCGCCCTACTTCAACGTTTATAGAACCGCGTTTCCCTACTCCGCGTGCGTTGAAAGCAGAACGTGGAACCTATCTAGTGGAACCTTGCGTAACTGCTGCCGGTTGATTCCTTAAAATGGCGTCAGAAGCTATAGTGGCGTGGGCAACAGCAGGCGACGGTGGAGTGAATTCTTTTTCTGCAGTTGATGAAGTATTTAATTTCGCAAAAGTCAGGCATGTTTGATTTTTTTATACAGGAACACTGCAAATATCACTTCTGTATTTATTTGTTGTCTCATATTTGCGTAATGTCTTGTTCTTCTTCAACAATGTTTACAAGTATGAACATTACACCGGACATAGACGCGTAGATTTAGGTATGAGTATATAAGACTACTGCGCAGGCATTGTTTTGCTTTGGCCGGGTGGCTGAATCGAGTCACAGACAGATAGACGGACAGACAGACAGACAGACAGACAGACAGACATACAGACAGACCAAAATTTCTGGGTTTAAGTAGCCCAAGAAAGACTATCGTCTTTAAAACAGCTACAACAAACCAATTCGGACTGTTTGAGTTTGGCCGCATGCCCTACCGCTTGAATAATCCAGCATAGACCTTCCAAATGTTCATTGATGAGGTCATCCGGGGTCTTCCTATCGTCTTTGGCTACCTGGATGACATTTTGGGGGCTAGCAGAACTTCTACCGAGCATGAACAGCACGTCTGCTAGCTATTTCAGAGTCTGGATGAGCACGGTCTGGTGTTGAAACCTCAAAAGTGCGTGTTTGGTGACGAGACTCTTAACTTCCTCTTCCTCGGCCACCACATCACTGCTGAAGTATTATACCATTGAAATTGATGGTGGAATTCGTCAAGAAGTTCCCTGCTTCAACATCTTTCCACAAGCTGAGAGAGTTCCTCGGGATCTTAAACTTCTACTAGCGGTTCATTCCGTCTTGTGCTCGAGTACTCCAGCCATTGACCGACTTGCTGTGCAGAGACGACCAAAAGGCACAACAATTTTGTTGGTCTGAAGAACCCCAGAACGCTTTCCATAAGGCTAAGGACGAGCTGGCCGTAGCTACCCTTCTCATTCATCCACTGCCTGACGCTCCTACACACCTCATGGTGGAAGCCTCCTCCACATCGGTCAGAGCACTCCTGCAGCAACAGGAGGGTGCCCAGTGGAAACCACTGGGCTTCTTTCCGAAACGCCTGAAGCCTGCAGAAGTACGGTTCAAAACTTTTAGAAGGGAGATGCTCGAAATCTATTGTTCCATTAAGCATTTCCACTACATCCTCGAAGGTCGTGTGTTCTACATCTTGACAGACCACAAGCCCTCACCTACGTATTCAACAACGACAGTTCCTTCTACTCAGAACGGGAAATTCGTCAGCTCTCATTCATCTCTGAGTTTTCTACAAGCATCCCTCACTATCCCAGGGTCCAAAACGGAGCAGCCGACGCCTTGTCTCGCGTCAACGCTTCCGGCAGAAAGGTCCTGGACTTCGACGCGATGGCCCCGGCTCAGCGGGAGGACACTTAGTTGACAAGACAGAAAGGTGGGGAGGTCTTCACTCGTGCTTTCAGAGGCTGCACTTCCCGATGTCCAGGGCACGATAACATGCGATTCCTCCCAGGCAGCCCCATGACCTTTCGTCCCACTGAATTTTCGCCGCGTGGTATTCAACGCTTTCCACTCCATCAGGCACCCATTTGGCCCGGAGTCAACGCGGACGTGCGGCGTTGTGCCCGGACATGTGAAATGTGTCAGCGTGACTCGCCACGCTCGGGCTGCACTAAAGAAATTTCGGACTACTGAGTCGCGGTTTGACCACGTTTACCTCGACTTTGTGGGACCGCTACCGCCCTGCAAAGGTTTCAGGTACCTGCTCACATGCATCGATAGATACAGCCGATGGCCCGAAGCTATACTAATTGCGGACACATGAGCTGATACCATCGTGCAGGCCTTTATTGGACATGGGTGTCCCGTTTTGGCTGCCCCGCCCGCATAACAACTGACCGGGGATGGCAATTCCAGATCAACCTTTTTTCTGCGCTTTCGACCCTCCTCGGCACGAGGCTGCAGCATACAACTGCCTACCACCCCGCCAGCAACGGAATGGTTCAGCGCTTGCACAGGCAACTCAAAGCTGCACTTACAGCGAAACTCGATCGCCAGCACTGGGTGGAAAAGCTGCACATATGTTCGTGTGACACGACACAACGAAGCTGCCCCTCACTCCGCCGTACGAGGTTTGTGTTCATGCAGCCTCTCACGAACGTTTTCAGTGATAACCAGTGGACTCTGACCTTTCGCCATTCAGCCGATAACTGCTGCCTTTCTTTAAACGCTCCTCAATCCAGGGGGAGCCTCAGTAGCAGAAGCCGCCCGGCACCCCAGCGAAAGTGCGGCTCCCGCGAGACAGGGCTTTTCTTTTCTCTCTGGTCTGTCGCCGGCTTGACGACAGTGCGCCTTTGTGGAAAACGCGTATTGGCGAGGGCGCCGCCTACTTACTTCGGGGGTCATTCACCGCCGTCTTCAACCGTCGCCGTCGGGGGAGGTATAACTTGTTGTGCGGCCGACTTCTGCTATTAGTATTGGCGCCCATGCCATCTGCTCGCTTGGGGGGCCTTTTTCCTCTCTCTTTTGAAGGACGCGGGGTTCCTCTGCTTTTGCTCGTCGGTGGACGCTCGTAGCGTACGCATCTTTTGAAAATAAACAGTCTTGTCGTGAAACTGCAAACCAGCTCCACGTCTGCTTTCTTGCTTCCAGTAGCCGACATTCGGGGCTGCTACAGGAGCATAAAGTTCGCGAAAAGGCATTCTTTCAGCCAAGTTGGCCCTTGAAACATGCTAATGCACACAAAAGTGTCAAAACACAAAGTGATACTTGAGGTACGTTCGTGGTTACGGGGTCAGTGACCATGCATCTTTGGAGGCCCCTGTAGTGACTAAGCTCGTGGGAATGCAGCAGGTGGAAATCACGCCGTTTTTAACAGGGACACAAAGCTTTCAAGGGTGAGTTCACCATCACCAATGTCTTGCATTTTGTATTTATTTCTGCTTCATTCAGGCGAACCCTAACTCCAAATCTGGATGTAACGAAAACCTGCATGTAACAAAAAAATTTGCCTTTTCGTAAACTTTGTTATATCCTGGTTTAACTGCATAGCCAAGTGTTCCTAATCTCGTAGCACAGTTTCGCTGTCGAAGTAAATTTGACCTTTACTTGACTGTAGCTGTTCCGTATGCTGAAACGCATGATGTGACTCGGCAGAACGAATTCCGCGGATGGCTGCTTTCACCTCTGCTCCATCTGGCAGCTAGGCGCAAGCGCTCTCCGCGGCTCGTTCACGTCTTATCAAGTGACTCGCCACCTGCATACGACCTTGAGTATGAATGAGAGTGGGGCCGGGCCATCTTTTCTCAGCATTTCGCGGGAGAGATGGACAGATAAATTTTTAATTAAACAAGAGTTAGCGCAACTTGGTGGCCGAAGACCGCAGAACTTCGCGCCTGTGGCTGCCAAACCAGTGAACGACGTATGGAGGACCAGGTTTGAACAAACCAGCGTTGCTTCCCACTGGTCGAGGGAGGTGATGAGAGGGAAGCGGTCATATGTGCAGGCTCATATAGGATGATGTGATATTGACCGTTCTCCGCAGTGCTGGCAGAGTGTTGTAGGACGCAGGGAGGGGTGAACATGATGAAATCTGGGTAAACAGGACAGGGATTTCATTTGAAGATGACGCCAGAGGCGTTCCTTTTTCACTGATATGAATGTGTGGGCGGAAGCGTATTTGGGCCAGGAGAGGCAGTAATGTTCCGTGATGCTTCTGCACATGAGTAACCTATCACGGGTGGATCTGGCTCTATTGGAGGCAGTGGTGGAATCGCAGGTCCGGGAGAGGAGAGCTCGGGTTGCTGTGTGTGTGACTTCATTTTCTCCTATACCCCTGCGGACTGGAAACCAGATCAATTTTACAGTATCAGTAGGTGGTTTTGAATAAATTTTTGGTGGGCCCGTGGCAAGATCTGGTCTCTGGCATAGTTTAGAACGGCCGTTGCCGAATCTCAGCCTATGAATCTGGCGGTCGGACTATGTGTGAATGTAGGTGTTATCGGTGCTTCTTCCACCACTTGAGGGCGACGGGTTTGGATGGTGAAGGCCATGAGTGGGTGAGAATCGCGGGAGAAAAGGCGTCCACGTGACGATCCTCTGCTGCAACACAGAGCGCGGCTGGATCGATTATGTATTTTGCTGTAAATGTGGGGGTCGTTGCGCGCTTCTTTGGGAAAGATGTTGGGTGTGCATGTTTCGAAGGAGAAAGCGAGTTCTCTCTCGGTTCTCTCTCGCCACGCTTTCGATGACTCGGGCTTTTGTTGGTAGCGAATCCATAGGTTGCCTAGAATAGCTTTGCCGCCTGTACTCTTCGTCAGGCGGCTAAGCTTCCTCGTACGATGTGCTTCGGTAATCTCTGTAGCCGTATTGTGCACGCCTGGGCTGTCCAGTCTGACAGGGGAAGCTGCTGGGAATATTTGGAGAGCGGTTCGATAAGCCTTCCGAATTAAGCAATACACTTTCCGATTATCTGTTTTCGTAAGGCTAAGATATGGCAGCGCATTAGTATTCCTGCTTCTTTGGAATCCTTGTATTAAATGCCACCTGTTTTGTTCTTTAAGGCCATGTCGTCGTGCTACAAGTCGTTTGAGAAGCCCCATTATTTGCACTACATAAGCCTATAATTTCCTGATGTACGCTGTGTTTGCAGCCCAAGTATGTTTAGATGCATTAACTGTGGTGTGGCTGTACTCCCCACCTGAATCGCGATTGAGGGGGCTAGTGGCGATCTAGATTTCTAGGGTGGGAGGACTAACCATTAGGACTTGGCTGGTAAACAGTGAATTCAAGCCTATGCTGCGGCTTCTAAGCTATGGCTGTTGCTCCAGCCTGCAGGATAACCAGCTTCAGCATCACTACCTCGATTAACCCAGATCGTGATGTCCAAGCGGAAAGTGTGTAATTCAACTCCGGTATCCTTTCTATGGTCATTGCCATATAAGCCACAGCTAGCTTAAAGAGCAGCGAGCAAGTCCCGGATCCATTGGGAGTGCCGCACGATGGAATCTGAGTATACGGCAGTGTGAGATTTCCTAATCGGTGGGCGGCCGTCCTTTCTGTGAGAAAGGCGCGCACGTAATTATAGGTGCAAGCTCCTGGTCCTACGCACTTCTGCCCTCCCAGGATGGTATGATGGGTAACTCTGTCGAAAGCTTTGGTTAGGTCCTCGGTTAAGGCAGCTATGATATACGGTATTGGTGGGTTTTACAGAATGTAATCTGACCTCAAGTGGATATCATTTCTGGAAAGCCCTGCTCAAAAGCTGTACATATTGGGGGACAGCGCTTGCGTGTTTTAGATGAGATAATTTACCCTAGGTATAAGTTCCCGCTCTACTTTTTTCCCAATATATGAGGTTAGCGTGGCGGGTCTTAAATTTTCCAGAGATAGTGGCTTGCCCAGCTTTGGTTTGAATGTAATGTAGGCATGGCGAAACTCTTCAGGGAGCGTGGCCCTATTCCAATGGAAATTGAAAACCTTAAACTAAGCAGGCTACGCAGGAGTCATATACATTTCGTAAAATCTTCTTATTAAGCCTGTCTTGAAACTGGGATAAGGTTGTACGTAGTTCATGCAATGTTTCCCGCACCTCAGCCTCAGTAATCTTCATACAGAGTAGGGTTGGTTCAGCGGGCATAATCAGGATGCTGGAAATTGTCGCCTTGCGAGATTTACATAGTTGTAAGTTTTTCCCGAACTGCTTTCGTGGTGTCCCCTGCTTCATTGATGAAGAGAGTGACTTCTTATGCCTGTTCTGTTTGAAATGATTAGGGTCGAAGGAAGTGCCTAAGGAGAGGCCACGCGCGTTTCATTCCAAGCACGTCTCGTCGCCGGTCACATAGCTCCTCCCATCTTTCCGAGGCTAGTTTTTGAGCGTATAATTCGATCTCTTTTGAGAGATCAGCTATGGGCTTTCTAAGGTTCCTATTGTGTTTTTGTGTGCGCCACCCTTTTTAAGGCTCTGAAGCGCTTCCCACAGTTAGTGATGGGATTTCCGGGTCTATAATTTCTTGATCCTACTGGACATCGCTGAGAAGATGTCTGGCGCCGTCACAATGGTTAGATCGGTCCATCTGTTGAATAGTTGCCTCCTGCTTTGTTTACCGGAAGACTTGCCAATGTATAGGTGGTTTCTGTGTGTTTGGGTCGTGATTGGTGTGGTAGGGCTGTGGTAAGTTGCGGTATATGATGATCATTACCAAATGTATGTTAGAGCCTATTCTATACCGTTCCCCTGACTCTGTGGCTGAGAGTGAGGTCCGGGGTTTTGTCCCGTAGTGTGCTCGTTCCCACCTGCATGGGCAAGTCCGGTTGGGTTTCTAGTGTGAGGTGTTGCGTCTGGCTTCACTATTACAATGATATTCCTTTTTGTGTCTTTAGACACATAAAAGTCTCCTACGATGATAAGTGCTCCCCCTGAAGCTGCTTGCGTACGTGCCATGACAAGTGATGCGTTGTAATGATTGTGTTCCTTCTGGCTACTGTATGCACTACGAACGTGTAAACTCCGGCGGGGGCGTTTCTCGGGTATAACGTGGTAAACTAGTGTGGGAGTTCATGTGATTGAGCTGTATTTGCTGTGCTGGGATGTTTCGCTGGACTAGAATAGCAGTGTTTAGTTTATCCTGTCTTAAATGGCTGATAACTAATGCATTTTATTCGCCTTCCGCGTTCCTATAGCGCGATGACAATGGGTGGAAGTTCTGTCTGTTTTTTGGAGGGGGAGCTCTGCCCTCTTATGGTGAAAATTTCGACAATTCTCTTGCCATTCTACCAGCTTTTGAGTGGACGTTCCAATAGGTAATGTCAAAATTTTGGGGAGTACGGGGTTCATCGGAGTAATAATATCCCTATTGCAATTGTGCATTTGTGAGCGCATGCCCCTAATAGTGGCCTGCATGACCGCCTGTACGCTGAGCAGAGTCTAAGGAATATGCGTGCACTCCGCCTTGTGGTCTCCACGCGTACGCTGTAGACGCTCAAAGCGATTATCATGCACATTCCAGATAGGAAGGCAGCCCTCAGTCGAAGGCGTACTAGTTGTTGTTCATTTGTAAGGGGATGATGCTGGTACTGCATCTGCTTTTGTTGCGGAAGCCATGCAAGGTTTTCTTTTTTTGGCACTGCCTTTACCGAATTGCCTGCTCTTTCCTAGCGATATCAAGGGATAGAGATGGGGAAGGAAGGGTGGATAATGCGGGGAGTTCCACTGCAGGTGATAACGACAATGGTGACGAGTTGATGGGAGTGTTACCATGGGGGTGAGTGGCCGATTGGAAAGACGCGCTGGGATTGCCCACTTGTTGCTCATAGATTCGCTTCGAACCGCTTGTTGAGCGAGCGCTTTCCACCGAGAGGTTCTTGACCTGCTGGCTTTGCCCTTGTCTCTGCTCTTGTGTGTGCAGCACTTCGTATCAAATAGCCTAAGGAGGTAGAAAGTTGCTTGTGTTCGGAAGTTTCTTTGACAGATCTTGTGCCTTGGCTGCCATTTGGGCGTAAGTGGCGGGTCTTCGACATTGGAGGAACCTGCGAGGGGAGTACGTCCTGCCTGCTAGATGGGGTCCCTCTACAGGGTCTACATTCGGGAGAACACGGTTGCCCACTAGGGGCATTGGTCATGCTCAAGAGGCACAGCACCGGGCAGTGACGGCTGCGGGCAGACGTCCTTGCGGTATCCAGGCACCAGAAGCTGGCACACGCTTCGGCTTTTCATCTCCGAGGCGTGCGGTGGGGGATGACTGCTCGGTTCCTCATGCAGTATGAAACGCCAGGTCGGCCAAAGAGGATTTCAACCATGTTTGACGTTCCGAACTGCCTCACATGCCGAATCTTTATTTCAGGGTTGGCAGCAAGTACACTGTCAGAGATTTGATCAGCACTGCCTGTTTCCCGTACATAAAGATTATCACGAGTGAGATGTTGGAAGGGGCGGCACATAGGTGGCCAGTTCGTATCCGCGTTCTCGATCGAAGAGGGAGTTTAGTGGAACGTACTGGGTTGCCCGCTTTTTGCAAGGTGTGCTTACCCCGATGAAGTTAGCCTTGCTGTTACACCGTACCTATTCTGGGCTATTAGCTTCGGTGCCCGCTTTGGTCTGTATAGTATCCGCCAGGGCTGCCACCGGTATTTTATCCAGGGCTAGGACACTGCGCGGACCCATTACCGCTTTGAGGTGTGTTGGTGGTAGCTGTTCTAGCGATACTGCTCGCCTGCGGGGATTCTTCTTATTCGAGCATTGGCTTCTATGGGTACCTGGTGAGGAATCAGACTTGCCTGAATCGAGGCATTGGTGTCGGCGTGGGTAGCTTGCTACTGCCAAAGTATGTTGCCATCCCGGCAGAACAACCTGTTTGGAGAGATGGGTTCTCCTTCAACTTCGCTTTCCATCGTGATGCGGCTAATCCGGTTGCCACTTGGTTATGGCAGGTAGGTGCAACTGCTACGGCGCCCGGCCTGTGGCAAACTCGAGGGGGGATTAGGTTATGTTTAGCGTCTCCTGCGTGGTCGGCAATTTGAATGTTCGTTCAGTAATTCAGTTCACAAACGGAGCACGAAACAAGGATCCATGATGCTCGGGTAGAACCTAGGCGCCACTGTTGGCAAAGGCGGTGGCGGTATTCCATCGCGTTTCCACAAATAAAAACGTTTCCTGAAGCCGATGTAGAGTGCGTTCGCAGTTGGTGGTCCCCTAGCTGCCTTTTCTATGTTGCGCGGGAGCTGGCCTATTTGATCCGTCGTCGGCAAGCGGAGTCTGACCACCCCTCGGATATTGCCAGGCCAGCCGTTCGGCTCAGCACACTCCCTAAGCAGGCCCTGAAACCGTAGAGAAAGACAGGCATTGAACGAATAGGATAATAATTTGAGCTACATGAATGGTTAACATAGTAAAACCAACATTTTACGATGCTACGCCAAGCTTTCGCTTTCCATATACAGTATTAACTGAGCTAACCAGCAGCCTTTTTTTCTATGAACTTCTACAGCCAGATGGGCAAGCATGCACGCAGCCTATTTGAGGCCTCGCAGTTTACATGGCTTGCCCTTTGTAGTAAGTACAGATAGGTATATCAAACAACGAACACCACAGGCCGCCTGCACCGAACTTTTAGCGGCGCAGCGCGGGGACTTTGGTAAACATATGAAGCTCGCCAAATAGC
Organism: Haemaphysalis longicornis; assembly: GCF_048455015.1. Taxonomy (NCBI): domain Eukaryota; kingdom Metazoa; phylum Arthropoda; class Arachnida; order Ixodida; family Ixodidae; genus Haemaphysalis; species Haemaphysalis longicornis. The sequence goes on along the minus strand of NW_027526422.1, from coordinate 143,739,058 downwards.
ATTACGAAACTGTTTTGTGAACAGAAAAGCATTGGGAGGCTGTGATATAATTAGGTGAGTAAGCCCATAAGAAATTAGAGATAATCAGCCTATTATATATAAACTTTTCCAATTTTATCAATGGTGGAGCTTGTACACCTTGAGCAATTGGCCAACCGAGGAAATATAGCGCGTTTAAGCTGTTTAGACCACTTGCACTTTTATAAACTTCCAATATTTATTTTATGTGGTAGTTTCAGGTGCTTCATTTCATAGCTATAGATTCATATCATTTCTTTTGGTTGTCAAGCTAAGAGAAACCGTTTAATGTTGATTCATTCAAACTTACGAATCCCCCTGCATGTTCTGACAGCTTTACGGATGCCATTAGGTGAATTCTGGTTAGAGTGACCGTGTCTTTATCGATAGATTGTGCAGTTACCGGCAGAAAGATGTTCTGTAGTCCTCCTATGTGCAATAAGAAAGGTACCATCAATAAAAAGTCTGAACAATATCGCTCCTAATAAAAACCATACTGCACTCCCCGGGTAGCCTTTGTGGATTCGGATAGGCAGTCGTTTATTTCCTCATATTTTATCTGACTCATACGTTGGCGCGGTGTATTGCATTATGCTTCGGTTATCGCCAACAGCACTAATTTATTACATAAAGCCTTGTTAAGGACCCTCCTCAAAGGTTTCAGAGACGTCAAACAAGATGAGTCAGTCTAAGCCCTACTATTTCAATCCCGTGTGAAGTTGTCGGTAATTTGTTTTTATTTCTTTAGTGTACGCAGAGTCGATTATTGCGCAGCTCGCGTTGATTTTGAGAGAGGGCTCTTGTGCCCTCAATATACATCTCCATAAAATTGGATATAATACAGTCTAGAACTTTCCTGCATACGCAGATCAATAAAATTTATTGCCATTTTTCTCATGTTTAAGTTACGGGTGCCCTACGCTCGGACAACACTGCACACGCTGTCGCCGTGCCTGCGGCGCTGAGGTATAGGCAGGCGAGAAACAAAAGGGACGGACCATTATCCTCGAAGATTGTTTATTAGGCCGGAAGGCTTAATATCTCATACGAAACGCTAGTGAGTGAGTGAGTGTAGACTTTATTAAAATCGCCTGCAGGCGGCCTCTGTTACCGAAGTGCTGTGACGCGGCCCTACGTCTTTCCGGCTGGGCTCTTTACTAGGCAGCTCCCTCGCTACTAGCGTCGAGGTCCTCCGGCCTGCCCGCGCTGGGCGGCCGGGCCCTCTCGGCTTTCGCTCGGGCGATGCCGTTCAAGTGCCGCCAGGATCTGCTGGACGGCCTGTAGTTGTACGTCCTTGTCACTGCTCCGCGCCGCGGTCAGGTACCACGGCGGGATCTTTGTCTCCATTGACGCTTCTGTAGGTCTTGCCGAGCAGTCCCAGAGGATGTGAGCCATCGTAGCCCGCCCACTGCGGCACACTTTGCACGTATCGTCCTCGTATTGCTCGGGGCACACATGCTTCATGATGACCGGGGTCAGTAAGGAACCCGTCTGCAATTGCCTTAGTACCACCGCTTGCTCCCTGGCCAGGCCGGGGTGCGGCGGCGCCATTTCTCTTCTTCTCATCCTATAGTATGTCGTGATTTCATTATATGTCCCCATCCTGTCTTTGGTTTCCCCCCACAGTTCTGCAGACGGGTTCGCTCCAGCCGCGCGGCCAGTTAACACTCGCGCGGTAGAGTTCGCCGTCTCATTGTGGTTCACATATTGTTCTGACACTTCGTTCCCCGCGTGTGCGGGGAACCACTTCACTGTCACGTGCCTGTTCGCGAAGTCCAGAGAGGCGAGCAACCTCACTGCTCTACTACACACTCTCCCTCTGGCAAAGTTCCGCACGGCCCCTTTAGAGTCGCACAGAATGGTCCTGGTGTGTGGGTCCGCGATGGCTAAGGCTATAGCCACCTCTTCGGCACATCTCGCCTCACGTGCCCGGACACTTGCCGCGGTGACTGTTGAGCCGGTCTTGGCGTCGATGACCACCGCCGCGTACGTCTTCTTGCCTCGATACTCTGCCGCGTCCACGTACCTCGTGCCCGGAATCTCAGCGTGCATCTCGACCATGACCTTGGCTCGAGCCTTCCGCCGTTCTCCGCTGTGTTCGGGGTCCATGTTCTTTGGAACGGGGTAGACCCACATTCCTCTCCTGATGTTTTCGGGTACGTCTTCTTGTTCGCATAGCTCTTCCTCGCTCGTACCGGGGTCTAGACCCAGTCTAGCGAGGATGGCCCTGCCCGTCTTGGTTTCCTTGAGCCTCTCGATTTGGGCGGCTCGCTGTGCTTCTCCGATCTCCTCGAGCGTGTTGTGCACGCCGAGGGCCAGCAACTTCTCGGTGCTCGTGCAGTCGAGAAGTCCGAGTGCGGCCTTGTGGGCTTTCCGTATCATCGCGTTGATCTTGTTTCGTTCGTCTAACCGCCAGTTATGGAAGGCGGCGACGTACGCCACGTGGCTTATGGCGAACGATTGAACTAGCCAGAGCAGGCTGTCCTCTCGCATGCCAGCCTTTCTGTTGGCGACTCTCTTTATGAGGCGTGTGGCCGCGGTGACCTTAGCCGAAAGGCGATTGATGGTTTCGCCGTTCGTGCGACGTTTCTCGATTAACATGCCCAGCACTCGGATCTTCCCGACCTCCGGGATCACCTGTCCGTTGCTGGTTCGGATTATGATCTTGTCTTTTGCCGCGGCTTCCTTTTCCGCCGTCTTCCTTCTTGCGCCCTTCGGTGGCAACACCAAGAGTTCTGACTTGCTCGGGGAGCATACCAGTCCTGATCCGTCAAGTTGGCTCTCGATGGCTTCCACTGCTTGCTGTAGTGTCGACTCTATGTGCCCATTGCTGCCACCCGGGACCCACAACGTGATGTCATCGGCATAGATGGTGTGGCGCACATCCGCCAGTGACTTCAGGCGCCGGCCGACCCCGATCATCACCAGGTTGAAGAGCAGCGGTGAGATCACCGAGCCCTGTGGGGTCCCAATGCTGCCGAGCTTCTTCTCTTCGAGCGTGATGCCGCCGACGTGGATTTCTGCCGTGCGTTCTGACAGGAACTCGCGCACGTAGTTGCACGTCCGGACTCCCATGTTCAGTTCGCTGATTTGGGCCAAAACCGCCGCGTGCTTGACTTTTTCGAATGCACTCAGCAGGTGTAGCCCCAGGATGGCCTTGTTGTCACGCGTCTTGGTCTTGTCATCGATGATTTCAGTCTTGAGCTGTATCATTGCGTCCTGTGTGCTCAACTTGCTCCTGAAGCCGATCATCGACTCCGGGAACAAGTCGTTGTCTTCCAAATACTTTTGCGAGCGGTTCATCACGACGTGCTCCAGCGCCTTCCCGACGCACGAGGTCAGGGAGATGGGGCGGAGGTTTTCGATGCTGGGCGTCTTCCCCGGTTTTGGGATGAGGATGGTTTTCGCCGTCCTCCACATTTTGGGTAACCTACCCTCCCTCCAGCATTTGTTGAAGAGGGCTGTCAGGCTCGCAATCGCCGCCTCGTTGAGGTTCTTGAGTGCTTTGTTGGTGATCTTGTCCGGGCCCGCAGCGGATCGGCAGTTGAGCTCATGCAACGCTGCCCGCACCTCCCAGACCTCGATGTCCCTGTCTAATTGTTCATTTGCCGCTCCCCGATAGTCTGGGTGCGACTCCTCGGGGCTTGCTGGCAGGTACTTTTTGTTAATTCGGTTGCGCACTTCTTCTTCTCCTAGCTCGCGCAGTGCCTTGTTTAGGATCTTGGCTAGGCTGTCCCTCTGGTGTGATTTCGTTTTCGTTTCGTCAAGCAAGTGCCGGAGCATGGTCCATGTTCTTCCGCTGTGCATTTGGCCGTCGGCTGCGTTGCACGTCTCGTACCACTGCTGCCGGCAAAGCGTGCGGCAGTGCTTTCCGATAGTGCGATTCAGCTCGGCCACTCTTTTTCTCAGTCTGCGGTTGGTGCGTTGTTTTCGCCACCGTTCCTGAATTGATCTTTTCGCCTCCAGCAAATGGGCAAGGCGGCTGTCAATTCTGTCTATCTCCTCCCCGGTCTCAATTTCCTTGGTTGCCTCCGAAACTTTCTCTAAAATTTTGTTTGTCCACTCGTCCACGTCCCGAATCTCCTCTTCCTCGGCCGGTAACAGGCTTCGGTAGAGGTCCCAGTCCGTGATCTTGTGGACCCGTTTTTCTTCCGATGTCCCCCTGAGCGGCACCGTCACCTCAATGATAAAGTGATCGCTGCCCAGGTCTTGGCCGGTGTTGGTCCATTCGGGCTGTCGGCCCCCATTCGGCGTCCTGACGAAGGTGAGGTCCGGCGTGGTATCCCTGCTGACCGAGTTGCCGATCCGCGTCGGGTGCGCCGGGTCCGTTACGAGGGTGTAGCCCGCGTCTGTGGCGTCGGTCAGGAGATCGCGTCCCTTGGCCGACGTCTTAGCGTAGCCCCAGGCCTGGCACGGAGCGTTGAAGTCGCCGCAGATTACTAGGTTGTCTTTGCTTCCGGCGGTCTTGCAAGCCTTGTGTAGGACTGACTTGAATTTTTGCTTGCTGTGCGCTGGGCTGCTGTAAATGTTCACGAAAAATGTACTCTCCTTCCTCTTCCTTCCAGTTATTACTTCGATCATCGTGTGTTCGATCAGTGAGTTCTTGATGCCTTCCCTCTCCACGCAGTTGAGTCCCTTCCTCACCAGGGTGCAGACGCCTCGTCCCTTGCCGCTTGCGGCTCGGCTGGGCGGGCTGGCATGCGTCCTGTACCCGGGAAGTCGGGTCTCTTGTACGAGGGTTTCTTGCATCATTATAATGTCTGGTTTCCTCGCCAACTGTTGTATGTGCTGCTGCAACACCGCCTTCTTGCTTGCGAACCCGTTACAATTCCAGTGCCACGCCGTGAGGCTCTTCGCCATTGTTCTCACTGTCTTATTTGAGTTCCGATCCATGCTTGGATGTTGTTCATTTGTTCCGTTAGTTGACGAACCGCCGCGGCGGTCTGGTGTACTACTTCCGAGATGCTTTGGCACGTCTGTTCTAGGCTCGTTACACGAGCCGTCAGCTGCGTCACGTTGCCTTCTAGCGTGTCTATTCGCTCAGCGAGCTTACGTTCGCGGAGGTTTTCGACCGCCCTTTTCTTTATCGCCGGCTCCGCGAACGTAAGCTCGCTGAGCGAATAGACACGCTAGAAGGCAACGTGACGCAGCTGACGGCTCGTGTAACGAGCCTAGAACAGACGTGCCAAAGCATCTCGGAAGTAGTACACCAGACCGCCGCGGCGGTTCGTCAACTAACGGAACAAATGAACAACATCCAAGCATGGATCGCAACTAAATAAGACAGTGAGAACAACGGCGAAGAGCCTCACGGCGTGGAACTGGAATTGTAACGGGTTCGCAAGCAAGAAGGCGGTGTTGCAGCAGCACATACAACAGTTTTCTTAATCGCCGGCTCCGAGGACGTTGTTGATTGCCTCGCGGACACCTTGATCTCCTCTTCTTCTGGCTTTTCTTGCGGCTCTTGCTGCGCCGGTGGCTGCCGTGCTTGCTGCTGGCGGGCGTTAGCCTTCATGAGTTCCTTGAGTTCCTCCATCTGTCTGTTGTTCCTTTCGGGTGCCGCGCGCAGCTGCGCATTCTCCTTGCGGAGCACCTCGATCATCTTCCGCATCGTCTTGATTGCCTCGCTCTCGGCGCTCCAACTACACGATGCGCGCGACTGCATCTCGACCTTTCCTTTCCCGCCACCGTTACCTCCGGCAATCTGAACCCAGCTCACTCTTTCCCGTGATTTAGAACGTCCTTTGCTCGCCGCTCGGCTGTTGCTCCCACTGATAACCTTTCCGGCTGTGCGGCTTTGCGACCGTGACGCCCGCTCTTGACTTTTTGCCCTATCGCCATTTCCCAGCGCCGGGAAGCTGCGCGGTGCAAGGTTCTCTTGTTCTTGCATCATCTTTTTCTGTTCAGCAATTTTCCTCTCCCGTCGCCTCTTTGTGACGACGTACGGCGTCTTAAATTTATTTTTACAGCCCCTGACGCCCGTGGAGTGCTGGCCATCGCAAAGTCTGCATTTTGGTTTGCAAACCTCGGCGTGGCCTTCGCCCGGGTTGTTTGCCCCGCAGTCGAAGCACACCCTAACTTTCGGCGTGGGACATACATCCTTTCTGTGTCCAACTTTCCCGCAAGTTTTACACACATCGAAGTTTTTTCGGTAGAGGCTACACTTCATCACTGCTGGCCCTTAGAAAATATAATCAGGCACTTTTCCCCCTCGAAGGCCACGATAACCGTGGTCGAGGTTCCAATTCGTTTCGCTCCTACCGCCGTCGGGTTTCTCTTGGTTACAATGCTTTTGTCAATTTCTGTTGGCGTGCGCTCCGTTGGCACCTCTCGTATTACTCCCTTCACCACACTGTCGGGAACCGTCATGTACGCTCCCACCTCGTGCACCTGTTCTCCGATTTTTATCTCCTGAATCCTGGCATACTTGCGTGCCCGAGAAAGATCAGGGGTACTCACGACCAGGATATTCTGCTCGTTGTTTGGCAGGAATGTGTCGGCCGCCGCTTCTTTTCCCGGGATATTGGCCGCCGCGGTGACCGCCGCCGCCATAACTGCGATGGGTGTTTTCGCAATACACAAGCAGCCCCGCGGCCGCACGACGATCTTGGTATCTTCTTTCGGCAGTACATCGGGCATTCTTGCCGCCACCGTGGCCGTAGCTGCTGCCTTCTTGGCGAACGTCTTCGTCCTCGGGCGCGGTTGTTGCGTAGTCACCGGCACGCTGTCCTTCCTCGGCTTTTTGGAGCGGTGAACGACTTCCGTCCAATCCGCTGCCGCCGCGTCGTCTTCTGATGCCATTTCCTCGCCGTTAACCTCGACGCACATCCGGCCCATGTCGTCAGAACTAGGGGTCGGTGACAGGTCAGGCGACGTGGCCGTTTCCATTGCATCCCCTATACCTCGGCTCGCAAGGCCTGACGGCCTATGCTTGCCGTGTATTCCCCGGCCGAGCAGTTAGGCTTGGCTCGGGATGCTGCCGCGGCTCCGAGAAAATCGGGAAAAAAAAGTCCGAATTTCACGTACCACTTGGTTGAACTTGGTATCAGCGTGTGCGCGGTACCTTCCCGGATCTTCTGGTACTAATTACACAACGATACCAGTTGATTGACGCTGCACTAATTGTTATTTAAGCAGGAGCCGCTAGCACCACGACACGGTGTCGTCGTCACTTTCCCAAACGCTAGTGTCTTCCTTTCCCGTCCGTGTTTCATACTTTGCGCTTAATGTTCAACAATGGAATGATCGGAGTAGCTTCAGTTTGTAAAGATGGAACTAGCCGAAATGTTGCTATGTTAGCTTTTCAAGTGGCCTGAGCATCTCCACATTTTCTTCAAACTGAACACCGATGTTATTTCTATTCTCGCCATTCTTCCTCGGAACGGAAAAGACGCGTTGAATATTTATTCCGTTTGCTGCGAATTTTATTGACAAACGACACTCCTCTGCTGCTCGTGCCACAAAAAGTCCCTGTTCGGAACTACGACCACCTCCACGCTCTTCCCCTCTCGCCTTGCTTCTGCAACGGTAAATACGATGGACGCTGTCAGTACAAAATCCCAAGTCCCAGGGATATATTCCATAAATTTCATGAGGTGGGGCTACGTTGACGCGCGACTTTTGTGTACATAGCTCTGCAGTCAGAGATGGTTTGCTGGAGTTTAGCCATAGAGGGCTTCGCTGAAAGACAAAACGGACCTTTGTTCCTTCACAGCACCAGTGTTTAATGCAATGTGGCTGACCGCTAGTGTGCGATAGCACCATGTGCTGGGTTAACGTAGATGCACCATTACCAGCGTCGCCAACGTCAATAACTGAGCGATCGAACGCTGCACGAGAAATTTATCAAGCATGACAAGAACCCGCACGAGCGTGAGTGCGAAATTTGGCGCCACTCGGAGCATTCTCGGCTTGAGAATGAGGAGCACGATCGCTGTGCGGTGTTCCAGCACTTCTCCCGCTCTGGCTTACTACCTCCATAGCAATCCAAGAGGTGTCAGTGAAGGAGTGCCCTAAGATGCAGTGCTTAGTCCACTTCTCTTAAACCTCGCGCTGTCGGACCTGCCTAACAGCAGACCCACAGACCTAGAGCACAGTGTATGTATCTCTGTTTATGCTGACGATGTTGCACTGTGGACCTGGGGTCTAAAGCCTCAGAGCAGCCAAATGAATAAATCCCTGCAAAGAGCACTGGAAGCGGTTTCGGTATATATCACGGCAATAGGACTACGGCTTTCCCCTACCAAGTCTGCAACCATGATATCCCACCTCAACCCTGGAGCACGGTATCGACCTCCCCTAGAGCACGGTATCGACCTCCCGAAGTCATCTACGCTATGCCTCTTGTAACTACGAAGCCAGCACAGTAGAGGAAATTGCAGACTGATCAAAGGTATTCACTTCGGACCGCTCTCTGCGTGCCACACTCGTCGCAATGCGGGGACACTCTTGCTGAAGCCGGAGCCTGGCCCCTCACCCTCCGCGCCCTACAGGGAGTCCTCCATCATGTCGAGCGGTGCCATAGGGGTCTAGACGGAGGCGCCCTTCTCGCATCGCTAAGAGAATGGCCTCACTCTCGAATGGGTATAATTTTCCTCACCTTCGAAACGGTGATCGGCCAGCCCCGACGTATCACATCATACCCACTGCACCCCCCGTGATGCATGAGATCACCGTAAGGGCTAATCCACCACACGTGACCTCAAAGAAGATAACTCCACTATGTTGATTAAGGCATGAAGCATCGACCTGCTTGGAGAACCTAAAGGGGAATGTGCTGATATTCAACGATAGCTCCGTGCTTCCAGACAAAGGGTGGCGGGTGCCACATCCATCGCGACCACCTTCGCATAAGTCAGGCAATGCAACCTGCCAGTAGCCAGTAGCACTACAACGGACGAAATCGCGGGCATTCACTTGGCTGCAGACATCATTAAGAAGCGCGAGCAGAATCTAATTAATCGAAAAGTAGCCATCCTCTGTGACGTATAGGCTGCACTACTGAGGCGCGACCGGGCCCCCTCAGCTGTCCTGCCGTACAGTCTCGCCAAATACCTGCACAGCCACCGCGCCAAAAGCCTGAGCATCTGTTTGCAGTGGCCACCTGCTCACGTAAGCATCAAAAGAAATGAGGAGGCTGATTGCGTGGCAAAAGAAGCGCATCTTCTTCCCAGTTTGTTAAGTGAGGCAATCAGGACCCTGGAGGTAACTTATCGGAAGGGATGTCCAAGCCATATACCCCGACTCCCGAGTTGAATCTGGCAATCCAGCACACCAGCTTCCTTTGAGGGGACTGACCGAGCTGACCGTGCTCTCCTTCTTCGTCTGCGAATCGGCTGTCATCGCTGCGCGGAAAGAAGTCACAGGTTTGTCACCTCTAGTTCACCCGCCCGCCCGCACTTTCCGTGCAGTATACACAATCGTGCATGCACTGTGCGTGCGTCTGCAACATTCGCAGTATCGATCACCCCTTAGAGCGTCATACGCGAAACAAGGACTGCGTTCATGAACCTCTTGGAACCTTTTGCCTCCAGAATGTTAGAAATCAAATCGCAAAAAAGCATTCCGTTCCATGCTTGACTCTTTCAAGGGCACGCGACTCCCACACCGGCTATGATGCTGCCAGCTCTGTCTGTCCTGCGCGGCTTGTGAACCGTCATCTTATTCTCCTTCTACCTTTCTTTTGTCTATCCTTTTTGCTGTCTATTCTCCTCCTAGACTTTTGCTGTCTATTCTCCTCGGCTTGAGGGCCCCTCAAGCCGAGAGGTAGTGATAGGCTGGGCCGAATTTCGTTTCTCTTCCAATAAAGCAACTCTCTGTCTCTCTGTGTCTGGCTGACTACGCCATGTCGTTTTATTTTTTGGCCGTCAGTACCCGTGATAAACGGCACAACAAAAGCCACGTAATTTTTTAAAAGTCTTCGTGAGCACAAAATTACAAGACATAAGGGTTTACATGCCATCAGTTTGTTGTTTGACGATATCAACCGCATAGCTTTTAGGCCAACACAAAGGCGCCAGGCGGAGACAGAAGACCTCTTTCGCACGTAAGCGCGTTCATGGCTCCGTTCGCCCGGTGTAGTCCTGGATTGCGAAGTGGGCTTACGCCACTTGAGCAGATTGAGCGCATGTGAGCGCGCGCATCGCGGCGACAAGCGCACCGCGGGTTCGTCACCCCCAAGACGATTCGGGTGAATTTGTAAAGCCATTCCTTCACAATGCCCACGTGAAGACGGCCACCGAACCAGCCTAAAAAGAACTCGCAGTGCACGTGCGCTCGCGCCATAAGTATACAGCACGGTCATGCTCGGGCTCTCGCTGCCCAGATTGCGATACTGGTTAAACCGGGTACTAGCTACACCCAGAAACCGGTATTAATACAAAGAATGGCCAACCACCCTATGTTGGGACTAAATAAGGAAATTCGGAGGGAAACAATGCATTCAAACGGTCTGGGACAGCAGCGGTTGCACGTCGATGGGAGGGGCATTCGTCCTGCCCTGGATAACCTAATAGAACTTTGGAACGAGTGTACAAGTAAAAAGAAATGAAAATACGAAAGAAGGAATACAGGAGAAGATTAAAAGCGCAGTAGTATGCGTACATAAAACATACCCACGATGAATTACTGTATAACACTGCAAGCGTAAGTGCCGCAGCGAGGGTATTGTCCGCTAAACCAAGTCCCAAGATAAAACGCTTTATGAGAATATATTCACAGCCAGTTCACCGATAAATTTTGGAGTTCGTATTGTTTTGCATTCTATGTATCTCTCCCCACGATACGTACGTTGACCTCTAAAATAACGCCTTTTGCTAGCAAGCGTTGATGTGCGTTTGCGTCTTGTTTCCTCCTGTATTTTGTGCCGATGCCACGCGAGTTATTAGAAGGCAACAAAACTTTTTGCGTCCCTCACGCTATTTTTATGTTGGGCGTTTAATCAAGAATAAACGCACCCGGACCCAGCGAAAGTTCTGCAAATCACTAAAGTGTATCATGGTCAGATCAACTACACATTTGTACGTGACCTCGCAGCTTCAGAGTACCGGCTGCGGTTCTCACGCACCCACGACCTGGCCTTGTTCATCCTCTTCAAGAAGCATACGTCCTTTGAAAAACTCTCCCTGTGAGCCGACAGCATCGGTGACGGGCTGACTGTGTAAAGCCGGTTATTGCTGTCTATACCCTTTGGTCACGTCCCGTGAACCCTACGACGTTTATTTTGCACTGTTTTAAAAAGGAATCGTGCCCTGACCTAAAGCTTCTCAAAAGTGAATTAAGCATTCCCGCTGAAACCGTGGTTACACCATAATGAGCCGTGGAAATCACCGCATTGCGCTTTTCCTTCCCCAGAAGTGTATTATTTTGTTTCAATCGCGTGAGTCACTGAAAAACTAGTGAAAGCTGGTTAAATGGAGCCCTCTGATTATAGTTGCTCGCCTAGATTTTGTAATTGGTCCCACGTCATCGACCCTGGTTCTGTCATGTTTGTCCGGCATTGCTCCTTTCTCACCTAATTGAGCACCACCGTTTAGTACCGAGAGGAGATGGTTAGTAGCTATAATATTAATATTAAAATAAATTTATAATAATAATATTATTAATAATATTATTATTCCGTGCTAATCAGGTCCACTGCAGAACGAAGGCCTCTCCCAATGACCTCCAACTGCTCCAGTCCTGCGCTGCTCGGGTCCACAGTCTACCCCGAATTTCATTATTTCACCCCCCAAGAGATTACTGGACGTCCCCTTCTTTTAGATACATCCCTTGTTGTCCACTCTGTTACCCTAATTGTGCAACGGTTGTCGGTTTGCCTCACTACATACCCAGCCCAAGTCCATTTCTTTTTTTTTATTTCAACTGTGATATATTCGACTCGTTTGTTCAATGATCAAGGTTGCTCGTTTTTTAACATTATTCCGAACATTACTCGTTCCATGGCCCGTTGAGCCGACCTGAGTTTGCTTTGTAGTTGTTTTGTAAGGCGCCAAGTTTCAGCCCCGTACGTCGTAGCCGGCAGTATTCACTGGTTGTACATTATTCTTTTCTATGAAGGATGTAACTTACTTTTCAATATTAGGGAGTGCTTGCTGAGTGTGCCCCTATCCGTACCTATTCTGCGCCGGATTTCATTTTCGCGGTTGAGGACCGACCTCACTAAGGAAGTTGTATTCCTTTAATTCCAGCATTTCGTACACAATGTTATAGTTAGGCGCACTGGTGACAGCTTGGATTCCCAACAATGCAGAGAGCAGGCTGGGTTTAGGAAATGCTAATCAACCCTGGATCCCATCCATGTTGCCAGTCAAGTGATAGACAAATTCGCCGAACACTCTAAATCCCTTTACGTGGCATTTATAGAGAATGAGAAAGCATTTGATCCCGTACTGACCGCAGCCGTGCTAGAAGCACTAAAAGACCGAGAACTTCAGGAGACCTACATAGGAATTCTAGAAGACATATAACAAGAATGAATGGGCCCTATACCCATCCAAACACAAAGCGGTAAATTCTCGATCCGGAAGGAAGTACGATACGGAGGTACCAGCTCGTCAAAACTATTCACAGCATGCCTCAGGGGGGTGTGTAGAAAGCTTGGCTTGGAAAAAATACGATTAAGGATAACTGGGGTATACTTCAGCCATTTGAGGTTTCCAAACAACATAGCATTGCTGAGTGATACTGAAGGACACCTGCAAACAATGCTTGGGCAACTACAATCAGAAAGCAGGGCCGTGGGGCTAAAAATAAATATAACAATTTAAAATGATGATAAAGAAATGTTAATGAGCAGTAAGTTGTATAGTCGTACGGATCCGGCAAGAAGCACCCCGACGCCGACTGCCTGTCCCGCGCCCCCGTCGACCCGCCACCACAAGACTCCGATGAAGACAGCGCATTCTTCGGAATCATGACGGAGAACTACTTAGCCGCCCAGCAGCGTGCCGACCCCGACTGACGCGTCATGATCCATTACCTCGAAGGACGCAACTTCGCTGTGCCTAAAGTGTTTAAACGCAACTTACCACCATTCAGCCTTAAAAACTCAGTTCTCGTGAAGAAACATTTCAGCCCCGGAACGTGAATGAATTATCTTCTTGTCATCCGCGCAGACCTTCATGACGAAATTTTGGAAGCGTTCCACGACGACCCGTCTTTCGGACATCTCGGCACAGCCCGCACAATTTGAAAAATGAAGGCGAAGTACAACTGGCCCCACCTTGCATCCGACATCACCCACTACGTCCGGAGCTGCCATGACTACCAGCGACAAAAAACGCCATCGACGAGATCCGCCGGACTTCTGAAGCCGATCGCCACCCCATCGGGGCCCTTCCAGCAGATTAGAATGGACCTTCTGCGCCCATTCCCTACGTCACAATCGGAGAACAAGTGGATTGTCCTAGCCGCAGACTACATGTCGGGCCACGCGGGGACGGCCGCTCTTCCGAGGGGGACTGCACAAGAAGTCAGGAAGTTCTTCCTAAACGATGTTGTGCTGCGACATGCAGCCCCTGAAGTCCTTATCGGGGACCGCGGAACGGCCTTCACTGCGGAGCTTATCCAAGGAATCTTACGCTACAGCAACACGGATCACCAAAGAGCGACGGCGTACCAACCCCAAACGAACAAACGTACCAAACATCTGAACAAGACGATCACGGATATACTGTCTCTGTACGTCGACATGGAACATCAGACCTGGGACGAAGCCCTTCCGTATGCCACGTTTGCGGCTATAAAGGAAAGTACGCAGATGAGACCGTTCGAGCTTATCTACGGAAGACGGCCCAGTACGATGCTTGACACCACGCTTCCCCACGTAGAAGACGACGACCCCAACGCCGACGTCCAAGGATACCTCCAGCGTGCGGAGGAGGCCCGCACACTCGCTCGAGTTTGCGCAACGGGCCAGCTGCTCGTGAATGCCGGACTCTACAACCTTCGACGCCGAGACGTCGAGAACAGCCAAGAACATCATGTGTGGGTCTCGATTCCGATCCGACGACGTGGCCTTAGTGGGTAGCTTCTGCGACAGTATTTCGGTCCCTACTGGATTCTACAATCTGTTGGCCAACTTACCTACGAGGTGATCATCGATGGTGGTTCCGGAAAATCACGACGACCACACTGCCCGAAGTCGTCCAAGTGGTTCGCTTAAAACCTTACTACGCAAGATGAGAGACTTTTTTGTTGTTTGTTCGGACTGTAGTTTATTTTGGCATCGAGTCGCTGCCATTTCAGAGGTGGGTAATGCCACAAACCATGTTTTGGGCTTGTTTGTTTATGTTTTGTTTGCGACAACCCCTGCTAACGGCGCCTTTTTAATTGGGATAACATAGGCGCCGGCCTATGTTATCTGTGTTATCCTTGGGCCAAGTAAAGCGCATGTTCCATTCTTCATGCCACACGTGTTATGTAATTTTATTGGGAGAGTGGTTCTAGCTAGCGTAACCAGCATAGAATAATCTTGTTTGATCTACAGTGTTCTGGATACAATTCGACTATTCGAGAAACCCTCGTTCCGAGTGATAAACTCCCTGAGAGTGATGCGGAGCATTCGACTTGCCGCCGCTCGCATGCGCACGTCACTTTGTTGAATGCTGCTACGCCGCCTGTGTATTCATTGAGTTGTTAGGGGAGCACAAGTTCGCTCCAATAAACTTGTTTTTATGAGACAGCTGCGTCGTCTTTGCCCACGCGACATCACTGTCCTTTCGTCGCTACCGTTGTTTCAGCGCTAAATTCCTTCTCGACTGGAGCGTTCGCTCCAACATGCCCATCCAACTTTTCTGTGGGAGAAAACTGCGACTCAGAAACAGCCTTGAAACTGTTATGAACGGTTATTAGCTGTATTTTGTGGTACATTTAGGTAGTGTTCGTAATTAGCTTAGACATAATTTTCTTTTTTTCCCTCTTGGTAGATGCAGGAACGCCGCTGCCCGACATTCTTTCGGAGATTGTTGACGCCAGTATCCGCTGCTCTCTCAGCCTCCAGAATGCCATGGTGAGCTCTCAAGAACTTATGAATTAGAAGAACAGATATAACAACACATTTTATGTTTTGAACACTCTTTTGTGATTATCAAACAGTCTTCGCTGAACACGTGAATGTTGAGCTTCCGAATGATGCTACGTTTGGAGACAGCCCACTACTAGATTGTTTGCCATCCCAAGTTTCTCACGTAGGAGTAGTTACTGTGATGTTTGGTGCACCGCGCCAACCTCTAAAGATTCATCCTGGAAGTTTCAGTAGCAATTAAAAACTCTGGAATTTTTTTCTCCTCTATTGGACACCACCCCTTCGTGCTGGTGTTCATAAAATAGTGCTTTAACTCTACACAACCCATCTCCCGGTCTGCATGCTTGCCGGAATGTAACGCAAAAAGCAAGAGGAGTGTTGGTAATTTGGATGTACCTTGATGACTAAACACTACCTCGTGACCATTTGGTGTTTTTTGTTTGGAGAGAAAATAATTGTGTGACCCCGCTTACATTTTTTGTAACATATGAGCTGTGTTCAGAATAATTTGTTTTTACAAAGAATGTTTGTGAATAAAAGCGGCAGTTAGTTATAAGTAGCACGAACCTCAAAGGTTGTCATTATTTACAACGGTCCGGGAACTTTTATTTTTAAGGCATTCGCAGAATTAACCTTCTTATTCTTGTACTGTCGAGTCTACTAGTGGGAAGCAATAAATTGACCACACAGGTGCTGAAGAGATAATATTTCTTCCCTGAAAAGACCTTAGAAGTAACCTTTTTATTGTTGCGTCCACAAATAAATAGGTAATTACAAATAGGTTTTTGGGGATACCGCATCATGTTACACCAAAAACCTATCCTCTGGCTTACATCATAATCCGTCCAGCACAGCAATCATGATTTGTCTGCCTTTCCTAGGTAGATTTGCACAATTAGAATTCAAATACTTCAGGCTAGCAAAGTGGGTACATGGCTTTTTCATGCAGAATTCGCAGCAAATTTAGGGTCTTCTTCAGGGCTTTACCTAGGCGACTGCGACTAGAACAGAAAAGAACCTCCGCACACATAGATGAAGAGTTTCCACAAACGGGAACTTCTTATCGAAGGAACTCACTTCACAGTTGCAATGGCAGCTGCCGCCGAGAAGGTCAGTAATTGCAATCACAACTTCCCTGCCAATTTCAGCATCTAGATGATTTGGGTTCAGCGTGTTAGCCTTGAATTTTAACGCCTTAGTGGCATGCCTTAAGATGCGTCTGACGAAGCGGGGCCAGTTGTACAAAGAAAGTGCGGCTGCTGTTCATTAGAAGCAGCAGAGGTTGCAACGTTAGCTCATTTTGGAATACGTTTAAAACAGGGTGTACAGACTTACACTTACAGCCAATGACTCTGTTTCTTATGCTCGGTCAAAATATTGCACAGAAACCGGAATGTACTGGCATGGTAGTTGTTTGTGAAGGAGCGGTTTGGGTATAGTAATTCCCGCTGCTGCCATGAATGCTAACCTTGTTTCTATTTTACAAACCTAGGTAATTCAAACGCTTGAACACCTCCTTACCACAAAGACAACAAAACAGTGTTTTAGGTAAGAGGTGGCGCTAAAAATAAAGAACAAATAAATAGTTTAAAAAGTACGCCCGCATCCTACTGTTACTGCAGATATGAACTTGCACGAGTGCTTGCAAATGTGGCGCGTTTAGATGAAAGCCAAATTCAAGGTGTCCAGTTTCGTGAAGTGGTAGTTATTTACTTGGTTGTCCTTGATAACTACCCAAAGGTCTGTTTCCCGCTATGAGCACGCACCAGTTCCATACGGCACACTTCGTATCTAAAAAATCACAATCATAATAATGTGCTATGACGGGAGGAAGACATCTCACTGCCTAATCACTGAGATCTCATTATTTGTCTTCTTATATGGCCGATTCACTTAGCAGATTGACAACATCTCGTTTAGCTTCCTTAAGAAAGCTCGTGTATGGGATCCAAATGCGACAGTTTGAACTATTCGAAAGATGTTAAGGTCTATCCAGATTCATGAAATTTCAAGCAATTTAGGGTCTGCTTGCGTCAAGAAATTTCAGCAAAATAACCTCTCGGGTCAAAGACTTTACCGCAGCTGCGCAAAGGATGTCTGCACTCCGCCTGCTTTTCTGGAAACAAGAATTTGTTCCAACACATTGCGGCCGACCACATGAGCCTAGAAAGTGAAGATGAAAGCGGAAACAAGCCGATTCACTACGCAGCTCACGGGTGAGTGCATCGTAGTCATTTGATTCTCCGCTCCCTCTTTGTCTATCTGCATAAATTCTACGTCATTGTCACGTATCCTGCAATCATTGCCGTATTTGCACGATCTTAAGGCGCCAACGATTCTAAGGCGTAGGTAACTTCATTTGGGTAAAATTTGAAAAAAATAATTTTATGCCCGTTGTACCTTTCGTAGGAAACGCTGGAGGTGACAATGACAAAACCATGACCGTTTCGAAGATCTGGGGCGATATTGTACTGGAAATGCTTGTTTTATATTTTCGAAATGCTGGAAGACTTGACGTCTCAAAAAGTGTAGATAGCCTGAAAATATGCCAACATCATTCCGATTCACAAAAAGGGAAGTCCAAGAGACCTCAAAAATTACAGTCACGTGCGCCTACTCTCAGTTGTTTACAAGCTGTTTACCGTGGTTGCAGTTAGCCACATAGGTAACATGCTGGATTCCAAACAACCCAGAGAGCAGGCTGTGTTTACGAAAGGGTACTCAACCATGGTTCACATTCATGTCGTCAATCAAGTAATAAACATTCGTCGAGTACACTAAATACCCTTAAATGGTATTTTTAGATAATAAAAAAGTGTTTGATTCCGTACTCACCGCAGTCACGCTAGAAGCACTGACAGGGCAATAGAGGAAACCTGCACAATACTTCTAGAATACATATATAAGGAATACTCGGGTAGGAAAAACCCCCACAAGCAAAGCGATAAATTTCTTATCTGAAAGGGAGTAATACAGGGACATACCATCTCGTCAAAACTATTCACGTATATCGGGTAAGGGTATTTGGAAAGCTTGACTGAGAAAATATTAGATTAAGAATAATTGGGGAATATTTCAACCATTTTAGGTCTACGAACAACCCAGTTTGGTGAGTGAGACTGCAGAACACATGAATACAATGCTTGAGAAACTATAATCAGAAAGTACGGCCCGGAAGCGAAAAATAAATAAGAATAAATCTAAAGTAATGAGGAATACGCATGGCCAAAACGCCCTTTCCTGCTTTGAAGCGAAATGTAAAAGAAGTCAGCGAAAATAACTACACCGGACAGATGCTTAGTGCTGACCCCAACCACGAGAGAGAACTCCGGTACAGAATATGCGTTGGTTCAGCAGCACTGGGCCAATACCCCCCCCCCCATATCATTAAAAGTAAACTGCCTCTACCACTCAAAAGAAATATCTACAACTAGTGCAGACTCCAGGTGACGACATACGGAGCTGAACGTGGCCCCTCACTAAACAACTAGAAAGCAAACTTAGGTCGGTTCAACTGACCATGGAACAAATATTGTTAGGAATAACACACAGGAACAAGAAACGAGATTCCTGGAATAAGGAACGAGCTCCAGTACATGATATAATTCTTCAAGTAAAGAATAAAATTGGCCTTGGGCTGGCCTTGTGGTGAGGCAAACCGAGAACCAAAAGACAATCAACGTAACAGAGTGGATATCAAGTGATGGGTCCAGAAGATCGGGTGCGAAGGCACAGCAAGTATACTGGGAAACGAAATTGCCGACCGGTATGCTACGGCAGCTGGTCTTCGCAACGGCGTGGGTGAACCTCTGGTCCCGTATCTGCACATGAAACCAGCTATTCGACGGAGACTTCGTGAAATGTGGGAGAAGCAAAGAAACAAAGAATCCAATGACAAATTATACACAATTAAACCGTACTTAGGTATATATCTCACTGTGAAACAAGATATATTCACAGAGGTATCCATTTGTAAACGGCGAATAGGCCACACACACGCCACACACGCAATCTTTTGAATGCCACACTCACACCAGTTTTTACAAGTGTGGGGAAGGGCTCTCTGTTCTCCACGTATTACCTTAATGTGTGTCCTTGAATGATGCCAGAAAACGAGCCTTCCCTTAAATCTACGCATACAATATTCCACTGCCCCCTTAACTATTATTAGGAGACGAACTGACGCTCTCTTACAAATGTCTTTTAACTTATCTTTCAGAGCTCAATTTCTTAAAACTCATTTCATACCGGTCGTGACTTCAGAGCTTAGACTCTCCCATATTTCAGAGAGTTTGTGAAGATTCTCTTCTGCGGACAGGGAGCCTGGCTGTGCAGCATGCTCTGATGCTTCAGGCACCACTATGTATCTACCATTGTTCCTTTTATCAGCCATTATAAGCATTTTTTTAGTCTACGGGCCCTCTACACACATATACACAGTTTTTTAGGCCGTACCGTAACCATGCTTATTTTATACACATTTCAAGGAAAAACATGGCATTGAAATACCACCTAACAGAGTCTTGGCGCTCTTTAGCCACAGATACCCTTGCGCCATTAAACACAAACACACTACTAGTACTACAGAAGAAGGGGAAGGCCTTTAACCCGATCGAGGGATAAAATAAAGAAATTCGGTGGTAAACTTCAGACTCGAGCAGCATAAGGCAGGAGCGTTGGGGTGGACCTGAGTAGGCTGACCATTTTTAATATTCCTGTCGTATTACCATCAATATTATTTTTATGTGAATATATTTGTTATCTACCATGCAGTTGTAAGCAACAAGACGCCCCATACCTGTACAAGACGTTTTATTTCACGCACGCAACTCTGGCAGCAAAACTTCCCTGTGCCTCAAAAACATGCTTATCTAGCTCCTGCAGGCATTAACACTAAATCGGGGACATTGACAGACAATTTCGTCTTCGGGCCCAATTGTAATGCGCGCGCCAATTACAATGCGACGTTTAGCCAAAAGGCGTACTTGCCATTGCAACTTGGAGTACGTTTCAACGTCGATGTTTTTTGCATTAGTGCCCGATACCTTTAGTTAGCTAATAAGGGCAACCTTTGTTTCGAAGTAAGCAGATGCATTGGAAGAATAGGTTACGAGTTGCATAACAATCAATATCGTTATTAGTACGGATGACACGAGGGGGATCCCCACACCTCAATTTTCAAGGTAGAATAAACCTTTTGCTCCGCTTGCATCTGAGCAATGAGGCACGTATTTTAAGATGCACACCAGGCGTATGGTGCGGACTCGGTTGACGGCCTTGGGAAGGATTACGAACTTTCTTCTTTGCATTTATGGCGTAGGCCGAACTACGCGCTTCTGATTTCTTTCGGTGTCTAAAGACCTAGGAATGTTCCTTTCGGGTAACCGTTGTAGGCGGAAATCACTACAATTACAATACCAGCGCTCTCTGTTGCAGAAATATCTGTGTTTTAGCGTAAGGTGTGGTATCGGAACTTTTACGGGAACACCTTTTAAGTGCGAATGCAATTCTTAAGCGACCCTGAATCACGCGTCCACCGTCCGTCCGCAGCCTAGCAACGGAGCTAGCTAGCGTGCCTAGCAACGGCGCCGGATTTCCGACGCGTGAGGGCGCTCGCGTAGCGCCTCCTCTCCCCCCTCGCCTACTCTCCAGCTCGCAACACCCTCTCTCGGCGCGCCAGCCAGGCCACTACACTATATAAAAAAATAACAGCATCCGGCGCCCGGTTTCGATCCGAGGACGTTGCGGCCGCAGCTCGACGCTCTACCGACTAAACCACGGAAGCCTTTTTTTTTCTTTATTGCCTGCTTTGGCACATACAGAACACAGACATTCATTCACAGATAGCCGTCAACCTGACTTTGGTTGACGTCATGTGTTTAAAAGTCCCTTAGGTGTACCAACAATTCCATGTCTGCAAGACATTCGGGTGGATTCGACACATATTTTTGATTTTCCACGTATTCACTCATTGCCTCTCTAAAATACTGTCTCGCGCTTCGCGCATCGATGTCAGACTACCTTGCGGCCATTCTTGCTTTCCAAATAGAGCTCAATCCAACAAGCATGATCAGGTCGTAAGGCATACCATCCTCGCTTTCAATAGGCAAGTACTGTATGCCTGGGGCATCTACAGGCAGATCCTTTTTCAGAGTTCGTTGGAGCACATCCCACAGGAACACAGCATCCCAACAATCGATGAATACATGATCAATAGTTTCAGCTGTTTTGCATATGATACAGTCAATTCCCCATGGAACGAACAAGTCTTTTTCTGCCATCCACGTCTTAACAGAGAGGGTTCCAGTATGCAGTTTGAAGAAAAAAGTCTTTACGCTAGGGGGTACCTGCATATGCTTAACTCTTTTAAGCACATCTTTACCCCTACCTACTCTATAAATCAACCGGTACATTGGTTCAGGGAGGACTACATCACACACGTCTTTATACAACTTTTTCCTATTTACTTGACACAAGTATTCCCAAGAAAATCGAACAGACAAGAAATGGCATGACAGCACAACTTCTCTCATAAAACCATGCAGGCCGCCAGGTATAACATTGGACGTGACTATAATATCCGGTAACGCTTTACCCAAGCGCCATTGACAGATAGTTCTTAACGTTGGGTCCTTAACATCGTGGAGAAACAAGAAACGGTTTACAATTTGACGTACAAACAAGTGTGCTAGTCCCAAACCTCCGTCCCTGACCCTACGAAACAGGTTTGTCCGGCTTGTCCGTTCCCAGTTTGACCCCCATATAAACACAGCGAATACACGATGCAGTCTTTGAACATTTGCTCGGGAACAGTGAAGAACCTGAAGGACATACCACAGTCTGCTTACAAAAAATAAGTTGCACACAGTCGTTCTTGAAAATATTGATAAGCTCCACCCTTTCCACTTTTCTGCCCTTTCTTTCATTACTTCGGCTTCCTTCCTCCAATACGGATCGCTGTCTTTATAAAACTCCAAAGGCACACCTAAGTACTTTGCCGGTGTGCTGACCCAATTCATGTTAGCGAAGGTGCTAGGGGTTGATGGCCAATTTCCATGCCAAAACCCCAGGCATTTTTTTCAGTTTACGGCACTCCCATTCGCCTCACAGGATTGTTTGACGATTTCCACTACCGCATTGATGCTTTCGACATCTGAACAAAAAACAGCAATATCGTCCGCATAGGCTAAGAGTTTAACTTCTGCCCCATGCAGCCGAAATCCGTGTACGCTGTCGCTGCGTATAATACTTAAACAAAGTGATTCAATGTATAAACAAAAAAGTAACGGGCTAAGTGGGCATCCCTGGCGTACAGAGCGCTGTACTTCTATGCTTTCTCCCACAACCTTATTTACTATTAGCCGCGTCTTGCAACACCTGTACGTCTTTGGTTTGGTACTTCCAAACCACGGAAGCCACGCTGATTTCAGAGTTGGGAACGCTCCTTATATCTTTAACGCATTCAAACTACGTCGTCAGCGGCGTTGCGTTGGCGACTCAGCGGCGTTATAGCGGCTTAATAACTGCGTGGTGTACACGTGATACTACAAACCCGATGGAAGAGATGGAAGAGAAGGCGGCGAGGCGGTGGGCTGCGGGTGCCGAGCGCAAGCGCCGCAAGCGGGCCGACAACCGTGCAATCGCACTTTCACATTCTCCCCCTCGGGGAAATGCGGGGGACTTTTTTGGCCACCCTTCCTCACGGTCGCTGTTGCGCATCATAGGTCGCTCGCTAGGTGGGCCCCTTTGCGGGAGTGCCGGATGGGGTCTCGGTGCCTGGTGCAAGCGAGCACACCGGCCGATGGAGCGGTAGAAAGCATTTCTCCTTTTGCGGGTGATAAATAATAAAAGTGGAACCCAGCTTTCTAAGTCGCAGAAACCTTATCAGGGGTCGTTCAGGACTTGACATAAAAGCTTCGGCTGCCAGCTTGAGAGCACTTAGAGCCCACCGTTTACTCTCTAGATCGCACCTGTGCCTCGCTCCTTCTTTGTGACGCCACGTCTACGTCACAAAAATAGAAGAACAGCGGGAGAGGGAGAATCCAGATTTATTTACGTATTTTGGAGAAAATAACGCATCGTTGCTCGTCGAACAGCTGAGAGAGCTGCGAAACGTATGACCTTTCGGTTAAAACAAAATGTCTTTCACAGTTTGAGTGTTCCTTTAAAACATTCGTCACTGCAACGTGGACTAATGCATTGCGAAGGCGCAGTCTTATAAAAGACAAGTTTACAGCTATATTTTATCCAGTAGGGTAAGTTGACGTAGCGTATACTTTATCCAATAGTGTTTTGCTTCAGCACAAATTCATATTTCCCTTTTTGGCACATTTAAGGTATTGCGTAGGTGTAACAATAGAGTCGCCTAACTGGGCGGGAAGTATCTCATTGCTTCGGGCAAGTTGCAGTGCAAGTTGGTGTGTTTCTTTAAAAAAGTGTCTTTTCGCAAAAAAGAGCACACACAGGGTGGGGCGGTAGAAGCAAAAACCCCTCTCATCATGTCTGTGCTCCGTTTTCCCGCACAATCCGTAATTTCTCTCAAAAGTTTCCATTGTTCGTATTTCTGTATTAAGAACGTTGTAATAAAGCGTGCCAAACATTTTTTTTTAATTTGGAACCGACCGTTTTATTTTTTTGCTGTTCTCCTGCTAATAAGGTATTGGGCTGAAGGTTGCAAAAATATTCTCTAGAGTCGAAAGCTTACTGAGACGGGAAAAAGCTAAAAAACAGGGTAGTTGAGACAGAGCTGTAAAAACCCAGTGAGAAATTCCTGCAGCTGTCGAGACATTGCCGTACTTATACTGTGTTTTAGCGCCAGCGTGCAAAGCACCTGCTGTCTTTACTGCCCCACATTCGGATATACAAAGTGCCTGATGCGGCACGACATTTCAAGCGTCCTTAATATACAACTAATCTTCATTGCTGAAACGTGTTCGATGACGTACTGGTTTGAAGCTATTTAAAAGCCTTTTGTAGTCAATAGTGAGTATTCTATCAACGCAGTCACACGAATAGGCGTGGTTGAGCCCAATATTGTATACAAAGTGCACAGCAGTTTGTTTTTTGTGCTTTGACAAGAGTGTAAGATCATTCAAATGCGTGCTGCTATAATACTATACATATAAAAGTTTGTTTGCTTCCTGATGATCGTCTTCCACTACAAGCACACCTCCAAACCAAGACAACCAGTGCGCTTTAAATACGTATTCACAAACCATGAAAACAGTGCGTTCGAACACGATCTCATTAAATTGAGTAAAATTTATACCCTGCACCTGCAAGCAATCCGCTATATTGATAGCGGAGAAAATCGATTATTGTGTTTAGGCACCAAGCTTTTGGTCGGCTTATCAAAACATGGGCCTGTATTTCCTTTCATAACGTAAATCAATGGCTATTATGTCTGTACCTTTTACAGGCAGTCTGATTAATCACCGTATTTTTCATCTCGGCTGTGGCCGTGACCACAAATGAGAATTAAAATGGTGGCTGCAATCACACCTACCAAATAAATACATTCTCTCAAAGCACCATAATTAATGGTGTCAAGAGGTTGTTGGCAGGCTGAGAAGAAGAGATGCGGCGCTCAGGATCCAGCCCGATCTTTAAAAAAAACTAATGAGCCGTGACTCAGTAAACGTTAGCGGTGGTTGCTGGGTAGGGAAAGAGCTCAGTGATACGTGTCAAACTAGGTCGAACCGAGTGCACCACAGCCTAGCCACTGAGCCAACTGACCCGAAGAGCAGGATCCTCGAATGAGCCGTAACTTTGATGCGAGTTTCGTGCTATATATTATCGGCACGAGAAAGCAACTGCACTGCCTCAGGGACTCCAGCTCTTTCCCTCACTCCTCTCGCATCAGCAGGGCGTCCGAGACAGCTGTGAGCCGGATCTTGTGAGCCGCTATTTGGGAGTGGTGGTTCACGGCTTTCTGGGGTTTTTGGAGAGCCACTCCATGTAGCTCTGGACAAATTGTGTCAGCGAATTCCGGTAGAGCCAGTAGAGGTGTACTGGCCGACTTAGCGGGGTCTTGTGTGCAGGTTTCGCGAGGTCTATTATCGGTGTGAAATAGCGGAACCATCTCACTTTGGACAAACTGAGCAAAGTGTTCTTCATAAACCACAGTCAACATATCATGTAGCAAAATTGCACTCTGGGATATTTGTTTACAGGATACTTTTTTTCGCGTCCCAGCTCGCTGGTAGAAAGAGTTTTGTGAGCTAGAGTTGATACGCAATTTACATTTTTGTTGAGATTTCGACTGAGCGTGACTTGAAATACCACAAAGATACATAAAAACTTTCGTAATGAGATGAAGCCATTTCTTTTCTGTACAAATAAGCCTGATGCTTTAACAAAAGGAAGCTCTTCGTAACAAGTACAAGTTCCCGACTTTATTTAGTATAATTTGAAGTATGCGTAATACATGTTTCAGAAACAATAAACCGCTCAGCCGTTCAAATGACCAGGTTCACTTCAGTGAATTGAGGCGTTCTAAACCGCTCACTAAGTGAGCTGTTTCGTCAATCTCTACTAAGACCACCTACAACAGCAAAACGTTCAACCGGTGATGAAAATACAGCGAAGTAACTACACTCCCAGAAGCATAATAGATTTATTTTTGAAGTCTATAGCTTATATTCAAATGAGTATATCCCGGAATATAGAACTGTGAACTAAAACATTTCTCATTGGGAAAATTGATTTCATTGAAGTTACTACTAAAGCACACTTAACTGTTTTTAAAGTTTCTAATTTATTTATTTAAATAATAATTATTTTATTCTTATTATGTTTAATTAATAATACTAATGGTACGTATTTCGCTACCTAACCGGCATGCAGAAAAAGTACTGTATTGTAAACACTGCAATACTAAACTCGAGATAACAAATGATTTGCTGCTATTGCACATCCCTTAGCACCCTTCAAAAGACCGACACATTTCAACAAAATATGAAAACATGACAGGCCCACCAGCCATATTAACCAGCAATGTCCTGAAGATATTCCCAAAATATTTTTGATAGTACTCAGGATTTTCTCTGTCCATTTTTTCAGCAACCAACCAGAAATGATAGACTTTCTACTGCGCTCTGGAGCCACTATCAACGCTACTAATAACCTTCATCACACAGCCCTCCATTTTGCAACTAAAGAAGGTTTCGTGAACTGCGTTCGCGAACTGAAGAAACACCACAGGGTGCTGAACGCCAACATCCAGGTAGGTAAGCACTTTTATTGGGTTTGTACGAGTTATCAACCACCTACTTAGGTCTAATGAAGGAGGAAGGCCTTTTCACTGACCTAAAACCGCTCCTATCCTGCGCAGCCTGAGTCCATTCTTTGCATACAAACTTCCTTATTTTGTTTCTCCGTCTAGTCATTGGCCTTCCCCTTTTTCTATACCCGTCTTTCGGTATGCGCGCGATTACTCTGGTGGTCTATCGTCTGTCATTTTGTGAAACTACGCCACCAGATGAATTCCATTTTGCTTTTATGTGGACTATAAAACCTTCTGCTATAGTTTGTTCTTTGATCCAGGAGTCCGTTTCGTCTCCCTAAAAGATACTCCTATCATGATTCGTTCCACGGGCCGTTGAGCCAGCCTAAGTTTTCTTTCTAGTTGTTAACTAAGGAGCCAAGTTTCCGCTCTATATGTCATCACCAGCCCCATTAATCGGCTATACAATATTTTGTTGAGTGATAGAAATGTCTTACTTTTCATTATTGGGAGTTCCGGGCAGGTGTACCCCATCTCATACCTACCCTGCCCAGGATTTTTCTCACGTGGTTGGGGTTAGAACTGACAATCTTTCCGCGGTACTTAAATTGTTCTTCTTGGTCCAGCATTTTATTATTCAATCCGAAGAGGGCGCATTCGGCATGCTTATTTATTTCTACTTGAGTTTATTCGTTTTGATTTTTATTCCAATGAGAACGCTTTCTTATAGTTCTTCTTGAAGCATTTTTGTCGGCATACTGCAGACTTCCGTGGCAAGTGTATGCCATTTGCAAGAAAAAATGGCCTAATAATTCTTGTAAATGTAATGTGAAAAACACCAACTAGAAGTTTTTCAGTTTTAGAGAGACGAATTTCGGCCCATAAAGACTCATCTGCGTTTTCAATATCGCTACGCAGCACACTCGGGAGAGATTTGTTAACGGCGAGAACGACACCGCCCCCTTTTTGCTTGCATCCCGTTAAGGCAGGATCATTACGGTATACATGGTAATTTTGAGGTAAATAATCACTGGTTAGGATATCAGGGCACAACCAAGTTTCAGATATAGCTACACCCCGCCTATATCCAACACGGATATATCGAATTATTGCCTCGATCGAACGCTTGTATAAGTCTGGTAAAAATTACATACAGTTAAAACTGTTCATATCAAACGCGATTTTGCTCACAATGGACATGTCGAACTCTCCCGCGCGGGATTTTTCGCTCTCCATAGGCATGCGGCAGGCGTTCCCGCCATACATCGGCGCGCAGCGGTAGTGACTGGCGCGAGTGTCGCTTGCGACTCCCGCGCGAGCTCGGGCTCGTGCTACCCGGCCGTGGCTGAGTGGACCAGCTCCACGCATGCATTCCGTTGGAGCCGGAAGCGCCACATTGGTCGCTGCGGGCTGCGGTGTCACCGAACTTCAAGTACCCGCCACTCGCTGCTCGCATTTGCTCGGTTCGCTGGGTTCGCCGTTTTTTGCTTGTATCCATGGTTGTCTCCGCCCTGTCGAAGACACCGAGGACTCCGTACCGCTTCCGAGCACAAGCGAAGCCGTCGCTGATGTGGCCCTGCTGGGCGATACTGCAGTGCCATTGAGGGCAGCGGTCCTGGGCTTGTCGACTGTTTAGATACCGTGGAGCAAGCAGTCACCAGCAACGCTTTGGGCTCAAAGAAGCAGGCTTCACTCACGCAGTTCTTTCGCCCCAAAAAATGATTGTATTCTTCCGAGAAAGCGTCGTATCAATAGTGAACTGCATGGTGGTTAGAGCTCAGCGTTAGCTCGTGACTCCGCCGGCAAGATTGCTCTCATATAGGTTCTTTTTTGCTTCACTTTCTATATTGAATCTTTTTATACCACACCATTTTACAATCCTCGCGCTGTTCGATATAGGCAGGCTTTACTGTATCAACGGAATGCAAGAAGCCACAAAATTACCAAGAAATTCAGTCGCCTTAGTTGGAAGACCTCGCACATTCCGATAAAACACATCTGTTCTAGTCATCATTGTTTTTCTTATGTAATGCGCTCAGAGCTGTGAAGCATGCCTTCGCGAAACATGCCTCGATACTTCTTAAAGAGGCAGTCTTTCGGCCGAACAGCGCGGTAATTCAAGCGCTCGAAAAACTCTCCACTCAGGGATATATAAAAGGATGCGTACGTGTCAAATTTAGTCTTCCGTCGTCGTCAGTTCAAGGGCGAGACACCTAAGGTTGACAGATGGGCATTAAGAGTAGCAGAGGTGGTCGACGGAGGAAGCTTTGAAACGAACATTGCTTTGGGGCGCTTCGGCCGCGGAACGACGACTGGTCCACATGTGTCCTATGCACCTACACATGCCCGGCTTCGTCGCTTCTTCTCAACAGTAGGAGGGAGATTGTCAAGCACAGGCACAGAATGCACCGGGGAAAGTGGGGACGGAGTAGGAGGCAGTGCAGGAGAAACCGAAGACACCGACTGCAGCGGAGCAGACGTAGCCGAAGGCGACACTTCCTTGTTTACAGCTTGGGCTAAAGAAGGCTTCCCCGAACTGTGACGCACTTCTTCCTGCAAGGCGGCAGGGTGGTGAAGTAGTTGGGCACTGAAGGATCACACCTCTGCTC
The DNA here is from genome assembly GCF_048455015.1 of Haemaphysalis longicornis. Classification (NCBI taxonomy): domain Eukaryota; kingdom Metazoa; phylum Arthropoda; class Arachnida; order Ixodida; family Ixodidae; genus Haemaphysalis; species Haemaphysalis longicornis. Next base: position 143,710,182 of record NW_027526422.1, on the reverse strand, counting down.
GCACGGAGGCCGCCACCTTCGCATAATGGACGTGGTCACCCTCCCTCCCCTGACAGAGACGGCCGAAAGCCTGCACGTTTTCCCGGCGTAGGAGGGCTCCCGCAGCCGGGCCACTTGGTCGCTGAGGAAAGAAATGCCGTCCAGCGCGTCGATGAGGAGTGCGCGAAGACCGGCAGCTTCCGCGCCAACGTCAAGTGGCTAGGATGGCGGCGCCGGGGCTTTCTCGACGACTGCCGGCGAGTCTCGTCGAAGGGAGCAGGGTGAAGAAGCCCTGCTTGCGGACGAGCCGATGTCGTCGCTGGTTACGCTAGGCCTAGCCGCCACCTCAGCCGTTTCACAGATATTGCACTTTAACGGCCGAGCACCAGATCTCAGGAGCTGAAGCTCAGCGTCCAGACATACAACACACTTCGCGTGCACGCGTTTCTTGCAAGAAAGGCAGCGGAAAAACTCCTGCTTACCGTAAAAATCCCAGGAGCACAGAAGACAGCAATCCTTGCTATGCGCCATCGGGCGGCGCCAATAATAATAATAATGTTTATTTCACAGCACTAAATACATGAGCGGCCAGCCCAAGTCGAAAACAGCTTGTACAGCTTTGCCCTGCAATTGGTGCGCATCATGGACGCAGCAATACAAACATTAGGTCGTCTGTAAATGAAAATATATCAAATCAAGGAAAAAGTAAAAACAGTGTACAAAAAATAGTTAGGGAATAAACCAAGCACCAGAAAATCTATTCAACAGCTTCAAGCATTCAACATTCATCAACCTAATAGAAAAACATCGTCCCGTACTTGAGCACGGCTGCAAAGAGAAAATATTCGGAGGGAAGGGAATTAAGGATATAACAGATATGGAAAATACGCTTTTGCTCAATATAATTAGTGCAAACCCTCGGCACAACACAGAGATCCCGCAAGCGTATGTCACGTCGAGGCGTGTACAGTATACAGTGTTCATTGGCCCAAATACATTTCAAGACAACTGTTTGTTTAAACAACACAAGAAATCGGGAATTCTCGACAACTGAAAAAAGTTTAATTGCGACTCGCCGTACATTCCAGACCTATGAACTACAAATGCCATACCGCAATACCCTATAACCAATCTGGGCAAGACAGCGCAAAAAAAGACAAGTACAGAAAAAGATACACGACAAGGACTGCGCTATTCCTGTCGTGTATCTTTCCCTGTCCTTGGCTTTTTTGCACTGTTTTGCCTAGATTATCTACCACCACACCCAGCTTTTCACGTTAACGCTATAACCAAGTGCATAGGATATTTGCCTTGTATACCGGATAGAATGCTTAAATAGAAAGCGGGAGGCAAGCAACCTTTCTGAGTTCTGTACTTACGTGCGTTGCATGGGTAATAAGAACATATCCAAATCTAACAATAAACACAAGTATTTGGCAGTAGATAGTTGAGCAACCAGTGTACATGCACATTGTACACAATTACTAGTATGCAAATAAATTGGAACGCGGTGAGGAATACGCTTCGCTGGATTATGGACACCTAATAGTCGTGACGTATTGTTGCTCATTCTGATTAAATTATCGCTTTGCCTCCGCATTACATGCAGATAGTCATCCTGAAGGTATTCCAGTGCTAGTTCACAGTTATTACGTATGGAAACAAGTACCCTGTCGTCTGCATATTCTTACACTCTGCAATGAGCGCAACAACTAATGATGTCGTTAACGTATGCAATAAATAAAAAAAAGCAGCAAGGATAGACCATCGAGGGACGCCTGAGGGTAAATGCGCTGGAAGAACCTTCCGGAGGTGATGATGCAATAGAGACGAACAGCGAAAATTGTCCCCTCACGCTCTCCACTAGGCGGAATGTATTGGACATTGGCGTCGGCGATGTGCTTGTTACCGCACTTATCGACGCGGGCACGAAAATCTACAATGTGAGTTCGAGGTTTTGTGGTCGTCTAACAAATGTGCTTACCCCCACTCGGTCTCCTGCTGTACGAATTGCCAGTTGAAGGGTGCCTACCGTTGTCGGAGTATCCACAGCTCATGTCACCATCGCTGGCCGAGAAACTGCAGTATTATTCGCTTTCCCTAAGATGTGCTCACATGGCCTTAACTTGGAGTTGATTTTCTGGCTGAGCATTGTACCTTCATGAACTGCTCTACGGCCTTCTTCCAGTTGGAGCCGGCTGATTTTATAGCTGACGATGGCAAGATCAAGCATCATTTCTGCTTCGCTACGCATGTTCTTTTTCCGCGCAAGCTGCCACTTCTGTGCCCACAGTGTGATTTCCTTCACTCCTTGACGGTGACAGCGTTATTTTCCCAATTGTTGACGTAATTTTGATTCGCAGTGTGATGTTTCCTCATACAGCCGCAACGGATCTTAAGGGTAACCTTCAGCTATCATTTTTAAACGTCGGTTTCTTGGTTCCACCTATACCGCAAGGCAGATACCTTGCTAACGCCTGTGCCGTAGTTGATGGGGATGTTTCCCAGTATGCCGTCGACAAAACAGCACACAGCCGCCACTAAAACAAACTTGCCTCACTAAGTTCCAAACTGTCGATAGCCTCGGATTTGTCATCAGCCCAATCACGGACCTCAACCAGTTGCTGTCGTCCTTCCAGAACAGCTTTGACGTGGGTGATCGTGTCCCTGAGGGAGGTCTCCCACAGTCAGGCGTCCCATCAACAGGATTATGTTAGACCTCTTTGTCGATAGGTCTGCCGTGTGTCCCTTGCTGAGTTTTGCCTCCTCCAATAAGTCGCCAAAATGCTTCGCAACGCCATTATAGAAATTTCTTGTAGACAGTGCGTTTCACCCGTCATTGTATTCAAGAAAGAAGACAGAACCGCGCGATTCTTCTTCGTTCGTGACACTTTAAAAAAGCAAAAAGGACATGTACCGTGTTCATCCGATTGGCAACGCTTTGGTTTGCCTACACAGTACACAATGTTACCCATTATTTGACGTACGATGTGGATAGTGTCAAATTGCCATTGACAACCCTGACCGCGAGAAAACCGCCTGTATTACCTTTATTACGTATGACAGTCTGTACTAATTCACATTAAGGCCCTTTGGTTTGTGCAACTCTGCAGCCGCATTAACCTTTATGTTTACGTTACATAAATGCATGTTAAGGTATTTACCTTAAGAGAAATACCGGAGAAAGTGGAGGGGAATCAAACCCGCGCGTAGAGTAGTGGTCATCGCACCTGACGCGTATTCTGGAGGTCGTGGACTCGGATCCTACCACGCGGGCATTTTTTCTCTACTTTCTTTCTCTCAAAATTCTTCATCTGTTTCTATGACCTACCGCATTCTTCTTTGCTTTCCGAGGCATTCTTGACTGCCAACCTTTATTTCTGCCTATATATATGTATGTATATATATACAAGAAAAGAAAACTTCGAACACGGTCGAAACCACGATTGTTGCCAACGTTTCAGCAAAAAGACTTGCCTTCGTCAGGGCAAGAGACGTCAGGGCAAGGTTCTTGCCCTGACGAAGTTTTCTTTTCTTGTGATATCTTCAAAGTTTTTCTGCTCCATGTATATATAGATCTCGATCCCGAACATAGGGCTCGCGAAGCCGAAAGGAAACGACAACGCCGCCAAGAAGTTGCTACTGATGCGACGAGCGCTCGCGCAGCTGAACTAATGGGAACTCGAGTCGACCCCATGGCTGCTTCGCATACTACTCAGTGTTCCCCTACTGGAAGATGACTACGGTGGTTGAACATGAACCTATCTCGTGATGGATTCTTTGGTTGGCCAACACCTAGGAGCATCGTGCCACAATCTTCATCAGCGGTGCCTGGCCAGGCATGCGCAGGGGGGGGGTGTGGACGCCGCAGGGTGGAGGGAGGGACATAGCCTCGGCCATAAGATGCTCCGCATCTAAAAATGCCCGCCGGGTGGCATGCATTGTCACGAGAAGATGATGAAGAGGGCAACGCAGGGTGGCTCGGTCATCCCAGCCCAAGACGACGAAGATTGGTGGGTGCGCGCTGCCTGCGCGGGCGCTGGCTGGGCCACCATGTAAATAAGCTGTAAGTAGATCGTTCAACATTTTTCGCCATGGTTGGTATCGTCTGTGCTACGGCCACGTTACATTTTGGTGCTGTAGTAGACGATGTGGTGAGGATGAAATATGGGATAACAATGTACAATGAAGCCCTTCCCGCCACATAGGATGATGATGGTGTGGGCGATGCCTTGTCCCGCGACACGACCTCGTCAGGCACCTGGGAACCGTCGAAGGTACCTGTAACCAACGTCGGACTACTGGGCTGGGAAGACTTCGTCGTCGTCTGGTCACGTCATCGGGTCATGGCGGCTCTGGATAGGCTCGGAACAGGGTGGAGATAGAGGGCGGGCGGACGTCGTGGAGTGCTGGTATCGGCGTGGGTGGGGCTGCCGACGCGGGCCACCCCTCCTCGATGATTGCGACGAGGCCGATGAGGTGCGAAGCTGTGGTCAGGAGGAGAAGGGAACCGCACACTCCATTAAAATGTAACATGTTGGTAGAAGATACGGCACGAAGTATGGCGAAGAATGATGAACGATCTTTTTACAGATTATTTACATGGCGGGCAAGCCAGAGCCCGTGCAGGCAGGACGCACCCACAGACCTTCTTTGTCGTCTTGGGTGGTATTACCCAGCCGCGCGGCGTTACCCTCTTCATCGTCTTCTCGTGACAATATATATATGGCTCAAATGTCACTGTCACCTCAGCTGACGCTTCTGCAGCACCGCACTCCCAGTAACTTTTACGGAACTGATTTCGAGGGCGTAGATGACTGGCTGGACCAATTCGAGCGCATCGCCAAATTCAACAAGTGGACACCAGCAATAAGCTTGAGACTGTCTACTTATCGTTAGAAGACGGGGCGCGGACATGATTTGAAAACCGCAAACGAAGGTTTGAGGCTTGTGAGCACTTCCGTCAGGAAGTGCGCTACAGCTTCGCCAGCAGCGACCGCCAAGACCATGCACAAAACCAACTAGAAATACGCATACAAAATCCGAATGAAAGCATCGCGGCATTAGTCGAGGACATGGCCCGTCTGTTCCGGCATGTGGATGCCGATATGACAGAGCCCAAAAAGCTTCGGTATCTGATGCCCGGCATCAAACAGCTCTTCGGAGGCCTTATCCACAACCCGCCGCGTACTGTGCAAACATTTCTTAAGGCGACGACTGCCATCGAGCGAGCTGTGCAGGAGCGGTGCCGCCAGTATGCCTGAAGGGCGATCAAAACTCCGAGCCCGTCCTCACCATCACTGTCCACCTCTATGGACGACAACAACCTGCGCGAACATTTCCGCTTGGTTGCTCATGAGGAGTTGGCAAAGTGCGGGATAGGAATAGCGCTGTCGCAGCCAGCTGTCACCTTGGTTGCGGATGTTGTGCAGCAAGAAATTCGTCAAGCAATTCCCGCTTCTGAACCCCGACGCCAGCTTATGCCCCAAATGAATTACGCGACTGCTCTCCGCTGTCACCTGCCCACGGCGCTCACTGCGGCGACAGTGCCACTAACGCCGTACTCCCGACAGCAACCTCCTGGCTCTTGGCCTCAACGGGAAATTCCCCCCTCGTCCGCAAGTCCGCAAAACCGACGTGTGGAACACCGAGGACCACCTGTCCATGTGCTATCACTGTGGCGAGCCAGAGCATGTTTATCGACGTTGCCCCTACCGCGAGATCGGGCTACCAGGATTCCAACCGACCGACCGCCGTCCTCGTTTTGGGGAACGGCCCGTCGGCATTGCTGAGTACCTCGTTACGCGTCAGTCTTCCGAGGAGAGTCGTCCTTCACATTCGCCGTCGCCAGCCCGCTATGCTTCACCCACCAGTTGCGATTGCGGAGGGTCCCCGACGAGGCGGTCTTCAAGTCCGCGGCGGGTGAACTAAAGGGAGAAACCTTGGGAGACAAGGTTGCTAGCAGCGGAAGCAAACAAAACCTCCCAGTACCATCGAAGTCTGACGATGTTATGGCGGCAAACAAGGACGTCGACTCTGTCACGAGTGCCGATTTTTCAGTCGCAATCGACGGACACGAAGTAACGGCACTTGTGGACACTCGAGCAAGTTATTAAATGGTGAGCCAGCGCTCGTGGACGGGCTAATAAAAGTGAAATACTACGGGATGGACCCCAAAATCGAACGGCCGGCAGGCACTTGATGACACCCGTGGGTACATGCAGCGCCAGAGTTAGCATAGGGAGCAGTGACTAAGTCGCGACCTTCGTAATCCTTCCGCAGTTCTGTAAGGGCGTGATCCTGGGGATGGACTTCATTCAGAAGCACGATGCTGTGATAAACATCCGCGAGCAGTTCGTCAGCTTTTTTTGGAAGGAGACCACCCCGGAAAGTCATAAACAATGCGTACGTCTGCGCACCATAGGCGACATTAGCCTGCCCCGACAGTCATGCGTGCTCGTTCGCGTTAAGTGCGACGAACTCTCCAGTGGTGACGGAATTGCGGAAGCTGTCGGCCCGCTTCTACTTCAGCATGGCATCGCAATCGTGCGGGGATTGGTCACCATTACGCGCTGTGTTACAGAGGTTCTGCTCGCGAATTTTTCGAACGAGCGTCACGAAATCGCTGAATAATCTACCGTAGCAGTCTTTGTGGACGTGCCCGACACGACGGATTGCTTTTTGCTTCAGAGTGACCCGACTCCCAAGGCGACGAGCAAGCTTCCACTTGTCGTTAACGCGCGCTTACCGCAAACAAAACCGAGAAAATGTCTTGGAACTGTTGCACAGGTTCACCGACTGTTTCTCATCAGCGTCACGCGTCCATCAAAATCCGCTCACCAAACACCGCCTTATCGCGGACGAATCTGAGCGCCCCGTTTACCAACAACCCTACCGTGTGTCACCAAAGGAGTGCGACGCGATACGGCGGCAGGTGCCAGAGATATTCGCTGATGACGTCAATCAGCCTTCGAAAAACCCTTGGGCGTCGCCAGTATATCAGATGAAAAAAAAACATGGCACCTCGGAATGCTGCGTCGACTCCCGCAAACTCAATCAGGTGATGAAAAAGGACGTATATTCGTTGCCTCGAAAAGATGACTCCCATGACCGCCTGCGGCACGATCATTACTTTTCATCCATGAAGTTGAAGAGTGGTTATTGGCAGATAGAGGTTGACGAGCGGCATCTTGAGAAGACCGCCTTCGTAACTTCCGATGGACTGCACGAATTTAAGATTCTTCCTTTCGGCGTGTGCTCTGGTCCCGCGACTTTTCAGCGTATGATAGACACTGTACTATCTGGCCTGAAGTGGCAAACGTGCCTTGTGTACCTAAATGACTTCGTCGTGTTCTCAAATACATTCGAGGAACACCTAGAGCGACTGTCATCCGTCCTCGAGGCAATACGAACCGCTTCGCTCATACTCAAGTCAGAAAAGTGGGTATTCGGCTATGAGGAGCTGCTTTTTCTCGGCCACGTCGTTAGCAGCGCTGGTATTCGCGCAGACCTTGACAAGCTTTCAACTGGTTCTCGTTTGAAAACACCTAGTGACAAGAAGTCCATTCGCCGTTTACTGGGAGTCTGCTCATATTATCGGCGATTCATCGCCAATTTCGCCCACATTACAGCCCCTCTCACACGCCTTACTCGCAATGACATTACATTTGTCCGGTCCGCTGAACAACAAGAAGCATTCCAGCAGCTACGGCGTTGCCTGCAGACCACACCTGTTTTAGGCCACATCGACGAGGAGGCAGCCACTGTGGTGCACACTGATGCCAGCAATGTGGGGCTAGGCGCTGTTCTCGTCCAACGGCAAGATGGTGCCGAATGAGCCATTGTCTCTGGTTCAGAAACCTGGCACCTTGGTGCGGCATGAAGCAGGCCGCCGTTTTCTGGACGTAGGCCTGCCTTGCGGCGGCTGCAGCCATGTACGGGCGTGCGGACGCTGGGAAGTCTCTCAGGTCGTTCAGAGGGAGACCTGGGCATCATACGCTCAGATACCCAGCACCTCCACCAGTGTCACGGCGCAACAACTGATCAAGGGCAGTAGGACAGAGGAAAATAGGGTGTATTTCGGTAAACTTGTGCCTGATGCCTGGTAGCAGTCACACCAAGAATACCCGCTCACGAAGGGGCACGTCCTCGTCTTTTTCGCGGCTTAGGCGGTGATCAACATGCTTGTGATCTCGATGATGACGATGAGGGTGATGGAGACACGCAAGAACGGCGCACACCGGCTCTGGGCGGTTGGCGTGGCCAACAGAGAACGCTGCCTCGGCGTCGTCTGCATTCTGTTGCTGATTAACACACAACCACACACACACACACGCAAATATATATATATATATATATATAGATATATATATATATATATATATATATATATATATATATATATATATATATATATATATATATATATATATATATATATATATTGTCGAGTTCACTGATAACAATACCGTTTATAACAATATATCGGATATAACGATGAACAGCTACGGAACCGGCAACTTTTGTATTCTTTCCATGGTAAAATAAATGGCTTATTACAGTGCTCCAGTGCCACGATATTGGATATAACGATTGAATCCGGTTGTATTGTGCACCAAAAACGGAACAGTCATGACTCTAATGACGCGGTTCCGCAGCCTACTCAGGTAGTTTTGTAGGAAGCCCAATGCGTGGTGTAGTCCCTTGGGCAATTTCTTTTCGCCAAGCACATTTACATCAGCTAGGTGAAGCACTTATAGATGCTCTTGGAAATGATTTGCACTAGTTTCACGCGCAGCAAAGATGACCAACTGTGGCTTCTTTTCCGCAATTTAGTAGTAGTACGTCCTTGCCATATGGCATACAAAAAAACCTTTTGAGCTCTGTTCCGCCTTTTTATTTCGCAACCCGCTTATATAACAATTATCCGTTAATAACGATGGGATTTCCTTGCTACTTGGATATTGTTATAAGTGGACTATACTTTGTATATATATATATATATATATATATATATATATATATATATATATATATATCTACTAGTGGTAGTACCCGGCGGTGCCCGGGTGGGCCATTATATTAAGGACAGCAATGGGTATAACACAAGTTCGTTTATTTGTTAGTCGCCATATTAGGCTACTTCATTGGAAAGTGGTACGCACTCGGGAGCGCCTGTCTGCTGTCAGTACATGGGCTCCAACTGCAGGCGCGTCGTGGTAATGTAAAACGACTGGCACTCGTGTTTTACTCCAACTGTCGCCAAAAAAATTGCACCAAGATGGTGCACTCGAGCGAGTGAGTCAGTGAGCGAAAAAAGTTTTATTGAGCCGGCGAAGTAGGAGTGGTTCTTATATTCAGAAAGCCATATGATGAGTGTGGAGCCTTCGCTCTGGAGGAAGTATTGTCTGGACATCCAGATTGCTGTTAGTCACCAGGTTCTTCCACAGCTCAAGGTTGGGAAAAATTGATGGAAGAAGCAGGAGCTTGGTTTGCTTGCACTCTTAATATGATATGAGGAAGAGGGCCACGTTGCAAACACAACTTGAATTCGGCAGGAGATTGCGCTGGCAACCCATGATGGAGGCCGGTTGGGTGAGTGGTATTCTCCGTCGTAGGAAGTGCTATCTCAGAAGATATGAACGATGCTCATTACAATTTCATCATAAGTAACATGGGCTTCCTACGGGAGGCGCGGGGTTGTGGGAAATCCCAACAGATGCCCATGGCTAACCATTGCGCTTTTTATCGGTACATCTTCTCTTTTACATTTATGATATATGACACCTGCTCCCACGGGAGACGCGTAGTTGCCGAAGGTGTCAACAGATGGCGACCGCTAAGCGAACGCGGGAAAACTCAACTGAATTTTACGTCCAAAAGGACGCAGATAAAAAATATCGCTGGCCTTCTTATTCGCATGTTAGGGCAAAATCCTGAAAATGGTTTCTGGGCAATTAAATGAGCATCATTTTCAAGAAAAAACGAATGGGATATATCAACTGGCCGTGTGAATATTTATGAATGTGTAAAAACACAGTGTTTCCCCGAAATCCTGCTTGGCTTATTGGGAGGGGTCATTGAAAAATGTTGTAAAACAGTGTTTAGACACGTTAATAAGTGGCCTATTTTAACAAAAACCAGTTCAACATCTCAAATGGCAGGCGGTAAAAAAATTATTATCTGAAAAACTATTTTATGGCTTTTCACTCTGTCCATGGTGGAATTTTGAAAATTTTAAGAAATATTGACCTCCAACACTGTAATAAGAATGTGCTCTTGCAATCTGTAGCCGTTTGAAAGAGCAGTTTGGCTAGACGTGTATATAACCTGTCAGGCCTTTTTGGCTCATCAGTCGTGTTATTTGTAAAAAACAATTTGACCTTTTTAGCGGCATCGCAGAGCGAAATCCTTAAAAACGTTTCTGTGCATTTGTATGAGTAACATAGTCTAGCAAAAATCAGTTGGATTACTGAATCGGTGAAAGAAATATTTGAGAATCTTTAGGAACACCGTTTTAGTTCCGGAATGCGGAATCACCTCGCTGGTGTAGGTTAGGGCGTAACCCAAAGACTACTTTTTAGGTATTCCTAAGGGCTACTTATATCAGCAAAAAGCTCTCGGATATGTAAATGGGTGACCGAGAAAATCACGAATTCGCGAAATCACAATTTTGCCCTTTTTTTCGGTTGGGAGAGCATTTTCTGAAAAACCCGCTTTAGTGGGCACCTACTCAATGAGGCAAATAAACTCGTGAAATTTAAAGTCTCTAGGTCTAACAGTTTTGGCTGGGCGTTGATGAGTCAGTCAGTCAGTCAGTCGGGCACTTCTTTTTATAAGTATATATATAACGTAAGTGGAGAGAGCAACACACGAGAAAAACAAAAAATGAAAGTTTACTGAGGTTTCTGGGAGAGGACTACCTTTTTCAGAGTACTTTGTAATTTGAAGAAAGGGACTCCTCTTCTTAAAACGTCAGTAACCTTTTATTACTTTTTGTTTTTCTCGTGTGTATCCATCTCCGAGATTTAGCTCTTTTCTCGCACTCTGTGAGAATTTTTATGCTTCCAGATTACTTATATAAATATATATATATATATATATATATATATATATATATATATATATATATATATATATATATATATATATATATATATGTGTGTGTGTGTGTGTGTATTTATAGATACATATATATATTTATATATGTATATATATAGATAAGAAAAGCAAACTTCGCACAAGGTAGAAGCACGATGGTTGCTAACGTTTCATTAAAAACGCTTGCCTTCGTCAGGGAAACCTCTCGCCTGCCTAGCACGCTTTATGTAGGGGTAGGTCCCCAGGTGAGAGGAGAGAAGGAAAGAAGGAAGTGCAATTGAGATCGCGGATTAGTTTGGGAGTGTGTCGCAGGAGATATTGAGGGAGAAAGAAGCTTGTATAGTTTGAGCAGCGAAGTAGGTCACAGAGAAGTCAGGAGGGGGGTTGATATTCCGGGCGTTTTTTTTTTTGAAGAGAAAGGACGAGAATGTGTTTGTTGACCCGCCGCAAGGCATACCAAGGGGTCCTCAGAACCGCCGGAACCAGAACAGGCGGTGAAAGTGGGGTCCTTATCCGAAACTATCTGCAAGCCTTAAGTCAAAAGAGCAGGTAGAGAAGGGGGGTCATCACTAGGTCAAGGAGAAAAAACAGGGAGGGAAACCACACAAACCCACACACAAAAGAAAAAGCAATAACCTGACAACTGAAATGGTACGTGTCGTACACGGCAACATTCCTGGAAAAGGCCTGTCCTGAAACTAAAAAACGAAAAGATAAAGTTAGGGTGACGTGCGGGGCACAAGACAAAGCGTTGCAAACAAAAAGAAATAAAGAAATAAAATGGAATACTAAACGCGAAGGTTGCAGGGATGTGGACGCATACTAAACTGGAAGCTAAGAAATGAAAACAAAAGGAATTAGGTGACCAGGTAAAGACCAGAGGGAGGGGCCATAGTCTTTGGATAAGGTATATGCAAGACAATGTCTAATGCGGTATTCCCGGTAAAATAGTTTACGTTTGGGAACGCGTTTGAAAATTTAGTTATTAGAGCAGGCGGGCTGGCGCTTTCGTTTTGTCGATGTTTGTTCAGCACGTCACCCCTTTTGAGATTCGACACATGTTGGCACGTCTGATCGAGGGAGCTTTTGGGGTGGTTCCTGTTCATACGGGTGGATTTGGATTTGAGTTTGCCTAGGTCTAGGTCCTCTACGTACTCACTGTCATCACTGCATACTCACTGCAGAATATATATATATGTATATATATAGGCAGTAAAAGAAACTTCTCGAGGAGCCAGAAGAAATAGTTGAAAAAATGGTAGACGCACAATTAAAATCCGACCCCCGGTAATGGGGTGCCTAGCATTTATAGGATTTGGGCAGCGCCCCTGCTGGTGCGAGAGTGCACATGATGTCAGGCGGATATCCGGGCTGACATCAGGGTGACATCAGCTCTCAAAGCCCCGATTGGTCCACTACAAACAAATAAAACACACACACAAAAAAGCGCGGCACACGGCCGGGTTAACGGAGGCACAAAACATCCCCCTCGCGAGGGGCACGATCAAATGCACAGCATTTCCGAGGGGGTGCGCCGGCAAGTCGTATCTCTTGATTGCGGGACCCGTGTCGCCATCTTTTGGAGGCGCGGGACAACTTGTGGCGCTTTCGAAACAAACGAGAAATGAGTGAAGGATATAAGGCGCGTTCGGTGCGTCGAAATGTGTGTCGGTTTCGTGGCTCGGTCGGTAGGGCGCCGGGCACCTTGCGTTCCGCCCGCGGCGTCGTGGGTTCGAAACCGGGCGCCGGAAACTGGTATTTTATTTCTTCCTGGCTGCGGACTACGACAAGGCGCGCATGCGGACTACGACAAGACGCGCATGCGGACTACGACAAGGCACGCCAACGCCGCGTGACATTGTGAGTTACTAAAATGCTATGCATTTAAAAACCGAAACAGTGGTTTGCTGACGTTTCGACAGTGGTTTACTGACGTTTCGACGTGCGCTCTTCTGTGACTTCTGTGAACTTGTAAACTGCCCTGACATTCACCACGCCATCGGTAGTTGGTGTTTTCAGGAATGGATGTGTCACCGGCGGCATCCGTTCTGTATTTGTTGGTCTTGAACTTTGCATTTCGTGTGTCGAGACGTTCCGTGCTCCATTCATTTATTGGTGTAATTCGTATGAAAAGTGTTTTTGAACAGCTCCCTACCCTGTCTTTTTTTTGATGAATGAAGTTGTATATTGCTGGGATTTTTAAAAAAGAAAAGGCTCTGTCGTCATGTATTGTGCCATTTTTATAGTGCCCTCCTTTCCCTGTTCCCTCGCCTCAACCAGCCAATGTTATTAACAAGGGTGCACTGCAGCACACCTTCTGCACCTACATAAGCGTGCGTGCTCCAAAGTTGTATGTTACTCAAGATGAAGACTGGTCCCCCAGGCGAAACGTCAGTAAACCACTGTTTTGGTTTTTCAGCGTGCGTCTACCATTTTCTCAACTATATATATATATATATATATATATATATATATATATATCTATATATATATATATATATATATATATATATATATATATATATATATATATATATATATATATATATATATATATATATGTATATATATATATAGCGAATCAGAAAATGGGAAATGAGAAGTGAGACGTACCAGACCGGTATTCTGGAGGTCGTGGGTTCGGATCCCACCCGGCGGGCATTTTTTCACCACTTTCTTTTCGACTCAAAAAATTCTTCATCTCTTTCTATGACTCACCACAACCTCCCCTTTGCTTTCCGAGGTTTTGTTGACTGCCAACCCTTATTTTCTATATATATATATATATATATATACATATATATATATAGGGAGTAGTAGAACTTTGAAGATGGTAGAGAACACAAGAGAAGAAAAACTTCGAACAAGGTAAAAGCAGGATTGTGGCCTACGTTTCAGCAAAGAGAACTTGCTTTCCTCGGAGCAAGTTCCCTGAGGAAAACAAGTTCTCTTTGCTGAAACGAAGGCCACAATCGTGCTTTTACCTTGTTCGAAGTTTTCCTTCTCTTATATATATATATACGGTGCCGTCGAAAGACAAAGCGAAGCCGAACATTATTGTTCGGTTCGTCTCCCGATCTTCGCGCAGCAAGGTGCTAGAGGCTGCCAGGAAGAAAAGGCTCACAGCGATCAACTTTGGTTTCTCCGAGGACACACCCATTTAGGTTAACGAACATCTCTGTGTGGAAAAAAAAAAGTGGTGCTCGGGAAAGCCATACACTTGCGGAAAGAACGCGGGTGGAAAGTTTCATGGGTCAGAGAAGGAAAAATACTTGTGCGCAAGACTGAGAATTCCCCAGTAATTCACATCGCCCGAGAAACCGATCTCGCAAAAATAGTTTAAGTCAGAAGCACCGCTCATACTACCCAGCATGCTGTCAGTCAGCCGTCTGAACAGTTGTTACGATTCGAGCTACAATTTCAGTCTTTTACATTGCAACATACGCAGTATTAATAAGAACATAAACAGCCTTCAGTTAATGCTAGGCGCTCTAATTTTCAAATATGACGTCATAGCTTTAACAGAAACATGGCTCAAACCTGGTGAATCTGTCAACATGCCTGGATATAAAGTCGTTTGTCGCAGTCGTCCGACGAAAACTACAGGAGGAGGGGTGCTGCTATTCATAAAGGATAATTGCAATTTCAAATTATGTGCGTCCTTAAATAGCTTGCTACCATCAGAACATGACATGCTTTTTGTTGAACTTAGTAATGGAACGACTGTGGGTGTTGTGTACCGTTCACCAAGCTCTAAAATCAATTTTTTTTGTTGACAAACTCGAGAACGTTCCACATAATATTTCAACGAGCAAAAGAAAGGCAGTGCTGTGTGGGGACATGAACATCGACCTATTTGGAAAACGTAGCATAGCGTATAAAACACTGTTCGAATGCTACGGTTTCACTAACACCATTAAACTTGCAACTCGTGTGAGTGACACATCTAGCACACTTATAGACCACATTTTGTGCAACTTCGACACATCAAGTAGGTTTTCAGGCGTTATCGAGACCGATATAACCGACCATTACCCCATCTTCATATTTGCCCCTTCGGATTACGAGCGAGCAAAGTCACCTTATCTGCCGATGACTCGAGTCGATGATCAGTCCCTGCGCGATAGCTTGTGCGCAACAAGCAGTGATATTATAAATGGAACCGACGTTAACCATATAAATGAATGACTCTTAAATGCAGTAACCAAATGCATGAAAACAACACATATCCGCCAAAGAAAAAACTATGAACAACCGATGCATCCTTGGGTATCAGCCAGTGCACTCGCACTTTTACGCACAAAAGACTACTGGTATCGAAAACATAAAGCGAACAAAGGCAACATCTATTACCGAAATCAGTATAAAATCCTAAGAAACAAAGTAGTAGCTTCCTTACGCCGCAATAAAAAGCAGTATTATACCCGTATGATTTTGTGCAATCAAAAAAATCTAAGAAAGCTTTGGGAGGTAATTAACTCAGTCATCAAGGAAAAATCCAACACGCGTAACCTTCCTCATATTGCTCTTTACGGTTCATCCCCGATAAACCTAGCCAACTGCTTCAACGAATATTTTTGGAACATTGGCCGCAATCTGGCCTTGCGACTACCTCCTCTAACCCATCTTAGACTGCCAGCTCCAACTGCTAACTCGTTTGCTTTCATTGACATCACTGCGGCCGAGATAAGCTCAACAATTTATTCATTTTGTACGGGAAAAGCAGCAGGATATGATAAGGTAACGGTGAAAATGCTAAAATCAAATGCAGAGGCGCATAGTACATACCTAGAGAAAATATTTAACGCAGCCTTTTTTGCTGGGGTATACCCTCACCTGTTAAAAAAGCTAAAGTGACCCCTGTACATAAAAGTGGTGACTACAACGTTTTAGAAAACTATAGGCCTATTTCCGTACTCAGTGTTATTAACACGTTGTACGAAAAACTTATAGCTAAACGAGTCTTAGCATTCCTAATAAAATACGACATCATAGCGCCTCACCAGCATGCCTTCCGTCCCAGTAAATCCACTACCACGGCTGTAGCAACGGTTACAAATATAATAAACACCTCTTTGAATAGCGGGAACCATGTCATCGGGTTATTTCTGGACGTAAAAAAAGCCTTCGATACGGTTGACCACAGTATACTTCTTCAAAAGCTAAATTGCTAGGGTTTTTGAGGTCCTTCAATTGCCTTTTTCCAAAGCTATCTGCACGAGCGTACGCAGGAAGTGCATATAGAAAATAGAATAAGTGAATTCCTACCGGTTACGCTCGGAATACCGCAGGGATCCGTTTTGGGGCCAATTGTATTCGCATTATACGTCAACGATCTACCTAACTCCATAGATGAAGGGCAAACCATAATTTACGCTGACGACACTGCGGTCCTACTACCTGGGTCGGATATTTCCAAATTAGAACAAACCGCTAATAGACAACTTGTAAACATTGAACAGTGGTTTTCCAACGACAGATTAACGCTTAATGTAAACAAAACTAACTACGTCGTGTTTTCGTCCTCAGCTAAACGAATCAATAATATCATAACACTTAAGATAGGCGGAGAAGAAATTACGAAAGTACAAACTTGTAAATATCTTGGCGTCACCCTAGATGCGTCTTTGCACTATAAGGAACACATAAAAATAGTTTGCAGCAAATTGAGCCGTGCTTGTTTCACCCTCTATCAGGCACGCTATCATTTTCCTCTATTGACGTTAAAAGCCATTTATTTCGGTACTTTTCACTGCCACTTGACCTACTGCGTGGAAACATGGGCAATACATATCACTCGTATCTTGAACCGGTTGTCATATTGCAAAAATGCGCGCTTCGAATTATGACGTTTTGCACATGCACGGCTCATTCGGCACCACTCTTCAAATAGCTTGAAATAACGCCTTTTTTTCTTGCACGCGATTTCAAAATAGATTTTTGTTACCCGGAACATCATATCAAACAATAACCCCCTACCATCATCAATATTTATAACACCAGTCAGAAATACCAGAACTCAATCGGATCACAATTTCAACATTCCCCCGGTGCATAACTGTTATGGGAAACGTACACTGCAATGTGTCGGAACTAAAATATGGAATACCATACCAGTTCATGTCAAACAAAGTCAGAATTTTTCCAGTACACTCAAAAAGTACGTGTAATATAAGGAGCTTACATCGCTTATTTAATCGCCGAAACTTTACTTTATAATCAGCTGTGTACGCAAGAAATCATTTATATTTCGTAACGTGTTTTCAATTATATATTTTCTGGTATAATTCCTGTGTTTAAAATCTGATGAACTCTGAACGCGAGTATTGTTTCATTTTGTTTACGAGATATTTTCTTTCTGTCATGCTATAAACCGTATATTTTGCATATGCTATAGTCTGCTTTTTTTGTATTCTTTCGTTTCTACATGTAGTGTAACTGAGTGCTAGAAATGTTATAAATGTATCAACTGCATTTGCCTGGCACTAGCATTACTGCTAAGGGCCCAGATGATCTCTTCAGTCCTCTGTAAACCCATGTTTGTAGAAATAAAAATGAATGAAAATACATATACAAAGATAGGTCGGCAGTCTACAACGCCAAAGGAGGCATAGGGGTGTTGTTACGATTTTTTTACCACGGTTAAAGAAGTTAACATTTTTGAAATAAACGTAAGAAAGAAAGAAAAAAGATAAACACGCGCCCAGAGTGGGGACCGAACCCACGACACGCGCCCAGAGTGGGGACCGAACCCACGCCTTTCGGTCCCCACTCTGGGCGCGTGTTTGTCTTTCTTTCTTTCTTTCTTACGTTTCTTGAAAAATGTTAACTGCAATAACCGTAGTAAAAAAACCTAACAACACCCCTATGCCTCCTTTGGCGTTGTAGACTGCCGACCTATCTTTCGGTATTTCCTCAACGAGTCCCTCATTTCCTAACTTTATATATAAATATGTCTATATATATATATATATATATATATATATATATATATATATATATATATATAAAGTATACATTCGAGAAGGTAGCGGCCTCGGACCTCTGCCAACGTTTCGACAAGGGGACTTGTCTTTTTCAAGGCATCAGGGTTCATGTCTGGTACACTGTTTTATAGACACCGACTGAGTTGGAGAGAGAGTGGCGAGGTGTTAAGAGCGGGGCCGGAAGGAGGAGAGCAGAGTGGGTCAACGGCCGGTTGAAAGGAGCGAAATAGTAAGAGATAAACGGAGGTGTGGTGTTTGCGACCGGACTTCGCAATAGAGAAATAGGGAGACTACGGGATGGTCGGGGGAAACAGGGACGAATTGTTTAAGCTGGGCTGCGGTGGCGCTTCCCGACCTCAAAGTTTGGAGCCGAGCGGGGCGTCTTGGGGGTGCAATTTCGAGGTTACTGAACGGTGTGTAGGAGAGGAAACTCGTAAACAACAGCCCGTATAGTCCGAAGATATACCGGCTGGGGGCCAGTGTTCGCAAAATATTAGAAGGGGTATGCGCAGGTACAATCCACGGGGAGCTTTGCGGTAGATTCAAGGACTTCTTTTCTGTTTTCTTTCTTGTTACCCTTTTCCTTTTTGCGTGTGTATGTGAAGCAGGTAATAAGACGACATGTCGAAGGTCAAAGGAGGCGGGTGCGCGTGGTATGTAGAAATCGGCTAGGAGCAAGACAGGAGAAAAAAAGGGAAGCAAAATAGCACAGAAGTTGTATTCAGGTAACAGCTTTGGGAATGGGGAGGCCGGGTTGTTTCGAATGGAAGATGCCCACTTTTTGTAAGAGCGTTATTTTTCTGTTCGATTCAGATACTTTAATGTTTCTAAGCTGCCTTTCGAAGCATTGCTTCCTGCCGGCTCCAGGTAGTTGAATTTATGTATTAAGTACGATTCTCTGTTTTTGCAGTTCCTTGGAGAATTAAAGTTTGACTGCAGAATATAGAGCTTGAGATCCTCAAAATTGTGGTTCAGATGGCTGAAGTGTTGCGCGAGTGCTATGGAGGCACTGTTATAACTGTCGGCCCGATGTCCATTCAGGCGTAAGTTCATAGGTTGACTCGTTTCCCCAATTTACTGCTTTTGACATAATGAGCAGTCTAACATATACACAATGTTAGAAGAATTTCAAGTGAAGTTTGAATTAATCTTGTGAACGTAATGGCTGTCAGTGCTATTGACAATGCAATTCGTCTGCAGATGTTTGCAGGTCTTGCATCTAGGGCGGAGGCAAGGGCTGATGACTGGTTCCGGGGAAGCGCCAATTTCGGCATGCACTAAAGTGTCTTTTAGGTTCTTCTTTCTTCTCTAGGTAACTCTTGGGGCTTCCGAAAACGTCTTTTTAAGTCGGTCATTACTGGCTAGAATGGGGTAATATTTCCGCAGGATGTTGTTTTTGTTAGGGAGCGCGTTTGAGCATTTGATTACTCTTTCGCTACCGCCGGAAAATTGGCTAATTTTAGGGGTCCAAGAAAACATTTTTTTTCCTGCTAAAAAATTGGTTAGGCACTAATTGCAGGAGCAGAAAATGCAGATTATTTAAGGGCATTTCAAATAATACCAGTTTTTTAAAGGTTTTTATATATCATAGTTGTAAAAAAAATATCAAAACCAAAATTTTTGTCAAGTTGTCGAAAAAAATGATAAAAAAGGAGTTGTGTATATCAAACCACCGGTAGTAGAAAAAAATTAGAATATACATTTTGTAGGAAAACATTTCAAAAACACGCCCAAGAAAAAATGTCGACTTGCGTGGAACAGTTTGTCAGATATAAAAAAAAATGTTAGCATGCACGGTGCTCCTGTCATGCGGTGAAGCCCAACCTCCAATTCAAAATGTGCAATTTTGGGTGGTTTCCTGGAATAACTCTGGCGGTTTGTCATTATCAGGGGCACCAATTTGCCACCACATAACGTAAAAACATCTTGTCAATGGCTGACTTTGCAATTACAGCGAGCACAATTGTTGAGACAAGCACGCGATGCGGAAAAAGCATGCATGAAGTTGAAAACGGAACGCCGTGGCTGACGCTTGTTGTCGTTCACGGTCAGTTATCTCTCAAAACATAAGGCTGAGCTTTATTATCATCTTCTTACTCGCAATTGTAGCCTTGCTCGCAAAAATGAGGTACGATGAGCTAGAATCGTGCCCTGCGATCTTTGGCCGAGTAGCAGTTGCGCGCTGAAAAAGATCAGCACAACGAGCCTCCTCTATTGCAGCGCCACCTAACATTTTCCAAATGAAAGAGTACAAAAACTTATTGAAGACTCCGTCCGAATAGACAGTTCAACTAAGCAGCAACATTGGACACCCGGATATACCCTCGCATGGAAACGAAACTGGAAGGCGAACAGCTGGCAGTGTGAGGCCGGTTTGAAGCGCTGTCCTCGCCGGAACAGATATCTGCCGACTGGGTGTGACCTTTCCACTTGCATCTGAAGTTATTATCGCACAAAGCGGGTTAGAGTGGGGGGAAATCAGGAGCGCCATGCTTTGTTCGAGGATCAGTCGCAGACGCTTCGGGCGCCATGGCAGGCAGCCTTGAAGTTGGGTAACTGCGTAGTAGCACTAAATATGAATTTCGCGATGCTGAAACGAAACCGAAACTGTTGTAAACTGTTTGCGAATGGTATTGGGGTAAGTAGAACTACCACAGTACTTAGAACAACGTGCGCAAAGGCAATAAAACTGCCTAAAATCGTAAAGTAGCTTTGCAACCAGGCACTGCTTGACATTTTCAGCCGATTTCTGGGATTACTACTGTCATAGCGCAAACCTGACGATTGAAAATCGTTTGCTAGTTCCCCATTCACGCCCTGATAGCAAAAAACAGGAGCTGGTGCAGACTAATTACGAGTTGCACGCATTCTTCGTTGGTAGCCGTGACGCGCGATGACCACGCCCCTTTTTCACAGCCAGGTGATTCAAAAGCGTGTCAAAAATCCCTTTTTCCGTAGCAAAAATGAAAACAAAACTGATTTTGAAAGGCCATTTTCTGATCTAACTCCGAACAGTTTTACTTGTTTGAGAAACGCCTGGAACGCTATAAAAAGGCGCTCCCAAAAGTATCGATCAAATTGATCGATTTTGATAGGCGCGGTAGCGAAAGAGTTAAGGCTGGTGGTCGGGCGCTTTCGTTTTGACGTTGTTGCTTGAGCACTTCGTCTCCTGCTAGCTTGTATGCTCTTTCGTGAACCATATCCAGCCAGCTGACCGGTTGATTCCTGCTTTCCAGGGTGGACTTTGGTAAAGTAACGTGTTTTATATAGTCTGTGTTATCACTGCATACTCTTCTTAGTCTTGTAGCCTGTCCTACAAAGATACCTTGTTTGCAGTGTCGTGGGTGATGACTAGTTTAGTATAGGTACTGTTGTCTGTACGTTAGTTTCCTATAAAGCGTGGTTTTGAGTTTACCATTGCCAAGAACAACAGTGGTGTATAGGAAGTTCACATGTTTATTCGAGTACTGGCATGAGAACCTAATGGTCGCCTGCGAAGAATTAAGATACGAAATGAAACTTTGCTTTCCGAGGTTTTCTTGACTGCCAACCCTTACTTTTGTCTTATTTCAACGAGCCCCTGATTTCCTATTCTGATTCGCTACATGCATAGCGAGTACCTCTGTTCTGGCAGTCTTGGTGCCATAGGAAGCTTAAGAGGGTTCAACGCTAGTCGACCACTCTCGACATGCCGTAGACACTCGAGTAACGGCCCGGGGATTAAAAAGAAGGTCCCCTTCACCCTGAGTAGTCCGAGTGGCACTGGCTACCACCCCCAAGCGCAGGAAACAAAATTTCCTTAACATATATATCCAAGAAAGTGGAGGGTAAAATAGTCGCGCCGGTAGCATCGCACCAGCCCGGTATTCTGGAGGTGGTGGGTTCGGATCCCACCTACCGGGAATTTTTTCTACACTTTCTGTTTTTTTTAATTTTTTATCTGCTTCAATGACCTACCACACCCTCCCCTTTCCTTTTCGAGGTTTTCTTGTCTGCGAACTTTTATTTCTGTCTTATTTCAACGAGCCCCTCATTTCCTTGATATATATATATATATATATATATATATATATATATATATATATATATATATATATATATATATATGCCCACAAAGAACACTTGCACAGGTGTGTATTTAATTGCCTCCCTTTCGGTTGTTTGGGATGCATGTGCACTACCAAGCTGTGTTCAGTTTCAGTGCTTGTAGGCCGCAGATGCTTTAGTAAAAGTTTACGAAAAAATGTTCTCTTACGAATCTAAATGACCATGAGCTAGCTCGCATACCTACAGATTTTGTTCAAAGTATATGGATTGCTTTTTTGCAGGACGACAGCGGAAATACAGCTCTCCACGTCGCTGTTGCCCACGCTCTCCCGCGGATCGTAGAAGAGCTGCTCAGCCTTCCAAAAGTGGATCTTAGTCTTATGAACCAATATGGGCTTAACTGTCTTCATATGGCAGCTGTGAAAGGAAACGACCCGTAAGTAAAGCAATATTTCGCCATAATATTTTCTGGAGTGAGTGCCGCCTAAAGAGTTCTATTTAAAAATATTTAAACGAGAATGCAGTCACTAGAATACAGTGTGACGGCGGGCCTAACTTGTCGTAAGATATGACGAAATCCCCAGGGCATGTTTTCTTACTTAAAACGCATTAATGTCTTGTTTACCTATTGCCTGTTGGTGGATGGAGTGTATATAGAAAATATGACATGTCGGTGTAACCGGTGGTTCTTCCAGGTGCTGCAAACAAATGGACGGATAAAAGCTTATCGTGCAACTGAATTGTATTTGCAGCGCGTGCTCCACGGCTAATAAAATAGGGGTTATGAGGCGGGCTAGCCGCACTGCTGCGAACTCCATTTCTGACAAATACCTCGCGTATTCACGTGAGATAAACAGTAATAAACGGAGAAGCTCTTGTGAGAAATACTCATATTTTAAGTAGCCATCTTTAGGACCAGCATTTTTGCAAAATTAGCGCTTACTGCTACGTCCTCTTATTTTATCACTGGTAGTTCAACTACGAGTTGACGTTCTCAGGCACCTTGCTAAAGAGTTTTTTTTGCCAAGCATCGTTTGCAATATATTCTCAAGGGAAACCTCCCGAGACTGTGAAACAACGTCTAGACCTACCTTCTGATTTGAATTTCGGGAACCGTTACTAGTAGAAAACAATTTCGACAGTTTCCAGTGGAAATTTAGAACACAAACACAACAAAGATTATGCATTTTCTTGACTCATGTCAGGAACATATTAATATTTTGCTAATGTTGTTGAAAAGGGGAAATATTTCGTCATTGGAGTGCGCTCTGTTTTTTAAAGCAAAGCTTTCTTGTTCGAACCCAAGGCGACTCACACAAAAACACCCTGCAGAAATCCAACTATTTTGGACGCTTACGATTACGTGTCGTTTAGAGGACCGGTATACGAAGCATTTCGATTCCGAAGCTTTGTCCCGTTCACCTATCCCTGCTGACATTTTTAACTCGCCTGGTGATTAGCTCTCCCCATCTGTGACCACTATTGCAGCTGAGCAACGCAAGTGCCGTGCATCGTTTCTCTCATCATATTGCCATTCGATACTGACTAGGCAGCCAAAATTGTAGTGGTGCGCTAGCAAACATCCCTATTGCTGTACGTGATTAGCTACATTTTTTGTTTCTTTAGCTTAAGCTATATTCTTCCATTTTTATTCTTTTATGTTTTTACACAAACAATTTTTTCGTTGCCAATTTCTTGTATACCCACCTATCACCTAATGCCCCTTCTGTTGGGAAGCCTTGAGGGGAAAAAAATATACAAAAAATTAAACTACTATTTAGATGCCCTCATGGTTACCTATCCTTCCTCGACATTTTCAGCCCGACGTGTGTGCCTCTTTCCGCTCTTACCTTATGGGCAGTCATAGTAGCCTGCTTAAAACCTAGGAAGGTTTGTGCCTTCGTTACTTTTGGCACTGGACATACAATTTGGTCCGCAAAAACGTTTGACCTTACAAAATAACAAAATCAACTTGTCTTCCGTACATAATGACTGTTTTGTTGCGTTTGACCGTATTGGTATTGACCTGTACAGGCGGTGTACAGGTACACAGGGACCTGTACACAGGACCTGTACACAGGGAAAGTGTACTTAGTGGCGCGGACATTTTCTGGCGTCCAGCCGTTTAATCCTCGAGTTCACGTCTTTGCCGGGACTATATTGGGCAGTATAACAACACATGGGAAACATCTTACTCAGTCGCTCTGTATGCGTAGGTTGGCGAGTTTGCACAGGTAATTTTGAACAGAAACGCATTTGTATAGGCAACGCCCAATCTCATACGATGGAACAGACTGGTCACATTTCGCCGCAGCTTCACATTCAGTTTGAGCTGTAGGGCTGAGTCTAATATGCACCGCAGTGACCACTTCGTGTCCTGATCAAATCACGCCTCTTCGGACAATTGCTCCCTTAGATTCTGCATGGTGCTTCTTATATAATCGCCGAGCAGGGGCACGGCGAGCTTGTCACCTTTGTCATGCCATTGTTTAGCGAGTCTGTCTGCTCTCTAATTGCCTTTCATGCCGCTGTGACTGGGTACCCATTGAAAATATATACGACACGTCCTTTATCATGGGCTGTTGCAAGATGTTCGGCAGTCGTAAGTACCAATACACCGTACCGGTTTCCGCCCTGACATTTGTTAGTAGCACAAGTGCCGGGTTTGAGTCAGAGCAGACAACCCTCCTAGAACTCCACGGCCTTGTGGCAATAGACGTCTCAGCCTCTAGGATGGGACAGAGTTTTTAAATTGTCGAGTATGGTATGTGAGACAGTCGGAACATGTGCTCCTCACCTAATGCAGGCACTGTGAACGCGGAAGCTGAGCTACGTGCATTACAAAAACCATCCGTGTACACATGTTGCTTGTACACATAAGTGTTGTACATATGCATCATCACTGGTTGGGACAATGCATTGTATTCCGATTTTATACCAATGCCTTTAATTGCAGTCATGATGTTCGGCATCGTTCACACAGCCGTTTTTCATTCGGTCACCTCAGCGTCACGTCGCCGTTTCCCCTTATAAGCGACAGCTTCAAGCAGAAGGCGGTGGGACGGCGACAGAAAGCGGAGCTCTACGTTTCCGTTTGATCAACGTGACGGCAACATGCCCCAGAGTAAACCAGCAAATCAGAAAACATAATTTTGTACTGTTAAATCTAATCTATTTATTTTTGCGTGACAGCAATCTCGTCGCCTTGTGTCCTATATGCTACGACATTTTCTTTACTTCTGATATTACGCACGCTCAATTGTAGGCAAACCTGAAAACTAGGCAAACCACCCTGTACTCTGACGGAGAGCTCCAATACAAACACTACTCCGTAACGTCTCGTCGCGGTTTTTTGACGTCACGGTGCGTGGAGGAGAAGTTGACGGGCCCGCTGCAGTGGCTCAGTGGCTAAGGCGTTGTGCGGCGGCGCAGGAGGTCGCGGGTTTGATTCCCGGCCACGGCGGTCGCTTTTCTGATGGAGGCGGAAAGCAAAAACGCCCGTGCGTGCGACATTTCGGCACACGTTAAAGATCTCCAGGTGATCTAAAATAATTCGGAGCCCTCCATTACGGCGCACCACATCCCCAGCATTGCGTCCGCGCGTTAAACCCTACAATCAATCGAGAAGATGACGAATGTCTGAATGAGGCCTTAGGCTGCGGAAACAGCCAGAGAGGTTAACCACCAGGCCAACTTCTGAATCCAGCTCGTCTTGGTAATGGAAGCACCCACGCAACAGCGACGAAAGGACAAAAACTGTTGGTTCATTGGAAAGAAACACAAATGCATACTTGGAACTTTTCACGTGGTGCGTTCGCCTCGCCGAAGATAAAACCACTATTTAAGTTCCAGGGCATTAAGAGAGCGAAGCAACATACCAAGAAACCGCTACGATCGCAATGATTGGCACAGATGAAGGTATTACTTTACTTGTCTGTTATAAATATTTAAGCATATTAAGCATTTAAGCGTTTTTATGTTCTTGCAGACGTATATTCAGGCAGTACCCGTTTTGGCCTACGTAAGTGTGGCCAGAAGTCATCGGTATAAGATGAATAACACACGTTGCACAACACACAAAGGGGGCGGAATATATCACTTGGCATGCGTCGTTTCTTGGTGGCTCCTAGGTTGAAGGTAACATTCTCTCTGTTTTGCCGCATAACTTGGTCAGTTTGTTTGGTGCCGGGAAAAACAATGTTTGAGTCATACGGGTTCGCAAATTTTTTAACCCGTGCGATGTCTTGTGCATATACGGAATACTGACAGGTTATTTACACTTCTTTTTATTGTCGTTCGCCCCCATAATATTTCGCGCCTTTTATTAACTGCAGAACTATCTCGTGAATGACAAATTGTGTGCGGGCATCGCTCATAAAAGAGTGCACCAAAAAATCTTCAGTAGTTTCACAAGCCAGCTAGAAGATACTAAATGGGGCCCGTTTTTCACAATCTGTCATTCGCAAGGTAAATATCAAGTTGTGTCTATTTATACCTTGTAAAATTGACTTTCATGATTTTATCGTCGGCGAAATGAACGCACCACGTGATCAGTTGTAAGTATCTTCTTGCGTTTCTTTACAATATACAAATAGTTGAGAGTTAGTGCCGTGTTGCTCTTGTTTGTTTTTTCTTACGTCGTGGTTGTGTGAGCGCTTACACCACTGAGATGAAAAGTTACCAACTATCCCAGTTGTCCCGTCTATAGCAGTACATCTGAATTCAGGAAGGAGGGCCCTATAGTCGTCGAGCATAGAAGAGATCCTGGGGCCAGTGTGTGTCCTTTATGCGTCTCAAAGTGGGTGGCAAGCATGCTACGAGAATATTCTGAATAGGTGACGTGCTATTTCTCTTAGCCCGAATAGCCCAGTAGAACACTTCCGTGCTTCTGCCATCACAAGGGGGCGTGACGTTACTTTGGGAGCCTCAAACAGACTCGGAGACTTCTC
Organism: Haemaphysalis longicornis; assembly: GCF_048455015.1. Taxonomy (NCBI): domain Eukaryota; kingdom Metazoa; phylum Arthropoda; class Arachnida; order Ixodida; family Ixodidae; genus Haemaphysalis; species Haemaphysalis longicornis. The sequence goes on along the minus strand of NW_027526422.1, from coordinate 143,683,121 downwards.
GATATTATTTGGGTTTTTTTTCTCCGGAATATGGTAAACAATTCAGAACTGCCAAAAAGTATCCGATAGCGATCTCACAAAAGCGCCGTGCAGTTTAGGGAGAACAGACGTGGAGGTTCCCAATGGGCTTTCGCTAGGTGACCCAAAACGCGAACGATGTTGTTCACCATGGTCTCCTGAGTGCGCCCATGGTGTGACAAGGAGAGCCTCCCATGTACTATTATGCCGAGCAAACTGTGGTTTCTCACAAACTGCAATGATCTTCCACCTAGGCATATATTAGATCCCTTCAATTTTTTTATTGTCAACGGCAGTACTGCTGACTATGGAAGCTTGAAACGTCATCAATTACGCGTCGCAATTTGGCTTGAATTACTTCCAGTGACTGTAGGGATGTCAAAAGGGAGATGCCAGTGTAAATAGAATAGTGAAGAAGAAATAGGCAAAAAAGAAAAAGGAAAGAATGTAGAATAGTTACAGCAAATTCAGTTATTGGCATACGAGGTTTAGGTGTTTAGGTTTGTCGCCCGTAGAGGGCGTAAGAGTTATTTAGCCACATTCTCAGCGGATAACAGAAAAGGCGAGTGACACAACCTTCTCCTCCGAAATTGGCCGCCGAGAGTTCAGGTTGCTCAGTGGTTGACGACAGCTTCTTTCTTGCAGGCGAGTAGCGTGGGCACTCGCAGAAAACGTGGCGTATCGTCTCCGGCGTGCCGCATATTTCTCATTCCTCACTACCTGCTATTCCTATTAGGTATGAGCAAACATTTGTGAATGCCACTCCCAGCCACGGACGCCAAAAGAGTTGCGTCAGACCATGGTAGGCTTAGTGGAACGGGACGTTGTAGCTGCGGGTTAAGAGCACCAATATTTGCACATGTAAATTCTTCTGTAAACCATTCAGATTGCTGTTTCCCGGGCAATATGCGGAGGGCCTTAGATGCGTCAGTCTTAGACAATAGAATGAGTACAGTCGTCGCTGTTTGATGCGCCATACGGGCGGCCGCGTTCGCACTGTTGCCGACAATGTTGCAGTGACTGTGAAGCCATTGCAGGGTAACATCAAGACCCGCCTGGGCAGCACGGTCGTACACTGTTGTTATATCTGCCAGGAGCTGTTCGTGAAGTCCCCAGCACAATGCTGACTTCAGTGACTGAAGTGCATGCTTTGATTCACCGAAGAGAGCTCATTTGGGGCATAAACTTTGCTCGATGGTGTGAAGAGCGTTACGGATGGGCGTAAGTTCTGTAGCCGTAGAGGTTGTAGGATTGGTTATCTTGAATTCCCTGGACAGCTACATTCGCAATATAATAAAGGCGCCGGCTGAACCCGACGATGTTACCGAGCCATCAGAGCATACATGGCTTCGGTCACTGTGTGTCGCGTGGAGGTGCGTCAAAGTTAGCTCTGTTGCAGGGCTCGTATTCGAGGATAACGTTATTTCTTTACTCCTGGTATATTTTGGCCCACTCGGGGCTGCATCACACACCACAGCGGAAGGAGCTCTCGCATCGTCAGCGTACCATTCCATGACATGCAGGTTTTGTGGGCAGCTACTACCCTTGCGAATGTCGCCCGGTGACGGGCTGCTAGTACCCGCGAGGTGATGATCAGGTAGTGTTTGAGGTGCCTCATATGTGTCCTCAGTTTTTTAATGAGAAATCTTCATTCAAGTAATAGGAGTCTGAAGTCATGGCTTTTTGTATTAGGGTGCTGGTGCGCGCTATCACCTGGACGAGCCAAGGTTATTACTGCACAAAATTCTTCCCCAATGGAGGCATCAGCAACGCTAACACATGCCGCTAAATAGCAAAAAGGATGCAATTGGGTGCCAGGAGAACGAAAAGTGCGCACAACAATCCACATTTTCGACGCGTCGTCGTTAGATCACAACGACTCAACATTCGTTCCACTTTTTAAAGACACCTTTCGATGTTGCTTTTGCACCTTTGCGAGAATACCCTTGGCTTTGTTGTGATGGTCAGTCTATCCAAACCTAGGATACTAACCTTGAGCTCCTCTCCTAATGGCGCGCAGTCGTTCGTATTCTCCGTCGATGCCTCTGTACCCTGGTGGCACGGGCACCTCCTGGGTCGCCCGGTCTAGGGGCTGTTTGAGGGTAGATGTGAAATCGTCTGCATGGCAAACCTTCTCGAGGTGTTCGGTGTTGAAATGTTTGAGGGCAGCCCAGTTTACTATTCGTTCTGTGTGGCGAAGTAGTGTACACCCGAGAATCAGATGGCGGATGGAAATAGGGTAGTGGTCACTATCACTGGTACCTACATCCATAGTCCAATCTGCACCAGAAGTCAGGTCCGACGAACAAAGTGAAATGTCCAATACACTGCTACACCAACGGCCACGCAGACACGTCGATGAGCTGTGGTTTATCCCTTTATAATCCTAGTCGTCTAATAGTCTGGCTATCTGTCTTCCAGAGTTGCCTCTGGGGCTGCTGTTCCATAACTCATGTTGAGCATTGAAATCTCCGCAACGAATAATGATGCTTCTCTCTAGCCAACAGATATCGCTAAGATGAGACAAAGCTATTATAGTATGCGGAAGATTGTACCCACTCGCTATTGTAATGGTTGCGTTACTAAATACCACCTTGCACCGCAAAAAATCTGGGGCATAGGTAGACGATGATGCAACAAGCACAGGTGGTATATCTTTCCATACACACAACATTGCCCGGATTGGCGCAACATCTCCGTGTGATGTGTACAAAACATTATTTGCAAAACAAAAGTTTGGCTCTGTGCCGGATTCTGAAATGCACAATGCAGGGAATTTATATTGCACTAAAGATTGACGGAAATCTCACATTTTCTTTCTTAAGCCATTAAAGTTCCACTGAAATATTTCACACCATCTATACCAATTGTCCTTTAAATTGGTTTCCTTGACCCCGTTGAATTAGAGCTTGTTCCATTTCCAGCGGGGTGTTCACTTCAAATAGTTTGTTGTGCTCCATATTTCGCAAAATTGCCGTTTTATTTCCTTAGACAAAAGTGACGGTTCGAAAGATTTAGGGGATCTTTCAATGCCTCCGTCATGGTTTGATATCGTGGGATATTACCACCACCGTATCTGGGATATTTTCTCAGATTGTCAGGAGCAGTGTGAAAAGCCAATACCTCAAACAGGGACTTCTAGGCTTCCCTCTTACATCGTGCTCCCGCCCTGACCTCTGCAACTCCTCCTGTTTTCAACACTATTGTAGTTACATGGATTTAAATCTATGTTCTATGCCTTTAGTGCACTAAAATTTCGGTCGCCCCAATATTTACACTCGCGGAATTCCCTAAACTGTCCACTTTTTGTAAAATTTCTCTTAACTATGGCACAAGCCAAACCCGCTGACTAATTCATACTTCAAGCCTAATGAAAGCGAAAACGCATGTGTTGTGGCTTACGCTACTTTGTTCTCATTTCGTTTAGAGCTGTGGACATGATCCTGTGGAAGAACTGTGAGCTTGCGTATGTTCAAGAAGAAGGAGGATATGCTGCCATACATTTCGCAGTGTTCGCAGGCCACTACCACATTGTGGAGACCCTGCTCACGAAGGTAGGTCAACAAAATTTCATTATAAATAATCCTATGATCAGAAGGGCACGCCTTAAATTTTCTGGCACTTTGTTGCATAGGTGTTACCGTTCTTTGAAGCCAAAGGTGCCTTGGTTGTTCTGATTGTTTTCCACACACCTGAGTGTTGCGACGTTCCCAACATATAACAATTTGCACACATTTTTGCCGGGGTAAAATCATTAGTGGTAGTGTCATTCCGCAATGTTATTTTTTATTTTCGGTTGAATGGTTTTCTTAAATTAAAAAAAAAGTCATTGCCAACGTTTAATCCTTATCCGCAAGGATAGGCACAATCTCACAACAGATACGGAATATTTTGGCCAAGCTGCTTGGGCGAACAGAGATTATGCGCAGTTTTGGGCATTATTTGGGCTGGAAGAGAATTAAAGGAATGTTATAAAATGTCATTTCTGGGAAGCTAGATTTACCTTCATTACAGATGCAAATTTTCATTGGGCAAACCCGCCGCAATGGCTCAGTAGGAAAGGCGTTTTTCAGCCTAGCCCCCCGGTGCACGTTAAGATCCCCAGGTGGTGTAAGTAAATCCGGAGCGACAAGACGTGGGTGGATTCCCGGCAGTGGCGGCAGCTTTTCTGATGGAGGCGAAAAAATGCCCCTTTTGTAAGAGCTCGAGGCGCAAGTTAAAGATCCGCAGGTGGTAAAAATTATTCTGAAGCAATCCACTGCAGCGCGCCTCATCGCCTGCGTAGCGTCTGCGTGTTAAACCTCATAAAGGATCAATCAATATAGTGCTGCTACTTTGCCAATCGAGAACGTTTAGGCTCTCATTCGAATGCATACTGAAGTGAACACAGAGCCTTCAGATTATATGACGAGCTATACAACATCAGAAATATTTGAACATGGAACCTGATTTGGTGAAATACTTAGTGTCTTCAATACGGCCCCATTTTCACTGGCACATATTCGATATTTTCGTTTCCTATAAGTACCACCTAGAATCGTCACTTTCCGCAAGGCTCTCTTAGCTCGTCTAGCAGCATGCTTCGTCCCGCGAAATTCCATCGGTCTGGGTAACCTGTGCTTGCTAAGTATTCATGCATCGAAGCCACCGTTTAACAGATAATTGAAGCAATTCGCATTAAGAGACGACCAAAATCCGACTGTTTATTCAATATTCGCTTTCTTACCCTGTCGACAGCGTTTCACATAACCCAATTCTTTACGAAGTTATGCTTCGCACCGCTTTCTCATGTCTTCCTCGGGATACCCTTCTATTCCCGCTTGTCAATTCTTTATTTCATGCGTTTCTGTGTCTCAATGACGCCACACGAAACGTTGAATGGCTTGCAATAGTCGTATATTACGTGATTTTGTTTGTAATGAAACGCATACGGACCATACTTAGCTGTGCATAGCTGTAGCACACTGGATTGTCGTTGGAGGCGGCCGGCGAGGTAGTGTGTCCGAACCCACGTTTCATTTGGTTGCGCTGGCTGTGCCGCGGTAAGAACAAAGTGCGCAGAACAGGGTGCTGTTCCAGAACAACAGATGAGCTCTGGTTCTTTCTGTACGCTTCAACTTGACGGGGCCCACGCCGCAGAACCGTTGCGGTGTCACCAAGAAAATTGTGTGGTTCGCGCTACGCAATCAGCAGCTACACGTAAGCACTTGGAGGATCTCTCCGTTCTCTCTCCCGAAGCTGGAGGGAGAGAAGCCGCCCCTGCGACATCACGTTGCCCTGTACCCGCCGCGGTGGCTCAGTGGCTAATCAGTTGTGCTGCTGAGCACCAGTACGCGTGCTCGATTCACGGCCGCAGCGGCCGCTTTTCTGATGGAGGCGAAAAGCGAGAATGGCCGTGTGCACGAGCTTTCGCCGCACGTTAAAGATTCCTAGGAGGTTAAAATTATTCCAGAGTCCTCCACTATAGCTCGCCTTGTCGTGTCCGTTGCGTCGGCACGTACACCTTACGATTAACTGCGTCCTCTATCGGAGGTTATGTAAAAAACCCCGCCAAATGGTAAATTTTCACCTTCACCACGCAAGAACACAGAAGGACAAGAAAGGGAGTACGTGCGCTCAACTTCAACTATATTTTTAGTGGAGGTACGCGAAAATTCAAAGGCAATGGGCGAACAAAATAAATGATAAAAATAATATAAAAAGAAGCCCGATAAAACCTGTTGTGCCGGTGCACGGAGTCACGGAAGTTACTCTACTGAATACGCACCATCTTCGTCACGACGTGACAAAAAGTCGCCATAACGAACGAGTCACCCTTTCGCGCGCCACCTTCACCGTCCTTTTTTCGCAACTTCAAAACAGGAATGCCGTATCAATAAAAGGATGGTAACAGCATTCCTTGCACTGCGTCGAAAACTAGCGTTTACACCCTGTCTTGAGCAAATTACAGTACTTGAGTAGATTTCTTTAGTAGATTGCAATTCGTATGTGAAAATTGAAAAACGCCCCGCTCGGCCAAAACAACAGCCACTGACCTTCAGGAGATGCAGCAAACAACATTCGATTTGCAAGGAATGATTGCTTACCCATGTTTTACACCGTATCGGTTTTCTCGGCCCTTTTTAGTAACACTAATTAATGGAGGGTGAAATACCGTTTGGCATGTCTTTTTGCCACGTTGACGCCGTACTTGCTCCCGAATTTCCTGAACCGATGCGATGAAGTTTGGCGACAAGCGATAACAGCAAATGTTTACTTCTTTTTTTTTCTTCGCTCCACCATATGCAAGACAAAACTTTTTCTTCACTAAGCGCAACAACTTTTGACAGGCTGACACAATGACTCCGTCACCATAGCCAGCAATGCTGAGTATGCATAGCTGTAGCACACTGGATTGTCGTTGGAGGCAGCCGGCGAGGTATTGTGTCCGAACCCACGTTTCATTTGGTTGCGCTGGCTGTGCCGCGGTAAGAACAAAGTGCGCAGAACAGGGTGCTGTTCCAGATGGGTGCCAAGTGTCTTCTGAGCGCGAGCTGGCTGATACCGCTAATGGCGATGTAGCTGATCAAGATGACGACAATGACGTCGCTACTTTGTCAACTGCCTTAAGTCAAATAATCAAAGATTTGTTTTTTAAAACATCGAGTCTAGTTTTGTTACTTAGCTATGGAGGCTCAGAAAAGTGGCTATGGTAACGGAATCATCATGTCAGCCTCTCAAAAGCTGTTGCAGTTGCTGAAGAACAATGTGTCTCCAACATGTGAAGGATGGAGGAGGCACATTGGAGGTTCTAGACAAAACCAGCTTAGTCTAGAACCCCAGAATGCATGTCCGGAAAGTGCACCTATTAGGGGCGAAGCTCCTTAAGGCGTGGGTCTGTCCATCCTCGACGTATGTATATAGCCACCTCTAGTTTAGTTCTTGGATTGTTTACTAGATGGCGTGGCTACCTCTAGTTTAGTTCTTGGATTGTTTACTAGATGGCGGGGAGCATTGTAATAAAATTCGTTCGCTGTTGGCGCGCGCTCGGAGTCGCCCGATGGATGAGGCTGCAGATGTGCGAGCCCGCGAGGCAGAAGCGCTCCGTGAAGCTGCGCGACGCCGCCGCCAAGATCCTGCCGTACGAGAGCGGGAGGCCGAAGAGTGTCGTCTGGCTGCGCGACGACGTCGCCAAGATCCCAGCGTTCGAGAACGAGAGGCCCAAGCGTCACGGCAACGGCGCGAGGACCCTGCCGTACGCGAAGCGGCACGGCTGCGGCGCGAAGAGGATCTCCAAAACGTCAGAGAACGGGAAGCGGCGAGAAAGCGCGCGTATCGGCAGGCAGACCCCGATGCAGTGAGAGCTCGTGAGGCGTCTGCAAAACGCATCAGGCGAGCTCAGCCCCAAGATGCCGACGCGCGGTTTAAGCGAGACTTTCTAGACGTTACGTTCGGACACAGATGTAGTGGGCGAACTTTCACTGAAGAGTCACGGTTTTGCCGATGATTTCCCATCAGGAGCTTCGCCCACTCATCATCATTCACCCCGTGGATATGCTGTGAATTTTTTTTTTTTTGGGGGGGGGGCGCTTCCCTCCTGGCATTGTCTGGACTGCTGGACACGAGGAGCTGAAGGGAAACGAGAGGGTCGTTCAGCTGCGCCAGATCTTACAAACCGCGCGGCTAACCGTCCTAGCCTTCTGGAGCCCCTCCCGAGTGCCTTTGGCGAATGCCTCACTGTCAAAGAGGAGAACCAGCCCATTTCCCCAAACTGGACAAGAATATTACTGGCACAGAAGCTCAGTGAGGCAAATACAGACGAACACTTACCCTAACAAATCCCGGCTATCCAAAATGTTCCCTCAAACGCACACACACGCTTGCACTAAATGCGGAAACCCTTTCAACATATTTCATGCAACCTGGGCCTGCTCTATCATCTGGCCTTCAGGAAACGACACCACAAACACGGTCGCGCTACGGGAGGTAGCTGCTTCCAGCTCTGACTTTGGGATTCAGAAGGACTTAATTCTTCGAGCCCGGACCAGAGGTCGGCAAACTCACTCATGAGTCCACTCACTCAGACTCATTTGGACTCAAACTCACGCGTGAGTTTGAGTTTGAGTGAGCGCGAGGCTAGTGTGGCATGGTGAGTTTGAGCTTGAGTGAGTTTGAGCCGAGTGATCACGACTGAGTTTGAGTCCGATTGAGTTTGAGTCCATTTTGAGTTCTGAGTACATTTTGAGTTTGAGTCCATTTTGAGTTCTGAGTACATTTTGAGTTTGAGTCCATTTTGAGTTCTGAGTACATTTTGAGTTTGAGTCCATTTTGAGTTCTGAGTACATTTTGAGTTTGAGTCCATTTTGAGTTCTGAGTACAATTTGAGTTTGAGTCCATTTTGAGTTCTGAGTACATTTTGAGTTTGAGTCCATTTTGAGTTCTGAGTACACTTTGAGTTTGAGTCCATTTTGAGTTCTGAGTACATTTTGAGTTTGAGTCCATTTTGAGTTTGAGTTCATTTTGAGTTCTGAGTACAATTTGAGTTTGAGCTCATTTTGAGTTCTGAGTACATTTTGAGTTTGAGTCCATTTTGAGTTTGAGTCCATTTTGAGTTCTGAGTACATTTTGAGTTTGAGTCCATTTTGAGTTCTGAGTACATTTTGAGTTTGAGCACATTTTGAGTTTGATTACATATTGAGTTTTGAGTACATTTTGAGTTCTGAGTAAATAGGAGTTTTAAGTCCATTTGGAGTTTGAGTACATATGAGTAGCCTAGCAGGCAGCTATGGTTGGCTGTTAAGTTTCATGCGTCACTGTGGGCTCGGAATTCAAGTTACCTGCGGGTATGGCACCAATCGCGATCTGCATGATCGGTTGGGAGGGAGGTGGTGTCTGATTTTTTTTAGTTTCTTGTTGAATTTTTATGGCCATAAGCACTTGCTGTATACCTAATTTTCGCGGCTGGGCGCGTGATTGATAATTGACTGGTGAGGTCATAAAAAAGGGTTGTCTTAACTTTTCCTCCTGACGAATCCACTAAGAGCGTGGGAAAGGGTGGTGGGAAAGCACACGGCGGCGCTGGCGTGCTGGTTGTTCGCCTGCTACTGTTAACGGCTTGATATACTAGGGGTCACAAAGGAAGAGGTGAGAGCCGGGGGGAAATGGGGGCGGGGCTGTCCTTTCTACTGTTTCAAATGAATTAGCTGAATTGACTGGGCAGCGCCCCTTAAGACAGAATAATGACCACATTAGATTGGGTGAAAAGTGAAACTGATGAGGCGAAGGCGTGTAAGGTATCAAATGAAAGGTCCGGATTAACGGAATCACGCGGGGTAAATAAAAAAAATGCTTCCTGATTGTAGTCATCAGGCAGTCATAATGAGTCATAGATTGGGTTAAAATTCAAAATGACGCTGCGAGGGCATGTGGGGAATGAAATTCAAGGTCTCGGATGTGGGGAATCATTCGGGACGAACATGAGATATGGATATATCATGACGTAGTCATGGTAAATCAAAGATTCGGTTAAAATTCCGGTTCATGACGCTAGGGCGTATCAAATTAAAGGTCTCGATGAGGGTAATCACGTGCTTCCTGATTATTATCATGACATAGTCAAAATGGGTCATAAATTAGGTTAAAATTCACAATGATGCCACTGGGTGTCCGGGGTACCAAATTGACGGTTCCGATAAGGAAAATCACGTGGTACAAAAATGTGGTAGGGCTATATCATGAGATAGTCATGGTTAGTCATTGATTGGTTTAACGTTCAAATTGATTCCGCTAGGATGTGATGGGTATCAAATCAATGGTCTTGATGAGCCGAATCACGTGGGAGAAATACAAAAATGCTTCATGGTTATAACCATTAGATTGTCATGGCGAGTCTTATATTGGGGTAAAATTCGAAGTGACCCCGCTAGGGAGTGTAGGGTATCAAATTTACGGTCTTGAAGAGGGGAATCACGTGGTACAATTAAAAAAAAGGCTTCGTAGTTCGAATCATGAGATGGTCATTATGAGTCATAGATGGGGTTAAATTCAAGGTGAGGCCGCTGAAGCATGTGGGGCGTCAAATTGAAGGTTCCAGTTAGGGGAATCATGTCGGACACCTAAATAATGCGTCCTGGTTACAGTCATGAGTCATGGTTAGTTTGACTGGTATGAATTCCATATGACCCTGCTAGGGTGTGTGGGGTATCAAATTAAAGGTCTCGTCGAGGGGGTCACGTGGGACAAATATGAAAATGCTTTCTGGTTATAATTATGAGGATATCGCAAAAGGTATACAGCAAAAGGTACACACTCTCACTCACACTCTCACTCACACTCACACTCACACTCACACTCACACTCTCACTCTCACTCTCACTCTCACTCACTCACTCACACTCTCACTCTCACTCACACTATCACTCACACTCTCACTCACACTCACACTCTCACTCACACTCACACTCACACTCTCACTCTCACTCTCACTCACACTCACACTCTCACTCTCACACTCTCACTCACACTCACACTCACACTCTCACTCTCACTCACACTCACACTCACACTCTCACTCTCACTCACTCTCACTCTCACTCTCACTCACACTCTCACTCTCACTCTCACTCTCACACTCTCTCACTCACACTCACACTCACACTCTCATTCACACTCACACTCACACTCTCACTCTCACTCACTCTCACTCTCACTCTCACTCTCACTCTCACTCACACTCTCACTCTCACTCTCACTCACACTCTCACTCTCACTCTCACTCACACTCTCACTCTCACTCTCACTCACACTCACACTCTCACTCTCACTCACACTCACACTCACACTCACTCCCACTCCCACTCTCACTCCCACTCCCACTCCCACTCTCACTCCCACTCCCACTCTCACTCTCACTCTCACTCACTCACACTCTCACTCTCACTCTCACTCAGTCACACTCTCACTCACTCACACTCACACTCTCACTCTCACTCTCACACTCTCAATCTCACACTCTCAAACTCTCACTCTCACTCTGTGACTGTCTCAATCTCTGTGAGGCCATGTGAGTTCTGAATTCATTTTGAGTTCTCAGCCCATTTTGAGTTCTGAGTTCATTTTGAGTTTTGAGTACATTTTGAGTTTTGAGTCCATTTTGAGTTTGAGTACATTTTGAGTTTTGAGTACATTTTGAGTTTTGAGTACATTTTGAGTTTGAGTACATTTTGAGGTTTGAGTACATTTTGAGTATTGAGTTCACTTTGAGTTTGAGTACATAATGAGTTTTAAGTCCATTTTGAGTTTTGAGTACATTTTGAGTTTGAGTACATTTTGAGTTTTGAGTCCATTTTGAGTTTGAGTTCACTTTGAGTTTGAGTACATTTTGAGTTTTGAGTCCATTTTGAGTTTTGAGTTCATTTTGAGTTTGAGTACATTTTGAGTTCTGAGTCCATTTTGAGTTTGAGTACACTTTGAGTTTGAGTACATTTTGAGTTTTGAGTACATTTTGAGTTTTAAGTCCGAATTGAATTTGAGTACATTTTGAGTTTGAGTACATTTTGAGTTTTGATTACATTTTGAGTTTGAGTACATTTTGAGTTCTGAGTACCTTTTGAGTTTTGAGTCCGAGTGAGTTCTGAGTTTTGAGCTCAATGTGAGTTTGAGTTTGAGTGAGCGCAGATGTGCTGCTCAGCATTGAGTCTGAGTTTGAGTGAGTGGTGATTCGAAATAAAAAAATTGTGAGTGAGTTTCAGTGAGCCGCGCCAACTTTGCCGAGGTATGGCCCGGACAGGAGCAGAAAAGTTTCGGGCCCTGAAAGAAGGGCACCATTGCCATAAAAATCGCGACACCTCCTTTTTTCCTAATAAACATTTATCTCCCCCTCTCTCCTCCTGGCATGTCTAACTCTTATGGAAGGCCTACATCCACGGGAGCATTCTGCGGGATCGCGCTCAGCAACGCCATGAAAAGGCGCTGCTCGGAACAAAGCAGGGGAATTTCACGGGTGAAACCGCAGGCTTGGCTGATTGAGTACCTCCATGCAACTAGGAAGGACGGACGGAACAGTACAGGAATGGCAAGGAGGTTAACCAGGTTAATGTCCGATTGGCTCCCTACTCCGGGAGTAAGCAATACGGGAGATGAATGGGAAAGAAAGGACAGCGGTACATATTAAAGAGAACATTAGGGGAATAAAATTTAAAAACAAAAAACAAAAGGCGTGATCCTGACAACTAGAGAGGCTGTACAAAGCACACACACAAAACAAGAAAATGCACAAAACTAAGGCGGTACACTGTTACAATTGGCGAACTAAGGGTACTACACTGTAGTAATGTCCCTACAATCATTCAGAAAGGTCCGTGTGTTTCAAAAAGCGAATGAAGGCTTTCTGCGCTTTTTCCGCCTGTGACGGACAAAATTTTCTGGTCTGTAAAGGGGCTGTCATCGAGTCAGCGAAATGTGGTGGAGAGCTGTTGCCGCGGCGTTCTGAATCGGTCACAATATCACAGAATGTGTTCAATTGTCTCTTCGTTGGCGCACACATCACAAGCAGGACTCTTGGCCATGCCAATAGTATAGGAGTTAGCACCGAAGAAGGCAACATCTAGGCACACGCGACAAAATAAGGTTCCGTCCGAGCGTGGCACGTCTGTAGGTAGGTGGCGCTGCAAATCGTGGTCGACGGAGTGAAGAGGAGCGTCCGAGAACTTTGGAGTGTTCGACTTAGCGACAGTGACTTCGCGGGCAACGGACCCCAGCGTCCTTGCTGCATCAGTGCCTCATAGACGGATGCAGGTCAATGTGGCACTTTTGTCGGCGCTATGACCAGCTCTATCCGCATGTTCGTTTCCAGTAAGGCCGCAATGGCTTGTGAGCCACGACAGAGCAATATCATGCACATGCCTTAATACTGCGTCATTTAAGCACCAAATTTTAGACACAAGTTTTGGTATGGGCCACGGTGGGGGGCAGACTGAATTCACTGAAGAGCGGGTGTTGAGTGGCAGAGCAGAGCCCATTTTTCTGGCGATTCCCGCTGGATGAATGGAAGGGCCACCCGAATAGCTGTCAGTTGGGAACCGGTTAACGTCGTCCAGTTTGCTAGCATAAAACTAATTTCGATGGACTTCTGTGGAATTTTAACAGCACCAAGTGAACTGGGCGTGGTTACCCATCCACCAGTCCAGACGCCGCCGCAGGAAACCTCCGCGCTAACGACTTCAGACTTCACCTCGCTTACGCCCCCCCCCCCCCCCCCCCGCGCTCCTTGCATTGTACTTATTTTCCTCAATTTGCGCCTGCGGCGCCGTTAGTGGTGCAAGAACCTCTATTGCCACAGCTACAAAACAGTCATTTTGCGCACGGGTGCCGCCGAAGCAACGGTTGTAAAGTAAAGTGGCACCACGTAAACGGATATTCTGAAAAATTCTACACTTTGTTGCCGGTGGCTTTTTTGCTGCTCTGATCAACATGTATTCTCATCGCTTTGTTCAACCGCACTGTACATCTTGAGCATTTTCGTGCGAGCAACTTTGGTGCGATTATCCGCAGTAGAATGTAATACTACACATTATATTGGCATAAAAAACAGTTAGATTTGTCCCAAACCCCCGCATTTGTGCAAAAAAAAATGTTTGTCAAAGCGACAACAATCTGAAACATCCACCAACAAGTCGTCGGTTTCGTGCTTTTCACATTCATACTTTCCGTTCGTTCTTTGGCAGATTTAAATAAATTTGTTTTTCAATGTTTTTTGCTTTCATGTTTGTTAAGCCATATATATTTGTATTTGTTGAAGTGCTATTTCTCTTTATCAAGAAAAACAGGAAAATTCAGCTATGACAGCTATTCTGCCACAATATTCAAAACGTGTGGATCAATATTTCACAAAATATTTTATTTTCCTTGTTCTTGACAGTCATTCGTTATGTATTTTAGTTTATAGATGCGTATATACTTATACTTATAATTGTACGTATATATTTGCATTTATTATTCAAATTTTATTCCCTTCAAAAATCATATGGAGGAGGCCAAGGTGCGCTCTGAACCCCCCTCCCGAACAAGATTTGTTGCTACACCTCTGCAAGTAACATATCGTTAGAGTAAACAGCAATAAGATTATGGGTGGTTTGTCGCCAAAAAGAAGTATCTACTTTCCATAGCATTAGTTAGACGATTCATCAATAGAGACAGTAATCCCACATAAAACATCCGGGGTCACATTTAGAGAAAAGATCTAGTTGTACAAGATTATTCAGCATATCAAATTAGAAATATTAATAACAGTTCCATAAAGATGCATTCACAAAACTATTTTATGCAATGAAGTAAAATAATTCTGTATAACACGATATTTTACTCCCGCATTAACTGCTGCTCTCTTGTGTGGGGCAATACCACAGTAAAAATACACGTACAGAGGACAACACCCTTGTCTATAACACAGATTTCGTACTTATAGCGTTATCTTGCCTCGGCCGAAAAACATTTGAAGAAGACTATTCTGTCATTCTAGAGTCTTCACCATATATTTCGACCTCAACGTCTTTTGTGACAAGTTTGAGTCCGCAGATTTCAGAGGCAACCAGTTGAAGTTGAAATCAGTGTTATAGAAAATGGTGTTGCGCACTGTAAAATGCAAGCCCTGCAAAAACAAAAATTAAAGAAATGTATCTACATCTCCTTGAACCACCCTTCCCCGAGCTGTTTCTAAAAAATAGCAAAAACAAAATACATCACTTGTATTCATACCGCCTTGCTGAAGTCACACAAAAAGGTCGTTATCAACAAGAAAACATTATTACGCAACTGTCCTTCTCACAGCAAAACTTTTTCCGTGTCCCGCACGAACTAATAAAATTTGGAAACATAGCTTTTGAAAAACAAATGACCGGCCCCAATGGCTGAAATGAATCCTCAAGGTTCTCGAAATTTGTTTCTGAAAAAAAAACCTAATGTCAGAAAGACGCCGAACAACACAATGCGCACTTTCTTTTCCCTACAAAGCAGTTTCTCTTACATCATAGAAGCGCTTCTCATTGTAGTTCATGCATTTTCCTGGGCCTACGCGTAGAAACTTCCATAAATCATTTTTTCCAAGTAACTCTTCCTTTATTCCCATTTTTCATTTTTTCCTGGACTCATACAAAAATGTGTGTAATGTGCCTTGCGGCCTTCTTAATATTGGGAAAACTACTCGTTGTTGTTTTCCTCTTATTCATGATAATGTCATGAACCCAAACATGATGCAGCTGCCTGGAAAGACAAAAACAAGTTTATTGGAGCGAACTTGTGCTCCCCTAACAACTAAAAAGAATACACAGTTGGCGAAGCAGCAGTCCACAAAGTGACGTGTGCTGGTGAGTGTCGGCGACACAAATCCCGCGGCTCGGCACGGGTGTTCTTCGAACCCTAGAATTACATAGAGAACAGTGTAGATCAAAGGTGACTTTTCTGGGCTAGTCAAATTACGGAAAACATTCTCCCTACCAAACGAGAGAACCCGTGCTTCACTTGGTACACCGATAACACAGCCCGGCGCAACCGGAAGGTTAAAACAAAGCATAAATTCGGAATTCCAATGCATGGTTCGTGGAATTACCCCCCCCCCCCCGTCTAAGAGTGCAGCAACCCGGTACATCAAAGCAAAAAGTCCGTCGTCTTGCATTGTAAGGCTTTAGGCGAACCACGTGGACGACTTTGGGCCGCGCACGTCGTCCTGATGTTCCGGAATCATCATCGGAGATCACCTGGTGGGAAAGTTGGCCAACACGTTGTAGGATCCAGTAGGGCCCGAAATACGGTTGCAGAAGCTTCTCACTGATTCTAATTTGTCGGATGGGAGTCCAATCCCACACACGATCCACTGGGTGGTACTCTGTGTCTGGGCGTAGGAGTTTGTAGCGTCTGGCATCCACCAGCTGCTGGTACGTTCTACAACTCGAGCGAGCTTGCGGGCCTCCTCCGTACGCTAAAGGTATCCTTGGAATTCGGCTTTTAGGCCGTCGTCTTCTACGTGCGAAAGCATGGCGTCAAGCATCGCAGTAGGTCGTCTTCCGTAGACAAGTTACAACGGTGTCACATGCATAGTTTCTTGGATTGCCGTGTTGTTCACAAACGTGACATAGGGAAGGACGTCGTCCCAAGTACCACGTTTCACGTAAACGTACATAGACAGCATACTTGGTATCGTCTTGCTAAAACGTTCCGTAAGTCTGTTCCTTTGGGGGAGGGGCACCATCGTTCTCCGGTAATCCGTGTTTCTGTACGTCAGGTTCCTTGCATAAGCTCCACAGCAAAAGTAGTTCCGCGGTCTTCAAGGGTTCCATGTCAGTGTAGAACTTGGTTTACACTTCGTGACATTTTCAGCAGTTTTCTCGGAAGAGCGGCGGTCTCTGCGTAGCCTGTCATAAAGTCTGTCGCTACGACAATCCATTTGTTTTCGGATGAAAATGTAGTGGCCGAGAAGGTCCACTCCATTCCATTGGAAGGACCTCGCTGGGATGGCGATCTGGTGCAAAAGCCCGGCGGAACTCGTCGGTGGCGTTTTTCGTCGCTCGCAGTCACGGCAGCTCCGCACGTAAGGCGGAGGCAGTAGTAGTTCGCCTTGATTTTTCCAATACTGCCTGCTGCGCCGATATGTCCGGAAGTCGGGTCGTCGTGGCAGGCTTCCGAAATTTCGTCACGAATGCCCGCGTAGATGACAAGAAGATAATTTCTTCTCGTTTTGGGGGTGAACTTCTTCCAGAGGACAGAGGTTTTGAGGCTAAATGCTGGTAAGTTGCGTTTGAACGCCCTAGGCACGGCAATGTTATGTCCTTAGAGACACTCGATCTTGATGCGTAACTCTGGGTCAGCACGCTGCTGCGCGGCTTGGTCGCTCTCCGTAACGACTCCAAAGAACGCGCTCACTTCTTCGGAGTCTCCTGGTGGTGGGTCGAAGGGGGGCGCGAGAAAGGCAGTTGGCGTGGTGGTGTTCTCTGCGAGATTTATAGACAATTGTAACGTCGAATTCTTGCAGGCAGCAGCTCCACCACCAAAGACATCCAGAGGGGCCCATAAAATTGGCAAGCCAACACAGCGCATGGTTTTCTCTCACAGCCTTCAACTGCCTATCGTACATATATGGGCGATATTTGGAAGTGGCCCATATAAAGTGAGGCGCTTTTGTCAGATGCCGAGTCGTTCATCTCTTCGTTCGAGAGACCGCGGCCAGCACAGGCAATTACATTTTCGCAACCGTTTCGGTTTTGAACGATGACGGCACCCCAGCCTATATTACTGGCGTCCGTGTGCTCTTCCGTTTCGGCGTTTTCGTCGAAATGAGCGAGCATGGGCTGGGCCTTTCATGCGTTGTTTCTGCTCGCAGAATGCTTTCTCTTGGCGTTTTCTCAGCTGAAAGAGGTGCTATGCTTCCTCAATCCAGTGAAGGGCATTGCAATGCGTGCGAAACTTGAACGAAGCGCCGGTAGTATGCGCGAAGTCCGAGAAATCACCGCCCGTCCTTCATTTCATTCGGTCTTGGGAAGTTCGCTATGGCTAAAATTTTTGCCGGGTGAGGCAGGACTCCTGCGGCGTTGACGACATGGCACAAAAAGTTGCATTCCTGATACGGGAACCGACACTTTTCACGCCTAAGCGTTAAGCGCGATGTAGAAATGGCCTCGAGTACAGAATCCAACCTTAATAGGTGGTCGCCAAAAGTCCGTGGGAATACTGCAACGTTGTCGTCTCATACTAGGCAATTGTGCCACTTCAGGCCAGCTAGCACAGTATCCATTGCAATTTGCAACGTTCCTGGGGCCGTGCTTAGCCCAAACGGCACCAGCGTGACCTCGTATAGGCCGTAATGGGTTATGAATGCAGTCTTCTCTCGGTCTCTCTCGTACACTTCAAATTGCTAGTAGGTTGTCTTCAGATTCAGCGATGAGAAGTACTTGCGTAGAATAGGTGGTCGAGGGAGGGCGACGTCGATTCGTGGAAGGGGGTGCACGTCCTTTGAGGTCATTCTGTTAAGTCGCCTGTAGTGAACAGAAAACCTTAATGTGCCACCGATGGTCCTTTGGATGGTTGTATGATGTTTCGCTGAGCATATCTTCCACTTGGGTCCGGAAGGCTTCCCGGTCGTGTGAATGCAGCCGGTACAGTGAAGGTTGGGTGGATCGGGGTCCATCGTCAGATATTATTTGGTGCTTCGGTAGACGTGTCTGCTGTATTTTTGAGTTTGACGAAACCCACTCGCTGCAGCGACACTGCAAAGCCAATAATTTCTTCCGTTTTTCATTCTGCAGTGCCTGGTTCTCGTCGAACGGATTGGGAAGATTGAAGGCATCTTCGGGTGCGGGTTCAAAGTCGGCGGCCACAACAACGTCACCCGCTTCGTGCGTTTCGTCGATAATTGCAGCGCTCCTCCATAAGATTAGTGACCAAAACGTGGGATTTGCATTGCACAAAGTGCGAATGCCTCTTGCGATGGAGACGCAATGGCCGACAAGCAAACTTTGGTCACTGTCTATGACACGAATTTCACAGTAGACGGTGGTTATTAAGCTTGCACGGGGTAGCAGGGTGACATGACCATCGGCTATCCTTAGAGCAGCACGGTACTGGTGTTCGGTTCCGGCGCAATGGAAAGGTAGGGGGAAAAACTTATCTACTTCATCTGCAGATCAATCATTGCAACTTTGTTCATCAAAATGCCCATTCCGAGATTCATGCAGCGGGATCAGTTAGGGAAAATGATGAACGCAGCAGGGTACGTTGTGCCGTCTATGGTGACGCGTAATGTGTGCGTTACACTTGGCGTTCCGAGATTTCCTCCTTGAGTGCGTGTGTGTGTACAGTCCCGCCTGGTCGTAATTTTCTTCAGCCTAGATGCGAATGATTTGCTCACTACGGACTAGTCGCATCCCGTGTATATGAGGGACACTACATCAAAGCCGTAGATGGGCAACTGGACGTCGGATGCGTCCTTCGTCGAGTTCCGGGCGCGTCGGGGCGTCATATCTCTGTTCGTGTTGACGGTCGGGCACTATGCGTCGTCGTTGTCGTCGTCTTCTAAGCGCCACATGGCGCCATGTGGGTGTCGTCGTGTGCAGAATTCACGCCAGGGTTAGATCGGGTCGTGGGGCTGAGGGCACGTCGTGGATCATGGTCTTCGGTGAATTATTGCGGCGTTCGAGGATTTTCCTTCTTCCATCATGGTGGAACATCACCTCCATATGTTGCTGCTGTTAGTTTCAGCTATCTGGCCTAGGGGGCCTCATGCGTGCGAAGTAAGCGTTGCTATTGCGCTCGACGATTGGTAGGGGTAGGGCGACGGCGAATGGTTTACACTGTACGCCGCTTAAACCTTGAACGTGTCATTTTGTGTTTCACTTTAGGGGGGAAAGCTATCAAGGTGTTATACACCTTTTTTTCTTGTCTCCCTAATACTAAAACATATAAAGTAACGAAACCACTTTTATTACCTACTTCATTTAGGGCTTCTAATGAACCTGCTTTGCAAAGTGACCCAATAAAGATGTTCACTAAATTTTAGAAGAGGTACTGCTTATAAACGAAAGAGTTACCAAGTGACACATGGGCGTTTCACACAGAGACACTGGGGATGTTTTAAATTCCCATTTAAGAATGGCTTACTGAGCGCCATTCGCAGTGTAATATTTAACAAATAAAATGAGAAATTCACCGTCAGCATCACAGCTTCGGCGAAACAAGTGCTGAGTTTTACTGGGAGTGTGTCCACAGATAGGCTGTTAGGCAATGGGTTCCGCCCACACTGGTCTACACAGACGCCACCACCCCAAAAAACAAGCTTAGTCATGCCGGTAACTTGAAGGTACCTCGCACGCAGGGTTACTGTACCACTAGCGTCAACGCAGTAAGCTGGCAAGTTGGCAGTAGTTTGCAAACTCAGTGTTATGTTACAATCAGTCGATATTACAAACTCACCATGAGTATGCAACAGTATTCAGTGGCGCTTGCTCTCGTAAGTGTCATACTACATACATTCTTAACGCAGATGTAGCGTGGGAACCCGCTCATTAATACCTGGGAGGAAGTGTACAAGCTCACCTTAATCTGAAAGATAATTCACCTGGCCGCTAAGCAGCCGCCACAACTTATCCTGATTCCTCCTCCATAACTAAATTATTGGCATGACAGACTCGGTCTCAAAGCTATCGATGAGAGGCGCCGACATGACACAACAAAAAGGTTACTCTCACTCTCTTGCATGCAAATTTGTACCTGTCCGCCTCCCCCCACCCCTTCACAACCACAAATTCAATCACCATCAAGCCTAATTCAATTTATGTATGCGTTCAAACACACTTATACGTATTCTTGAATTTACAAAGATGAGATTTAGCCACACACACTTCAAATTCCCCGTAACACAAGAATACGGCGTTCTCCCGCTGCCATATCTGCGAATAGCTCCTCCTGATTGGAGAGCTCTACAATCGAGGATGGCCCAGGTTGCACATAAGGCGTCTCCGTATTATGTGCAATACGTCTGTGTTCCATAAAGCGAATCCACTTTCGCTGTTTTCAGTCGGACAAACTTCTGCTTGCAATTTACCGCTATGTCTAACTTCGGCCGATATCGAATTTTTTCTCTCCTATTTTTTGCCTCTTAATCTGCCGCGCATCCTATATCTTCACATATACTGTTAGTGTGCTAGCCGCGTATTGTTATGTGCAAATTTAATGTAGCCTTTGGATATCCACGAACAGGCATAAAGGAGGAGAGGAGGAGAGGAGAATAAACATTTATTCAGTGTAAGTGCTGATGGCAGGGCACTCGCACGGTGGAGGGCATCCTTATTCCGGGATACCCAGGCTGCGACTAGCCGTCCAGGCGCTCTTGTCCAGTTATTTCTGGTGTCCAAGGTACGGATCGATCAGACGAGGCATCCACTGCTCAAAAGTTGGGAAGGGGATTGGGGGTAGGTTTGGAGTTTGATGGCACTCCCATACCTGGGGGTACAGGGTGCCTGGCGTTGGACAGAAATTGCAAAGGGAGCGATACTGAGTCGGGTAGATGGAATGGAGGAGGGTGCTGTGGGGATAAGAATTTATCTGCAATCGCCGAAGAGTGGTGGCCTCTTTGGTTAATTGAGGATGAGGTGGTGGGAATATTCTTCTGCCGAGCCTATAATGTTCCAGGCTGCTTGAATACCTGAGAAGTAGGTCCGTTTTGGTGTCAGAAGAGAACATTCTGTCTCGGGTAATGGCCCGGTGGCTCAATCCCGCGGGTAGGGGTGTGAGCCACCTCATTACCGTCGATGGATTCATGCCCAGGAACCCAGACGGTTTCAATATCAGGTAGCTCTGCAATATGTTTCGTAATGGTCAGTGCTGGTGTAGAGATGCGCCCCCGCTGATAACTTCGACATGCCGCTTGCAAGTCATTTAGTATAGTTATAAAGTCCTTACTGGTCGTGGCAGCCAGGGCAATCGCAACTTCCTCTGCAGCTTCCATTGAGGTTGTACGCACAGCGGCGTGTGCTGGTTCATTTGGATATACGGCTGCGTCGCTGAATCTTGTTGAGTTATTTCCATACTTGGCGTTGACGGCTTTAGCTCTAGCGATGCGGCGTGCCTTGTTATGAACGGAATGGATGTTTCTTGGTAGCGGTAGAACTCGGATGTGCTGTCGAATCTCTAATGGAACACGTATCTTGTGGTCTTGCATGGGTGGCGTCGCGTATCCTAGCTGTGTTTAAGTCGTCCTTCTCGTGTGTGTAAGCTTCAGTTCTTCAAGCTGAGAGGTTCGTAATGCTTCCTCTATCTCCTCCCAGCTATGTATTCCCAGTTGGAGCAACCTTTTCGTTGATGTCTTTGATGGTAATCCTAATACGATCTTCTAAGGTGTTCTAATTTTAGTATTCCATCTGGCTTTCTCCGTTGTTTTAAGGGCAAGATAGGGAGTGCCATATGCGACCCTGCTGATCAGCAGTGCCTGTATGATGCGCAGGTATCGGCCTCCAGCAAACCAAACCTTCTTTTCGACACCCGATGTATGAGTTGCATTACCTGGCTGAGAAGGCGGTTGAGAGCGGCAATTGTATGCATTGCTGATAAATTTTTTGGGAATTACAAGCCCTAAAATACGCAGATGGGGCACACTGGGAACTGGTTTGCCCTGTATTGTGAGCTCGGGCTCAGGGATGCGTTTCTTCCTCTGCGTAGCTTTGCGAGATATTAGAGGAAGCAGAGCGAACTTATCTGCGGCGCATTGTGGGCCTCGGACTCGAAAGTATTCGTGTGCCTTGTCAAGGGCTAATTGAAGGGCGTCTTTTTGCTCCCCCATTGATCCCGTGGGGGCCCAAAGGGTCAAGTCACCCGCGTACAGCGCATGCCGTAGATGCTGGATGTCATTGATTATTCGAGGGAGATCTTTAATTACTATGTTGCATAGGAGCGGTGATGTAACCGAACCTTGTGGAGTGCCCTTTGGTATTGTTTTAAATATTCTTGAACGGAGGTGGCCTATTCCGATGATTACCCTGTGTGCTGTCCGGAAGGCCGCAGCATAGTTATATAGCCTCTGGCCACAGTCAATTGATGCTAGTCCACGAAGAATGGTTTGGTGGTTAACATTATCAAAGGCACTTTGATATCCAAAGCAGGTATGCATCTTTTGTGCGAATTGGAAAGCCTGTCTATTATTTCTTCTTTAGGCTGCAGCACAATATCTTGTGTGGATAGATGGGGGCGGAATCCATACATATTTGTTGGGAAATGCCCATTATCTTCGATAAAAGGGGGAAGGCGATTTTGTACCATGTGTTCTAATAACTTCCCAACACCAGTTGTGAGGGAATGGGTCGCAGATTTGCTGGGGCTAGTGGTTTACCGGTTTTTGGTATCAGTATAATGTCGGTGTGTTTCCACTGGGATGGGAGTGTTCCGGCAATAAAATGTTCGTCAATGTATTCCAATAGAGCCCCTAACGCCCTGGTGTCCAAATTTCGTAGCAGCTTGTTTGGAATCTTGTCCTTTCCTGGTGTAGTATTCCGGGTTAAGTTTTGAACCACCACTTTAATTTCAGCGATCATGAATGGAGCATCCATTTCTTGGTTGGAGCCACCCATGTACGGTTCATGGGTTGGGGCATTGTCACTTGTGTCTTCCCACGGTTTCTGTAATTCTTCCAGGAGATCGTGTTCTGAGCCTTGATAATTGTGAATGAGGCGTTTTAGTTGATGCGACGCGGCTGGTTTAGTTTCCTTGCAACCCATTAGAGAGCTAGGGAGATGCCACGTGCGACGAGTTTCAAGGGTGCCCTGGAGAGTCGTGCAAAATTGAGACCAATTTTGTTGACTGAGTTGTCTTGCATAATCGGTGGCTTTCTGGGTCAGGTGAGCGATACGAATACGAAGCTCCCGATTTGTTCTGCGTTTCTTCCGCCGTTTATTGAGACTCCGCTGGGCTTCCCAAAGGTGCATAAGGTGGGCATTTATGGCCGGACAGTCGTGCTTTAATATGAATTCTTTATTCTGTTTTTTTTTTTGCGGCTTCTAGCATCAACTCCTTCCATCTTTCAATTTCTTCAATTGGACCTGCTGGTGTCGTCTCTCTAAATTTCCGCCAATCAGTAATGCAGGCTAATCTCACCGAGTGGTGCAGATGGAGGACTGTATGTGTTGAGGATGAAGAAGCTTTCTCTAGTCTCCTGGGCGGGAGGAGTTCGACGAATTTATATTCCAACGAGGTGGGAAGAGAATGTGTTTGAGCTGTTTGGTTTGCCTGGATGAGGATAGCCGTCCTTGCCTTGGAATCTTCAGTGTATGTTTGATATCCCCTGAGCTGTATCTCATCTATCTGCGTTTCTTGCAATGCAATGACTGTCGATCTCTATTGAGATGCAAAAAGTGATAATGAGTGTTTCTTTCTGTGATACGAGCGGCAATTTCACTGCCTTATTGTGTTTGGCTCATTCTAGGGGCTTTTAGCGTTACCCACTCTAGCAAGGTTCCAATTCATCATGGTTTGTCATTCGCGTGGGCGGGTTATTCGTGGAAGAGTCCCCACGTTTTCTGCGATTTTTCCGCTTCACTTCCTCGGCGGCTTCCTGACTTCGTGCGATTGCTGCAATACGACGTTCAATTTTACTTCCGAGATCACTGATCAGCGTTTGAAGCCTTCTTATATCCATCTCTGTAGGTGTTGGTACGCTGGGTGGCTGTTGCGTCACCTCCAGTGTGGTCGCAGTACGAGCTACGTGTTTCGCTGGCACCATCTTGATCGTGCCCAGGTGATTGAGGAGTTCTCAATGCGTTGCTCTAGTTTTTCCATGCGGGCTGCCTGTAGCTGTAATTGTTTTCTTAGTTGCTCATTTTCCTTTTCTAGTTGTTGCATTCGAATATAGTCTGCAGCGGAGTATTGTTGTTCAGGCAATGACAGAAAATCCTAAGGTACCCTTACTGGGATAGCAGCAATCGAAGACCAGATTACTTGTGGTGGTGGCTGATGCTGACGTGGGGCATTGTATTGAACCTTCTGGTGATGTAGTTGTTGGGTTAATGGTTGTTGTTGCGGCTGGCGTTGGTATGTTACCGCACTCCTTGCAAGGCGTTCGCGCATGGGAAGTGGTGGTGGAGGCGGACGAAGCTTTTTTCGGCACTCTTTGCTTGCGGTTAGATGCTCGAGTACACACAGTTTGCATTTCGGTGCGCATGCGTGCTCAGGCGCAGGGTCACGTTTGTGGTACTGGGCGCACACGGTCGCCTCTGGTGTCGGGCAACGTCGCGACGGTGTCCGATATCGCCGCACAGCATACAGCACTGCACAGAGCGATGATATGGTCTGCAGCGAGTGTACAGTCCGTGCGCTCGGATGTAAAACGGCACATGTGGCACTTAAAACGTTACCACCGCCGATGACGACTGCCAAAGCTTTCTGCCTTGCACGATCCTGGGCCCTGTTGATTCGAGATTGTAGGGTAGTTGTTCTGTTGTATTGCCGGTGTCTAGGCCATGAATCACTCTCTTGACTGTTCCCAGGAAATGCTTTAATTATGACAGTATCTTGTACGTCACTGCACCCAGTTGAAGCGCGGTTACGTGGTGGAGTGCGTCCGCGCAGTATTCGTTTGGCGTACTTGCTATAACTAGATTTTAAATTGCTTGCACTTGTATTATCACTTGATGATTAGAAATGCCTTCGGGAATTCTACTGGCCACCTCCAGGCCCGCCTCCATTTTCCGATGGCTCCACGAAGCCGAGCGCAGCCCGTCGCGAGGTCGATAGATTATTTTATAGTCCGATTTAGGCAGTCGGGGTGCAGGCGAAGCTCGGGGAGGGCTGGTAGGCTTGCGCTGCGATGGGGCAACCACAGATGTGTAGTCGGGGTGCTTGGCTCGGCGTCGGGCGTTTAATATTTGTTTCCATGGGCCCGGCTGCTGGATCGTTCAGCCGCTGAGTTCGTCGTATTCCATGCTAACTGCTTGGTTGCTCTGCATCGCCTTCGAGGGTGATTGGCCGCCCGCCGGGTGCTCCGGTGCGGCAGCTGCAGTCATAGCCGCCGTTGCGGTGTTAAGCCTAGGTGCTGTAGACGCAGTGGTGCGGTCTTCCAAGGCCGATATCTGATGATAGGGTGGCGTAATGGCGTCAAAACTGGTTTCAAATTGCTCAGGCCAACTTCACAGAGCTACGGAAACTGTTCATTATAGTCAAAGTGCGAAGAAAACGCTAGAACTGACCATCGAAGCAAAAGCCAATGCACGATGTGTCTTCTCTGCTCGGGCTTCCGGCATAAAGGTAAAGTTGGAATTCAGCCGGAGCATAAGACGCCGCTATATATTTATAAATTCTCCAGCAACAAGACTTCCTTAATGACAATCTGAGGCTTTAGAAGTAATGTTTTTCTGTAACGATAATCTGTTTAAAATAGAGTGGTTTGTGTTGCTACGTAAATGCATTTTTTCTCAATTTGGAACTCTTGACAAAAGCAACGCACGCCAAGACATCCACCCAGCTTTCGTGTAGGTAGGCTTTGTTGTTTTCTGTAATTTCTTTCTCAGGACAGCAACAAACCTTGAGGCATACTCCTCTAACTGCGTTCATTTGAAACTCACCAAGAATAGCAGAAAAATACAGAACATCGTAGTGCTGTACTCCCTGATGGTTGCCGTTGATAGAGATGGCAGCTCTCACAAGAGAGCACATTAACTTTCTCACTAGCTCTGTAAATTTTCATTCACAGGGACACTTTTCTGTCGCCCATGCCGCGGCTGTGCAGGGGTCCAACGAATAAATTAGTGCGGAAAAATAGTTCCTCTTTATAACTGATACAAAGTAGTGCAAAAAACGAATATAACTGCCGGCCGTAGACGTTAAACGTGTGGCTAGCACTTTCCCGCCTTGCTCATGCCTATTTTTAATGTTATTTGTATTGCTTTTTATTTAAATGCAGCAGTCTGGTGTGGTGGACCTTCCCACCAAACATGACGAGACGCCGCTTCTTATCGCATCCCGAAAAGGCTATTGGAAGATTGTGGAGCTACTGCTGCTTGCTGGCGCAGATGTAAACAAAGGCGACCAGCACGGAAACACGACACTGCACATGAGCTTGAAAAAGGTGAACGAGCAGCCCGTGAGCCCCAAGGATATGCCAACCGGATGTGCAATGAAAAGAGTAAGTGGAACGACTTTCGTGTGACGTCAGTCGCAGGGGTTCTGAGGGAACTGCTGGAAGTTTGTGGCAGCTATTAGCAGCCCCACTCACTGCTCTATCTCACTTTATTATTCCTTTTGACCATTTGCTGCTACATTAGTATTGTTTTTTAAGAGCTAGGTTTCTCTTAATATGCATCTTAGCCATTTGGCTAAGTGTACCGATACAACACATTCAGTTAAATTCCAGCCACTAGTAGTAAAATCTGATATAAGTTTTATAGCGCAGATTTTAAGCGCACGCTCCTGTGGGTTTGCGTTGCCGTCGGCCTCGGTGCAACCAAGCTAACGAAGAGGGCTCCGAAGATAGACGAGATGGAGTGAGTTGGAAAGAAGAGGAGGAAAGTATGGCAAAAACATCAGTCGGAGGGAGGTATTCTCAAGTTGTCCGAGGCATCCTCTGAGGCGGTGACGCGCAGCAACATCTTGTGAGCATCGTGGGCTGTGCCGTGCGTTTGGTAATGATGCGGTTACCTCCTTGGCCGTAGCACCTATGCACGGTCACCACGAGATTACGGTTTGCAATCTGCTGAATTCTGGCATTAGGAAGTGTCATAACCATAAGAAAAACTTTTGTTTTATTCATATTCGGCCTTGAAAAACTTTGTACAGAATTCTAGTGCTCAGCGCGTGAAGGCTCGACTACAAGATACGTAATCAAGAGCCTGTGCGCGCACTCTGAAGCCTAGCTTAGAGTTACCTGCGCTTAAAAAAAAGCATACCGTAACGTTGTGACGAACAGCTCTTTATGACAAAGATGAGTGCGATGCATATATTGCAGAGTCTCAGAAAAATTTTAAAACCCTCTGACTGGAGCCAAATAAAAAAGTGAGTTATGTCGGGCAGACCACGCCTGAGTTATCTTGAGCTC
This sequence comes from Haemaphysalis longicornis, assembly GCF_048455015.1. Lineage (NCBI taxonomy): Eukaryota > Metazoa > Arthropoda > Arachnida > Ixodida > Ixodidae > Haemaphysalis > Haemaphysalis longicornis. Next base: position 143,655,565 of record NW_027526422.1, on the reverse strand, counting down.
CATTGTGCAATAACTTCAACAATTATCAAAAACGCGAACAAAAAACTGGCAATAAGGTCCATAGCCATTCTCTAAGGTCCATAGCCCAATAAGGTCCAATAAGGTCCATAGCCATTCTCTTTTAGCCATATTCTCTAAGGACAATCTTCCTGAACACTTTCATGCTCAGACTAAATAAACTATTTTTACAACAGTTGCTTTACCAGTTATCTTGTACACAAAACCGGCGCGAATGCCTTTACGAAGTGTTTTGGTACACCACAAAACACTCAGGAGCATTCAATATAATTTCCTTCCCACAAATAGTATGTCCAGTTCCTGCCCATTTTTCTTGAAAAGAAATTTTCTACTCGATTAACTTTTCTGATGATCTTTCACGGGGCTGATCCTAGGAGAGATCGAACAAGTACTTTCATTTTCAATCTATTTTTCATGTTGTTTTCATGAGTTAGGTGCACACCGCCTAATAGCCCAGAAGAATGTTCCTGTAATGTCGCACTGCGCTAAAAATTCTAGACGCATTGCGAATGACGCCCTGCTTCAGGTGGCTGCAGTTTTATCCCTCTGTGTTCGCGCAAGGAAAGGCGTAAGACTACAGTTTCATAATTTGTTTCAAAGCAATAACATAGCATTGGTACTATTCATACAGCAAACCTTGCATACTGCAACGAATAAAACAATAAATATTTTATTAGTGAAGTTTGAATGTGTAAGGTTCTCAAACCGTCGGAGGCGAACTTGCAGCTCCGCACGGTTATGTATTTATTTATTTATTTGTTACCTGCTTCGCTTTTGTATGCATTACAGCAGGGAGATGATACATAACACTAAGCATCAAATTTGACACCAAATAACAAAATAATTGTAAAAAGCGCGGTGAATATTGTCATTACAAACCGTAGATATAACCATACGTGGAAGATAATTACACTCTCATATTGATCTAAGATGAAATGAATTGCGCAAGCAGTCACCTTTAAAAGAAAGTTAATAATTTGCTTTAAGGTAGACGTCCCACTTTGGGATAAGCAGAATGGGGCTTCGATATACTAATCAATTTTTATTCCATTTTTCGAATGATAGATATTACGAAAAAATTTCAACCTGAGGTTTCGTCTGTGATCTTTCACGTCTTACCATTAAAGTTTACTTTTATTTTTCTTCGTGCCAAGTTGACAGTGCCAATTACCTAATATGAATCGCACTGCCCTATTGTGTATGTTTTCGGGCGTATCAACCAGCTCTTTGGTGTAGGGATTCCAGAAAACACATCCGTCCTACAATATCGAGCACACATGAGCGAAATAAAGTTGTTCTTTTATCTAGATGGAGGATCGCTGAAATTTTTCTCGGAAATACAGAAATACGTGCAGGAGTAACTTTTATGTTGTGAACGTGGCTATTTCACCTCTAACCACCCGTTAAATAAACTCCTAGTTACTTATATTCCCCGGACGTTCTTAAAGCAGCAAAATTTACGGTACACGTAATTTACGGTATACTACGCATTTGGAATGAATGTTTTCTAGTAAATGTGACGTTAAAACACTTTTTAACATTCCACAACTTTCCTTAATCAGAACACCAGGATGTTATAAATTCGAATCATGCTGCAGGTATTCGGAATCACATTCATTCACTATAGTCCTGTAAACTACACTGTCCGTCCCGAACATTTCGAACAAAAATTTAGAGCGAATAGTAAAAACGTATATATATATAAAACAAAAAAGAGGGCCCGCGATTGAGCTTTGGGGAATTCCTGAGGTCACGGGAACATATCCGGACGAACAACCATTGAGAGCGACCGACTTCTGTCTTCGAGAGAGGTATTGGGCTATTCATGCAATACCCGATTCATTCAGTTTATAGCCCGCAATGTAAAAACAAGAAGCTGATATGGAACACCTCCAAATGCTTTTTTTGCAGTACAAGAAAGTACAGTCAACTACTTTAAGCTTATCTATTGCTAGAGCCAAATCGTGAGTGAACTCAAGAAGCTGCGTTGGGCAAGAAAAACGTGACAAAATGCGTGTTTGCTTGGATGCTGGAGATTATGTTTAACTAAATGAGTCATTTCCGAAGTGTAGCTAAGCTCACCTTCAAACACCGCAACTAAATTAACATCTAGGCTTCATCACTGTCAAAGCCGTGTTGTTATCGCAAATTTAAAATAACGATTGTTTTTAAATAGGCAGTCCGAAAACCAATGAAGTAACAGTGCAGGGAACGACGTTGAGCCTGCCGATGCACGAGCTTAGCCTCCTGTAGGTTTATCACCAAAAAAAATAGTTCAACATTGTTTTTCGCAGTAATATTGTAAGAACAATAGCCGCAAAGTTGTGCTTTCACGGGCCCTTGCTTTTCTTTGGTGGCGAGTCCTTGACATGGCGCCGGTTGAGCTCCTTCGTGGTGGCCGCTTGCTCGACGCCCTTTAAGGCTGGTTATTTTGATGAACCATCGCCACCTAGGGTCGGACATCTCTGCCGGGTTGATGTCTCCAATGCTCTCCATTTCTTGAGGGTGCGAATAGCCTCGATCTGATGCGTCGACGAAGCCGGCGGGCGAGGCGTGGTAGCAGCTATGACTGGCGAGGCTTAGCTCATCCGTCGGTGTGGCACAGTATTCATTTGGCAATAAATGGCATTCCGATGGCCTAAAAGGTTCCCTGGTAATGTCCAGTGAGTCCTTCCTCCTTGCCTGTTCACCTACAGCACTCATTACTTCTTAACAAACGAAGCGCGTTCATTTAAAACGCAAGAACACCGAGCTAATTCCAACCGTGTCTGCGTCGTTCGGCTTTTTAACTGCTTTTTCTTCACGGTCTCCTTCCAAACACGTCTGTGCATGAATTCTCGGCGCCCTGACGCGTGCCGTTGTTCGGCTGTACACCGCATTCCGAAAAAATGACGTATAACCTCAGACATTACGTAGGCTGTCCTCCTCTTAAACACCGGTTGCCAAATATTCTGCGGCAGTTCGCTTGCCGTAATTCGGCCTAGGACCACTATCCGAATGAAAAACGTGCATTCTGAATCCGTACGTCGGCCGGTCTTCTTTATAACACCGGTTGCCCGAAAAAAACGAATATTCTGCCTCCCGACACGTGGTTCACCGTTGAAAGAGCGGATGCGCGGCAGCCGCGCTCCGGCCGGTCTCCTTTCGAACACCAACTGCCACAAGAATAAGGATATTCTGTAGCCGGTCGCTTGCCATGCTTCGGCTGAACACCGCTTCCACAAGAAAAAACGGATGTCCCAAGGCCGTATTTCGGCCGTTCTCTTTCTTAACATGGGCAGCCAAATATGAACTGAATATCTGGCACCCGGGCAGCTGCTGTTGAGCGTCTGAACACTGGCGGCCGAAAAAATAACGAAGCGCTGGTTGCCGAATGTTGGCCGTTTATCGTACGATCAATGGCGGCCAGAACCTGGATGCTGGCCGGACATGCCAGAAAGCGGCCATAGACGGGCCGGTCTTGAGACACACTTTCTGTGCCGCCTGGGACTCTAGCACAACTGGCGAAAAAAATTTTATCTCTCCAGGAACTATTGAATAAAAAGTTGGTCACGATGAAGGATGATTTGGCCTATCGAGTTAAATTCGATTTGCGAGATGTTGCGATGAAGGATGATTTGGCCTATCGAGTTAAATTCGATTTGCGAGATGTTGCCCTGGGTGACCGTGCTTCGCTTTGTGAAAAAGTTGTAATTATGAGCGCATAACTCGACACAATGGAGCAAAGGCGCTCTTGCCACGCTATAAAACGCTCAGAAAAGTGTAGCTGATCTCGACCAGCATTCGAAAATTAATAATGTTGAGACCTAGGCAGAGATTGCGCTAGGTAGAGATTATCGCTAGGTAGAGATTGCGAAACCATATTGAGACAAATATGCCATGCTGTCGAGTGCCCCATCTTGCCAGCCGATATCAGTGCGCTTGCCCATGTTTGTTCCAAGTCAAGCCGATAGGCTATGGTAGCTCGCTTTCTGTCGTATGATAAAATACCAGTTCATCAGGGTGGTTACAAGCGCCAGACTGCGCACTGACAGGATTGGGTGTTCTGGTGCGGAACTAACATTCCAGTCCGTGTGTGTTACCATTTACTTCTTGACAACATGAAGGTTTCTTCAGAGGCACTACTGCTCAGAAATGAAACCGGAGTGAAACCACCTTTGCACCAAAAACTTTCAAATGAAAGCCCGCAAAGAAGACATCAGAGTGTATTTTATATCGACCGATTCTGATCTTCGAATCCTGATGTGATGTATTGTAAGCTTTTTCTTTGCACTTCCCTTAAGTAAACTTCATAAAACTTGCTTCTTTCATTGCCTTGCTTACTCAGAAAACGTGAGATCGTAAATCACCAAAATAAAATATTCCCTCATTCACTTCAATGAGCGTACATTTCGTAAACATAGGGCTCCTTCGCTGCCCAGGTGGCGCTGCATAACCAACATCCGGGTAGTACTTCCGGCTAGTACAAAGCTGCGGAGGTTCCCTAAGATCTTGTGTTCACAGAAGCAGAATGAGCTCGGCACTCCAGATTGTTTTGCGACATGGTCTGCAGCCCATCTCCTACGCGTCCGATCTCTCCCGGCCATCAAATTGGCATCAGGAAAAAAGATTTGCAGCGCTAAATGTGTTTACAACGTCGACGAAAGTGCCTAGGTGTGCACGGCGCTCCGCCACTAGCAGGTTCATCCACCGATGGTCGTGTGACGTGGCATTTTAAGTTAGAGCTTCTTGTTCAAGCTAATACACTTTGAACAATGCCTTGTCAACAGCAGCGGATGAAAACAAAGTAACGCAATAGGCGATGATCGTGCCTAAAATCAGCAAGTGCGGTGGACCCCAGGATCGTCGGCTGCAGTGGGCCGCGCTTTTGCTCAACTGCGCGCCTGTAAGTGCACGATCATTAAATTTATTGATTGTAGGGTTTAACGCGCCGACGCAACGCAGGCGATGAGACGCGCCGTAGTGGATGGCTGCGGAATAATTTTGACCACCTGGGGATTCTTAAAGCCCGCCGAAATCTCGTTCACACAGACGTTTTTGCTTTTGGCCACCATCACAAAAGCGGCCACCACGGCCGGGAATCGAATGTGCAACCTCGTGCTCAGCAGCGTAACGCCTTAGCGACTGAGCCACCGCGGCGGGTGCACGTTCGTTAAACACTGCTGGTCAGTGTCGCTGTTGCGAAAACGTGGTGCAGCGTGTGCTTGCCTTTTTAACGCGACAGCGTTATTAGGCTCATTTTTCGATTCCCGCGTGGCTTCTAGCCATCTGATATCAGCCGTGCTCATCAGGCGTCCACGTAAATACGTAACTGCTACCACCCGGAAGCTACGACTGAGGCAGCAAAATTCGAGGGCTCCGCTCTACCTGTAATCTGGCGCCACGGCAACAGAAGTTTGGAAAGGAGGATAATGATACAACGTCAGATACGACAGAAAGGGCACGCGTTTTTACCAGGTGCCGCGCCTCCGCGGTGAAGTTAGTTCTATACCAAGTGGGTGGTAGCATGCTCGGCAGACATGGTCTCTTGCCGTGCTCGCAACTTACGCCATTACACCAAAGTGTTTCCACCACAAGATCAAAACTATAAATTTCCGGTAATTAATGCCCACGGCGGCTTGTGGGCTACGAGGCATGTCGTTGTGGAAGTCTTCGGAAGAATTTTCACCACTTTAGGATCTTTAATGTCCGCCAAAATCTAAACAAACAGGCGTTTTTATTTTATGCTTCGATATGAAAAACGGCCTCCGCGGCAGGGAATTTCGCCAACGTGCTTGGGCTCAGCACCCACTGAGCCAGCGCGCCGTGTATTCCTCCCGGACTTATGCCGGCACCAACAGTGGGTGACGTAACTAAAACAGGGGACAAGGGGTTAACGCTGGTCTCTCAGAAATCAAGGAAGGCATAAATTATAAGCCGAAAATAGCCAAACTAAAGCCCACTATATTGCGTCTAATACCATAAGTATTCAAAATACTTTTCAATATTCCCGCATTGACGTCTCCGCTGAAAGCTTGGTTTGGTAAAGGACAGATGGCCTCACGCGGCCAAGATAAAAGTTACCCTAAAAATAGGCACGAATGTCCATCCTGGGAACCGTCACGTTAGAATGTTCGACGCTGTTCTAGACCAGAGGGTGGTTTAGCTCACAAGCGCCAAAAACAGAAAATCTTTACCAAATATTCCCCAGAAGTAAAACGTCCAACCAATCGAAGAGCATAAAAAGAGAAAAGAAGCGAGAAAACTCGGGCAGCCACTCATCATGACCAGAATAGTACTGAGGCTGCCGTACCACAAATTTACCCAGGACAAAGCAAGTGAAAAAAATACTATTTATGAGGACCGCAAATCGGGCAGTTCTCAACCACACAATTTTGACCGTGAGACGAACTAGCAGAGGGTCTACCACAAGGGTAAAATAATGAACATACATAGATGGGTATAGAAGGACGGGGCGGCCATTTACTCAATGGAGGGGTGGAAAAAGAATTTCGGAAAACAGAATGCACTCGGGAAGCGCCGTACAACAGCGGGTGAAGGTCAAACGCAGAGGCCTTCACGCTGCAGTCGTCCTAAACATGATGTTGTTGATATTGATGGTGAATAGGTCCTCAACTCGTGTCTTCCTAACGCGTATAAAAAAATCGGAGAAACCCCTTTCCTAGCTTCTAGATAGCTGAAGTAAAACCAAAGTGAGGACGGGCAATCATACCCCCTTTGAAGACATACAGGTACCTCCAAACAGAGAAGAAATGACAAGCACCCCCCCCTGTGAAAGGAAACCACTGCACGCCTTGATAGACTTGGACCGATCCCGCGACCCTGCATAAAAATCCTTCTATACCAAAAATGTGGATACAATCCTACACAAGAAGGGGCAGTATGGCAGGCTCAAGTGCATGATGGGTGAAATTCAATATCATGACGCTTAAGTATACACCTATTTCGGGTTGTACGAAAGTTGATTGCTCCTACAATGTCTGTGACTGCACGACCCTCCAACATACAGGAACAAAAGGGAAGTTAGAGCCTCCCAGTTGGCTATCTGAGTAGCGGAATTATGAAATAGAAGCGTAACGTCATAACAGAGTCCTAAAGGGCATTATACAGCTTTATGGAGGCAGAATATCAAGCGCTTTGGTACGATATTCCCATCGATAATGCCGATAGTTAACAACGTCAGCTGGACAGCCGGATCCAATGGTCTGGAAGCGAACAATGCACCATGCAAGAGGCCCACCTACTCAGATACATTGCTTGTTGTGACCACGACTACCACACTGTGGTCTTCGAAAAACGTTAAGAAGGAATCCTTATCCTATGCCTAGAAACAAAGTCTTTCCCCTTGCTACAACGAGGTGTCAATGCCGAATAATCACAAACATTGTGAATGATAAATTAACACAGTTATCTAAAAATCCAGGTGCGTTAACAAGTTCGGCGGGAACATATGACTTAAACGTAGAACTCTGCTAAAACAGAGGAAACATCCACACTCTTGCGCGCAACCTAGCCATCCACAAGGCTATAGGCAGGGGAGAACAAATGACATAACACATTCCACTTCTTCGAGGGATGGCAGGCAGATTGAACCAGCTCGTTACCTCACGGTCAGCGCGAGCTGATGTTGAGTGCTGATCTTGATTGAGAGGGCAAGAAAAGGAGCTGGTGCATCTGGTGCCGTAGGCTTAGGTTCCCCCATTGAGCTAACAACGTTCTCGTTGCCCCATTTTTCTAAACCAGAACTATTTCTGCCTTAACAAAAGTATCGCCCTCTCTCTCTCCCTCTCTTTCCCTCTCTCTCTCTATATCTATCTATCTATCTATCTATCTATCTATCTATCTCTCTCTCTCTCTCTCTCTCTCTCTCTCTCTCTCTCTCTCTCCCTGGTTCTCTCTCTTTAAAAAAGCAATATTGTTCAGCCCGGTCTAGACGTCACAGAGTAAACAATTTGACAGTGACACCGACTCCTCCTCTTCAAACTCACCAACACCTCGCATTTGCAACCGTTCACGCCCCCATTTTAAGCCCTAGAAGCTCAGAGAGCCTTTGTCTCTCTTGGGACACGACGATTAAATACCCTGGTTGCTAGGCTTTTGTTGCGATAACCTTTCGTGCTCATGAAGCATAGATCGGAAATGCAGCAGCTGCGTAAGAACACGCTCCGCGTGAGTCGAAGTATTGCTATCGCGCGTTGCAATATAGGATGCAAACGTAGATGTCTCTGCACATTTTTATTGCGTGGCTCACTGGCAAAACGGAGCGATCGTCAGAAGCGTGAAATCTGTTTTATGTTTCCGATATTCGTGGCCATGAAACAAAGTCTTCTTGCTAACTGAATGGCCGCGCTGTTTGCTTGTTTGCTCTCACTTTGTTTTGTTACGCTGCTGCATCCTATACTCAGTCGGCACTCAATAAACTAGGGCTCGGCAACGTTTTCAGGTCTAGGGCGGAGTTGCATGAACCCGGCACGGCGTAGGGGTGGATGGCAACTAGTGTTGGAGGGGGAGTGGACTTTGACGGCAAAGAAAACAATTCAGTGAATTGCCAATATTATTTGACAATAATTGGCAAAACTCAGGCCCAGTGTGACGATGGGGGACAATGCAACTGGACGAGATCACTTCTGTGCTCTTGTCTCGCTGTCTAACCACATATGAGATCAAAACTGGCAGGTCGATGTTGAGATTTTTAGTGGGAGGGGGAGGGCTGTGTTCCAACGTGCTGCTGCGGGCCGCATAATACAGCCCTGCGGGCCTATTTAGCCCGTGGGCCACACTCATCCAGGGGGCCATTGGTTGCCGACCCCTGCAGTAGAACATATCCAACACAGTCATTAAACATTGTGTGTAAACATTGGGGCCACGCAACGTGTATGCGGCGGTGTTGTGTTATGTAAATATAGTAGTGCACATCTCTGCAGAGCGGACGTTGGCATTCGGCGCGTGTTTCGCGTCCTTTTATTGCGCTTAATTTGTTTATTTGCCGCTATTGCCTCACCCTATCGCTAGTATACATTTACCCTGGCGTTCGTAAATTCGTCATTATCATCACCAGCCTATCTACGCCAACTGCAGGGCAAAGGCCTCTGCCATTAATCTGAAACTACCCCGTTAGACCACCCGACCTGGCGATACTGACCACCGTCCCGACAATCGGGGCAGCTCGCTCAAAAGAACTTCGATAAATCGGCATGTAGCCGATAATATTTTTTGCAGCCTCTGCAACTGATTGACTGATTGATTTCATTTGATTTTACGATTTACGCGCCGACGCAACGCAGGCGTAGGGGCGCGCCGTAGAGGAATGCCGCGGATTAATTTTGACCACCTGAGGATCTTTACGTGGGTTGAAATCTCGTACACACTGGGGTTTTTGCTCTTCGCCTCCATAAAAAAAGCAGCCGCCGCTGCCGGGAAACGAACCCGCGACCTCGTGCTCAGCAGCACAACGCCTTATTCGGTGATACACCACAGTTGGAATTCTCCTGAACTATTTTAAGGACTATTTTATTTATGATGCAGTCATTCACACGCACCACAACGTGAATAAATTAGGTCCAACCAACTTTCGCACTGGCTTGTAATTGAAAACACATGGAGAGCGGTGAGGGTCATCTGCCTGTGTGCTACCCAGACGCGTCGGACACGGGGGGCGCTGCATGTCACCATAACTCCAGAGCAGGAGCCCTATATAGATGCGATCAATATCTTTATTTTCTCAGGTGAGCATTCCTTCAATTTCATCTGCATATCACAGGCTTGTCTTTCTGAGCCAGACAACATGACTGGTTTCTTACCACGCTCAATGTTGTCGTTGTAATCTGATAGTCATACGAGTTTCGCGATTTTACTTCTCTGAGACGTCGCTTTAACGCGCACACATCATATGGTAGTTAATGTAAATCATTGCCAGTCAAAGGGGGGAGAGTTTGACCGCTCCTTCCTTAAAAATGAACAGAAGTTACCTGGTTGCATGTATCGCTCACCATTGTCTTCCCTTGGCGATTTGTTGCATCGTCTGAAGAAGATATCAAACCTACGTTTTGAAAATAAGAACGTACTTCCGTTCGTTTAGGTTTACATTTTGTTTCATGACACTGAAAGCGCTTTGACGAGTTACAGTAATTTTATTACTATATTTCTTTTCAAATCTCTCATTGAGTGTCTTACTACCTCACCACGCCAGACCACTCGTTCATCACGTGTTATCCACCATATCACCGGAACCGTGTTTTGGGATTTTGACACTGACATCACCCATTTTTTTCTTTTTTATTGCATTCAAAAATATAGCCCACATACAAAATACCATCCACTTTACATCACTTTTTATATTTTATTCCTTTAACCAGACCATCTGTAAAAATGGGTGTGCCATTTATGTCTAACTTCGAATGTAAAGCGGCATTATAAATTCTGCTCCTCAGTTTTACTCGCCTTTTGAGTTAACACGCCTTCTGTCAAAAGTAAAACATACTAGTCGCACATGCTCTGGATTTAGGAAAGAAAACATGTACCTTAGGAAAGAAAACATGTACCTTATTAACCATCAGCCCTTTAATACGGGAGTAGCTAAACGTTATTACACCTATTACAGCCTAATGAATACTTTGCATATACAAGGCAAAAACTACTAGGAAAATGAATTTTACGAGACCAGGAACAACTCCAACAAGCCGTGGCAGCTTATCAACTCTTTCCGTCACAAGACACCTGCTGATGTCCATCTAACCAAAATTACCTATAATAGTTCCACCGCCTTCGACCCCGAAGTAATTTGTAGTGCTTCATTGGACTACGCTTCTTTCTTCCATTACACCAATCACCATCCTCATGCGCAGTCGCATATTCCTCTGGGCCATACCAAGCAGTGATTCTTTCCCCAAAAACAGGAATAAAGTTTTTTTCTATGACTGCCAATCAAAATAGAGGGCCTGGATTAGTTGGAATTTGTCTAATACATATAAACTTGCTGCCCAATTAGTTCCCAGAACTCTGTCATATCATCAACCTTATGCATAAACACGGGTCCCCTTACTTTAAAAAAAGCGGTTGCACATCCTTATTTTAAGACATGCGAAAGTAAACAGTTGGTAGATACAGGCGAATTTCAATTCCTTTCTGATTGACTCATTGATTCATTGATTTATTGATTGATTGATTGATTCATTCATTCATTCATTCATTTTCATTCATTCATTCATTGATTTGTTGATTGATTGTAGGGTTTAACGCGCCAACGCAACGCAGGCAATAACGCACGCCATAGTGGATGGCTCCGGATTAATTTGACCACTTGGGGATCTTTAACGTGCGCCGAAATTTCGAACACATGGGCATTTTTGCGTTTGGCCTCCATCAGAAAAGCGGCTGCCGCGCCTGGGAATCGAACCCACGACCTCCTGCTCAGCAGCCCAACGCTTTGCCACTGAACCACCGCAGCGGGTCGCTTCCTTTCTGTTCTGACGTACGAGTTACAAAATTGGTTGTTAACTCTACATGAATGACAATTTGTCAGGTTTAGTGTGCTTAAAATAAACAACTCGGTTACCGAAAGAGAAGTTCTACTCATCTACCTGTGCTGTTTCGGACTGACTACTACAAAATCCACAGGTTCGTAAAACATAGTGGGATCTATTTTGTTAGACCTCATAAAGCTCATGACAGTGTTAATCATCAAGTCTTCTTTATTAAACTTCAGTCATGAGGTATAACTCGACCTGGGCTACCATTCTTAAAAACTACCCAAGTCGAGGGACAATAGAAAGTACATGTGGCTACACCACTCTGTAACAAAATAAAATTCCAAGAATAAAAACCTGATATTTTACGATTTCTAGAAACCCACCGGCATTACTCCGCTAACGTACGCGTCTGCAGACGTAAGGAGATGTGTAAGATCAGTCTCTGTTTGCGAGAATGCCGAAGCTGAACCTGAAGGAAAATCTTTCCCCGTAATTTCAACAAACGGATAATACTGAAATATCTATTAAAGCAAAGCTTTAATGTTCTCACTGGTGAGGTCAGTAAAGCGAAAACGCTCTGCAGGGAAGAACAATTCTGACGATGATGATGAACAACCGTAGGTGAAGTAAAAAAAAACTGTTCAGCGGTGCGAATCGGAACTGGGTCCCTCACGTTATTCAGCCGGCGTCTTTCCGATTGCACCATTTGTTTTTTTATTGCCGATCGCTCCATTTCGACAAAGTGAAAACACAGTCCAAACTCAGGCAACCACAAAAGAATTCGTCACGAGGAAGCTTCGTGGTCAACCATCGTCGTCGTTAGACGGAAGGGTGCACAATTTTTCTTTATGCTAGGAGAAGAAGAAGAGAGAGAGAAACGAGGAGGAATAGGAAAACCATTTTAATGGGCAAAAGAGGAAATGGGCAGGTGGGTGGCATTCTCAGTTCAACAACACGCAAAAAGCTTTATTTACTCACTCAAGGCTGGCCCTTTCCCCTTGAACTCTTCCCCTCCACCCTCCACCCCTCAAAAATATTCCAGCAGTTTTGCACTGTGACACTGCATTACAACGAATAACATTATAAAAATGCACCGACATGATTTTGGCCTCACGTCACTCCGCAAGTGCTTCATCTTCGCTAGGGCTCAGATTTTAATAATAAAAAAGAACTAAGCAGCACTACTACGGAAGCCAGGCAGTGTTCGATGAACTAACGCCAGATCTAGCGAGGGGTGAAGCATGCAGTGTATAAGTGTATTATTGGCGGCTTGGCGTTTTTGCGAAGGGAGATGAAACCGGTGGGGCGTACAGGTATACAGCATTGCTGTAAAGTGTATTGTATTTGACGCACGAAGCTCTCTAGCGCGAGGCGTAAACAAGAGAAAGGAAAAAAAACCTTTATTATTGTCTCGTAAAGGGTTTGGAGCGTGGGACGTGAGAGTCCCCGCCGATTCCCCCTCAGCCATCAGCCAGGAGTCCTTGGTCCCTGGCGGCGGCTTCGGCCATACGGACTACGTGTAGCTAGATGTAATCTTCCGAGCTGAGCAAGGCTGCCTCCCATTGCGCGGGTGTGTTTATGGCGAGTGGTTTGTGATCAGTTTAATGTGTTTTGGAGCAGGACCAGGTGATGTGTGCTGAATTCGATCTCTGCTTGCAGTGTTTGCACTTGTGGTCTTGTATGGCTGGTTAGTTATAGCTATGTAAGACTGGGTTTGGATACGTCAATTTTGAATCCATATCCAAGCTGTGGCCTGCTGCTTTTTGAGGGTTTTGTGCGCTTCCGAATAGTAATGTCTGCCTTATCTCCAATGATAAAGTATTTCTCTATAGGTTACCGCAGGATCTCTGTCTGCTCTGCCTCGGTGGTGAGTGAATGGCTCCGTGGTTTCATTAGAGGTAGCCTGGTGTGCGAGTCTTTGGGCTATCTGGTCAGCGTTCACATTTCCCGGTAGACCAGAGTGTGCTGGGTCCTAAACTTGTTGAATGTTTCTGATGTTGGCTGTGCCGTTGCTGTTGCGTACGTTTAGTGCGGTGTTGGAATTGTGCCCTTTAGCGAAATGGCTTATCGCCGTCTTGGAGTCGCTAGCTATGAACTTAGCTTGGGTCGAGACGATGACCAAGGATAGGTCTGCTGCTTCTCCAATCTCTGTCGTGGTGCAAAGTACTGTTCCTGAGGTCAGGTGTTCTCCTTGCTGCCGTGGCTGCCTGATTAGTGTAATCTGCAGCACCTACATAGACGGCCACGGGAAGGTTTCGGAAGCTTTTATGGAGGGCGTTGGCTATTTCCATTCTTCTTCCTTGATTTTGAGTTGGGTGCATATTACGGGGTAGCGGAGGGATATAGATTTGTGTCCGGATTTCAGGATGGATTTCTTGTTTGCATACGCGTTGGGCGTCGTAGCCAATGTTGAGTTTTCTTAGCCTGTGTCTTCGTGTGTGGCTCTTGGTAAGTTGTTCGAGCTGCGATGTCTGCTGGGCCTCTTTTAACTCGCTTAGTGTGTCATGCAGGCCGAGTGCGTGGAGGCTATTATTGGGTGTCATAATGGGCATACCCATGGCTTGCTCGTCAGCTTTACGAATCATGTTATTCATCTTGGTTCTTTCATCCGTCCTTAGTGGTAAGTAGGGCGTGGCATATACCACCCTGGAGAGGATAAAGGTTGTATCAGTATGATTAAGTTTGATTTTTGGAGTGCCTGGTGTATGTTTGCCACCCATGATATCAGTCTTGTTGTCTACAGCCCGCTCTTGATGGCTTTATGGCTTCCGTATTGTACGCATTATCCTAAATCTTGAGTCCTAGCACCTTGATCGTGGACACTGCTGGTATAGGCTTGCCGGGCGTTCTGAGCTCTATCCATGGGGTCTTTTGAGCTTTCAGTGTATTTGTGCCTGGCATGTACAGTAAGGGCTCAGATTTCTCTGGGGAATGTCCTAGTCGTCTAGATTGCACATACGATTTTACCACATCGATAGCTGTCTGTAAAGTTGTCTTGGATCACGGCCCCAGTTACCCAGAGTATGAGGTCGTGGGCATAGATAGTATGGTGTAGGCTTTCGATCTTGCTTAATTCTTCCGGTAGTCTTACCACAGCGATGTTGAATAGGAAGGGAGAGAGCACGGAGACTTGCGCTGTACCTTTTTCTCCTATTCAATCCTGTTATTCTATGCTTCCGGCTCGTAGTTGTGCCGTTATGACTGCTCGGAAGTTTGCTACATAGTCGTTTGTTCTGTCGCCGAATCCCAATTTTTCAATGTTTTGTAGAGTGGTCTTGTGTCGAACTTGATCAAATTCTTTGGTTAGGTCCAGTCCTAGGATGGCTCTGGTATCTTCGGGTGAGCTGCCGTAGCCATTTCCAACTTGATGCTGAAGTTTTAGTAGTACGTCATGTGTTTACAGGTTGGCTCTAAATCCTATCACAGTATGCGGATACAATCTTTGTCCTGCTTACATCTATTCACCCTTTTTAGGATAACTTCTTCCAGCAGTTTTTTCAAACAGGCGGTGAGTGATATTGTTTTCAAATTCTCTAGTACAGTTTTTTTCTGGTTTGGGTATGAAGAAAATATTGGCAATTTTCCATGACTTCGGTATGCAGCCTGTCTCCCATACCTGACTCATATATTGTGTTAATGCTGAAATAAGGTCGTTATCCAGGTATCTAAATATTTTCTTCGTTATGCCTGTCGGGTCTAGAGCCAGATCTTTTCTTGAGATGTGGTATGGCATCCCTAACTTGTGCTATTGTGATCGGTTGCTCCAATGCTGGGTTAAGCAGCCATTCCTATGATTGTTATCTATTTTTGGGTACCCAATGATGTACCTGTGCTTAATTTCTTTAAATAGGTCGTCGTCTGCGTATGTATATCCTTGTATGCTCTTGCTAAGGCTTTGTGACGGGGCAGTCTTACATTACTGAGGATCAATGAGATGACCGAAGATGTTCCAGGTTCGGCTTTTCCCATTTGCGGATCCATTCTGTTGTATGTGCTGTCCCAGTTTTATCTTGGGAGCTGATTGGCGTAGTCTTCTATCTACCTGTTGAGAAGTGCTTTTCGCATCTGTAGACGTCGGTTGAATGTCTGCTAGCTCAACATCTTGTGAGCCTTTGTTTAGCCCCCACATATGTAATAGTTTAACATCTACTTCTTGGAGGTGTGCTTCTTCAGGAATTGCCTTATTTGCATCGCTGATGTCTTTTTTCAATGGCTCCATCCATTCCTACATGTTTACTATCTTGTTACTCGACCCGCCAACATTGTTTTTGTTCATCCTGATTTCTCTGAATCTATCTCATTCTATAAACGTATTCTATTTCCCTCATTTTTTTGGGCTGGGCCTGCGCTCACGGTGTTTTTTACGATATAATTGCCATTGCCGAAATGTTTTTTTGTGTTATTTCATTCAATGCACCCTCCGATGCTTTTGGTAAAGGTAAAATCCAGGGTCGTCTTCTCTACAGACGCTGTTGTTTAGTCTGGTAGGGTTACTCGGGTCAGTTGCTAGTCTACGTCCTGCTACTTGTGGCCCTGTCAAAGATTTCTGCCTTTGGCTGTTTCCTTTTCGTATCCCGAGGTCGGGTGATGTGCACTGAAGTCCGCAGGGATAATGACAGCTTGTTTCATGGTGTAGTCCAGGGTTCGACGGAAGTCCGTCTGGTCAGGTGGTAAGTTCATAATAAAATTGCGGTCACTGACCAAGTCAAAAGAATAAAATTGACGTTTCGGATCCCCTACGGAATCCTTGTTCACAATGAGGCGAGGCAAGACGTCGTCGCGGTTTTCATGCTGTCAAGATGCGTCGTAATGATCGTGCGTAGATACCGGGCATATTGCCATCTGTCCAGTTGATGGTATCTGCCGTCGTTTGAATGAAAAGTGATTCAAGGAGAAGCCTGGTTGTTGCGTTTCTTTCTGTGGCGATGATTGTGGCACCGGCCCAGTCAATTTGGTGATTATGGGCTTCCGCATGTTCTGCAAGAGCATTCGCAATGACGTTCTTTTTGTTTACGTCACGCTGGTGTTCTTTGAGGCGTCTAGGGAACTTTCCAGTTTCACCAACGTATACGCAGTCGCAGTCGCCCCACGGGATCTTGGAAATGACACTAGGGTACTTTTCTTTCGGGAGCTTGTCCTTCATATTCACTAGCTTGCCACGAAGTTTTGCGCAGGGTACGTGGCCAATCCGCAAGTCATAATTGGAAAATACCCTGGAAAGGGCTTCGCTGACGCCAGCGACGTAAGGGATTGCCGCCCTGGAGTGGAATGTTCGCCTCGGTGCATCTTCGGCAGGATGCAAAATTTGGTGTTCGATTTGCTTGATGAATTTCCGTGGGTACCCGTTCTGAGATAGTTCTTGTTGAATCTTCTTTAGTTCTCTATCTAGTTGCTTCTCCCCGGTGCAAATGCGCTTGGCGCGGGTTACCAAGGAGGAAACAACAGATGTCTTGTGGCCAACAGGGTGGCAGGAGGCAAAGTTGAGGTACTGGCCTGTGTGGGTCGCCTTCCTGTGCACAGAAAAGGTGAGTCCATTATCTGTGCGCCTCACGAGAACGTGAAGAAAGGGCAGGCACCATTTTCTTCTTGTTCAACAGTGAACTGGATACTGGGTTCCACGGAATTCAAGCATTGATGAAATCTTGTAACGTCATCCTTTCGGAGAACACAAAAGCAATCGTCCATGTAACGGTAGAAAACTTTTGGGGCGGGCGTGAAAGAACTCAGAGCTTTTTCTTCTATGGCCTCCATCACAAGTTTAGCTGTAGTTACCAATATTGAAGCTCCCATCGCCGTGCCGCGGGCCTACTTGTAGAATTTGTTGCAATACGTGAAATACGTGTTGCTGAAATAGAAGTCGAGCAGCTTGCAGAGCTCAGGCACGTCAAAGGGGGTGCGGTCGGCGAGTGGGCTGTCACGGTTCAAAACATCCCGGCGAGCGGTCACAGCAAGGTCGACAGGGACGCTGGTAAATGGGGATGTCACGTTAAACGACACCATAGCGTCGTCGGGACTCAAGGTCACATGTCGCACTCTCTCAACAAAGTCGGATCCGTTTTGGAAGTGTGTCGATGTTTTACCCGCTACGGGACTCAGCACTTGGTGCAAGTATCCAGAAAGGCGGTACAGTGGCGACCTTGTAAAGTCCACTATTGGGCAGAGAGGACATCCTTGCTTGTGTATCTTAGGTACGCCATAAATGGCGGGGGCTGAACCGTTGGTGCATAGAAGTCGGTAATAGAGCTTCTTTTGTTCAGGAGGCACTAGCTTGAAAAGTTCAGCAAGAAGCCCTTGAAGCTTACTTTACACGCTTGTTGTCGGGTCCTTGGGCAAACCCACGTACGTTGGGCCTTCGTTCAGTAGAGACATCATTTTCGTATTGTAGTCACTCCTGTTTAGAAGTACGGTGGCGTTTCCTTTGTCGGCTGTAAGGACTACCACATCGCTGTTGTCTGAAGGCTTCGTATGGCACGCTTTTCGGCAGCTTGGAATCCTGTGCGGGACCACCTTTGTTTTCGCCATTTCGAGAGCACTTCAATTGCCCGAGTGCGGGCCTCGTCCCGCACGATTGGCGGGAGTTGACAGACGGCTTTTTCCACAGCGCTGATTACCTTCATCGGGTCTGGTGCAGTGTCCGTGTTGAAGTTGAGGCCTCGCTGTATGACGAACAACTCGGCTTAGGTAGGCTCATACGAGGAGAGGTTCACGACGTTGCTCCGTCCCTCTTCCGTGGCCTTTGGGCGTAACGCTTCCAGCTTCATCTGCTGCGAACTCTTGCATTCGCGCTCCTTACATGTAGAGCTGAAGCTAGCGTGTAGCTGTACGTCACAGAACTTATCAGGTATCAGGTGCTCTAGCGGCCGTCGGGCGAATAATGTTTCCGTCTCCAGATCCCGCAACTTCTGTCGGAATTCCAAAATTCTTGCCTGCAGCAACCTTCGCTGCGCTTGCCGAATTATCTGGTGGCCATTGGTCGTCTGATCCGGCGTCTTAAGGCGTAATGATTCTGGCGTTAGGTTCTCCCTTTTGCACGTCAGGTTAAATTGCAGGTGTGTCTTGAACGCCTTGGTCCTTGACGTTAGTGACACGAATCGACGAATCCACGAATCGACGAAGTTTTGCGCAGGGCCTTTTCTGTGCACAGGAAGGCGACCCACACAGGCCAGTACCTCAACTTTGCCTCCTGCCACCTCATTGGCCTCAAGACATCTGTTGTTTCTCCTTGGTAACCCGCGCCAAGCGCATTTGCACCGGGGAAAAGCAACTAGATAGACAACTAAAGAAGATTCAACAAGAACTATCTCAGAACGGGTACCCGCGGAAATTCATCAAGCAAACGAACACCGAATTTTGCATCCTGCCAAAGATGCACCGAGGCGAACATTCCACTCCAGGGCGGCAATCCCATACGTCGCTGGCGTCAGCGAAGCCTTTTCCAGGGTATTTTCTAATTATGACTTGCGGGTTGCCCACGTGCCCTGTGCAAAACTTTGTGGCAAGCTAGTGAACGTGAAGGACAAGCTCCCGAAAGAAAAGTACCCTGGTGTCATTTACAAGATCCCGTGTGGCGACTGCGACTGCGTATACGTTGGTGAAACTGGAAAGTTCCCGAGACGCCTCAAAGAACGCCAGCGTGACGTACACAAAAAGAACGTCACTGCAAATGCTCTCGCAGAACACGCGGAAGCCCATAATCACCAAATTGACTGGGACGGTGCCACAATCATCGCCAAAGAAAGAAACGCAACAACCAGGCTCCTCGTTGAATCACTTTTTATTCAAACGACGGCAGATACAATCAACCGGACAGAGGGCAATATGCCCGGTATCCACGCGCGATCATTACGACGCATCTTGACAGCATGGAAACCGCGACGACGTCTTGCCTCGCCTCATTGTGAACAAGGATTCCGTAGGGGATCCGAAACGTCAATTTTATTCTTTTGACTTGGTCAGTGACCGCAATTTTTTTTCATGGTGATTTTCCAATACTGTTCAGGATAGCCGAGAGGATTTAGGCTTGCTCCTGGGACTGCTATGTATATAATAAATACACTGCCATCTCTTCTTGATGGGAATGACTTCTGTCTATATATGATTAATTGTACGAAGGCCTGTGTCGTGCTGTATGATGGTCGTGTTTCTTTTAATTAAGGTTGTCCCCGTACATTGCTTCTTGTCCTCGCTATTGTATTGGTGGAGGGGTCCAAATACTTTGTAATTGGGTAATTTACCAGTGTACCTTGTTTATTGTATGCGTATGACATCCGGCTTGCTTGCATCTTGTGAAACGGTTGCTGTATGCCTAGGAGAGGCCGGCAGTTCTAAACCGTCTTAAGGCCTATTAAAGGCCAGAGAAAAGTGAGCGATAAGTTTCTGGGTAATTAGAAAACGAAATCAGGCGAAGCTTGTCAATATACAGCGTTAAACGCAAGTACGAGAACTCCCTTTTCGCTGGGTAAACTTGCAGACTAATCTGCAGCACGAATACACATTTGCAATCGCTTTTTTTGCCTAAAAAACGCAGTTGCTGGTGATTAGATATTTATAGAGCAATGAAGAAACTTACTGCACGAGAGGTACTCAAGATATACTCAGCTTACGAGATAAGCATGCTAAAATTCAACAAGTAAACACCAATGTACGAAGTGATGAAGTAAATGTAAACGTATACACACACATTATTTCGAAGGTGGCCCGCATGGCCCAATTATTAAGTTTTATGGATCACTACGCGAGTACCATGCATGTCGCAGCGGGGGCTCATCCAAGCAGGATGCTTCTTAATGGATTAGAACACCAGTAGACCTTGTGTTAGCGCCACTTGTATGAAACGGTGGATAGTTGACAGAGGATGCAGGTACGATCCGTATATGTGCGAAAAACGCCTCCCAGTTCAGCAACTCCGATGAAGCGGATGGCGTTCAGCCACTGCGTTCGCTTCGGCTCATTCTCAAAAGGCCCGATGTTTATCGGGCCTTTTTTGTGGCAGACGACGTGGCGATAGCAAACCATGGCGGTCGCCAAATATCACTACTATACGATGCCGGCAACGCCAGAGGTCACAGACGTGTTCCACTGAACCGATATCAAATCGGGTAAAACAACTCTCCGAAAATAAACTACGAGAACTTTATACTGAAACATCTACTTGTTGCCAAGAGTATTATAACTGTATGTGAACAAAAAAAGGTATATTGACACACACGCGAGTGTTTATACACGAACTTTAAAATCTTAAACTTCGTTCAATCACAACGCAAGAGTTTGCTGCTTCGTTCGGTGATGCTGCTGTAGTAGTTGAAGCCACCGCAGATATCGAACGGTATATTGTTCTTTTGGTTCTTGAAAAGTCCATACTTTGCGGTGATTGACTATACGACGAAAATTTTGTTTGCTTGAGCCCACTCATACAATGCAAACAAAAACATTTTTGAAAAGTTCAGTGTCCCTTTGAGCCACGCCAACGTAGATATCTTTTTGTCATCTTTTCGAGTAGGCCTTAGGATGCGCCTCGCGGAATAATGAAAGATCAATGAAGTAAAGTGGGGATAGCTCTAAATGCCTCGAGCAACCGGATTACCTGGATATAGAGCGTTGCATACTGATAGAACTGGCGATTCCTGACAGAACGCTAAATTTTGAGTACACGTAACTGGGGATCAATAACAAGTAGGCCGTTTATTATTGCAGGCAGGATATGGATCAATGGTGTGAAAAAAACTACTAAAATCTTTTGCAATGACTACTGACTTCATCGAGGATTATGCGGCGATCAGACACGCAGTAGTGGTGGTCTCGGGATTTATTTTCAACACCTGGGGATATTTCCGTTTCTTATTATGAGGTTTAACATGCCGACGCTACACAGGCAATCAAGCGCGCCGTAGTGGAGGGCTCCGGACTAATTTCGACTGGCTGGGGATCTCTAGCGTGCGCCAACATCTGCAGAACACGGGCGTTCCCGGTTTTTGCATCCACAAGAACCTAGATATCTATCGCGTGCGCCGAAAGGTCGAACACACGGGTGTTTTTGGTTTCCGCCTCCATCATAAAAGCGGCCACCGCGGCCGGGAATCAAACCCACGTACTAGTGAGTCCAGCCCACTCTTAGAAATGGTTTGGGTGTTCTTGTGCAGTAGTGAGTCCATCAGAGTCCAGAAACGAGGTGTATGAAATTCTCATATATTACCGCCACAACAGAATTTTGGCCGAATATCCTATAGTATGCAGTATTAGCAGTAATGTTTCTGGTGTGCTCCGTCTCTTTGTGAATTTGATTTTATGGCATGCCCGATGCAGGTTGAGAAGAAACTTCGAGACCATGGGCACACCCGCGTCGACAACCGACTTCAGTTGGCGTGCTGGCTTGTTCACAGTGGAGGAAATATCCATTCCAGCAATGTGGCAGGAATAACTCCTCTAAACATTGCCTGCAATCTACAAGAGCCAGCTGTGGAAGTGCTCGGTTTATTTCCTCCTCATAGCGGGTATGTCCACAATTTTTGAGCGCCACTTAAATGCCTTATAAAGTAGTAATTCTATGGTTTTGTGCCCGCTGCTCTTACACCCAAGGCTACTAATATTATATCTCTATTTTTATTAGAATGGCAACAAACCAAGCTTTAGACACGGAGTTTCAACCGTAAAAAAACTTAGCCCGTTCTTAAGATAAACTTTAACTCAAGCCTCCGGGTACTTAGTACGTACTCTACGAGTCCCTGCGTTAACGGTTATATCTTATAAATGTTCTCAGCCCCAATTTTCTTTTTTGAACAAAACCATAGGCATCCGCGCCGTCGTTTTTTTAGTTAGGTTTCTTAGTCGTCCAGTATGAGGTAGAGCACAGAACGGTGAATATATTCTTCAGAAGCAAGATGTAGAAACTGTTTTTATAGAAGTTTTATTTCTACGTATGTTTATTTGAACTAAAGGACTTCGATTCCAGGTGTTCTACTTATGCATAAAGATGCGGGTGACACTAAATTTTCGTTTAGCAAGAATAGAACTTATACGCATATATTTGTGCTTCGAAAACGTCATGTACAAAGCAGCCTTCAGCTCCTTGGACAAACACGAAACAGCTCACTTAACTGGATGGTTATTTTTATTGCTGAATGGTGAATTTAGCCCAAACATAATAGATTCCACTGATGGATTTAGGGAAAAGAAACCCAGATTCACCCAGTGGGAAATCTTCCCAAACAGTGTAGCTACGGTTCCTTTGCGCAGGGCCGAACGGAAACGGGCGAACCCGCGAGAACGGCAGCGCCATTTCGCGCAAACTCTACGGTTCGTGTAAATAAACCAGCAGCTAAACGTGAGCGGCCAGATTCTCCCCACATTTCCGTCCAGTAGCGGAGGGGAGATAAGAGCCTCTACTTGGAGACCACCCCATCCTCTATGGGTGCGTCTTAAAACCACCGGCTAGATAGTTTCCGGAGTCACCGATAGATCCCGCCGGCGGTTCTCTGATCCCGCTCCACCGCCCGCAATACGCACAACCTGCAGCACACGGACCAAAATACTCGATCTGAAACAGCTCCGCTGTTAAAATCAAGGAGCTCCGCGCTACATTTGTAAACTTACAAAGAAGCTGTTCAACTCTATATCAGCAAATTCCATTGTTATAACAGCGTCTTTGAGGTGGCCGCACAGCTTGCAAAAGAAATCAAACAAAACACTGGGATAACGTTTTGTACAAAATAACTGAATGGCAGTGACACCATTCATAATCGTTCTGGTGGCATATCAATTTTTTTAATATTTTACTTGAACGCCCACATAAATTTCTTTTTTACAAGGAAACACAAAATGGCTGCGCAGTGCTGAGCCTTCAAGGAAAAGGCACGAGTGTATTTTAATATTGGTTCTATGATTTTGGTAGAGATTCAGGCAGGGGAAGCTGCAAGAAATGCCTTGAAGCGCATGACCATGCGTCTACTTCACCAAAAGACAGCTGCGTATTCTGTGACGA
The DNA here is from genome assembly GCF_048455015.1 of Haemaphysalis longicornis. Taxonomy (NCBI): domain Eukaryota; kingdom Metazoa; phylum Arthropoda; class Arachnida; order Ixodida; family Ixodidae; genus Haemaphysalis; species Haemaphysalis longicornis. Next base: position 143,632,102 of record NW_027526422.1, on the reverse strand, counting down.
TTGTGGTCGGCGGATGGCTAGCTGTCGCTCTTGCAGAAGGTTCATCGTCGAAAAGGTATCAACCGGTGAGTGATGCTTTAGAAAACTCTGTTTTTCTGTTTATCAAGTACTGATCATTGAAGCCACCATTAAAAGTTATAAATTAAATTCCTTCTATGCAAAGTTAGGCTTTTACAGTATCTTTCTTGGCTTCTGTACTTTATAATTTTGGAGCTTCAGTATTTTGCAGAATTTTCATGTGGTTTTTCGTAAACAGGAGAGAACGTCAATGTAACAGCGAGTACGCTGTCAATGTAATTGCGAGTACACGCACTGAATACCTTGGTGTGTACTTTCTCTTCTGTTTGAAACCGCAATTGTGCACGCTTCCGCCCTGCCTGTACTTGCCGCCCAAACCACGCGCGTTCCCACGTCGTTGTGCAGCCTTGAGAGCTGCCTTCTTAAAGGCACACTGAAGTTAATTTGTCAAGCTCCCGTTTTTGCTTGAACTACGTAGACTGGCTCAAATTAACACATTTTTCATCGTTTCTCTGGTTGACAAGTCGGTATTGATTTTATAAAGCTCGAAAGATAAAAAAGCACCATGCGGGGTCTGCGGCAGCCACATCAACTAAACTCTGTAAAGATGGGAGGAGGTGCTCCGTGATTGGACGATGCCCACGATTAGCATTCAAACAAGTTTCGGCTGCGGTTCTGTAAAACAACGTTCTTGAAATCCGACGTTATGTGATCGACAATCTCGATATCTCAGTAATCGTCACACCGCGCTTCTGCCATGTTGTCGGTTGTACAATGCCTAAGATAAGTCTCTTAGTACGGCTTGGAATTGTAGTAATCACTAGGCGATGCGACGCAGTGGATGAACGCCCTCCGCACCGCCAAAGGTCAATTGCCATGCGCTTTCCCCTCATATTTGGAGCTTGCCTCACTCATTGCTCTATCGTAAAAACCGTGTTCGCACCAGGGCAAGGGTCTCCTGATTCAGGCAAACCAGCATAACGGTACAGCTCTTCGACGCGAGTGTGACGGGGCAGGCCAGTAATAGCCCGCAGCGCCTCCCGATACAAGACCTCTAGCTGGTGAAGTTGGTACTTTGTGAGATCGTAACACATGGCGCCGTAGACCGCTCTAGATACCAGCACTGTCTCTACTAAGCGTCGAGCGATATCTTGCGAAGCACCGCCGAAAGTGCCAGAGATGCGACGTATTATGTGTAGGAGACGTCGCCACAATGGTTTGAGCTGTCTCAGCCACTCTTGAGCTCCCCCGTTTTCATGAAACGCTTGGGGATGCCCTCTCTGCGCGCATAGCAGGCGCCAACGACCGTCGCCACTAGACACTGCAGGGACGCCGCCTGCTACGTCACGACGGTGAGCGACTACTAGATGTGCCACCTATCCCTCCACACGTTCGCCCATGGGAAGATGTGCTGATCACAGAACGGCGACCAGCACCCTGGAAAACTGCTCGGGCTACTTATGCGGCGCAACGTGCCACACTGGTGCAGACCACCGCAGCCACCGACGCTGCGGATCCACGGACATTACGTGTGTACGTGGACGCCTCCTGGCAACCTCGCACGGCTGCTGTGGCACTTGCAACTGTAGCGGCAGACAGCAATGAACGCAGCGTTACAGCCTACATCGTCGACTCCATTCCTGACACCACCACCCTTGAGCTGCGCGCTATTGAACAAGGCCTACGCCTAGCACGTTCCGTTCTGCAGGCATGCAATAAGCGCTCGTACCACCGTGTGCACATTTTCACTGACTGTGCCGAGGCCTTACGTTCCCTTATAGGAATTCCACGGAAACACTCTGCAGCACACTGCATTAAACAATCATGCAGCTCTCTGCACAACACCTTCCACACGCCCGTAAGAGTACGGTGGATCCCTGGCCATGGGGGGCATCCCGGTAATGAAAGCGCCCACAGGCTGGCGAGCGAGGCATCTTCGTCGTACCGCCGTCAGACCGGGGAGACCATAGCCAGCGGAGCCCACTTCGATCCTGACGAGGAGCGCCAGCGTCGCCGACATGCCCGGCGCCTTCACCTCCAGTCATCAGTACCCCAGAACCCGCATCCTCTGCCTCCTGGCTTATCTCGCGGCGCCCAGGTTTTTGTCAACCGGGCCCGTTCTGGCTTCGCCATAACCGCTGACATCTTCGCACGGTGGCGAGGACGGCACACTCACTTTGACCCTTCGGGCAATGAATCCCAACAAGGCAACAACGTTCCGCCGGCAGGTTCTCCGACGTCAACATCGGCGGGAAACTCCCATTCTGTAGACCTCGCAGGACCTCCACAGACCGGATCAGCTCCCAGTTCCTCCCCTTCTCTCTTGGGCACCAATGTGCTCTGCTACGCATGCCATGGCACAACGAAGCCTGACCTTCCGCACCTCGTCTGGTCTTGCCCGGGCGTTGCCGTGCTTCGCGCCCAACACCGCCCGGCGTGGGTTCACTCCTACGAAGAGTGGATCCTGCCCTCTTGGCGTGTCAAGGACACCTTGACAGCACTCTGGAGCTTTGTCTGTGCGGCGTCGATGGCTGGACATTACTAGCGTCCTTTCTGCCCTTCCCCTTCCCTTGCGGCTTCGGGCCATCCTTTCTTAATAAAGTTTTCTTCCTACCTTCCTTCCTTCCTTCCTGATTGAGGCCTGTGACCACTGCCAGCAAGACGTCGGTGCTTATGGCAACTCGCTAGCGCGTCAGTGTCAGTCTGCGCGCGTTGTTAGAACTCGTTCATAGAGCAATGAACGTTACGGCTCAAAAATGGTGAACTCAGCTTTAGACCACTCGGCCACGGGGCAACCCTGCCGGCGTTGGAAATACGAGATATCTATACCTATAAAAAGAAGTGCCCGACTGACTGACTGACTGACTCATCAACGCCCAGCCAAAACTGTTAGACCTAGAGACTTGAAATTTCACGAGTTAATTTGCGTCATTAAGTAGGTGCTCACTAAGGCGGATTTTCCAGAAATTGCCCTCCGAACCAAAGAAAAGGGCGAAATTGTGGTTTTGCGAATTCGTGATTTTCTCGGTCACCCCGTCACATATCGAAGCGCTTTTTGCTGATTTAAGTAGCCCTTAAGAATACCTCAAAAGTAGTTTTTGGATTTCGCCCTAACCTACACCAGCGAGGTGATTCTGCATTCCGGATCTAAAACGGTGTTCCTAAAGATTCTCAAATAAATCATTCACCGATTCAGTAATCCAACTGATTTTTGCTAGAATATGTTACTCATACAAATGCACCAAACCGTTTTTAAGGATTTCGCTCTGCGACCCCGATAAAAGGGTCAAATTGTTTTTTACAAATTACACGGCTGATGAGCCGAAAAGGCCCGACAGGTTATGTACACGTCTAGCCAAACTGCTCCTTCAAACGGCTACAGATTGCAAGGGCACGTTCTGATTAAGGTGTTGGAGGTCAATATTTTTTAAAATTTTAAAAATTCCACCATGGAGAGAATGAAAACCGGTAAAATTGTTTTTCACATATTAATTTTTTTACCGCCCGCCATCGGAGATATCGAACTGGTTTTTGTTGAGATAGGCAACTTACTGACTTATCTCAACACTGTTATACAACATTTTAAATGACACCCTCCCAATAGAGGCAAGCGGGATTTCGGGAAAACACTGTGTTTTTACACTTTACAAATAATCACCCAGCCAGTTGATATCTCCCATTCGTTTTTTCTTGAAAATGCTGCCCATTTAATTGCCTGAAAACCACCTTCAGGATTTTGTGCTAAGATGCGGATTAGAAGGCCACCGAGATTTTTTAATCTGCATCCTTTTGGACGTAAAATTCAGTTGAGTTTTCCCGCGTGCCCTTAGCGGTCGCCATCTCTTGACACCTTCGGCAACTATGCGTCTCCAGTAGGAGCAGTTGTCATCTATACCTATAAAAAGGAGTGCCCGACTGACTGACTGACTGACTGACTCATCAACGCCCTGCCAAAACTGTTAGACCTACAGACTTGAAATTTCACAAGTTAATTTGCGTCATTGAGTAGGTGCTCACAAAGGCAGGTTTTCCAGAAATTGCCCTCCGAACCGAAGAAAAGGGCGAAATTGTGGATTTGCGAATTCGTGGTTTTCTCGGTCACCCATTCACATATCGAAGCGCTTTTGGCTGATTTAGGTAGCCCTTAAGAATACCTAAAAAGTAGTTTTTGGATTTCGCCCTAACCTACACCAGCGAGGTGATTCCGCATTCCGGATCTAAAACGGTGTTCCTAAAGATTCTTAAATAAATCATTCACCGATTCAGTAATCCAACTGATTTTTTCTAGAATATGTTACTCACACAAATGCACCGAACTGCTTGTAAGGATTTCGCTCTGCGACGCCGCTAAAAGGGTCAAATTGTTTTTTACAAATTACACGGCTTATGAGCCAAAAAGGCCCGACAGGTTATGTACACGTCTAGCCAAACTGCTCTTTCAAACGGCTACAGATTGCAAGGGCACGTTCTGATTACGGTGTTGGAGGTCAATATTTCATAAAATTTTAAAAATTCCACCATGGAGAGAATGAAAAGCGGTAAAATTGTTTTTCACATATTAATTTTTTTACCGCCCGCCATCGGAGATATCGAACTGGTTTTTGTTGAGATAGGCAACTTACTCACTTATCTCAACACTGTTATACAACATTTTTAAATGACACCCTCCCAATAGAGGCAAGCGGGATTTCGGGAAAACACTGTGTTTTTACGCTTTCACAAATAATCACCCAGCCAGTTGATATCTCCCATTTGTTTTTTCTTGAAAATGCTGCCCATTTAATTGCCCGAAAACCACTTTCAGGATTTTGTCCTAAGATGCGGATTAGAAGGCCACCGACATTTTTTAATCTGCATCCTTTTGGACGTAAAATTCAGTTGAGTTTTCCCGCGTTCCCTTAGCGGTCGCCATCTGTTGACACCTTCGGCAACTACGCGTCTCCACTAGGAGCAGTTGTTATATATCATAAATGTAAAAGAGAAGATGTACCATTAAAAAACGCAAAGGTTAGCCCTCGGGATCTGCTGGGACTTCCTGCAACGTCGCGCCTCCCACGGGAAGCTCATGTTACTTCTGATAAAACTGTCCCGATGAGCATCGTTCATATATTCTGAGATAGCACTTCCTACCAGGAAGAATACCACTCACCCAGCCGGCCTCCATCATGTGTTCCCATCGCAATCTCCTGGCGAATTCAAGTTGTGGCTGCAACCTGGCACTCTTCCTCATATCATATTAAGAGCGAAAGCAAACCAAGCTCCTCCTTCTTTCATCCACTTTTCCAAACCTTGAGCTGTGGGAGAACCTGGTGACAATCAGCGATCTGGATGTCCTGACAATACTTCCTCCAGATTGAAGGCTGCCCACTCATCCCATGGCTTTCTGAAATAGGGAACCACTCCCACTTCGCCGGCTCAATAAAACCGTTTTCACTCACTGACTCATTCGCTCAAACGCGCCATCTTGGTGCAATTTGTTTAGCGAGAGTTGGAGTAAAACACGAGCACCAGTCGTTTCACATTACCATGACGCGCCTGAAGTAGGAGCCATGTACTGACAGCAGGAAGGCGCTTCCGAATGTGTACCACTTCCGAATGAAGTAGCCTAATATGGCGACTAACAAATACCAATTGCTGTCTTTAATATAATTGCCCACCCGGGCACCGCCGGTTATTACCGCTAGTGTATATATATATATATATATATATATATATATATATATATGGTAGGTCATTGAAACAGATAAAGAATTCGGAAAGAAAGAAAGTGAAGAAAAAATGCCCGCCAGGTGGGATCCGAACCCACGACCTTCAGAATACCGGTCTGGTGCGATAACCACTACGCTACCGGGGGGGCTATTTTTCCCCTCCACTTTTCGTGGTAGTTACGTTAATGTAATTTTGTTCTGTGCTTGGGGGTGGTAGCCAGCGCCACTCCGACTTCTCGGGGTGAAGGGGACCTTCTTTTTAGCCCCCCGGCCGTGACTCGAGTGTCTACGACATGTCGAGAGTGGTCGACCAGCGTTGAACCCTCTTAAGCTCCCTATGGCACCAAGACTGCCAGAACATAGGCCCTCGCTATGCATGTAGCGAATCAGAATAGAAAATAAGGGGCTCGTTGAAAATAAGACAGAAATAAGGCTTGGCAGTCAAGAAAACCTCGGAAAGGTTTTCTTGACTGCCAAGCATTGACTGCCGAATGGGGCGGTCCGTTGATACTCACAGCAGGAGGACATCTCGTATCACCAAGTGAAACGTGCTTATCGTGCGTAACCATAGACGCCACCGCGTACACTGCTGTGTCCGCCATTTTGCCCAACTGCACCTGCGATCTAATTCTTTGAATGGACTTTTTGATGGGCAATGGTGCAATAATTTATCTGCAAACAATGTACGTAACGTTTGCCTCCGATCACCCTACGACGCCGGTACCGAAACCCGAACACCGTGTTCCTGTAAGAATCGCCGAAAATCACGTCACCCTGCCACCCCGCGGAAGATTGATGACTACCGTCTAATGTGAGGATGCTTTTCCCGGCATCGACGCTTTCGTAGTGAGTGACCAAAGTTTGCTACTCCACCACGGTGTCTCCGTCGCAAGAGGAATTGTGCGGCTTCAAGCAATGCAAATCCCACGTTTTGCTCACTAATTTAACCGAGGAGTACCAGCATCTAAACAAGGGCGCTGAAATTGCGTCCCTCGAAAAAACAGGAGAAACAAGTCCAGTGATCACGGTCGCCAACTTTGAACACGCACGCGCAGATGCTTTAAAGCGGTCGCATCCTTTAGAAGTTAACCCGCCGCTGCCGCAAGAAATTCGAGACAAATTTTTGCATTTGCTGCGTCGCTACAGCGAGTGTTCTTCTATAAACTCAAAATTACGTCACACACCTCTAGCGAAGCACCTTATTATAACCGAAGATGGAGCACGATCTACCCGATAGTCAATGTACCGCGTGTCTTCACAGGAGCTAGAACCCATCTGGACACTAGTCGAAGACATGCTCAATGCCGACATTGGACAGCCATCGAAAAGCCCCTGGCTGCTCCAGGGGTACTCATGAAGAAAATAAGCTACGCTTAAGAGTACCGCCACTTCGCGCACCCGGAGGCGTCTGGGGGCATTTTGTTTCTGGCTTGCAGTGTTGCCATCTCTCCGAACGAAACCGCCGCCGGTTGTGACGGGCAGAGTGCGACCGGCCGCTCTAGAGTCCGCGCAGCCGAGGAGAGAGAGAGGAGAGCCGCCCAAAAATGTACCGTTAGCATTGACGATACATATTTTGTCGGCACGTTCGTTGTCCTTCCGCAGTCATGTAGAGACCTCATAATCGGTATAGACTTTTTGCGCGAACATGATGCAGTCATCAACGTCCACAAGGACTAGTCAGTTTATCTGCAAAAGTGACAGCACCGGGAAGTACTGTAAAGCAACGCGCACACCTGCGCACTACTGACGACGACATTAACCTGCCACGAAGGTCCTGCATCCTTTTTGATATTAAATGTGGCGACCCATTGAGTGGCGATGGCATTGCCGAGATGATGAGTCCACTTTTTCTGGACTGCGGAATCGCCGTCGCCAGGGCCCTCGTGTCACTAGCGTGCGGTAAAGCAGAGGACGAGCTAACGAACTTCGCTGATGAACATCGACAGATCCCCAAAGGAACTGCTGTTCCCGCTTTTGAAAAAGCCTACTCGCTATTTTGCTAGACGCTTGTACGCAGAAGGCAGAGAGTTGCACCGCAGCCACTGCCGAAAGGTAAGGCGTTGCGCTGCTGTGCCCGAGGACGCGGGTTCGATTCCCGCCTGCGGTAGCCGTTTTCCTGATGGAAGAAACATGCCCCTCGCGAGGGGCACGATCAAATGCTGAGCATTTCCGGGGGCGCACGACGTTAAGTAGCTTGCTTTACGTTAATGTTGTTGCACTTGTGGCAACTGCTGACTAGAGAGCGCGGCGATGAGTGCGTTCCAGCCTCGCCGACACCCGCCTTTATCACGCCACGATCGCGCTACGCGCGCGCGATGCTGACGTCCCGATCACGCCACAGATGTTGTTGATCCCGGGACGCGCGCGCCCCCACCTGTTGGGCGCGAACCGACCGCGGAGAGAGCGCGCGATGCGAGCGGAGAGTAGGCGACGAGGAGCGGGGCTGACGAGAGAGCGCGGCGATGAGTGCGTTCCAGCCTCGCTGACACCCGCTTTTATCACGCCACGATCGCGCCGTGCGGGCGCACCTGCGAGCGATGCGGACTACTACGGACGCCTAGAACGGGTGACATCGTGAGTTAAAGAAATGCTCTGCATTTAAAAGATGGCATATTTAGGTTCTGCGTTGACTAGCGGCAGATGAACAAAATCAACAAAAAGAACGCGCACCTGCTGCCACGAATCGACGACGCCCTCGACCACCTCTGCCATGCCAAGTACTTCTCATCGATGGATCTCAAGACCGGCTACTGGCAAATTGAAGTGGACGAGAGAGACCGAGAGAAGACTGCATTTATAACCCCGGACGGCCTATACGAGTTCAAGGTTATGCCTTTCGGGCTGTGCACAGTGCCAACAACGTTTCAAAGAGTCATGGACACTGTGCTAGCTGGCCTGAAGGGGCACACCTTCTTCGTATACCTTGACGACGTTGTGGTATTTGCCCTAAATATCGACGAAAACCTTGCAAGGTTGTAGTCTGTAGTCGCGGCAATTCGTAGGTCTGGGTTAACGCTAAAGCCTGAAATTTGCCGATTCACGTACGAAGGGATCAAGCTTTTGGGCCATGTCGACAATGCCGTGGGAGTCCTGCCTGATTCGGCGAAAAGTTCAGCGATAGCGTGATTCCTAAGAGAGAAAGACAAGAAGGGCGGGCGAACATTTCTCGGATTGTGCGCGTACTACCGGCGCTTCGTCGCAGACTTCGCACGCAAACTTCTCACGTTATTGACGAAAGGTGGGAAACCGCTGAAAAGGAAGAAATCTTGGAGCTGCAACAACGCTTGCAAAGCCCGCCTGTGCTCACTCATTTCGACAAAAATACCGAAATGGAAATCTACACTGACGCCAAAGATATAGGCTTTGATGCCGTCCTCGTCCGAAAGCAAAGCGGTTGCGAAAAGGTAATCGCCTATGCCAGCCGCGGTGTGTCAAAGCAGGAGAAAAACTAGTCTGATTTCATTGTAGGGTTTAACGCGCCGGCGAAACACAGGCGATGAGGCGCGCCGTAGTGGAGGGCTGCGGATTAATTTTGACCACCTGGGGATCTTTAACCTGCGCCAAACTCTCGTACACACGGGCGTGTTTGCTTTTCGCCTCCATGAGAAAAGTGGCCGCCGCGGCCGGGATCGAACCCGCGACCTCATGCTGAGCAGCGCAACGCCTTTGCCACTGAGCCACCGCGGCGGCTAAAAAACTAGTCTGCCTCCGAGAAAGAATGCTTCGCTATTATATGGATATTTCAAAATTTCCCCCAGACGTGTATGATAGACCGTTGAAGGTTATGACAGACAACCATGCGCTGTGTTGGCTGGTCAATTTGAAGGACCCCTATGGCCATCGTAGGCGATGGAGCTTGCGCCTACAAGACTTCGACGTTACAATTGTGTATAAAACTGGTAGGAAACACTCCGATGCCGACGGTCTGTCAAGCGCCCATGTCAACCCACCACCTCAAGATACCGATGAAGACAGCTCGTGTTTCGGAGTTGTGACGGAGAGCGACCTAGCCGCTTAGCAGTGTGCCGACCCCGAGTTACGCGTCATCATCGATTACCTTGAAAGACGCAACGTCGCGTGTCTAGGGCCTTCGAAAGCAACTTACCAGCACGAGACCCGCCGGACTTCTGCAGCCGATTGCCGTCCGATTGAGGCCCTCCCAACAGATTCGAATGGATCTCCTGGGCCCGTTCTCTACGTCACAATCCGAGAACGTGTGGATTGTCGTAGCAACAGACTATATGAAGCGCTACGCAGAGAGCGCCGCTTTTCCGAGGGTGAGTACACAAGTAGTCACTAAGTTCTTCATTAGCCAGGTTGTGCTGCGACATGGAGCCCCTGAACACATAATTACGGACCGCGGAAAAGCCTTTACTGCGGAGCTGATACCAGGAACCTAACGCTAATACAACACGGACCACCGAAGAACGACGGCGTACCACGCCCAAACGAACGGACTGACGGAACGTTTGAACAAGCCGATTGCGGATATGCTGTCCATGTACGTCTACGTTGAACATATGACCTGGGACGAACTTCTCCCGTATGTCAAATTTGCGTACAACACGGCTATCCAAGAAACCACGCAGATGACACCGTTCTAGCTTGTCTACGGAAGACGGCTGACTACGATGCTTGACGCCATGCTGTCGCACGTAGAAGACGACGACCTCAACGCCGATGTCCAAGAATATCTTCGGCGTGCGGAGGAGGCCCACCAGCTGCTCGAGTTTGTACAACGAACCAGCAGCTAGTGGATGCCGGACGCTATAATCTCCGACGCCCTGACGCCGATTACCACCCAGTGGATCGTGTGCGGGTTTGCACTCCCATCCGACGATGCGGACTCAGTGAGAAGCTTCTACGACGGTATTTCGGACCCTATCAGATTCTCCGACGTGTTGGCCAACGTAGCTACGAGGTGATTCCCGACGGTGATTCCTGAACATCCCGACGACGCACACGGCCCGAAGTCGTCCACGTGGTTCGCTTGAAACCATACCACGGGTTATAAGGGACATTTGTGTTATTTGTTCGGAATAACCTTTATTTTAGCATCGGGTCGATGCATTTTTAGAGGAGGGCAATGCTGCGAACCATTCATTAGGTTTGTTTATATATGTTTTGCTTTTACCACCCGGCTGCGCCAGTCTGTGCTTTGTGTGTATAAAGGGGAGCGCGTGTTCCATTCCTTATTTGAATGCCGCACGTGTTATATATCTCTTTCTCTTTTGATAGCGAGAGCGTTTGCAAATGACGTCAACAGCCTAGAATAATCTTCTTGGATCTACAATGTTGTGGCTATAAATCTACGGTTCGAGAAACACGCGCTAAAAGATAAAATCGTGCTGAGCAGACGCCGCGGCATTCGACACGCCTACGCTCGCTTGCGCACGTCACTTTGTGGACTGCTCTTCGCCGCTTGTATGTTCTTTGAGTTGTTAGGGGAGCACAAGTTCGCGCAAATGAACTTGTTTTAAATGCATAGCATTTTAGTAACTCACAATGTCACGCGGCGTTGGCGTGCCTTGTCGTAGTCCCCAGGCGCGCCTTGTCGTAGTCCGCAGCCAGGCCACTACACTATAAAAGAAACAACAGTTTCCGGCGCCCGGTTTCGAACCCATGACGCCGCGGGCGGAACGCAAGGTGCCCGGCGCACTACCGACTGAGCCACGAAACCGACACAGATTTCGATGCACCGAACGCGCCTTATATCCTTCACTCATTTCTGGTTTGTTTCGAAAGCGCCACAAGTTGTCCCGCGCCTCCGAAAGATGGCGACACGGGTCCCGCGATCGAGAGATACGACTTGCCGGCGCACCCCCTCGGAAATGCTGTGCATTTGATCGTGCCCCTCGCGAGGGGGATGTCTTTTTTCTTAAAGACAACTGCGTCGTATTTTGCATCGTGACAATATATATATATATCCTTAACGTATGTTTAACCAGTCCTTAACGTATATTTGCTGTACGACCACTTATTCCGTCGGGTGCGGATTAAGCTGGTTGTGCTGTTGAACAAGTTAATAGAGCCGTGGGAAGGTACGCGCAATGGACACGCAGCTGCACCGTAACATGCCCAAAAGAACCGCTGCTAATTCAGACTATAAAGCTGCACCACCGACGCCGCCGCCGGTGAGGAGGCACTTCCGCGCGGGGAGCACTCGGTAAATTTGCTGCGCCATTTCTAGTGTGCTCCGTGAGTGAAACCCTCCGCCCTCCTTCCCCTCAACTCGCCGCTGCCTCCGCCACGTTGGGAGTTTGTTGTCTCTCACGCAACAAAAGAACGGTTGGATGGTAGAGCTAGAAAGCTTTGCTTCAATATTTCCCATCTCCGTTATGAAGCCAGCCAAGTCGGTAATTTCGTGTTCTTGGTTTAAATATTACGTCTCGGCAACCTGCTTCACAGAAACGTTCAACACTGTCTGATTATCGTCCCACCTATTGAACGTGCTTACACGTGCGTATCCGTCCTGCTGCTCCTCGAAGTCTTCGCCGTGAAGACCAGCGAAGTTGGGCGGATCGTGCCGTTTCTTCGAAGAACTTCGTTCTTCGAGAACTTGCGTGTGCACTTCTAGTTCTGTTGTTCGTGGCGTGATACTTGCCACATCCGCACAGTCGCTGTTTACGTAATCTCTGATGGCCGACTGAGAACTTCATTTTTTTTAATATTTACAAGAATAATTTAATGTCACTGCCTTGCAGACATCCTGCTATATTCTTTTTTGGGGCCATCAACCGATCTATTTAAACCAACTTCGGTTTTGTCTAAGTGTCCGCTTAACATTCCTGGGAAGTTGTAAAGAAACTGAGCTTTACTGAGCCCCTTCGCCTCAACACCAATGTAACGACCATATTTCAAGTGCATCGGCTTACGTTGCTGTCAGCCTGTTGATTAGACGTCAAAGCGCCTATCACTTCTTAAAGGGACACTGAAGTGAATTTGTCAAGCTCCCGTTTTTGCTTGCACTGCGTAGACTGGCTCAAATTAGCACACTTTTCATCATTTATCCGGTTGACAAATCCGTAATTATTTTACAAAGCGCGAAAGAAGAAAAACTGCCATGCGCGGTTTGCGGCGGCCGCACCAACTAAGCTGTGACGTTGGGAGGAGGGGGCACCGTGATTGGACGATGCCCAAGGTTAGCAATCAAACAAGTTTCGGTTTCGGTTTCGGTTCTGTAAAACAACATGTTTGACATCCAATAGCGTCGTTGGATGGGCATTCTCAATATCCCAGTAATCGTAGTACCGCGCTTCAGCCATGTTGTCGGCTGTAAAATGCATAAGATAAGCCTCCCAGGACGGCTTGGAATCGTATCATTCACTAGCTGAGGCCTACGCAGTGCATGAACGCCCTCGGCGTCCCCGCAGACGCTCAAATACATGCGCTTTTCCCCCATATTTGGAGCTTTCATCACTCATGCCTGTATCGTAAAAAGCGTGTTCGCACCATGCCAAGGGTCTGTTGATTCTGGCCTGTGCCCGCTGCCCGCAAGCAGTCGGTGCTTATGGCAACAGCACGCCAACGAGAACTCGCTAGCGTGCCAGTGCCATCCTGCGCGAGTTCTGTGGACTAGTTCGTGGAGCAATGAACTTTGCGGCCCCAAAAAAAATGAACTCAGTATAGAAAACGTCGGCGAAAAACGAAAAAGTTAACGTATAAAAAAAAAGCAAGTGCCCGTGAGGATTCGAACTTGCGACAGGCAAAACACTTGCGATGACATACCTAGCACTCCAGGCCACTAAGCCACGTGCGAGGGCTACCCGACAGTCGAAATATAAGGTATATGATGTATAACCAGTTTACACTTTTATTTAGTTTTAGTATTTCAAGCAGCTTAGGCGACTATTTGTTGTATTGCGCTCGTACAGTAAGCGTCCCCCGAGTTTCCACAATAGCTCACGTCTAGGAATCATTTCGTAGACGGAAAAGCGTTCGCAGATGCGTAGTCGTGCTGCTGACCGCTGTGCTTGTTGGCCGTGCGCAAAAAAGTGCTTCCCGCACCCTAGGTTTACGATGTACGGTAAAAATATCAGTTGATTTTATTTCCTTAGTACCTATATTGACTTCGCTGTCTCTTCTCCACCTTCAAGAGGCCTTATATTTTTCTACTGGCGTACCAGTCAGCGAAGCGTCGCATGTGCGCTTGTGCAGCGCTTGTGTGAAGCGACCTTGACTTGGAGCTAGATACAGTGTACAAACTAACGAAGTAAAGAAAGGCACATTCTTCCATTCCCAAACGTGTTGTGGCTTAGTTTCAACTGATCGAGCGAATTGCGACGACCCGTCGGCGGCCGGCGGACTAAACGTTGGGCCGACTGACTCGGTCGCGGAAGGTCGGCGAGCCGTGCAGTAGCGCAGCCAATTGCCAGCTCCTCTCCTGCTGACGTCACACGAAAACTCCACAGAAAATGGGCGAGAGTGCAGAGAGGAAGACAGCATTTTCGAACTGATTTTTCTACTAAATAAATTCGCGTACACGTGCTCAGAGTGGTCGAAACAGGGCCTAGGGACTCCGGGCTACAATTTGCGCTCGTAATCCCGCATTGTTTACAAATCATTTCAGTGTACCTTTAAGGAATGTAGTTTAAACATATCCCGTTCAGCCGTTTACACGTTTTTAGAAAAAAAATTGCGAAAGTTGTTATCATTTGCGCGGCCAGCATCTGTAGCAGAAAACGCGTAAAAAGAAGTGATGTAACCACATCGAAATATTTTCTTTTCGGTGTTGGTCAGGTGAACCACGTAAAGTAGTTTTTAGACATTGGAGTGCTTACTTAAATCAGCAACACCCAGCCATAGCTGAATGGCGTGCGCTATGATGAGGAAATAATAAAAAAAAATATTTTCTGCTTTATTTTCTACCAGGTGTGTAGTTCTTAATTATTTAGCTGTACTGACTCCCTGTCGCGTGATACGAATATAACCCCGAGGTTTTGATTCAAGCACACAAGCGCGACGCTGATATCGCTGATCAGAAGTTTTCACTCCGAAAGCGTTTTCTTTAAAGTCCTTGTCACCCTTTTCGCTGCATCGTAAAATGCAGTACCTAAGAATATTTCTGTGCACTTGTACTAGTAAAATTTATCTCCACAAATGAATGGTGTATGCGAATCGGTGGGACATGTATTAGGAAATGTGGAAATGTGCCCAGTTTTCTCCGCAGTGCATAATGGCGAATTGTGGTTGGTAAGGGCATAACTAGAACTAGGGCAAGATATCTGCAGTGGAAAAGCCCACGCTAATCTGTTCAACCAATGCTTCTTGACTTTCTGGGTTTCCGCACTACGTACCTCGGATCCAAGCACTCTTTAAACTCATTATTCCTATCTCCTGCTACTACAATTGAAATAACAAAATGTAGTAAACAGTCTAAACAAATGTTCTTCCGGGTTTGATCGAATTAAGGCGGCAGCATTCAAAGCTGTGACAGACCTGACTGGTGGCTTGTTGTGTCAAATCGCAAATTTGCTTTTGTCGACCGGAATCTTGCCCGATAACACTAAAATAGCAACAGTCGTTCTGTAGCATAAAATTGGTGCCATTGGCGAAATAAAACGAACTAGTCTGCAAAAATTATCGTTCTTCCGGCTTTGATAGAACTAAGGTCACTCCAATCTAAGATGTGGTAGACCTGATTGTTTACGCCTTCAGTCACGTAGCGAATTTAATTCTGTCAACGGGACACTTCTCAGATAACATGAAAATAGAAAAATTCGTTTTTTACACAAAGTTGGTTCGTTGATAAAATTAACTAGAAATCCTCTTGTTTCCACAATCGTAACGCCCAAAGTGAGGGGGGGGGGCTATATTCTAAACACCTGAATTACCCCACACCCCTCCCGCGTCCCTGCCATCTGTTTCATGAGCGTATCTCGAGGAGAAGGACGCAAAGGATAATGCTTCGCTTGTCGAACATTCAAATGAGACATAGGTACAGACAGTGAGCCCACCGCTGACGTATGATGCTCAGTCACCCTCACTACCACTCGAGTCCGTTGTTCCGCTCGGGCGGCCGCTTTCAGTATCCCCCCGCAGGTCGTTTTCTGTTCCTGAGGTGATTTTATTTTACACCTAATGAATGACATCCCACAACGTCAACGCGCATCTGTTCTCACGCGTCTGAAATCCACCTTGCGATGAGTGCTTAGAAAATGGGATGCTTAGAACCCTCAAAATATCGTATTATTGGACAATTTCAGTGGTACCACTTTTATGCAGAGTCATCGAGAAATTTCTCAATTCTAGACTATCCGGTTATCTTCAAAAGCTGAAATTATTTCCGTAAATTATTACACATTATAGAAACGAAAACCTACTGAACATGCTTTAATTAACATTAGGGATGTTCTTCATTCCAACATAAAAACCCGACTTTATTCAGTGGGAATTTTCGGAGACTTTAATAAGGCTTTTCATTCAATTAAACATGACAATATTTTTTCCTAAATTGTCATAATATGATATAACGGGAACTGCGCTTCAGCTTTTCCGCAGCTGCTTATCAGACCGTGTACAATTCGCATCTGTTCATGATGTTCAATCCGACAGGCAAAAATACCGTATGGTGTATCACATGGCTCTATATTGGGGCCAATTCTGCTTCTATTATATATTAACGATATTGATGATGTTTGGGTTTTGATCTCGCAAGGTCGAATGAGGGCAAAGAGCGCCAAAGGGTAGTTAGTTCATCTGAGTTGTAAGAGTAAATGAACATTCCAGTAAAAGTAAACATAAAATCAAACAAAAGTGAATAAAGATCACTGGTGTAAAGGGCAGGGTCGTTATGATGGATGATAATAAATGAGATTTAAATATTTAACATCAGTAAGGAACTTAAAAACGCTTGGTGGAAAACATGGCCTCGTCTCCTAAAATGTATGATTGGTGTAGTTGGATTTGCTGTCGGTGCAGTTATGGGAAGGATTTGCATACTGTCGTCAAGTGCCCTGCATTGGATGAGCATGTGGATTACGGACAGGCCATCTCCGTTGCCACTGCACAGGGGTCTTCGAGATCTTGTGAGCAGGTGGGAGTGTGTTACATGGGTGTGGCCTATCCGTAACATTGCCAAGGCAACTTCAGTGAATCTGTTGTGTGAATAAGTCGTGTAGTGTCCAAAGTGTGGCTTTATTACGTGTAGTTTGATTATCTGTCGGTTCAATCCACTGCGCTGGTCATTTGGTACGAAGTTTTTGTCGCATTTGTGGCTTGAAGTGAGTGTGTGGTACTGTTGTTATGTCTAATGTGTTCCTGAATGCGGCAGCCGCGGTCGTCTCATCAGCAGCCTCATTGCCAGCGATCAAAGCGTGGCCTGGAACCCAGCACAAGACCAGAACAAATTTTGCGTCATATGGAGAAGTGATATTGCTGAGAACAATATTGGCAATTCTGTTTTTGCATGGCTTTTGTGATGCTAACGCGCTCAACGCACAAAGAATGTGTATATATGATGGACTTTGGAATTTGTGTTTAACGCGCCGACGCAACGCAGGCGATGATGGGCGTCGTAGTGGAGTGCTCCGCATTAATTTTTACTACCTGGGGATCATTAAAGTGCGCCGAAATCTCGTACACAGAAGCGACTTTTTTATTTATAAAAGTGGCCGCTGCAGCCGGGAGTCAAACCTGCGACTGCGTGCTGAGCCGCGCTGCGCCTTAGCCACTGAGACACCGCGGCGGGTGGAATTCTGTGTTCAAGAATGTGTGTTCCAAGGAATAAGATACCATATGCTTCAGCTGAGTACCCAGTTGTTAGAATGGCAGATACCAAATCTCTTAAACTATCATCCCAACATAATAAGCCTGATTGATTGTGGTGGGTGTTTATATTAATTTAAAAAGTGATTTAAGCTTTACTTTGCGAATTTGTCGTGAACTTATTTGCTACCTTAATGCTCTCTTTGCATCTGTTTATTTATATTCATTCAAATTAGAAACTGAGTAGCAACATTTCATTCCTGGTTACAATGTATGTATTAGTGTTCTACTTCTCGCGTCACGTTTTGGCTATTGCATGAATCTGTATTCCTGTCTGATTAGCCCTTTCTTCGTTTTTTTCTTTCGTTCTTTATTTGTAAAAAGTTTTCATGCTGAAAACGATCATATGCTACCAGTTTTACCGTGAGCCAGAGGTCAGGCCTGGGAAATTTATGTCGCCTTTAGCCTCAGCACCATGTACACCATTCTGCCAAAATAAACTTCGAACTTCAATCTTCAAAACCATAAAATTCTTATTAGGAATAATAAATGCCTACATGTATTAGCCAACGACCCTTGAAGTTCTCCAGGTGTGAGTGATATAATGACTAATTGGCGAAAACATCATTTTCCCTATTGATCATTAGGTGTTCAGTTTACGAAATCGGTGAATTTGCATCGTAAATAAGAAATCCTGAAATGTTAAGCATCACGGTTAAGGAGCTTCGGCTGGAAGTTGGTAAATCAGTCAGTCAGAAGGGCGCTCATTTTTTGAGGTATATTTGAGGCAAACACATTTTTACTTAAACCATTTCTCACTTCACTAACAGCCACACTAGAAAATGGGCTTTCAATTTGTGTCCCTTCCTTAAAATGAATAAAACTGAAATAATACAAAGGAAAGGAAATGAAACGAACAGAAACTAATTTTTATGGAACACCAGAACGTTTAAAAGCGGGATTCGTAGATCTGCCAGCCTGGCTTATACTGCCTAGAAGAATGCTGGGAACCATGGCAGTGAGCCGTGCGGGCACATACCTCTAATTGCACCTGATGAGAAGGCGTGTCCGAAAATCCGTCCCCACATAAAACCATAACAATTGCTTTTTTTTCCTACTTTTCTATGGGTTTTTTATTGACAAATGTGAAACGCCTGATTGGTTTGTATAAGCCCAGTAGTTTCATTTTAGACACTGCATTGCTCCAAATTTTAGATTTCAAAACGTTCAGCACCACAATAATACTATTTCGGCCTATTTATTTAGAAATTTCTTGTGGGTCCTCACTATAAAATACACTGCCTTTCAGCTGACCCACAGGGCGCGTACTTCGGGTAGGCCTTGTAAAAAGAAGAAACTAAATGTTTAAGCAATTTTACTGCAAAAACGTTTCATCCATCAGTGCAAAATGAACTCAGAACTTCCTTAGGTCTTTTCTTCAGATTCATTTTGCGAGACCACATCAATATCGGCTACAACATGCAATACCAGTGAATCTAAAATACACAGACGTCTGAAGTAATAACGGCACACTAGAATACAAGAAGTAATTATGAGGCCGACATGGATTGCTGAGAAGTGTTTTTACCACAGGACATTAAATAAATATCTATTTGTACCCATCGTCCCAGCAATGAATGCTCATCTCTTTTAAAATGTTTTTGTTATATTTGCGTCCGATCTCCCGCGACATTGTGAAATTCTTACCGATGTGTGCAGCGATTCTGTGACTGCCTTGGGAGGGGTGCATGGATAATCCCTTCGTGCGATATTTCGGTTGCTTTTTTTTTAAACACTCTAAACAATGTACGCGTCTTGATAAAACGTGTTCTGGACTTGATTCACTTCTCTCGCAGCTTGCCTGCGCAATGGTTTGTGGCTCATCGTGCTTTATCTTTTCTCCCTGAAAAGGGGAGACAAAGAAGTAATTATTTCTTTTTCAGTTCCAGCTTCATTGCCCGTGGAAGAAATATGGCCACAAAATGAGCCAGTCATCAAGGCAAAGACTTTGAAGAAAGGACCAAAGGTGATGCTTGCTTTGTTGCCGATATACTTTAATTTGTCACTCTAGTTGTGTAGACGGGTGGTTGATGAATATTCGCATGTTTGCAATCAGTTGCGATGTTTACAACTCTGCCAACCAACAATGCACATACACATGATCCTCTTGACTCGCATCACAGGCAAAATTGTGAACGTTTAGTGACCAAGCTCTGCACACTTTGTTAACAACGAAACAATACCCTGCAATAACAATGGTTCATTAAAAGCAGAAGCCGTCCTACATTATCGATGCGCACTCGAACGAAAACGTATAGGAAAAACTTATACACCAGAGAAGGGTTGTAGACTAACACTTGAACATAAAATCTGCGTACAATTTTTATTTAGATGACTGCATATTCTGTTCTACTAAACAAGCGTAACCTCACTCATGCGAACGCGAACAGAATTTATGGTGGCGTTTCCTAACCCCTTCATGGATTATGTTCCCGAGAGGAAGGAAGACGTCATCGGACTTTGTGGCTATATATGTATACTACAGCACGATATAGTGTTAGAAACAATCAAAACAGGTGCCAAATGGCGCCTGTATTTCTCGTTTTCTCTCTGTTTTTTTGCTTCGCCTATTAACCTTGCGAGTTTCACACTACGAGTTCACACAGCCGACCATGGCTACAACGACGGATGAATACTCGTCAGAGGAACGAGGTTTCCTAAAGTGCGTTACGAAAGTCCCGGCTAGGAAACTTACTGTCTCGTGCCACTGTCCTAATCCCCGCCACATTCCGCTGGTATCGAGTGCATCGTGCCTTGCTTTATTGTTTATGCCCCGTGCACGGTGGTCGGGTAATTAGCCACCACCTACTCCGCCCGAGTTGAATATGGCGACAGTACCCTTCCGTTGCCACAAACTGTATACGCGATTTTTTCTGGTTCGCAAATATTCAATTTCGAAAACACGTAGGTGTCTGTTTTTGCGGGTGTTTTGGTATGAGTTAGCAATTCGGACGTTGGTGACCTTGAAGATAGCAAAAAATTCACAAAACGTTGCTAGCCGCCGTTTCCTTTCTTTTTTATTATCTTCTTAACAACGCGGTTAATTACATATATTTCAAGACTTTTCCCTGGAACAGAGGACTCTATCAAGTGCCACAAAATGGTGCAGTGTTTTTACGCAGGGTGTGGCACAGGCTTCCTGTTTTGGTTTACAAAATTTGTGCTAGGACACTTTGTTTTTCTCTACTCTTAAACTTTTGAACTAACCTACACGTGCAGCCGATTATGTACGTAGTGCTTGGGTAAGAAGGGCTCGTGACGTGCATCAAGATAACCCCTCCTCGAAAAGTGTCCACTTATACCTTCCTTAAATTATCTGGGTCTGTGATTTCCGCAGAAAGTGGTTGCATCTGTCGTATTCTATTTTTTACAACAGTGCACTCCGGAGTGTATGAAAATATTTTAGAGCGTATCATAAAGACGCACTAGTTTAATAGCATCTTGTGGGGAAAAATTTATCGTTCAAAGTTTGCGGTGTTTACGAGCGAAGTTTCCACTTTGCCATTTAATAAACCTCGTTTCAATGGCAGCCATATATTCCGATCACTATGTTCGAATCACGGGTATACCTCATTGCAATTTCTGACATAATAAGTCCTGCTTCATTTTTACCTTGATTAACATCATAAAATACTGCAAATACGCGTACTCATATCATTTTTACTAAAGCTGTTCATTCAGTTGTGAAGGGTACGCAGTTGTATAACTCAAGTGCGTGGTTTGGTATTTTATTTATTTGTTTAGTGTTGATCGTTTGAGCCTACTGCATGTCTATATTGCAATAAAAAAATAACGGCCACCTCCCCTCGCGGGAACCCTGGTGTGATGCGACGCTGAAGGGGGTTCCATTGTGCGTTTCCGTTGGGTCGATTACTCGAATTGCGTGAGCAATCGTCGGGTACTGCGAGAGAGAGAGAGCATGCGTAGCGCGGACGACCGTCGAATGAGAGACCGGCTGGAGCGCGGCACTCCGCGTATATGCGAAGCGCACCCGAAGGAGAGGAGATCGCGGGAGAGAGAGTACTGAACATGCGCACAGCGTGCAGCTCCGCGCGCAGCGCTGCCCACCGGCGGAGTGAGAGTGCGCTGCGCCACGCGCCCGCAGATGATGAGAGAGAGAGTGTTCGCTATCGGACAGAGCAGAGGGGGTGAGCGGGGGAGAGGCGCAGCTGTGCGGACGCGGACGCCGACGCACGCAGGACAGGGCCGCCGGCAAGAGATGCTCCTCTCAGCATCGCATCTAATATATGCATAGCTTCCACTAGTGGGGCGAGGCAGAAGTCAACAGCGGAGTTTAGTGTGCTCTTCCCGGTAAGCCGCTGCTTCTTCGGGCGCTAGGGCTTTCTTCGGTGTTCCCACTGCAGCACCACGTGCGCATGGTGTAGAGGAGGCGAGAGCTTTGTTCCCGCGCCGGCTGTTTCGGGCTTTTACTCACCTGTGACGACATGGGCAGGCTCTGCCTTCACACTTGCCGTCTGTCGGTCGCAGATAGGGAAACGGAGAACACACATGGCGCGCGCTGCGCCCCAATCCCGTGGGGTGCGATGAGGTTACGTGACTCGGTGCTCTCGGAGGCCTTTGGTGAAGAATTCTTGTTAGTAGGCCAAGTCATGGGAATAGCGTTACGCGCTTTTGGTGGCAACATTTCACGTGACTAGATTAACGTGGCGGTATGTTATTTTGCCGGGAACATGTCACGTTGCCAGCTTTACATAAGATTACCAGATTTTGGCGGGGACATGTCCTGTCACTAGCTTTACTTGATGTCACGAGATTTTGTTGACGTGACTTATGTCATAATACGCAGTCATACATGTGGCATCCAAGTTACGCAAGTTGGACACGGTTGTTGCATGATTGGCGTCATGGGACAAGGATTGCGGGATGTTACGTGACTTAGGTCATGTGCCTAGGTTTGCGTGATGTTACATGACCATGTACGTGGTACCTAAGCCAGGCTGGGTAGGCGCAGCTAGAGCAGGTGGCTGCTAGGCAAAGCGAGGCGGCGCACAGCTGGGCTGACTTTTCTGGTAAGGCTCTACAGCGGAACTCAAAGCTTAAACAGGCCAGTGGTTAAATAGGTACTGGGAACGTTTATAAATTTGTAGAAATGTGACGGGGAAACATAGAAGTTCTGTTGATCTGCCATTTATTACTTTGTTTACCTTTGCAGCCATGCCTTTCACCACTTGAACAAATACGGGCAGCCCACAACGCAGCCCATTTATCACTCTTTTCTGGTCTTTCCATGGCCAGCAGGCCCTGCTTGACTGCCGTATGTAAGTTACCTCTAAGAGGGTGGGGGGACTAGTTCACTTACGCACGCGGTTTATAAGTAAACAACACGGCATTTTTCCACTTCCGTTGTACTTGGTATCCACCCTATTAACCAGACACCGCCTCTGTGGCACTTTTCACACGCATTTGCAGCGGTAATCACTGCCTGTCGCTCCTCCTGCTGCCTATCAGTATTGGTCTATTGTCGCCTTCATTCCAGTTCTTTCTTCTTCAGCCGGCTGCACTCTCTGAAATCTTTCTTGCAGAACGTCTACAAGGGTTGGTTTTTGTAAAGGGAAGCTTAGAGTAGGAGGAATCTGGCGAGTCTAGCTTGGCCTTGCCGTCTTCCTGACAACGTTGTCATGTTTTGTGAAGTGAGCTCTATCCAGTATATTCGTTCTGTGTGCTGCAATACCTCGCTATGTTCGCGGATCGACGTGCACGAGCCTGAACACTTTGCCATTATGCCACATCTATTGCTTACCTTATAGTGCGGGACGGCTTGTCTCTTCCCTAACATGTGATTGCTGCTTTTTCAATCTGCCCAAGCCTCAGCTACAGCTCAAAGAAACCGTCCTCGCAAGATTCTGGGTAGCTGGGGATGATGATGGGCTTCCGGTGTGTTGTCATGGTACCGAAAGCACGGCAAAGCCTGTTGGCTTGTCCGTCTCGGTCACCTGCATTTCTCAGTAGCGAGCTTCCTAACTGTTTATAACAGAAAAATGAGGTCGATGTTAGCGTGGCATCTCTGGACATTTTGTGACGTTTGACTACGCGCGGCATTTTTCCTTGTGTTTAGAAAGCCCACGCACATCCGCTGGTGCCAGCACTTCATTTCAGTGCACCCAGCACCGCAGAACCGGTCAGCAGTTACCTCGTTGTTCATCAGAGCTTCATCGGGTGGAGGGTGGAAGACTCAATTCTTGACCTCAATAGTCTTTCGTAGTGCGCCTATCCCGGCACTCATTGTCTTCGTTCAAACTACTTTTGATTCGCACTACGCATGCAATTGACGTTGGCGACCACGAGCCCGAGGCACGTACTTACGGTTCTGTAGCCAGCTTGGCGATTTTACCTATACTGTGTTCCTACGCTATTCAAACTGCACGCGCCATCCCAAAAACGTAGGTACGAAGTCGGTAACTTCAAGGACAAACTTCGGAAAAACCTTCACTTCCCGTACAGTCTGTGAAGAAAAAGAAACCAGCAACCCTGGGCGCAGCCCAAGGAGTGCAGGAAACAAAACACGCTTGTTTGTACTTTGCTCTTTGGCGTTCTGCCTGTGATCTAGCAGCTAATTAGCGGAACGAATTGCGAAAGAACTTGGTTTTTTTCTGGCTAACGAACATTTTGGCCGTTCCTCGCTCGCCTCGTGGACATCTTACTGTCCGTATTATACGCCAACCTATTTGAAATCTCCCACCAGCGCAACCGGCATGTCAATAAGGAGAGCAATAAGCCTTACGACGCGTCTACGCCACCGCCTTCACCTTCCACGGAAGAACGCATTACCGGCAGTGGGTGGTGTTGGTGTGCTAGACGTTAAAACCACTGGCAAAAATATCTCTCCCGCAGTTCTTGCACAACATCGCAGTAAATTGAACCGGCAGTACACCAGGAGCTCTTTATGCTGTAAGTGGAACACGAGGCCCATGCAGCTTCGCTGTAAAAGGGATTCCGTCCTTTGTATTACAAAAGCGAAGCCTGAACTTCAAGAAGCACCTGCTTCAGCACCAAAGTGTTGTTTTAAGCACGAGGTTGTATCATCAGCCGCCGTCGCCGAGTCCTCCGTTCCGACGTTGCGCACAAATAACCGGAGCAGTGCAGGCGCACATCAAAAGGAGAAAACTTCACTTCACGCCTTTATCTGGAGCGGCTAGGCTTAAACAAGAGAAAGGATCGTTCCATCCCAGCATAAGAAATCGACTTCAAATCTACGCAACGTACCCGGGCACACCGTAGTGAGCTGCACATAAGGCGGCCGTTCATGGTTTTTGCTTTACTAAAGCGAACCTTCAGTGTCCTTACTGATGCCGTTTTACGCCAATACGTAATGCAGAAAAGCCAACTTTCTCTGACGATGATGATGAATGGTAGCGAGTGAGGTGAACGAAAAAAGGAAAGATTGCACCGCCCAACTCCTCGGGCGCATTCTCTTAGGAGAGCGTCAGTGTGTCTTTTTACAATTTTTTCTTGTGCCTGTAACATCCCAAACTCGACCTTCCGCTTTCACTTTTCAGTTTTATTCAGCAAAAAGTAATCAACAAGTATGCATAACACTGCGCGGACCCGTAGCCAAAGGCTAGTCTCGCGTAACATGAAGTAAATACATAGACGTGTTTGAAACGCCATGAGGATTCCGCGGAACGACGACACAGCGAGGAGACAAGAGGACGAGCGCAACTAACAACTAATTTATTCAAGGGCTTACGCCCCCAAATATAAAACAAATTAGCTCAAGCGCCGAAAAAAGATGTTCAAAACGCCAAAGAAAGAACATGTTCATCGTCAATCCTACAGACAAGATTTTAACAATTCAGACTCTCTTTTATACAAAGCCAAAGATGCGTCACTCACGCAATTGTGCGCATTATTTATCAAGAAGGCTTCCATTATCTCACGCGCGACATCCCTGCTGCCCAGGCAAAGAATCTTAAAGGAGCCATGAAGAGAAAATGCAAGTTGGTTTTATTCGAAAGATTTCGTGTTTTATAGTGCCCCCAGCGCTTGTCCGGATACAAACGGTGCTTTATTCACTGAGAAATTAAACAATTTAGGTTAACATTTTGATTTTCCCGCTCAATCGTGCGTTTTGGTGGTCCCAAGTGACATCACTGGAACCGACCGCTCGGCAGCCTAGAATACCTTCATTCACGCATCTGCCGTACAGGGTAGACACGTATACGCTGGCGCCGCCATTTTCTGTTGTTCCCTCGCCGCCGAGGCAAGTCATTGTGTCAAAACCGCGCTAAAATTATCGCCGCAACGCGGTTTACTGAAGAAGTTTGAATCATATTGTCTGTTTCGCGTTGCTAGGTCTCGTGGGAAACGAAAAGAATAACGCGTTGAGCCCTCTGGCCCAATTGCGGCGGCACGGGACCGTTCAAAGGTTGTCTCCACCCTGTACAGCGGTGTTGGTTTGTTCCCGCGTTTCTTTACGTTCCGTAACCTAGATGGCGCCACCATACCGTGGCAAGCGTTTGGTTTGTTTTTGCCCGCATTTAAACCTGGCTTGTTTTTGTTCTGGGAGAAAATATTCGTTCCCTGAAACAGTGCCCGCTCGACAAATGGGGTCACGTAAGACACCGTTGCTTCCGTCAATCGGCCAGTGTCGTCTGAGACAACCCCAAGCCCCGTAGTGCTGTGCAGCTAAACCAAGCATGCTGTGCGCAGTACGAACAGCAGAACGCATCAGTACTTCTATGTTTACATGTGCTTTCGTAACTTCCACTGTTTGTCCCATCATTCTTATTGCTTTGTAAAGAATGTGCCTAAAATTTAAGCGCAAATCGCTCGTTCGTCTAGTTTGTAAGTTCTACCTAATTTGCGTCTGCTTCTGCCAGCCTCCGCAAATCGCAGAGCTTAGCTCATGTGACGACATAGGTTCTGTTGCGGGAAATGAGCTGGTGGGTCGCATGACCATTCCCGTTTTTCCTAATTATGTAGCTTATTTGAGCGAAGTTTACGTTAAAAGTGGTGTCAGTGTGATTCTAACGAGACAATCTTTTGAATGAACCAAACGTGTTTTCTCTTCATGGCTCCTTTAACCTCCCCTGCACCCCTTTTTTAGCAATTTCTGCAATGCTCCGTCAAATTAGTTCTAGCATCTATATCTCCCAATGTACGCTCATGCTCCCCTGCACGACCGTTCACGCAGCGTCCAGTTTGGTCAATATAGGCCTTTCCACATGTGAGCGTAATTTCGTAAACGAAGCCTTTCGCGCATTTCACAAAGAGCTTGGAATGTTTTTTGGCGCAACCGCTCCTTTTGGTTCTCTCCTTTGCAGTCAGAGAACAAAGCTGTCCCAGCTTCACAGAAGCAAAGAACACTACAGGTACTCCGTACCTATTAGCCACTTTTTTTAAATTGTTGGCGACTTTATGCATGTTATGAAACCACCACTGACTTCGCACCATCCTTTGAAACCTTCTTGCGCGTTCTTCCTTTTGTCTTTTGGACGAGTGTTTCACTCACCGCTGCCACGATCGTACAGGGAAAGCCAGCATCGTCTGACCGGGACACTTGGTTTTTAAAACTTTCCACCATTCTGGGCGAGCACGACTTCATAAGAGAAGACTCAGGGCACATTGAAGCAATACCTGTTTTCACGGTCCTTGAATGCGCCGACTGATAAGGTAAAAGATCCTTTGCAACTGGTATACCTTATACCTTATCAGTCGGCGCATTCAAAGACCGTGAAAATGTGCAGCACATGATCACCGAACCGGCAATTGTGCATCCGACAGATTCACCTCTTCGAACTGCCAGGGACCACACGCTGCCTTTTCTACTAATTGTGAAAAGGTGAAGCAAGAAAAACAAATCATTGCCTGAAAATTGAAGTAGAACATCACCTTCCCAGAGGCGCGAAAGAGGTTCGCCTCTTTCCCTCTTGTGAGGTACGCCAACGCGGCTCGCCGGGGGCTGAAGCGGGGTCTGGTTTCGGCGGGCACCCAGTACGTCCGGTCGGACTTGGTCCCCCCCCCCGCTCCCCCCCCCCCCAAGGTTGCTTCGGGCAGCCGAAACCGCCTCTGCACCGCTCGCTCAGTCATCAGAGGCTGTGGTGGCAACCACGTCTGTTGGGGATGCCGCTGCATCCACTGCTTCTTCTCTACCGGCCCAGAGCACACGCGAGGGTACGGAGGAGGTGGAGACGGATACACCCAGGGCAGGTCCCACCCCCGCCGCATCGCATCTGCCACCCGGAGCGCTCCTGATGCCCTCGGCGGTCGCGGCTCCAACGAAAGTCACAGGGACAGGTGTCAGACCAAAGGGGTCTGGTCCGCCGGCTACTCCCAACAAATCTGTTGACGAGATAGATTCGGGACCTTTTCTGTCTGTTTTGAAGCTGAAGGAGCGGGTCGCTTCATCCAAACTTACGTAGAGGGTAAAAAACCACTTCCAAGAGTACAAGCCCCGAAAGACCTTACATAAATAGTCACACTCCAGTAGCTCTGCACACTTAATATTTCACACTTAAGGCCTCTGCACACATAAGGACTCTGCAGTGAAACTGCAGAGGCCTTCTGAATAATCTTGACGACGTGTACGAGATTCTGCATGCTAATCAGCAAAGTGTAATGTGTGTCCAAGATACTCATTTGAATTCCAAACATACAAATTTCTGGAATAGTTAACTGGTATGCAGAAACGACAGGGATGGCTGCACATACTCTTCGGGCGGTGCGGCCATAAACGCCTGGAAATCCTTAGCATGCCACGCTGTCACTTTGAACACCGTCCTTGAGGCTGTAGCAATCGGCAAAATAATATTTATTAGGTTGATAACGGTATGCTCTATATATACATTCCTCCCGATCTTGCATTTTCGAGCTCCGACTTCGAGGCACTCATTGACCAGCTGCCGGAACCATACATCCTCACAGGCGACATTAATGCACACAATTCTTTTTGGCGATCTTCTCTCACAGATTCCAGAGGTTGCCTGATAGGGAAGTTGTTAACATCCTCGTGAGCATGCCTTTTCAATAAGAAACAGCCTGCATACCATAACATAGGACACAACAAGCACTCATTTCCTGACTTGGTTATTGGCTCCGCAGTCCTCTTTCCTCTTCTCGAATGGGGTGTCGGCACTGCCCTATACGCCTATACGATAGTGACTGTCGCGGAACCTACCGCGAGTCACGGCCCAGAGCCCTAGACGGAGCGATACGTGTTTCTTTATTGGCTGTCCTCGAACAACTACCGATGACGATCGTGGCGCGTGCTCACGCCCGCTTCGTCCTTCTTTTCTACATCCTCCCGAGGGCCCAAGATGATTAGGCAGCTGATTCTAACAGGTAAAGTTTTTGCACTGGGCGGTTTATCACGTGACCCGTTGCTGTCCGCACCGAGCACGCTCTAGCGACGCCGTCGACGCCGTGGTGCAGCATTGTCACTCGTCCCAGTTTCCACTGCATTGGCGGAGCGTTGTCGTCATGCACTATTACGACGTCGCCCACCTTCAGCTGCGGTGAAGTAGCCTGGGGACGGCTGTGAGCTGAACGCAGTAACAGCAAGTATGCGTTCCTCCATCTGCGACAAAACTCAGCCGTCAGCCTTTGACGGTAGCGTGCTCGTCGCCGTAGGTCAGCTGGGGTGGACGACGTCTCGGTCACCGCTAACTCTTGGGGCATGCAGATCGCACGCCTACCTGTCAGGAAGTGGGAAGGCGTAAGTGGCACTCCTTCATCGGGGTGGTCTTCGACGTAGGTTAGAGGTCGGCTATTAATAACAGCTTCCACTTCGCAAAGGGTGGTGGACAGAGCTTCGGCAGTAAGGCTACTGCGCCCAAGGTAACGCTTGAGAACGTCCTTGGTGGAGCGAATGAGACGCTCCCACCAACCACCCCACCAAGGGGCTCGCTCAACGATGAATTTCCAGTGCACGTTGAGCCCAGTCGTATATTCTTGAAGGGCTGACGCAGCGGCCTTAAATGCTCGAGCGCAACTATGAAACGACTGAGCGTTGTCAGAGTAAACAGTGTTCGGTATGCCGCGTCTTGAAACGAACCGACGGAAGGCCAGTAGCGTGGTAGCCGCTGTCATATCCGACGTCAGCTCCAAATGTATGGCACGAGTGACAGCACATGAAAATAATAAAATGTAGGCTTTTTCCGGAGGAGCTTTTCCACGCACGGAGAGTGGTCCACAGAAATCCAGGCCTACCACAGAGAACGGGTGTGCTGCCGTGATTCTGTCGCTTGGCAATGGAGCAAACGGTGCGGTTTGGGCAGTCAGCCTCCGGCGTCTGCACATCAGACATTGGGCCAGCACCCTTTTGACGGTTTGGCGTCCCTTCACAATCCAGAACCGTTCTCGTGTCTCCGTGAGCGTGGCTTCGACTCCACCGTGAAGAGTGTGGTGATGGGCCGCCAAAACAACGAGGTACGTAAACTTGTGCCGCGCAGGTAGCAGAATCGGGTGCTTGACGTCGATGCTGCAATTCAATTGGTGTAATCGGCCTCCTACGCGGAGCAGACCTTCGTCATCCATGAAGGGTGAAAGTCGAAGCACCGCTGATGTAGAAGGAACGGTCTGACCGACTGACAGTGCGCGTACTTCAGTGCTGAATAACTCCAGCTGTACGTGCCGCATCCAGTAGCGTTCGGCCTTCATTATCTCAGTTGCTGTGAGGGGACCGCTTACTGATGGCCCTCGCCGCTGGGCATTTTGCAGAAAACGTAGAATCCAGGCCGTGACCCGCAAAAGGCGCCTGAGGGTGCTGTAATTCTCTACATTCAGTAGCTGTTCGTGCTTTGTGACATCGCAACGGCAAACCAAAGTTCCCTGTGACACTGCGAGCTCCTTCGGGTCAACATGATCAATCTGCGTTTCAGGGAACTCCTGTTTTGGACCTAGGAGCCACGAAGGTCCGTGCCACCATTGGGTTGAGTGCAGAAGAGCCGCCGCCGATATACCTCGTGTGACTAAATCTGCCGGGTTGTCTTTCCCGCTGCAATGGTTCCAGTCTGTAGGAGCAGTTAGTCGTCGTATTTCGGCCACGCGGTGTTCTACGAACTGGTCACGCTTTGTGGCGGCGCTAGTAATCCAGTGCAGCGCGACAAGAGAGTCCGTCCACAAACTGACGGGGGAGTCTTCCAGAATTGCAGTTGTTTTGGCATAACGTACGAGTCGTGCTCCAATAACGCAGGCAAGAAGCTCTAGCCGAGGCAGGGAGATGGGCTTGATAGGGGCGACTCGGCTCTTGCTAATTAACAATCTGGTGTCATATAGGCCATTGTCACCCAGCTTTCGGACGTATAGAGAAACGCCGTAAGCTCGCGGGCTTGCATCGCAAAAAGCGTGGATCTCAATTGAACCCTCCACATCGAACGAGTGCGAGAACATGAACCGTGAAACCTGGACCTCATTCAACTCTGTTAATTGGACGCACCAGCTGTTCCATCGCGCTTGTTCGTCATCTGGAAGGCGTTCATCCCATGAGCGGCTCTTTTTCCAGAGGTCCTGGAACACAAGCTTGGCCGTTACGGTGAATGGTGCAAAGTATCCCAAGGGATCATACATCCTCGCAAACGTCTGCAGCACGGTGCGCTTGGCTGACGGATTGGCTGCCGCAAATTCTGATGCGTCCTTCGTCGACAGGTAAATGCAGTCTCCAGCACGCTCCCATGGGACTCCCAGCACCTTCATCCTGATTGCGTCTCCCGCTTCATTTTCGATTGCGACGTTGTCCCGCACAAACTGATGTCCGAGCTCCTCTGAGTTTGATGCCCATTTTCGTATCTCCATTCCGGCCTCGGAGAATATTTTGCGAGCTTCCTCGTACACTTGAATTGCCTTTCCGACGCTAGGTACACCAATTATGAGGTCATCCACGTAGAATGCCCTTTCCAGCAGCGCTACTGTTTCCGGGTACTGCTCCCGACAGGCCTGGAGATGGTGGCGAATCGTGGCAGCCAGAAGGAATGGGCTGGATGACGCGCCAAACGGTACACGGGTCATCCTCCAGGTTACAATGGGGGACGCCGGATTATCTCGCGTGGGCAGTCGTTCCACCCAGAGGAATCTCAACGCGTCGCGATCTTCTGGTCGAATCAGCAACTGCAGGTACGCCTTTTTTATGTCTGCGACGATGACAACAGGGTGACAACGAAAAGTCATGAGCAGCTGAACGACTTCGACCCCAAGCTTCATGCCCTTGCAAAGGACGTCATTTAGGCATGGCTGGCCGGCTGTATGCGAAGAAGCGTCGAACACTACTCGGAGTTTTGTTGTCACTGCGTCCTTTCGGATGACGGCATGGTGGGGCATGTAATACAAGTTATCGCCTGGACGCTGCTGTTCCGCAACTCGTTCCGCGTGGTTTTCGTCAAAATATGCTCGAATTGCCCTGTCATACTGCTCGATCAACTCAGGTTGTTCCCGGAATCGGTTCAGTTGCGTTCGCAGACGGTGCTCCGCGAGCTGACGATTGTCGCTGCCAGGAGGTAAACCAGGAGCCTGGATCATGAGGGGTACTTGGTACCGGCCTTCGATACGGGTGATTTTTCGCTCGAACGTTTCCATCGGGCTATCCTGCAGCGACTTTTTGTGACTCGGGTCATCAATGCCAATGGCATCCAGCCGCCACATGGCAGACGCGTCAAAGTCCAAATGTCCGGGTGAGGTGCACGACAGGAACATGGCACTGGTAAAAGGGCATGCGGTAGAAGCGAGCCTTCCTTGAACGGTCCAGCCTAGAACTGTTTCTACCGCTGTGAGGTCTCCGTTGATTCTGTCCACCCTGCCCGTGGCCACCTTCCAGTAGGCGTCGGAACCAACCAGTACGCTGATTTCATTTGCCTTCCATGTGCTCGGATGGAAGGCGTCGGCTATGTCGTACCGCTTTTCTATAAGGGTTTTTACGGTCGCGGTGTCGAGTTCCGGGCTCGTAAGGGAGCAGATCTTCGGAACCTCTAAAGCTTCCAACACGACCGACCTTCCACGAGCTTGTCCGCGTAGCGTCACCTGTACTCGCCGGCACCGTAGAACCTTGGGTGACTTCGCAGTCCCGAACGTTACTAAGGATAGGTCTTCCGTGCCGAGAACCGTGCATTTCAGGGCCCTAGCCGCATCCTGGCGAATGAAGGTGCGTTGGCTGCCAGTGTCTAACAGCACTCGAACAACAAGGCGTCGCCGTATACCCTCTGCCAAGGCTCGGGCCGTCTGGAGCAACACGGACGTTGCCCCGGAGTGTCCGCTCGAAGCCGTCATGACGGCAGGTGCGCTTTCTCTAGCTTGTACCTGGTGTGTTGATCTGGGCGTGCTGCTGCCAGTCGGATTGAACAAGTCACACAGGACGGTTAGGTGGCGCCGATTACAACTGCTGCAGGTCAGGTTGCGGGAAGCTCTGCACTGACGCGCCACGTGGTTGCGTCGGCCGCACCGAAGACAGCAGTGAGCGTTGCGCAATCGCGTCCTCTTCTCGTTCGCCGACATGTCAACTAGGCAGTCCGCCACCTTGTGACCATGGCTGTCACACAAGGGACACGCCGGTATTATTATGGACTCGGACTTCGCGGCCAAGGCTGACGCTGAGGGGACGGGTGTCTCCGGTTGTCCTGGGGAGATCAAATCGGCGTTTTGGACGGATCGACGAGCTGCGTTAGATGGAGGCTGTCCTTGTCTTCCTTCCTCGCGAATTTCGATTTGAATTCTTAGGAATTCCATTAGCTCTTTCACCTGGCCAGCTCCTTGTTGCCGCGTCGCGGATTCGTCCGTTAGCCCCTTGTCCGTCTCCTTAACCCTCTGCCGGTACATTAGAGTCAGGTCATCCGGCAGGCATCGGAGGAGCACACGGTTCAGGATTACGGCGTACTGCTCTCGCGGAACTCCCAAGGCTTCGAGGGCGCTCACACGGAATTGCACCTTGTCGTACATTTCGCGGAGCCTCTCGATGTCCATTGAGCTTCTGATCGGCTTCGTTGCCATGAGTTGATCAATGTGCTCATTGATGAGCAAGTCTCGTCGGCCGAACCGCTGAACTAAGGTCTTCACCGCGAGGTCGTAGTTCGCGTCAGCAAGCCGGATTCCCTCAATGGCTCGTTTGGCGTCGCCGATCAAGTATGTCAATAAGTACTTGAACTTCTCAATCTTCGGCAGCTCGGGATTTTCGTGGATCGTCACATTAAAATGATCCCAAAACGCTTGCCAGTCATGCAGATTTCCCGAAAACGCTGGGATCTGGAGCTTGGGAAGCATAACCGTCCGATGACGTGAAGCATGCGTGTGCCCGCCTGACGCACCCGTGGGAGCAGACACTGGAGCGGCTGTCCATCCGCTGGCGCTGGAATCGGTCGCGCTGGGCACTTGCTGGGCGTTTCGTAGGAGGAAGCGTGCTTGAGATACGGCGTAGGATATCTTGCGGGTATACTCGGCCGCTCCTTCGAGCTCCTGCTCCAGCCCGTCATCATCCGTGGCATCGGCGATTTTCTCGTTGAGGGCGGTGAGCTCCGGCTCTCGCTGTACGATGTACTCGACGTGGGAGCTCAGTGTAGCCGCGTCGGGAGACGGCTGCTGCAGCAGGTCATTCAGCTGGTTGAGCGCTCGCGTGACGCCGCTCCTGACGACGCCACGAGCCTTCCGAAGGCGGTCGATGGACGAAGCCATGCGGATGATGCTCCGAAGGGCGATTTCCCGGGTTGATCGGCACCAAAGATGTCGCGGAACCTACCGCGAGTCACGGCCCAGAGCCCTAGACGGAGCGATACGTGTTTCTTTATTGGCTGTCCTCGAACAACTACCGATGACGATCGCGGCGCGTGCTCACGCCCGCTTCGTCCTTCTTTTCTACAGTGACCACTTCCCCACCTCACTTAGATATATATATATATATATATATATATATATATATATATATATATATATATATATATATATATATATATATATATATATATATATATATATATATATATATATATATATATATATATATATATATATATATATATATATATATATATAGGTAAAGGCCCACACCGTCTATCTCGCCAAAACAGTTTCAATGAAGCAACAGCTAACAGAAATACATTTACAAAGACATCCAAACTACACCACGTATCTATTGGACACCTACACGTTGAAGAAGCTACCCAAGTCCTCAGGGCGCACATCCTCGTCGCCCCCGAAAAGTCCATTCCCCACGACTCTGGAATGAGCACTTTAGGCGAGCGCGAGAGGCCGAGAACAAGGCGTGGGGTATCCTCCGTCGGTACCCCCCGTCGGGTAACCTGCTTTTTTTCAAACGGGCCAAGGCGTTAGGAAAACGTGAGCGCCATGAGGCAAAACGAGATAGTTGGCGTACATTGATAACATCAATAAACTTCTACATAGACACACAATACGTATGGACACGAATACACGAACTCAATGAACAGCAAACACACAGCTTTCCTCTGGCCAGCACAACAAGGGACACTCTCGAAGAACAGGCTGACACACTCACACAACACTTCCAACACGTGTCTAGTCCAGCACAGCAAACACTTTCATAAAACACAAACAATTGGCTGTAAAACAATAGGTCAACATCCTCTTATAACTCAGAGTTTTCACTGCATGAGCTGAGGGTTGCTATGAGCACAATGTAAACCCTCCGCTCCAGGCCCAAACAACATCACATATACTATGATACAACACCTATGATACAAGGCTTACGACATTGCTTGGCAATACGGGATCCTTAGTGACCTCAATTCATTCGGTGTTTCGGGTAACATGTTATACACCCGTTTTAGTTACTTGTCAGACAGAACGTTTCGAGTGAGAGGTGGTTGTGCACTCTCAAAAGTTCATGTGCAAGAAAATGGCGTGCTGCAAGGGGGAGTGTTTAGCTGCATGCTCTTCATAGTTAAGGAGAACTTTCTTTAAATTGCCACCTACAATCTCTTATTTCATGTATGTATATGACATCCAGATATCCTTAAATCATGTAATATGTCCACCTACGAAAGTCGAGTCCAGGTCGCCGTCACGAAACGTTCCGGCTGGGCAGACAAGAATGGTTTTAAAATTAATCCTGGAAAGAGCTCTCGTGTTGTGTTCTGTAGGAAGGGTGGGCTCCACCCAGACACAGACATCACTCTTAAGAACGTGCCGATTCCTGTGAACAAGGAGCACAAGTTTATAGGTATTTTATTCGATGAAAAGCCTTTATTTACTCCTTATATCAAACAGCTCAAACGCAAAAGCATGAAAAAAATGAACATTCTAAAGGTCCTCTCATACCAATCCTATGGGGCCGACAAACAACTCCTACTGCGCCTTTACATGGTTTTGGTAGGGTCTCGGCTTGACTACGGCAGTGTCGTATATGGGTCAGCCTCAAAAACAGCCCTTAAAATGCTCGACCCAGTAATATATCTTGGCCTTCGCCTCTCATGCAGCGCTTTCGCACTAGCCCTGTCGAGAGTCTGTATGTCGAGTGTGACAAATAGTGCCTAGGGCATCAGCGGGTGTATGTTGACTTGCTGTATGCATCTAACATCGTATATCTCACCAACCATCCTTTTAATCCTCTCTTGAACGATACATAAAATTTGCAACTCTTTTCAAGCAGGCCATCTATCTCCTTACCTTTCTCTCTCAGTGTTAGGGAGAAGGCTTCTGCACTCAA
Organism: Haemaphysalis longicornis; assembly: GCF_048455015.1. Taxonomy (NCBI): domain Eukaryota; kingdom Metazoa; phylum Arthropoda; class Arachnida; order Ixodida; family Ixodidae; genus Haemaphysalis; species Haemaphysalis longicornis. The sequence continues at coordinate 143,595,991 of NW_027526422.1, read as the reverse complement.
GGTCCCTCTGTGAGACACGCACAAGACACTTAACCATAATTTAATTCCACCATGGCATCTACGATCTATATCGTGCGACCTGTCATTCCCGCAACTAGAAAAAGATAGAGTACCCAGGAGTGCAATTCCGCAGCATTTCCTGTTCCTTCAGGACAAGTGCAGGTGCGCAGAATACTTCAGCGACGAGTCGAAAACTGCTTCTGCTGTCTCTTGTGCAACGTGAGGACCACATTTTGGCGTTACTAAAACAATAAATGTTCATAGCAGTATTTACACGTAACAAGCCTGTGGCATCTTGTTTCAAATCACATAATCAAAGAAAAAATTCCCAAGTCTATTGTGTACACAGATTCTCTAAGCGTTGTGCAGGAACTGTCATCAGGATGTTCGGCTAAAAACTATGTTGTCAATGTTCTTTTAAAGATTATAATGACGACATATGCTTCAAATTTAGAAAACCTTATATGCTGGGTACCAGGTCACTGTGGGATCCCTGGCAATGAGACCGCTTATCAAATCGCTGGTACTGCTGCTCTTATGACCATAGTTGACATAACAACAGTACCTTACATCGACCTGAAGACACACATCAGGTGACAGCTTCGTAACACATGGCAACTACACTTCATTCAACAAACAGACAACAAAGTGCACGTAATAAAACTACAATTGGGATGCTATGCAACTGACTCACACAACAGATACACTGAAGTCACCCTGGCTGGGCTGCGCCTAGGCCACAGACATGTAACGCACTCCCACCTACTCACTGGATCTTCGCGACCCATGTGTAGCAGGTGTGGAAGAGACCTATCCGTAGTCCACATACTAATCACATTCAAGGCACTTCACACACCACGATAAAAACATTTCTCTGAAATATACAAAGGACACATTCCACTGCACCCATTATACTTTTTAGCCGACGAACCAATGTTTTCTAGTAGTTGTTAGCTGAGGTAAAGTTTCTGCAACTCTTGTCATATCACGTGTAATCATCCTGCCCCTATACACTAGCCATCTCCATTGTCTTTTGTTTTGCGTCACTTTCACTTCTACTCGCGCGTTTTAGTATTGGTTCTCACCAACCATTAAATAGCTTCTTTTCTGGCACTATGTGCCCTTGTTGGCCTTGCGCCATTAAACACCAACCATCATCATCATCATACATCAGTGCTTCAGCAGTGTGAATTAGAGTGAACTACAACACAGAGTGGTTCAAACGAGCCGCAAAAATTAAGAAAAAATATCGTAACAGAATAGGAATCCCCTGAAGTCTTGTGATCGTCTCACCGCCACGTGGTGGCAAGTGGATATTTCAGCTTCTGCGCAGATAATTTAAAAACTAACAAACAAAACGAATAAGTATTTGTGAAATTGTACAAGAAAATAAGAAAGCAAACAATTAGTTACCTTAAAAATTGCACTTTAATATTATTACTGCTAAAGTGAAGAGAAATTTCCTGAATTGTTGCGATGGCGGCGCCGCCATGCGGCTGCCACCCCCAAATCTTGCGTCGTCGGTTACATGAACTTTTGCGACGCGGAGCCATCGCATGGACGCTACTGTACCCCGTGGCTTGAAGACAGCGCATACATGTTAAAAACGGGAGTGAAGCGAATAGTCCGCGCGCCTAATTTATGAATCGGTAGAGCATCAGTTCGTCAAATATATGTTTCTTCGCCTTATCTACCCTCGGTTTTCAACGGTTAGTGAAAAGCGCTGCCGGGTTCTGACTAGCACCTCGCTGCATGAACCCGAACTTATGAGGCGAACATTCGGCAAATGTGACGTTGCATTGAAGAAAAGCATGTATAGGCATAAAATATTAGAGTTTCATACAATAATATTTGTATGAAACTCTTTGTCTATAGGTAGGTGTAAATATGCATACGACGTATTCGGTGCTAAGAAATTTGCGGTGCTCCTTTTTCTTATAATCGCAAACTACAAATTTGCAAGCATGAATATTTCCTATGCAAGCTTGAATATTTTTCTCACTGTCAAAGTATACCGATAATAAGTACTAAATGTCTACACAGGAACCCTTAAGCGTATGTACTCATAGTTTGGCGAACAATAAAAAAACTGAAAAAAGAAAGGTAAACACCGTGGTGCTGTTGGGAATCGAACCCAGGCCTTTTGCGTGTGAAGCGAGTATTCTATAACTGCCCCACATTTGCAGGTCTTGCGATCGCAGCGCCCCTAACGTATTTTGGCCGTTTTTTGCTTTACTTTTGATGTATTGAGAGTATAGGCGGTTGAACCCGTCTGCGTTCTAGCTCACTCACTTTAGTGTGAAGCGCTGATGGAAAATAATTGACGTGTAATGAAAAATAGCAGAGGCCCGAGAACTAATCCCTGCGGAACCCCGGCTTTGAGACATTTTGATGAAGCTGAAACGTTTTTTTCCTATTACTATCTCTTGGCGTTCACTCAGGTAATCTAGTAGATGTGTGATGCACTGTTACCGAGGCATATTGCTGAAGTTCTTTAATTAAAATAATGTGATTGAGCGTATCAAATTCTTTTGATAAATCCAGGAAAATGACGCACACATGCTTACGATTACTTAGCCCCGTATTGTTTAACTCCGGTAGGGCCAGGACTGCAGTTGAAGTGGAGCGGTGTTGACGAAAACCATGTTGTTGTGGGCAGAGTGCATTGTATTTATTTAGAAACTTGTTGTACCTGTTGGCAAGAACTTCTTCAAAAATGTCGCTACTTATACTCAGAATTGAAATTGGCCTGTAGTTTAGAGGGTTCGAAGGGTCGCCTTCTCTTTATATTGGCACAACCTTCGCAATCTACAATAACGATGGGCATTTATTGTTTGTTTTTCTTTCGTCATTTATTGTTACCCTATTATGAAAATAAACCCGAAGTGCACGCTATAAAGATAAGGTTTCTACGCCATTTTTACGAACTTTGCATCAAATTACCGTGAGGTTTCTTTTGCTCTTAATGGTGTGGAGATGTAGGACCTATGCAAGCTGTTTTAGTTTTTATAACGATCCTCTCTCCGTAATCATTGTGGTCGGATATCGTTGCACCTTTGCCTTATGGCTAAATGTACTGATAGACAGACAGGCAGACGAAGACAAATTTTACCGTTCAGGTAATCTAATGAAAACTATCTCTAATGAAAGGATAACAACAATTTACAGGTTTTGCGTTACATTCACACTAAAGGGATAGCTTTGAGGCGCAGGGACAATTTCTACAATAGCATTTACATTATTGAATCATGATGATAAGATTATTGTCGGAGATGCGTGGTGCTTTCCTGATCTAAAGGCTTGTGTTCATTCCGAAAGTTGCCGCCCTAGGAGCGTGGGACATGTGGAGCACTAGCTCGGCATTTTTGGAGGTCTTTTACTTTGCTGTCGTTTTTCCTAGATCTATGCAATGACACGGAATCCAAGAGGCATGTGCATCATCCTCAACAACGCCAATTTCAACAGGCCTGAAGACTATAGGGAGGGATCCGAGCTCGATGTAGATCGCATGAAAGCTCTCTTCACCCAGCTTCTCTTCACAGTCATCGTCAGAACCGACCTCTCAGCTGCTGTAAGTTATTGATTTCAGCTTTGATATTTATAAATGCAGTAAAAAAACTGCAGCTTGTCCAAGACCGTAAATTCTGAAATGGTGGTCTGCCGGCAGGTCTTTCTCAACCGTCATAAATTCATCACCTAGGAAGTGCACAAGGGGACACTTGACGGATGGCAGACGGGAGCAATAAGACTGATTGATGGCGTCACGTACTATTGCTTATGTACTAAAATATCAGCAGACACATTTATTCCCGGATGCGGCACACATAGGTGTCTTTGCATTTAGGATGATAACGATGCTTTTAATGATTGTCAGAGATTGTCGCTTTGTATGCTTTCCCTACTATAGATACTCTCTCAAACGCCAATCTGAACGTTTCCCGGACTCTCCGCTCTAGAAACACCCGCATGTCCATACGATTTTTATGTAATATGACAACCACCAACCGCACAAAAGACAGCATGAAATCCGTAGCACGTGTCACCCCTTTTAACACACTTCGGTCATATCAGCATATGCAAAGTTTTTACTGCCCCCCCCTCTTTGCATCACGCAGGAAACAAGACGTCTCTTCATCGACGTCTCAAAAGCGGAATCTCAAAAGGACGCACAGTGCCTCGTAGTCATACTTATGTCCCACGGAGAGGAAGGAGCTATACATGACATTGAAAATGAAAAGGTACCTCTAGATAGTCATGTGTTCGACCCCTTCAACAATGAAAATTGCCCCCATCTTCAAGGCAAGCCAAAGATTTTCTTCGTGCAAGCATGCCGCGGAAGTAAGTCCACTTTTTCCCTCATATTTTGCCACTACAAGACAATATGGCCTTGGTTTGCTCGGAAATCTACACGGTGTCCAAGCTAGAATGCACCAAGGTTTAAACATAGCGTAACAGAGTTTCTACAGCAAAACCTATCGCGCAATGTGTCCAGTGTAGTGAAATTCATTCGTGTTGTGAAGATATTATTATTTGCAATTAATTTTATAACTCGAGAAGTACTGTTGTAATAATTAATGTGTCAATGAGCCACTTTGAGCAACCCAAGAGGTATCAAACTGTGGAATTTTCAGCGAAGAACTATTTAAGTACTCATTTATTTTGGCTGATAAAGAAAGCCCGCGAAATATTAGTAATACCACGTGGCGGCGCTCCAAATTGCTTCATAAATAGGCGCCCTCCAATTAGCTGATTGAAAGCAACTGCTTTGTCTATCGCACGCCCGACGAGACAAGGCATCACCTTGGTAATGGCATGCATGAAAAGAACTCCAACAACACGTTTCGCCGGGCGCTTGTGACAACTAAGGCAGAAACTCGGTCGCGATTTCAGTTTACGTTCATTCGTTTTTTTAATTCCCGCTCACTCAGAGGGAGCCAGTTCAAGGGCATTGCCCTACGATCTGGGGGGGGGAGTGCCGTCACGTGATGTTTTTGATGTTTCGCAGGCTTTCTTTACAACTTTAAATATATGAGTACGTAATGGTTCATTGCTGAAAATTTCGCAATTAGATGTCCCTCCTTCTTCTTCTCCAGCTCCTCCTGCTCCTTCTGTTATCCTCCCCATCATCATCACCATCACCATCATCGCCAGCCTATCTACGCTCACTGCAAGGCAAAGGCCTCTCCCATTCATCTCCGATTATCCCGCTACCGTGCTAACTACGACCAATTTATCCCAGCAAAGTTCTTCATCTCATCTGCCCATATCAGCTTCTGCCGGCCCCAGCCACGCTTGCCTTTTCTAGAGATCAACTCTGTTACCCTTAATGACCAACGGTTTTCTTGCCTTCGCATTACATGCCCTGCCCACGTTCATTTCTTCTTAATTTCTACTAATATATTCTTAACACGCCTGTGTTCCTTGACCCACTCCGCTCTGTTCTTGTCCCTAATGTTACACCTATCATTTCAGCTCCATTGCCCTCTGAGTCGTCCTCAATTTAAGTTGGACCCTCTTAGTCAACCTCTAGTTCTGCCCCGTAGGTGATTACCGGTAAGAAGCAGCTGTCACACACTTTCTTCTTCCGGGACAATGTCAGCTTTGCATTCATTATCTGAGAATGCCTGCTGTATGCACTCCACCCCATTCGGATCTTTCTAATTATCTCTGCCTCATGGTTGGGATCTGGGGTAACAACTTGGCCTAAGTAGATATATTGGCTTACCACTTCCACGGCCTCGCCCCCTATCCCAAACTGCTGTGCTGTCCCGAGGTTATTGATCATTACTTTGGTTTTCTGCATAATAATTTTCAAGCCCACGGCTCTACTCTGTTCGTCCAGTGCAGAAATCATGTTTTGCAATTCGTCCCCAGAGTTACTTAGCAAGGCAACGTCATCAGCAAATCTCTGGTTACTGAGGTATTCTTCATTACCCCTTACTCCCACTTCTCCCTAATCCAGTGTTCTGAATACTTCTTGCCAACATGCTGTGAATAACTTCGGAGAGATTGCGTGTCTTTGTCTGACGTCCTTCCTCATGGGTATTTTACTGCTCTCCTTATGGAGGAGGATGGTAGCTGTGGACCCATTGTAAATAACCTGTGTTATTCTTACATACTGCTTATCTACACCCTGGTTCCGCCATGCCTGTATGACTGCTGAGGTTTCCACTCAGTCAAATACTTTCTCATAACCCATGGAAACTATATATAGGGGTTCAGTATACTCCGCGCACTTCTCTAGCACCTGATTAATCATGGGAATATGGTCTATTGTCAAATAGCCTTTACGAAACCTTTCTTGTTATTTAGATTGACTGACATTTAAGGTGTCAAAAATACTCTTAGCGATTAATTTGGTAAGTACCTTAAAGACGACTGACAGTACGTTGATCGGCGTGTAATTTTTCAAGTCCTTCATGTACATTTCTTATAGATTAGGATGCCGTTCGCGTTCTTCCAAGATTCCGGTACACTCGCGGTCATTAGGCATTGCGTGTACAGGTTTTCAAGTTTTACTAGCACAATTTTCGCGCCATATTTCAAGAGGTCTGCTGTTATCTGATCTTCTCCAGATGTTTCCCCCTTTCATTTCTTTGAATGCCTTCCTTACTTTTTCCGTCGTTACTGGAGGGATGTCTATCTCCTCTGTACTACGTTCTCACTCGACATTATCCTGGATGTACTGGCTAGTGTACAGATATCTAAAAAACTCCTCGGACACTAGGAATATTTTATTCCTATTGGTGATTAAATTGCCTTGCTTGTCTTGAAGTGCATACATGTGATTTTCCCCACGCCGAAACGCCTGCTCACTGCTTTCAGGCTCCCGCCGTTCTTTAGAGCATATTCGATCGTCTCCATATTACATTTCCGTATTTCAGCTGTTTTATGCTTATTGGTTAACTTCGAAAGCTCCGCTAGTTGTATTCTGTCAGCTGGGGTGGAGATTGTCATGGTTTGGCATTTCTTAATTAGATCTTTCGTCTCCTGGGAAAGTTTACCAGTATCCTGTCATGCCATCATATGCCCCGACGTCTGCTGAACACTCCGTGATAATGCGTGTATGATTGTCGCGGGCATCCAGTGTCGTCAACTCTGCTTCTTCTGAAAGAGCTGAACATGGGTTCTGCAGCGCGATCCCGAATTCTTCAACTTTACGTTTTACCCTAAGCTCATTGATCAACTTCCTGCGTACTAGCTTGTGACATTTCCTCCTCAAATCTACCCTAATTAGATATCTTACCATACGGCTGTCACTACACCTTACCCTTCCGAGCACTCCCAGATCCTACACGACGCCAGGGTTATCACATAATATGAAGTTTATTTTTATCCTCCCCATTCGGGCTCCTCCACGTCCACTTCCGGCTGTCCTGTTTGCAGATGTGCCTTGGGAGTACTTAAAAGTTCCTGATTACCATATTTGATTATGACAGTACTTCCCTAGTTGAAAAATATTCATGAACAATTGATCAGATCTCATTAACGAAAAAAATACTGACCGATACTGCTATGTACTGGAAACATTACACACTAGGTTTTTTGGACTGACGTAATTGCCCTTTTTAAAACCACTGGTGCATGATAGCTCGGACACCTTCTTATTCTAAGAAGATTGAAAGTTGGGCGAGTTGGCACATATTCATGATGGAATGTAACAGCGTCGTAAATAACGAGGGACACAGAAGAATTTCACAAGACGCGCATGGTCTTGTGACCTTATGCTATATTTTATCAAGAGAACTTTTTGCTGGGCGTGTTGGTTTTGGACTGAGAACATACTGAGTTAGCGCAAAGAAACACACACAAGAAAGAGGACACGAAACAGGGGCTACACTTCCAACTGTTTATTAGCATCGTACATTTATAGCTAAATCCACACATGCGCAATAGACGTGCCAACAAGCGTTATCGAGAGAATTTATCTAAGAATCGCACCTCAACGTTGAACAGTATCACCAAAGTATAACTAATGCATTGTGCGCTTCAGTCTAATGCGATGCGCCTCCAGCTGCTCACGTGACTTCCGTTTTTTGCTTTTTCCCGTTATTTTGGTCTTGGAAAGTCGTGGCTCACAGTTTATTTTATATTTTATCACATGCTTAGCCTACGTCACCTGTGCACGAATTTAAAGCAAATATTGTACAAAAGGTAATACGTTTTACTATATCCTGTGAATAAACTCTACAAATCACACCCATTTTTAAGCATATGCGTTCTCGCAAAAACATCCATGTATAATATGCCCATGTGTGTGCATCCGGGCGTGCGTTATAACTACAGGTTCAATACCGCACCTGCCGCGGCTGATTGGTGAACCGCAGTCGATCGTTTAAGATAGTGGAGGTTATACGGTGAGGATTTTGACTATTTCACGCGTTTACGAACAATAACTTCCGAGGCTGCACCTGCCTTCGAAGCGCGAGCCGTTTTAAAGGGCGATACATAGTGAACGTAGGTGTTCAACTATGTAAAAGGCTAACCGCTTCTTTTCGGGTAATTGGCTTACATTTTTGGGGGGAATGTAAAATAAATGCCTACTAACGGTGTACAATATTTCATACAGACATGCTGAAAATTTTTCAGACAAAAATCAAGAGTTTTCTAACTTTTTTTTCTCCGCGTAAGGAATATTTTCGAGAATGTTTTTGCAGGTACACAGCTGAAACGTTTTCTATATGTGTTAAAAGCCTCAGACTTTCTTCTGAACCAAAATTATAATGGTGACTGTAAGGGTAATCTAAAAATAAATATTTACACAGCGCGAACACAAATTTTCTGGAATTTTTAGAGAAAAAAGTGTGTATAAAAAAACAAATATTCCCGCTACCATGCTTATGCTGGTTCCGAATGTGCTCGTAGCATTGATAGAGACCTCACAAAAAATGGTTTCATAAACTCAAATATTTCAAGAGCAAATGTTTGTTTTCTCCGCGGTAATGGTGTTTTGAGCAATCGCTATTCAAAGTTTTCGCAGTTGTGGTTTGATTTTTTCAAATTGTCGCATCTTGCACGGATTCTGAGAAACGCGAGGCAATGCTACTAGCACACTGGACTTTAGGCTTGAAAGATTACTCGAAAATGTCGAAAAAAAAAACAATTACGTGCCCGCAACCAGTATGATGGGCGACCGAACTGATGTAAACAATCGTTTCGCAATGCATGCGCAATGGTATATCAACTAACGCAGCGCCATTGCGGCATACAGTGAACTACAGAAAGAATAAGGTAACTATGCACTACATTTGTAATAATAGAAATAAATGTTATCATGCGTTTTTAAAGAAGAAATAACAATTTAATTACCACTGTGCGTCAACACGAATTTTGCAGTAACTAGGCACGGCCACAAGGGGCACCTTTAGCGCCACTTTTAAATGTTTTATGGGACGCATCTGAGGATGCCAATTCGTGGGGACGTTCTGTAAGAGTGGTAGAATATTTTGGCACAATAATGAAAAATCCAATTTTTGGTCGCTTTTGCTATCCTTTAAGTGCGAGGTGTCGAGAAACGAATGCTGCAGTCTGTCCTGTAATGACTTTAACCGCGTGTGATATCGATCGAGACCGCACAGTTAATAACACAGCGGGCTGCTAATATTATTCAAGACAGGAATTTGGGACTTGTGTTTGAGAGCGTCACATGCCCAGAACGCGTCATAACATTGTTTGTGTGTTGAAGCAACCGCGTGGAACACAGATAGGATAAGGTTCTGCACATTTGTATTCTAGGTGTGCTAACATTCCTTGCAGCAAAGCCAACTTCATTGCGTACAATAAACGTTCGTTTATCAGAACCCGAAAAGGATGCAATCTGAGTTTGAAATAAAGACAGTTCGAAATAATGAAAGCAATCATTAACAACATACACTGCGATCGCAAAGCAGGAGAGCGCGTCAACATTTCATTGCTTAAAAAGTCTTGTGATTGTAGTCGGCTTTGAGTCCTTCAAAGCGACAGGTAGCACTTCTTCCTCTCCCGAGCGATTGTAGCGGAAAAGCTTCTCTTTGCCGTCTTCAAAACGAAAGAAAACATGAAGGAAGCTCACACTAATGCGTAAGACGTGAAAACAGCGAAGCTGTACGCAACAGTATCGCTTTTCCTCTTTTTTGCCTTACGTCGTCGTTTAAGCCTTGCCGCTGCACGAGGGACCAGAGATGGATGTCTTCTTCCTCCACCGCACAGGGCACTGCGCCGCACGTGGCCTCCTGGCCTTCTTTCGTGGCGCACACTTATCCTTCCGGCTGCGGCGTCCTCCTCTCCTTCCTCCGTCACGTCCCGTGCACGGGCCCCACGCACATTTCATTTCCCTTCTAGCCAATCTCTCCCCTGCCTTCTGTCTCTCCTCGCCATCCGGCCACTGCTCCGTGCCGGCGGCTTGCGCGCTCAAGAGCAAAACTGGTCACCACGCGAATACTGCCTGAGGTAGCGTACTGTAGCTTACGCTACAAAACTGGGAGGAGGAGGGAGAAATCCATCCAGTCATGAATTCCGAGCGGATGGACGTAATAGTGCGTCGCCCTTCCCCTGCTCATCGTCACTTGCTGCGGCAGATTCTGCGCTTGTGAACTGAGAGTCGTTGCCCTCCACTGTCAGCGCACTACAGACAATTGCACTCCCATCCACATTAATTAGTTTACACCGGTCATTCCTCTACTCTTAATGAATTAACTTGTATCGGCGCTCCTTGTCCTTTCCTGTCCCTGCGCCAATAAACAAACTACCGGGTATATTTGTAATTATTCGGTGAACACATTATCAACTTGTCAATGCCTCCGATCTTTCCATGTTGTGCTACGGTTAGAAAGATTCTCCAGAACTTCCAGAAGCTTGTGGGGTTAATGAAGGACGCACACTCCCAGCGCTGTCCCGTTAGGAGTGTTTTGTGCCTTCGTGTATGAGCCGCGCAGAGCACACGTTGATTAGGTGTGCATAGTCCTGCTATTCGTCTTCTTTAAACCACAAGCTCACCAGGAGATGGTTCTGTGAGCGGCAGTACACGACTTTTTTATGGTTGCTGTTCTGCGGATTGTTCTACCAAGATCGAGGGCCGCGGCTTCATTCAATCTTTATTCAAACCTGACACTTCCCTTGTTCTTTTGTATTCGCCTTGTCAACAAGACGAACAAACCATATTTGAACATATACGCTCCTCCATGGGTCTTCACTGCAGCGCCATCGCTCAATTGCCTCTTCCGTGACAAAATACAAATCCAGCGTGGTGTCTCGTTGACCCGCATGCAGGCCCGTTCTAGTGAATGAAACGATGTTGTTTGCCAGTGTAAGTTCGCGTCTTCTGCCACCTGAGCGACAAGTCCGTGACGTCTTCATTACCACCTTAATCGTTAAAGACACCGGCTACAAATACTTTGTTCCCGAGCAAGAGTGACAAGGGGCGGCTCAAGGCCCTGAATTAGGTCGCCTCCGTTGCCCTCAACTGTTCAGGGTATATGTATGCAGAGCGGGCAGTAAGAGGGCACTTGCGGCATAGAAGAAACTCTACCGAAACCACCCACATATTACCAGAAGCGAAGTCGAAGCTATGCTCAACTATCATATCTTCTTTTCAGGTATGAAAGCTGGTGTTGAATTTAATTGTGCCAGGTCGCTCATTCTGAAGCTTTTAAAGCTTTCTCTCTTCGTTTCATTGGTCTTGGATATTGCATTTGCAAAAACGCTTTGCCTTTGTTGAATGTAATGCGATCTGTAGGGTTACCTGGCAATTTATATGCCTGCAGCATTTGAAATTCTTACAATGACAGCACTGCGTCTAAAAATTTCACACCCGTCTGAAATGGGGAGGCTACAAAGGAAAGCTAGACAGCTTTCACAAACCTGAGGCCAGGACAAGGACAATCTTAGGCTGAAGATCCTAAGACCAGCACCAGGATCCTAGACGAGGATGACATTTTCTTCAACTGCGAAGTTTGTGATGAAGCTTTATTGCTTTCCTTTGTAGCCACACGGTTGCGTATTTCTGGCAGATGTAAACTTTCGGGCAAACAAATTTCACCATCTTCTTGTAGGGGAACCCTGGGTAGTATGCGGAACAGCCATGGGGTCGACTCAAGTTGTCATTAGTTCAGCTGCGCGAGCCCTCGTTGCATCAGTAGCAGCTTCTTGGCGGCGTTGACGTTTTCGTTCGGCTTCGCGAGCCCGAAGTTCGGTATCGACCTGTCGCCGCTGCCGTTTCGTGGCAGGGCCTCAAGCCCTCTTCTCCGCGGCGCTGTCCGCGGCACTGACACTGGCGTTGACGCTGACTCATCGCGGCATTGCGGGAGGAGAATGAGGGGTGTGGAATGAGTCATTCATACCGCGGAACTACAGTGGCGACCTCAGCGGAGAATGCAGCGGCTACCGCAGGTGTTGCCATTTGTTGCGCAATCCCGGAGAGGAGAGGAGCTTCGGAGAGGAGAGGAGAGGAACGTAGGAGAGGAGAGGACGAATGCCTCGCATACTACTCAGGGTTCCCCTACGCGAAGGTGACGACGGTGGTTAAACGCGAAGCTAACTTGTGATGGATTCTTTGGTTGGCCAATCTATAGGGGCATACTGCCACAATCATCATCAGCGGTGTCTGGCCAGGCATGCGCAGTGGGGGTGTGGACACCGCAAGGCGGAGGGAGGGACATAGCCCCGACCCTAAGATGCTCCGCATATAAAAAGTTACGCCACCTTGAGGTTTCATTTAAAACTGGGCCAAAAACACCAGCATGGCTCCCTTTGTTCTCGTTCTATTTGCTTCTGTACCCTTAGTTGAACTTCTACTTGTTGACAACAGACACTCCTGAAGATTTCGTAGCTGCCGCAGTATAATCTTTATGTCCACACACTGCGCTTGACTTTTCACAAAGTGGTCAACATTTTGCCTTTACTTTTGTGTCACCGCTTCTTTAAGAGGGTGCGCTGGTTAAGAAGATATGAGGAGTCCACTCGGGCGAGCAAGCACCCCACCGAATCTGCAGGGCGCCGGTGACACGGGGGGTGGCCGTCTGAAGTGCAGCTTTCGCTGGCGAGAGCGGTAAGAATGAGACACAGCACTGAACAAAACAACAACAGAAAAACGTATAGTAAACACGCCAACTACGATACCAGCACGAGGATCTGAAACTACACCAGAGGTACCTTAGAAACAAATACAACTGCGAGAGAGCGCTCTCGGTTAGACGAAAAGATACAGAGGGTACAAAGAGCATTAACAACGGATTTTACGAGGTATTGAGTTACCTAAAAGAAAACAGTTCGATGCATATCAGAGACAAACGCCTGCAATATTCATCGACGATGCAACGCTGACGGAGGCGATTCGGCTACTTATGAAGCGATGCTTCGACGTAGGCCAGACCGTGCGATCATCTCCACGCTGACCCAAGACCCGGGAGTACGATGGAGGGCTCTACGGCGCGGGTTACCGATGACAGTTCACACGCAAGCAGAAGCTATTCTCACCTCACAAAGTCCAAACATAAATAAGTTATCTCGACTTTCGACGTGGGCTCTTTTTTTATAACCGCGGCAGCGCTAAGAAAGAGGTAACAACACACAAAAACAGCCAGCCAATGTCAACCGCACAACTTCCCTCTTTCTCCTTTGTAGAATGGTCGGCGGTTCTTTACAGTGCTAACGCTATGCTTCCAACATCGAAAACGTCGAACATGCACTTCACGCAGACGATGTGACGCTCTGGACAAAGCAAGGTTCTTTAGGTGCACAAGAGCAGGCACTACAAGCGGCCCTGGATACTGTCGAAAGCTACACAGAGCAGATAGGGCTAACGCTGGCACCCGAGAAGACAGAGAATGTGGTCATCCACAGTGGCAGGAAAACTCCATCCAAGGATGAGGACAAGGCTAGCGTTCACCTCACAATTGGGAAAAGGGCAATCCTTAGAAAACGCTCCATACGCATACTTGGGATATTTCTCGACGAGCAGTGCATAGCATCCACCTGGTTTGGCCGGACAGTTCGTGTCACCAAACAAGTCATCCAAGTATTACGCAGGATCGCCAGCCGCACGAGAGGAGTCAGAGAGGACAAACTGCGACATTTTGTACGTGCGCTTGTACACTCCCGTATAATATACGGAGCACCGTTCCATCCGATCACGCGCACGCAGCTAAGCCTTCTTGAGCGCCTAAATAATGAAGCCAGGAGGGTAATAACCGGTCTTCCGAAATATACGCCCCTTCCGGCTCTCAAAAGCTGCAGCGCGTTGAGTGACATAGCGGACCTAATGTCTACTCATAAACTGACGCATATTGCGCGATTAAAGTCCACCAAAGCAGTCAGATTTACTCTGGAAAAATGTGGTTTCGGCACCTCGACATTACCAACACTCCCAGAAATATCTCCCCCCTGGGAGCACATCGACATCGTAGACTCCAAGCCGCTACCCCAGTACATCGGACACGAACAAATGGCAAGGAGACAAGCTTTCGCAAAACGACACGACACCTAAGCAAGACCACTCATCGATGGCAACGACCTTACTCGCAAGACCCATGTCATCTATGTAGATGCAGCAATCGGTGAGCAGGAGCAGCAGCCAATGTTCACCACGGCATGGACAAGCCATGACGCAACAACACGAGGAAACAAACTCCACCTCACCTGTGAAGCCGTCAGCAGTTCCCTTGCAGAACTGTGCGCCATTGTAGATTTTCCCGAGCACGTCAGTTTGGCTCAACACCAAACGGGGGAACATTGCTCCCATCACTACTACCGAGTCTACACGGACTCGCAGGAAGCCTGTCGTGCCTGCCAGAACACTCGCACTACTACCGTCGTTGTCAAGAAACTTCGTCTCCACGTTAGCTACCTCCGTGCTCTGGGACACGACTTCCATGTACACTGGATCCCAGGACACTCCGGAATACCAGGAAACGACCGGGCCCACCGACTAGCGCGCGCTTTACTTCTATCCGGGCAGTCGAAACCACCCGAGCGATTTTCCAGCCAGTTAGCCGACTACGTGGAGACGCACAATCAGTGGCTAGATCCCGCAATAACGGTATCTTTTGCCAAGCAGCACCGACGCAGCTTTCTACGTAGCGCGGACAATCCACTTATTATACCTCCACTTCCTCGCAAGGCTGCTACCCGCTGGCAGCAAGTTATGCTCCGGCGGGTACAGACTGGCACCCTCCTTACCCCCTACCTCTTGCAGCGCTTCCGAAGCAAGGAAAGCAGCCGTTCCCTCGACCAGCCCAACACTGGAATGTGCAGCCAGTGTGGAACCCGGGCTGACCTGGAACACCTCCTGTGGTTCTGCCTGCTGTACTCGGCTCCCAGAGATCGGGCCCTCGCCTCACTCCCGGGTGATATAAGGCCGAACTCCCTTCAAATCTGGGCTGCACCGCCCCCGTGTACAGCTGCAGCGGTCGCCAATGAACTTTGGCGGTCGCTAAACGAGTTCATGGATGGTGCAGAAGCTCCTGCCACCGGTTCCCGGCTCGGACACACTGCCAGAACCACAGCCCGTCACGGCCGAAGCCAGTGATCAAACGACGAACCGTTTACCCTTTTTTTTCACAGCAGCCCTCGATTGGCTTCAAAACGTGAAATAAATGTGTTCAACAACAACAACTCTACTGAAGGCGCTCGAAGCTTCGACGAAACCTGAGCGGCCGGGATTGTATTTTTGTCTTTTTCTGTCCGGCGAGCCGGCGAGTGGGCTGGGGCACCGACGCCTCGTTGGAGGAACTTCCAGGGTTTCCCGGTGAGAATGAAAAAAAAAACATAATGAATCGAAGACTGTGCAATAAGAATTAGGCACTGTCCAGTAATAAGAAAAAATCTGTACAATATTTTTAGTCGCCGTACGCCCGACTTTGTAAAACTTTCCCTCTCTGCTTATACTGGTTCTTCACGATTTTCCCATGCTGCTTGATTTACTGATACAAGAATAGCGGACGCAGTCGTCGGCGCACAGACGTCATTTGACTAGTGTTCTTTATTTGTAATCTCAAATACATCATTTAGATAACTTAATAAAAGCAGTGGCCCAAGGACTGAGCCTTGCGGTACGCCCGATGTGACAGGGATGGATGGCGACTGTGAACTGTTAAATGTGACAAACTGCTGCATAAATTTATTTCAACTCAGAGCAAAGATAACGAGCGAATGCCGTGAGTGCCGTGCAGAGAGGTTTTTATCTTGAGTAGAAGATTTTTGTGGCAAACGGTATGAACAGCTTTCGAGTAGTCAATAAAAATGGCTTACACTTTACCTCGGTATTTTAAAGTTGAAGCGGTGTCCTGCGTGAGCTCCAATAACACCGAGACTGTCGAAAATCCAGCGAAAAAGTGGTGTCAATTTCGGGAGAGGAGGTTGTTTTCAATTAAATTTGCAAGTACATGTTTGTGAATATTGTGTTCTAGAATATTGCAGCATGTGCAGACTAACGAAATAGTTCGACAGTTCGAAATTACTTGCTTGTCCCGCAATTTAAATAAATACCGCAACAACTTTCACATTTTTCCAAATCTAAGGTACGATTCCTGTTTCAAGGGATCTCTGAAAAATGACCGTTAAATACCCAGCATTCCATTCAGCGTACCGTTTTAAAAATGTTTTTCGGGTGTTATCACGGCCCGCACTAGTATTTTTGTGAATATTCAGTAGTACATTACAACTCGGCGTAACTAATCTCTAGTTCTGGTAAGGCAGGCAATGTGCTCTGAAGACCGAAAGCAGGACTGGTGCCGTCATCTATACCAAACACTGATTTTTGAAATAACGTTTGAAGGCTACTCAGATAGCTAAGGAATCCTAAAAGGGCTGTGCGTTCACAATAAGTAAGAAAGATGTCGGGCATTCAAGATAAAGAGTTTTCCAGAATTTAGAGGGGTAGTTTTATTAAAGGTCATTGACGAAGTTTCATAGTAGAATTTACTGGCAGCATAGATTTTTCTCTTATCTCTGTTTTAGGGAGTTCAGTATATTCTGGTTGTTTGGAAGAGTTCTACAATACCTTCGAAGTCACTTTATGTGCTAAGTAAGCTATATAATTTTCCTGTTTAGACAAGGATGTCGAGGGCTTCGTTTTAGGCACTTCTGTGGGGCATATGTGTGTAATGCAGTGTTCAGCAATCTTATAAAACTGCACAACTAGCAAAGTCCAGACTACATTGGTTGCAATTTAACAAAACAATCATCAAACGTTGATGCTAGAACTGCAAGAATTCAATTGTGGTCTGCGTGGGTAAAATCTACAACAGTTTTGTACGTCGGAAACTCAGGTTCACAGGCAAAATTCAAGCTTACAAGAACTGCCTTGCTGTAAGACACACCATCCACAGTTTAACATTCAAATCCATTCCGCTGTACAGCCTAATGTTATATTACAAGGTCTAAAACGGCATTTTCGCGGTAGGAACATCGACTACTTGGGTCAGACTAAAGGGCACCAGACAAATCAAAGCTTCACAAGGTGCCCTATCGCGACCAGTGCGTAAATACCCTTTCCGGTCAACATAGGTTCCGGTGAACTCCGGTAAACATAGGGTATAAAAAAGTCACCACATAAAATCAGTTTACATTTCTGAGGCCTGTTTTTCAAAATATATTGGCTAACAGCAGGAATAACAATATGATTTGCGCCTCCAGGCTGGTATATTACACCTAATATGGTTATTTTTTTCCAAATGCTGATTTTGCACCATAGAGAGTCATACTTGGGAAGGTCAGCTAATGGGTAGAACTTAATGCTATTCTTTAACCGCCACCGCGGGTAGAAATTCAGCCTCTTAAATAGTATTGTTCAGCCACGTCTCAGAGACACAAATTAGTGATGAGGCTTAGGTCTGGATAAGCCAATGAAATCTACATTCTTATTCCCCAAAGTACGGGCATTAACATTCAGCAGTATTATTTTCGCAAGTTTCGGGACAGTCATTCATTGCTACGGGGAACGCAAGTGCTAAACGTTTTAACAACTGACTTGGTGATGTCATCCCATACGTACCGAACACTGTTAACTATCAACTGATCGTACTGTATGCGTACTTTCTCGGCTACTCTTCTTAAGTCACCATAGTATTGCCATAGTTCCTTGCGAATTTGTTGTACCATTACTAAAAAGCTTTGTTGGTGTAGATATCCATCCCCTTTAATTTGCTGGCCTTGCTTAAGATGTCACTTTTGGTTCGAAAATAAAGTAGCTTGATAAAAACGGGCTTTGATTTTTGCTTCTGCTTGTTCTGACTCGAAGACACCGTTCGATGTCGTCACATTGAATATTAGGTTTCGTTTGTTAAAGATTGAGGACCGACGATAGTAGGTGCTGGCGTTTTTTATCACGTGGTTCCAGCAATCCATGTATTACAAAGTTATACCGTCGTGGTCGATTTTCTGTTCTTGCGATGAAGTGTGTGTGCTGATTTGCTTAGATCATCCAATTTATTCTCTAATTCCCACACACGTTTCACAAGATCGTTGTTGTAAGTGACACTGAACTCCAACTTTATTAAACGTGCTACAAACGCTGCAATCCTTGCGGTGAGGGCTAATATTTTTCGCTAATGTGGGTTTGACCAGCTACCATGCCTAATAACATCTCTTCAGTTTTAGATATGGGGGCGGCATCGGTCTCAACGTCACCAGAAAAAAGTAATAAAAATCTTCAAAACGTTTTTACACTAGAGAGAACACTCAAAAGCAATACGAAGGTAGGGTTCAACACAAGCAGCAAAAACGGTCGTCACTTCTATGGGATTCATACCGGAAACGAAGCAGACGACACTGTACCGCCTCCACATCATGCCGCTGCCGGACCCACTGAATGGGAGCGTCGGCTACGATGCATTTATGGCGGTTTACCTCCTGGTAGGTGTCGCTGCCGTCCCACGTCATGGTTAATTTGGATAGCTGATCATGGACCAGCCGACGGGTGAGCTCCACGTCACAGCGTTGACGTCCAAGAGAGTTGATGATTTGGCGCATGTTCTGTCATCGAGGGGATCATGATGCTGATTGAAGGGCGCGTTGCAAACGTGGCTTTTCGAAGGGGCGTGCAAGTGGCGATAGTGGTTTCCCAGACTGATGGCCATCTGCAAAATGAAGCAGAAGACACTGTAGCGCCTGCATATCATGCCGCAGCCGGACCCACAGCGGACCAACAGTAGTTACTTGTGGTTGCGGTATGGTTGGGAAAAGATGCTGGAGATCTTCCCGAACTACGCTACAGATAGCTTCACGCAAGGTATCCGTTGATGCTCCATAAGCATCGGCCCGGTTTCCCGTAAACACCTTAAAATAGCGGTCGTGCTGTATTGCGTGCGCTTTCAGAGTATTCTCAATCACAGCAGCATTGGACGCAAACTCGGGAACGGCTTTCGGCTGATGACGCAAGAGCCCAGCAAACAGATTCTGGTTTATACGTGGCATTTGGAAGAGCTGCGTTTTCTCCTGCTCTATCTCAGGAAGCCTATTTCCAGCTTCTTCAATTTTGCAACGGGTAACACAATACCTGTGCTGGAGTTCTCAGCTCGTTCATTTCGAACAACCGCAGTGAATTTTTTTCAGAAATTGAGTCTTGCATAGGCTTGAGGATGTTAGTGTATTCTCATCGTTTTAAAAAAAACGTAGGATGGGCGTACTCTGTTGAAAATCCGAATGCGCTCCGTTTCTCCAAACACTCTTCGAGATTTTCAGCTGGCGCTCCCCGAAACGATGGTGGTTCCCGAGGCTGTTGCTAGACGATTGGTGAAGTTCATTCTTGCACCATAGTATTTGTTGCAGAGCTACTTCTCCTGGGTCCTTCTGGGAGGAGACCACACTGGTGCGGTAAAGCTTGCTGTCGGCGGCTGGCCCATGTTGGACTGACTTGGAGGCTGCTGGAGGACGTAGGGAGCATAAATGGTCCTTTCCCAACACATACCTTTCCCAAATGTCAGAGCGGTGTCCACCGTGGTCACGACTATATCTCCGAGGGAGCCCAGGGAATTCAGAACAAAAATCTTGGAAGCCACGGGCTTTATGTACCCGCCGGCAAAGTTTTGGATGGCCGTTTTCGAATTCATGACAGTATGGGTCGGTTGGGGATGTTTCCGCTTCCTGGGTGGTGGTGCAGTCATTAGGAAGTTAACCGAGGTCATTTGGGTTGCTGGCGACTGCAAGGAAAATGGCTTCGAGGTGACGGTGTTTTGTCGCATCCACGTATATGATGTCGGAAATGATGGGTATTCCTAATACCTTTGAGGTATGTGCGGTGCATGTTCCTCGGTCGGGGGTGCAAGCGGAGGCAGCCGTGGATTGGCGAAAGGAATTGAACGGATTTAGAACAGACTCTGGCCCCGATACGAACATAACTGGTATACGTTGACCAGTTGCTGCAATTCAGAGGTGATGAAGCGGATTGATATGATGCGCCTCGACCAGTACCTCTGCGATTTTATGCGCCTCGACGGGCTCATGTCTGGCAGATGTATGGACCTTTCTCAGAGTACAGTTAATTATCAAGAATTCTGCCTTTTAAACACCAAGGTTTGGAGTCGGGAGAAGCCTTATTTGGCCTCTTTTCAAACATGGTGTAATCGAGTTCATCGAAATACTGAAGTCCTTTGAGCAACGTGCGATCCTAACTACAAGATATATTTGCGAGAAATATGAGAGACGAACCTTGAGCGTTCGCACATCCTGACTCCGATGTTTATCTGTAAACTTCAGATCTCAAAAGAATTTTAAAAGGTCACTCTGGCTCGTAAAACGAGAAGCTCCGATTTTTTGGATGATCTCTCCTGGCCCGCCAATTGTGCTCTCGCGTTTCCGACACGTGCTCCCTGATGCAATGTGTCTTCCATGAGTACATCGCTACGCCAGTGACCAACATCGTGATATTATCCACGTAGTGGCTAAAAAAGATGCGGAATTTTTTCGAGTTCTTTCGGAACATTACGGAGAGCCAAATTAAGTGATAAAGTCCATTAAACAGCCCTTTATGCAGTGCCTACTAAAGTCGGAATGGCGAAATAAAAGTGGATAAAGCAATAGGATGGAAGAGGCAGTAAAATGGAGCACAAGATATAATTACGTCCACCAAAGTCAGACACGGCAAGTGAAATATTTTACACTGGTATGTCTGCCATAGCTCGCAGCTATGCTTCGCAGCTGCACGAACGGTCCACTGACTGATGATTGACTGATTGTAGGCTTTGACGCGGCGAGCGCAATTCAGGCGATGAGCCGCGTCGCAGTGGAGGGCTCCGGATTAAGTCTGACCACCTGGGGCTCTTTACTGTGCGCAGAAATCTAGTACACACGGCCGTTTGTATTTTCGCTTTCGTCAGAACAGCAGCCACCGCGGCCGCGAATCGAACCTGCGTATTTGGGATGGTCCACAGAACCTTCTCCATTGATGGTTAGTGGTGCAGCACCAGTTGGCATAGGGCTACCGGTCGTTTAGTGAGCACCATGTAGGTGATTGATACCGAATAAAACTGTTACCTGAAGTTCACCCTGTCGTCGTTCGGTCTCACGTCACTAAGATCCAGGTAACTTGCCCTTGAACAAGGTGATAAGCAAGTGACATTGTCTTACTTCTGATAATGCATGCAACTCATGGTCTTCTGAATCAACTGCGGAGGTGATGCAAACAACTGCATTGAAGAACGGCCCCACGGAATGTGCTTGTTTTGTGCACCGTCACCACAAATCCTTTCGCCCTCCGATGCCTTGAAGGGCTCGTTAACGGCAGTTCAATAGAATGCATAGCTTGCAAGTTGGTTCTTGCACATCGGTAAACAACGATAAAATACGAGAACTACAGACAGGAGACAAAAGACGGTGGTTTAAGAAAGGCACAGAAGGAGGTGTCAGGAAGGACAGTGTGTTTTGATGCCGTTGAATACATATTGCTCCCATTCTCCTTCACTTTTGGGGGGATTGTCGAGACATGATTATTTTTAAATACCTCACCATTATCCCCGGCGTGCATCGCTCGCCCTGAAGGACCTGGTTTACTCGAACGATAAGCATCCGTGAGTTGCTGCTGTCAACGTTTTTCTCACTTTCAGCGCTCTGCACTACCGAACGACAGCGAGCAGCCATTTTTTAACACGATAGCCCAAAGTTACACCACAGCAGGATGCGACGAGGACATCATGAATTTATTAGTCCAAGATTATCCAAAGCTTCGTCAAAAATCAAAATTCGGCACGCCTTTATATTTCGTCACTATAGTAAATTCTATTGGCACCACTACTTCCTTTGAAAACGTTCTTACCGAATAATATGAGAGCAAATATTTTCCATATCTTCCCCAACTTAACACAGTTTGAGTGCTTTTGGAATGTTGAAAATGAAATCAATAACTGGATTTGTATACATTGTATTCCGTAGTCTTTCAACACAAAAATTGTCTTTATGAGACAACAGAATAATGTACTTGCCATAATTTGTTGAGGGAACAAGCAATGCTCCAAAGGCAAATATCGGATGTGTAAAAATCCCACAAATCTTGAGCTGCTTATCAATTTATTGATTTCTGAATACAGGAAC
Organism: Haemaphysalis longicornis; assembly: GCF_048455015.1. Classification (NCBI taxonomy): domain Eukaryota; kingdom Metazoa; phylum Arthropoda; class Arachnida; order Ixodida; family Ixodidae; genus Haemaphysalis; species Haemaphysalis longicornis. The sequence continues at coordinate 143,573,491 of NW_027526422.1, read as the reverse complement.
TATCTTGACAACTCCCAAAGGCGACGAGATATTAGTGGTCTAAGAAGTTTCAGCCACTTGTCTTTGTTCACTCATCATCATTATCAGTAAATATTTCAGTACAACCAAAAAATTAGTTTGGCAAGTTTGTATGAGAAATCTACAGACATGAAACGTCACGATACATTTAAAGATTTTTAAAGAAACGGCAATGACTTCAAAAGATGTTTGTACTTTTTTCGCACTCTTAATAGTTCAAGTTATAAAACATTATACCACTTCGGCACTTAAGGGCTACTTTCCCTATTGTAGTCGTTCGTTGCAGTTATTAATGCTAGGCTATAGTAAGCTGCTTGTGCGGTCAGTCAGTCAACGTCTTGTTCAGTGCAACTTGCTCAGTGCCTTCTATACAACACGTGCTCTCGCGGACATCGCAATTTCTTTTACTTTAGGAATATTTACGCACAAAGCAATTACAAACACTGCATCAGTAAGCCTAATGCATTAACAAGATTCTCAGTGAGATTGCACCTGGGAGCATTTAGGCCGCGACACCCATACGGACGTTGTAGTGCAGTGCTGTTTTCTTCCAAAAAGCCATCATTCGTTAACAATGTCCTCCAGCGCGTTGGCCAGCTGGGTAGATGATGGGGCAAAAAATTTTACTTAGATACCATGAAGTCTGAAGTTTTTGATGCTATCACATTTACCTGTAAAAATCCATTTCAGGCCTTGTGAAAGCACACATCGGGCGTGTTGGTAATAAACAGTTATACGTTTATTAGCTTCTTATCTCTTCCTCAATCATACAGTGCAATAAATTTTACAGGAAGTTTTAAAGTCAACCATTTTCATGCAGATCAGTGGGACTGCGGAACTAAAGATGTGCGGGAAACATCGGATACTCCCCTTTCACCACGCCGGCGGACTTCATCGACTTCCCGGCAAACATGCAAGCGGATACCTCTTGTGTCAGACAGGTACATCGCCTACGCTACGATTCCAGGTTACGTCGCACTCAAGAACAATCATGTAGGATCGTGGTTTCTCGCTGCTGTGAGTGACGTGTTTTCTAAATACGCCTACAGCATGTCCCTGGATGGTCTGATGCGGGAAGTCCAAAAAAAGGTGATGGAACGTTCGACTCATGACGGAAGCATGCAGACGCCGCGTCTTCACATGGATGGATGGACTAAAGAACTTTATTTTAACCCTGGTCGTTATGTGTAGTGAAGTTTGGAAGGTACTGTCGCACTTTTATAGTGGTTTAGGCACCCATTCATTTACACATCACAGTTGCATGACTGGTGGCGTTCCTTCAGGGCGAAACAAATTGAGAGCGATCAAGCTTGGCTGAGTTGAGTAAAGGTGCACCGGTAACACGACACATTTAAATTTTTTATTAGTGTGCTGAAACCTGCACAATTGTTTTTTCTAGTGACGAGTCGTACCAGATGTATGTTATGGCCTTTGTGAACACGATGGCCATCAACAAGCTATTACTGGCGTGTGCATGGTGGCGTGAACCGCCATTGCTACCACCAATCTTACACCTCAAACCACAAACTAGTGCTGTGCATACCCTTCGATGCGCTGCACAGGAATACATCTCTCTTCCAACCCTTGAAAATGCAGAATACTTCTTACCCTGTATTTTACCTTCAATCATTCTCGTACATTGTACGTTATTTCAGGATAGGCAAACACATATGACTTGCATATATCAATTCGGAGAATACAAAACCAAGCGATGAACATCTTTGCAAAAAGATTTCCGCAATGTAAAGCAAAACATCTACTCCATGAGAATACATTCCTACCTGTTCGCAGGTGAATTTTATAGTATTGTACATTGCTTGTTTCATTTGGGAAATTCGGAAATATTGCTTGATTTCACTGATTCCCTGTACAATAAAATAATGTGAACAGGTTTACAACCAGCCTCAATTCCTTTCTTACCTGCTCTGCGGAAAAAATGTGACAATGTGATTCCTGCCTCTGCGGCCATTATTCTAAGAAATTAGCTGCCTCTTTGTATAAATATCTGTATACGTTGTCATATTTCAAAAGTCGAGTACATTCGTTACGCTTATTTATTGTCTGTTTTTGTAATTTACCATCTAGAGACTTTTATTTGTAGTCAAAATGTCCTACGAATACTAGCACTCGATATTTAGCTCATTCCCCTTCATTCTTTGCGTTGTTGTATTGCTTGTGATTTTGCTTAGAATATATTTACTACTTATTGATAGGAATTGTATACTTTCCTGCCATTCACTTGCATTAGGTGTTACTTGTTTATTTGTAGTGAATTCATTGTTTCCAATTGCTCATCGTTTGCCCCGTTATAGGTTTTAGTTTTGAGCCCGTCTTCTGTATATTACATTGCACTGTCTTTTAAAATCACTAATAAACTGAAATTGAAACCCTATCATCCAGTCGCGTACATCATTTTGTGGGTCAGCTGTGAAGGCTCCACGAGACCTCTGTTTTATCCATTGAAAATTCCAAAGGTTGGCCCGACCACCTTCTGTCTGAACAGTTGGAACGAAGAAAGCTGTTGACATTTATGCAGGACGAACTGCGCATCATTCGTTATAACTACATAAACTGTTCGTTATAGCCGCAACTCACTACGCGAAATGTTGAGAGTGTAAACGGCAACTAAAAGCAAGCGCATATTTGTGGGGCGCATGCAATATAAAAAAAAACAGGCGTTCATTAGTAACACCTTGATTTTTAAAAGACCAACATTGGCTTCCTTTGTTTTGATGTGTGATAAGAAACAGAAAAACCTTCGCCAGAGTGCTCCAAGGAAACCATTTATTTCGAGTAAAAACGGCAACGTAAGACATTTTTAATTATTGCAGCTTGGTTTATACCTGAAGTGGCCCTTAGCACACACAAAGAGCCCAAGTAGGATGCATTTTTATAGTATTATATCTCCAGTCGGTAGCAGACGGTTGGCTTGGCGCGGTTAAAAGGATGGCGGAATGTAAACTGATGAAAACCAGGGCTTCGTTTCTTTTATACACAGTAGCCGCTTCCATTTAGCGCACTGCTGCGGTTCAGTGGTACACCGTCAACACGTAAACCGCACACTCTGTTCTCTACAGCGGGTGTATGGCTTGGTGATGGCTAATTTTAGCGGCCACTAGTATGGAGTGAAAACAGCACAGGATGATTGATTTAATATTAACCTTTCCTCTCAGGTCGATAAGAGGCCTTAAATGCGAAATAATCGGCAGTGTCAAATCACGTAATATTGTATTTGCCGTGCAGCTTCATCTCACGCCTTAGACTTCAATGGCGAAACTTTTGTAGGTGAGCATTTCCGGACACGAAGTTAAGTTTCAGTATCATTGTTTATTTTCATAGTTGCGGTGCCAGCAATTGTCGTCATATGCATCGAAGAGATCGTCGTCTTCTCCACGGTGAGTGGTGCATGCAGAGCCATCCTCAGTAGTGTAGAGTTCGCCTAACTCAACTGGCGAAGCCTGCACTAAGTCGCGGAAGGATGGAACCATTGCGAAACGGCGTAAAATAGCGAAGCATGTTTCATAGTACCTGCGTATCAAATGTGCTTTATGTGTTTCCTTTCGTTAATGCTGTATTTTTGTACTGTAATTTTGTATTTGCTGCTAATATTGCTGTACATTTGTCACTAGTTCCTTTTTTTCTTTGTTGCCTTGTGATTATTTTAGCGCTGTGTCATACCTTTCGGCACGCCCCCCCTTATGTAATACCCTCAGGTCCCTTAAGGTGAAATAAATGAAATGAAGCTGCAGCGGCTTCGTTTACCCCGTTGGGAAACCACGTGCTTTGTGTCGATGACCTGATACTAATTCTTGGAATGAATTTTTCTTTCAGTTCGAAAAGCTTATCGCGAAGAATTTACAAGTTATCGTTTCCAATACCGAGCGCAAAGGAAGGGAAAAACTATTTGTTCAATGTTGATTCATGGCAATGATTGTAAGGTAGTTTTATTTAGGTAAACAAAGGTGGTTAGAGTACATTAATTGAAGTTGAGATGGAAAATCATTTTCGAGTGCTAGTTGGTCAGACCTACCATGCATAGGGCGGCAAAAGACGCAGTTTTCTGCAGAACGACGCATGGAAGATGTAACACCCGAAGGAAGGTGATTAAAGGGACCTTGAAAGCCAATAACAAGTTGGACTTTGACCTAAGTTCAACTGCCCCAAAGCCCTCTCGCGGTTTATTCGGGGTGAAAGATGCTTTAATTGGCAAAAAATTTGAAGAAAACCGAATTTTATTCCCATCGCTATTGCATGGCGTTTCGCGTGACGTCAACGGTTGCCGGAAGCGAGTGAGACAGCGGCGTGGTACGCCAGGAAAACTAAAACCTACCGAGCGAACCATCACGGCCGCAGAACCCACTGGTCGCGCACTCGGTGCATACGACGAGACAACTAGCCCACCCCACACTTCTGTCACCTGCCACTCTCTGTGCGTCAATCGTGGTGCCGTATGGCACGTCAGATGGTGGCAAAACAATGTCAATGTGCAAGTCGGGCTTTTGTTTACCTACTAAACGTCTAGCGGACAGCGCAACCGCAGCGAGAACGACGACAGGGGCGCTCTTTTGGTTTGCATACTCGTTATTGATGGTCGGGTTTTAGTCGCATCGATACACTAGGCTTAACAATGTGGTGCCACCTGTTAATTAACTTCGAACAGCATGGAACACTAATTTTTTCCGGCACGATATGGTAACCCTTATTGCTCCATTTGTTGAATGTTTTGCGAAGCGAGTTTCCTGTTAGCCCATCTCCAGAAGTGAGCCTGCAACTTTTACGAGCGCCCAAACCACTACTAAGAAGCGCCTTGGCGCCAGTATGGAATCTAAAACGTGCATAACGTGATGCAATTATCATTTTACCAAAGTACGCACAGCAGCGCAAGCATAGCAGCACACAACTCCCTGTATCAAAACACGTGGTTTGACGCACACATTTTATTTTATTCAACTTCAAGAAATCAAGAAGTGGTTTCAAACAAACACATTGTCATGGCCTGCGCACTGATGCCGAAGCGCGAAATTAACCAGTGATCGATTGCCTCCTGTTCGTCGTAAGGGAAGCACTTGCTCCTTGCCATTGACAGTGGCAAGGAGCAAGTGTTATTTTTTTATTTCTTTGGCTTTAAAACTTCGTACTTTATTTTATAATGACCTAATTACACATTCTTCTTTCCGTTTTTGCGGCATGGTATTTGAATTTACCGCCATTAAAACGTTTCAATCCCCGGCAATGATGACAAAAAGGGGAGCGCACGTCATAATGGATGCCCTATGACGACACAGGCAGCCTTGATGTGAGCCGTGCGGATGCTAGCGCCCGATTCCTCTCTAGTAATTATACTAAGCGACTCTATTGTCGAATGCCGACCCGCTACCTGCAGCCATGATATAAACAAGGAGATAACAGACATGTGACTTCGCCTAACCTGCAATAACCAACTCAACCGCCACCGGCGCCAAGGATTCGCAGCTTGCGAATGTCGGCACGGCTTGAATTTTACCTGTAGATTCATAACTGTTTATGTCTTATGAAAGTGAACGTACAAAGAAAAATTTTATCTACTTCTTTGAAAGCGTGTGTGCGCTGTCCTCCTTCTTCACACTTGGCACATCCGCTCAGTCCCCGTGAACGTCAGATCTGCTGGACGGCACATAGATTCTTTTTTTTTTTATTCCTTACGCGGTTGTTTTCGGGGTACTGACCCAGAGACCGATATATTCAATTTCTGCGGATGCCAGTCTATGCAGAACAACTTCGTTTTTGTCTTACGTGTCCGTTTAATGAAATTTAGAAAGAATAGAGGGACATGCACTGGACCTTGAGGTACGCCTAAAATAACGTTTTTAGTCGAAGAACTATGACCTCCGGTTACTGTATATTGGGATCGATTTGTCAGAGAGAAATCGTATGCATGATAGTATGAACGGGTCGATATTAAATGAGGACGGTTTAAACAGAAGTAGTTATGATGAACGCCATGAAACACCTTAATTAATTCGAGGAGCACGACTTAGGTTTGGACCAATAAATCGAGGTTACGAAGGTCCGTACGAAACTGGGCAAGTTTTGATTCACAGGAATGGCTTCGGCGAAGGCCATGCTGGTTTTTGAAAAGAAAAAAATTTCTTCAAGATGAGTTTCCATGTTCTAATAGACTATGTGCTCAAGGAGCTTAAAAGGAAAATATTTTAGAGAAAGTGGGCGATAATTGGAAGTATCGGAGAGATTACTGGTTTAAATACTAGTGATATGCTGGTTAGCGTCTAGGCAGGCAGAATTCTACTCTCTTTTATTGTCTGTGTAAATGTTTTCTGCAACGTTTTACTGGAAAGAGTTACGTACCTAATATATTTTAGTTATTATTTTATGTTGTCCCGGATCTCAAAATACTTTTTGTTTGTCATTACTTCTATAGATACACGAGGCAGTGGTGCAGATCGAAAGCATGTAAAACCTCTGGATGTATAGTTGTTGCGCCTACACAAACAACACTAATCACCATTTTCAATTTTGGTAGCGGCTGCGCTCCAAGCGAAGTTGTAGTATTTACGTACCCACTTTTGAACGTCATAATTTGCATTCTTATTCTGTGCAGGAAACAACAACTATGCCACCGACAATGCTCAGCATTTCACAGCTGCTGACACAGCACCACCGGGTTTTTTAGCCGAATGGTCTGACATGTACTGCGCCCACGCAACTCTTCCGGAGTACATGGCAGTCAGGGACCAAGAGATGGGTTCATGGTTTTTGTCAGCCGTCTACGACGTATTTTCCCAACACGCTTCTACTACAGATCTGGAAGGCCTCATGCGTAAAGTCGCAAGCCAGGTTATGCAGCTTTCCGCTCCTGGAAAGTTGATGCAAACGCCAAACACAGAGACGTATGGATGGAGAAAGCAGCTCTATTTTAATCCGGGCAACTAGGTATTAAAGGAGTACTGACACGAAATTTCTCGCTTTCAGTTTTTATGCTGTAAAGAATACCTATGGTCCCAGTAATTACGAAAATCGAACCGAAAGGCGTCAGCCACCAACATATAATTAATTATAGCACGTTTATTGCAACCACTTTCAAATTCGGTCGCCGCGCGGGAAAATGGCCGTTCGAAGGAGAGCCTGCAAGCGGACTGCCTGACGTCACGGTCTCCGTGACGTCGGACCGTGACGTCATGGTCTCCGTGACGTCAGGGACGTTCGCTGCATCGTCTGCTACGGATTGCACGCGGTTCACACTAAAGCGCTGGACACATGTACGATTTGTACACTCGATTCGCATGCGACTGATCGTTACGACTGTCACCACGACTAGTCGTACGCGTGAATTTGAGACACATGACCCGATGCGTGCATGCGATGCGTCGTCGGCGTCGCTCCGCCCACCGTTTTTGCTCCATGGTCAACTACGACTATCGCTGAGCTGAATTTGTAGATCCCGCGCGTTTAATCGCAAAAAATGGATAAAGCAGGCAATCGTGAAGCGTTTCCTGCCTTCGGAAACAGTTCGCGCACACGCCGGCCGCGCCTGCCAGCTCGGACACTCAGCGGCTCGATCCGGCGCAGACCACGGTAGCAAGACGGTAGCAACCGCTTGTCGCTGCTCTTCTGAATCAATCTGATCGTTAAAATGAAGTTCCACATGCGAGAAAGTAGGTGTTAGTGTGGTGAAAAATTGTGCTTGGGATTGTTATCAGGGCTTATTTTAAAAGCGGCGATCAGATATCTGCCGCGATGCAAGCGTATACGCTGACCGGCCCCCCGCGGCACGCGGCGGGCGGTGCGCCGACCGGTCGAGAGATGGCAATACCTGCGCGGAAACGTGAAGTGCGCACTTCGCAAGCCTTGCTCACAGCGGTACCGCAGCCAAGCCAAACCTCCTATCGAAGCGAGACCGCCCACAACAACAGCGCAGGCTATCGCTTCCGGTTCCGGAAACAACTGTATGACGTCATGCTGAATCGGCCGCAAAATCGCGGATAGCCTGACGTCACACCCTAAGCGATTTCGCTAGTGCTGCCGATTTGTAATAGTTCGCGGCCAGGGCAATTAAAATCGATTTTTGATGCGTTTCCAGCCTCGGATCGCTCCAAAAATTTCTGTGGGTAATCTGTACAAACTACTGAAGCCAATTATATCGTTATTTAGGCCTCTAAATTTGGTGTCAGTACTCCTTTAAGTCCCAAGTGCACTCCGTCGTCTGGTTGGAGGATTAGACGGGATATCATCCAGCATATTCTGTGCTTTAGTGAGCTTAGAATTCTAACCAGAGGCAAGATAGTGCGACAGCTGGTCGGGCACCTGATTTTTGGTTCTCTTTCTAGGCGCAGTATAAAACAACCCGGACATGTTATGTTTTGCTCCATACTCCTACCAATAATGCGTGCACTTAACATAGCTCTCACGTGTGCAGCATGGGAGTTTCTATCGACTTTACTGGATTGTTTGTATTGCTGTTGGTTACAGTGTCGTTCAAAAGACACGCATACGAGACTACAGAACTAAGAAACATTGTATCCTGACAACATTTGTGCTCCTTGTGTTCTTTCAATAAACTCTTCTTACGACCCATTCGCGACAGCGTCGCATCATGTGCATGGTGTAGCGACTTCTCGCGCACGCCCGCTGCTGCACTCATGTGCCCTATTTAACGTGTTGTGAGCCTTTCAGTGTGTTATCCGAACATCGGCATCGAAATTCCCATGCGGTTGAGAAAGCCGCTGGGGTGTGAAGCTTACTCTTCTCTAAAGACATGTGTAATGAGAACCTGCACGACTTTTATCTAATTTTATTTTTTTGGAGCGGAGCTGAATATGGCTAGAATGAAGGGTTTCTCTTCTGGAGGCGACGATTTACTCATCAGCGCCTTTGACCTCCTCCTCATTGCCACCGGCGAGTTTGTACTCCTCGTACTTTCATATACTCCTGATACTTCCGCAAATTCAAACTCCTTGCGACCACCGATGCCTCTTTCACAGGTTGCGCAATCGGTTGATAACGGCGCTGGCGCCGTTATCACCAGTTGTGTGTATAACTCACTATTCAACAGTCGCGTGTCGTTCAGTTGGAGGGCAAAGAGTGGAAATTAAAAGAGCGTCGGACGCAAAGAAGCGCGACTGGGCGTGATAACAACGAAAAGCGGGTGCCTGTAACGTGCTCTCGTCGTTCCCGCCTCGAGTTCAACCTCGTCAAGTAGCTTCGAATGCCTCACGGATGAAGAGCAAGTTCGCCGCTTGAAAGATAACGCGAGCCGATAGAGATAACATATAAATTCGCTAACGCAAAACCCAACCATAGCTAACCCCGCCGCCGCTACAGCTTCCTTTCTGTTTGATTCTTTAAGGGGTCCTGGAGTGACGCTTCAGCCGGCGTCTTTCATGTCTAAGTAGGCGCACAATACCAGTTGCTCGTTTATGCGTGCATCTGGGCTGCGGGAGTGGGGAGTCTATGCGCAGGCAGATTCTCGAGCTCACCTTTGACAAAGTCGTTCTGCTGTGGGGAACTTTGGGGAAATGGGGCCTGGCCGCTCCCCTCCCTGGTCGAGCGGTTTAGGTTGGCGTGTTACACAGGCACTAAGACACCTACGATGTGGAAGGAAACCGGACAGCCCCATGTTATCCCTTGCAATAACGCTTGAGTTCTTCCATGTTTTATTCTGATAATTAGCTAGGAACCCTGCTTAGTCGCAAATCCCCAAAAAAAACGCTTGTTGTGTCGTGCAGTACTTTCAATGTGGCCAGCTTTGTCGGTTATCCTTCTTGAGAGTAGAAGCAGGGCCGTAGGGAGGGCGAGGGGCTTAGGGAGCTTAAGCCCCCTTCCCCCCCTCTCCCCCCCCAAAAAAAATTCTCTAGCTGTCATGCACGGCGACAAAGGCAACCACTTGCTCCGAAAACCATCCAAGGATTTTGCCTAGAGGTAGAGGAATTCTAGAGGAATTCTGCCCGGAAAGCGCACCTACTCTCCCTTGGGGGCCCGTTTCCCTCCTGGCATGCCTAATTCCAATGTAAGGCCTTCATCCACCGGGGTATTCAGCGAGGAGCGCTCGGCTACGCGACCGAAAGTCGCTGCTCAGAACAAACTAGGGGATATTCGCGGAAGAAACCGCACGCCTGGCTGCTTAAGTACCTCCGTGTAATCGGGGCCGTCAGCGGAAAACAGTGCCTTAACGACTTCGAACTTCGCCTTGCAGCTCAACCAGCCCCGTCCGCAGCGCCTCTGATGCTGATTGTGGCAGGATGCCCCTAGGGATTGGCCGACCAAAGAATCCATCACGAGATAGGTTCGCGTTCAACCACCGTCGTCATCTTCCCGTAGGGGAACCGCCGAAGAAGAAGAAGAAGAACGAGAAGACAAAGCTGCGAAGAGGAGGGCGTGTACATTGCTCTCAGCCGGTGCACCAATGTCAACAACCTTTCCTCACCAAAGCTGACGGAGGCTACCGATTCTACCACAGATACAACATCGACAAGAACATGATGGACGAGTTTCGGCGCCTCGAGAACCACCTCCTACTCACCGTAACACAACAGCACTTGCGTGCCTTTGCCACCGGTGTGGACCCGGACGCGGAATTCCCTCTGGCGCTAGTAAAAACCAGATCACTCAACATAAATGCAACACAATGGAACCACACGGAACCGCCACGATGCTTCGCATCCTCATCCTCATCGCATCCTCGCATCCTCAAGATGGTGTAATTTTTTTTTCAGCGAATGCCTTTTACCTTTTCTCTGGCGTGCACGGATACTTGTTGCTGTGCGTACACGGAATCTCCAAAATCCTTAGGTCTCCCAGAAAGAAGCCACGAAGCAATTTCTTGCCATGAAAGGAAAGAGGAAAAGTGGGCCAGATCTTCTTCTTTTGCGACAAATGTCGTTCAAACACTATTCCGGGAAATTGGGTGACAGCGCGTTATACGGGTTAGGATTATGACGTAACCAGAAATAGAGAGAACTAAATTGTTTCAAAACGCAGTTAAGATGTCGGTGTGGTAGCCGGCATGGGCATGACGGCGACAGAGATGGCTTGGTTCAACAAGGAGATTTGGGTCGCTGAATCCGAGCTGCCCCGCGCTCCCTCCCACTGGTCTTCTGATCTTGCCGAGAGAAATGAATTATTTCTACGAGCTCACATGGCGTGGGACACGGTGGCATCAGAACCGCACGAGAGGCAGTTGAGGGAAGCAAATAGTGTGGGATGGATATGATGGAGTTTTGCAAAGTAAAGAGAAGTGTTGAACACTTCATTCCTCTTGTCCCGTCTTACGCGCAGCTTTATTCTAAAGGTATGTACAAACTATCACAAGCTTGAATTTTTCATAGGTACTATTGCATTCTGTAACTTTCAAAATAACTCGATGTCTTTTTTCTTCCCGTAACCGCTCACGCTGCTTCCTGCCGGCTCGCCCTTCCCACATTTTCATGCGTACATTTCATATGTTTTCACTGCACAGATGACTGTGAACATAAATAAATAGCCAGTGCAGCAGTTCATTTCCCAATGATTCCAGTCTTGCGGGATGGAGCCTCATTTTCAGTTTTAGTTATAAATATATTCGGTTAACTCTTGTAGTTGCTGATTACTGATGTTTCTGGTTATGCTTGTTATCTCCTCTGTGCCTGGACCGGCCTTTCTTTTTGCGGCGATCGTTGCATCAAAAACACCCTCTGCGTTTATGTGCTGATCGAATATGGCGTTCTTGCACCCTTGTCCTGCGTTTGGATATGGGCAATGGTGTTCCTGTCACCAGACTCTCTCTAATGCTTCTGAGAGCTTTCGTTTCCTTGGAACGTATGGGCTAATGTTTTTCGCCCCGTTGGTTTGCCCTTTATGTGCTGTTTGGATCTAGCCTACTTCTCAAAATTGCCCGTGGCCTAGAAGTGCTAAGGGTGCTCTCGAAGTTTCGGACAAAACTCTTCCGATTTTCGCTTCATAATTTTGTCTCAGTATTCTTTAGCCTTTTCCGTGATATTTTTTTATTCTTTTGCGGAGTCGTTTGTTCCGTTCTTCCCTCTTTCATTGTCACGCGTCAAGGGGCAATCTCCGAAGGTATTTGAATGACGTAGGCAAACGAAGAGCCGAGGACGAAGAAGAAAAGAAATGAATTTGAACCTGCCGCCAAAAAATAGACAAATCAGAGAGAGCCCCGATGAACGACGAGCCCCGACGGATTTGTAGCGTAGTGGGAAGAGCACCGCGTACCTCCCGTTGTGGCTAGAGAGTCGTGGGATCGAAACCGGGCGCCGCTAACTATTTCTTTTTTTATAGTGTAGTATCGCGGAGCTGTGGGTGTAAGGAGGAGAGTTGCGCGTGCGCAGTGAGCGTGTGGACGGCGCCGCCATCAACGACGGACGACCAGGCGAGCCTAAGAAATGCTCCGCATTTAAAAAAAGTACCCCAGGATGCTAAGGAGACTCTGGGCAACACGAATGTGCCCGCTATACTGGAATACGCCACTTCTCCGTGGCAACGTGGCCGAAAGGTGCCCGTTAACAAACCAGTGTCAATTCAAAACCGTGCTGCCCACCTTTACAATGATTCGTTAGGCGAGAATACCCGTAATTTTGGTATGAAAAATGCACGCTCATAAACTGCACACAAACCCACCACCCAACATTCCTACATTAAATAGCAAATAAAAGACCGGTATTAACCACCACTTTTATCTAAATCCAAATGCATATCTACCAAAAGCGAGAAGCAATAGCAAAAATATTCAGCCACCTTCGCCATTGCGATGCGAACACTGGGGAAATAGCAGAGCTGCTGGTCTTCACTAGCTCTAACTTAGCTTTCCTTAGGCCTGCCCCTTTCTTAAAAGAAAATGGTTAAAAAGGAAGCTTTATCGATGAATAAAGACGTAAATCAAAGTGCAGAGTCAGCCCATCGTAAAATCCAAAATGCAGACTACCAAAGTCTGAAGCCAAAGTCCACTTCAGCCATCGCCTGCGATACGAACCCAAAGAAAACGCTGCTCGCCCTGAATGCGATAATAGCGCGATAGGATAGACTCTGGTTTCATAACTCGAGGGATGGAAGTTTGATTCTGACCGCGGGAACCGTTTTGCAGCGACGCGGTTAACCTCTCGTTGCTGGGAAAATTTTGACCAAAAACCCAGGCAGGACCAAGCAGTTCTCGCCCAAGGCGCCGAGCGCATGCGTGCGGCTATATAATCGAGCGTGCAGCATAGAGCTCAGTATTTGTGTAAATAAAAACCAGAAAATAAGCATGAAAACCGCATGATAGATAATAAGGTCCCGGTGAACATTGGAACCCCCCATGTGTTCTGGTAAATATTAGGTTTGCAGCTCGTTCGAAGGCTAGCGCATGCGTCAAGCTATGCAGGACCCAGCAGTTCTCGCCATAGACGCCGAGCACGTGCGTCAGAGCCCAGCATTTTCCGCCAGAGGAGCTGCTGAGACAACTAGGAACGTGCCATACCCTCCACCATCAGCATGTGTTGTGGTTTACAACAGATTCGCTGGACATCCACTTTCACAGGGCGGGATGGCGTCCAATTTTTAAGTGCGAATGCACTTCTTAAGCGACCCTGAATCACGCGTCCGCCGTCCGTCCGTCCGCAGCCTAGCAACGGAGCTAGCTAGCGTGCCTAGCAACGGCGCCGGATTTCCGACGCGTGAGGGCGCTCGCGTAGCGCCTCCTCTCCCCCCTCGCCTACTCTCCAGCTCGCAACACCCTCTCTCGGCACGCCAGCCAGGCCACTACACTATACGCCTCGAGCGCGGCCTGTAGGGGCGCCACTGAAATCCCTCTAGCGGCCCGTTTCGAAAGCAGCCGCGGGAGTCTCCGTCCCGCTCCCGAGTGCCGCCGCTGCTTTTGCGGCCCGTTCACGACTGAGATTTACCGTTTGCGGGCGTTTGAATTCCATGTTTATGTGGAGCAGTTGCTCTGTTCGCAAATGGGGTACTGTGTTTACGAGAGTGTAAATGTTTCCGACGCGATCTTAGTGTGGTATATTCGGTCAGTATAAGCGCCAGGTGTGTGTCACAGGCCAGCGTCGCGGAACCGGCGTATGTAGCCGATTGTAGTTACACTAACCTGAATTTACTAGCCGTGTCTCCGATAACCACCGGTTATACACTACGATTTAAATCGGTTTTGTGTGCTTACATAATCAGTAGAGCACTCATACCTGACAGCACGCCAGTTACGTTTGCCAATATTATACCTCAGATATTGATCACCACCATTTACAACCCAGTCTGTCTTAATTTTGGGGATATTCAACAACAGTACGATGGACAATGCATAATTATACTCCGAGATCAGCACACGACAGAGTCGTGTTGTCGTGAGGTGAGCGCCCGCAAACATTCATCTGCTACATATATCCTCTGCGAGCAGCGCGGAGATGGTCTTATAATATAATCTGCGTCCGCAACTAAATGCTTCTTCGAAATATCGTCATATGGCACAGGGAGCCTGCAGAATAAACCAGAAACTGAAATCAGAGGGCCTTATCGCATACCACATTCTTCCAACACCTTTAATCGCTTGTTGAACAGCCTACCCTGTATACTTCCAGAAATGCGTCCACCGTACGATCAGCTGTTAGTTGAAGTAGAAAAATAAAAGGAAAGTGAACGCGAGATTTGTGTGTGGGATTACTAAAACGTTCATTGCTTGATTCCGCTCCACATTTGTACACAGCATCCCCCTCCCCCCCCCCCCCCCCGATGTCTCGCGAAATAGCAGTGCATTTCGCGTATAGTTGGTCTACTGAACCCTACCTGGCTTAAGTTTCTACGAACGTCTTTAGCATGTCAGAAGCTGCACTGTTTTTTTTTTTTCATTTCCGTTAGAGCTATTGTTTCTTAATTCCGTACTTGCACAGTATTTATTTTTCCGTGGTTTCATTAACTTGCCTTGGTTCTTGCTATATGGCGTGTGCGGGCACATATTTAACGACGCACAGGCTTGGAATATACTTAACATTTTCGCATGGCTTATATTCTTATAAAAGGCATAAGTTATTGTCTGGGATTGGGTAATCACATCCCCGAAACATATTTTTCTGCGAAGTATATATGCGAAACGAAGCCGCATTCGTTGTCCACGCCGCAAAATGAAGCCAGCCTCTCATTGTGCCAGTATCAGGTCTAAACGAGGCGACAGTAGAATTCATTTGCGCCTGATGTTTTGGAGGTGACAAGGGTGGTATGTTGCTGCCGTCGCCGACGCCCAGAAGAGCGGCGACGAAGCGCGCAGAACTGCGTCCCCGGGTAGCTCTTGCAGGCGATCGCGTACTCTACGAAGACGCAGCTGCTTTTTAAGTGACCTAAACGTGCGATTTGCATATAGACGTCACCATAACCAGTTTTTTTAGGGTGTGGAAAGGCGAAAAGAAGCAAAACAGAACCAAAACACTGCACGAGCCCCTGTCAGCCACGCAGCGCAAATCCCGTCAACGCCGCGGAGAAGCGGCGGCAGGCGGCGCAGCGATCGCGAAGCTCGAGGCGTATATAAAAAAATAACAGCATCCGGCGCCCGGTTTCGATCCGAGGACGTTGCGGCCGCAGCGCGACGCTCTACCGACTAAGCCGCGGAAGCCACTTTTTGTCTTTATTTCCTTTTTTTAACATTTTTACAAGTCAGCGATGTAATAAAAAGCGCCTGCCATGCTTTGGCTGGCGGAAACTATTGTAAACATCAAATCATGTCAATTTTTGAAGCACTGGCAAAATTCCCGCGTCAGGATTTTCCACTTCGTACAACTCGCACAGATAGTTCACTTTTCCCCTGAAATATGCGCTCACAGTTTGCGCATTGACATCCGCATGGCGCACCGCCATTCGAGAGCGCCAGATACTATACAATCCCAAAAGAATGATCATATCATGCGGTACATCGTCTTCATTGTTTACACTGAGGAACCTGATTCCATAGGGTGTCACCAGATACTCCTCCTTTAGGGTTCTCATGAGGACGTCCCAAAAGAAAATGGCATCCCAACAGTCTATAAACACATGTTCTGTAGTTTCAGGTTTTTGACAAAGAACGCACAAGTTGTTCCAAGCAACAAAAAGACCTCGCTCTTCCATCCATGTTTTCACAGAGAGTGTGTTGGTGTGCAATTTAAAAAAGAAGGTTTTCACAGAGGCTGGGATTACCATAGCTTTCACCCTGGACAACACATCCTGTCCTCGGCCTGCAGAGTACACTGCTCGGTACAGAGGTACAGGAAAGAGAATTTCATTCAGATCTTTTTTCAAACCCTTCCTGGAAACATTTGAGAGATAATCAAAAGAAAAACGCACAGAAAGGAATCTAACTGCGTCAATTACTTCTTTCAGATAACTTCTAATTGTAGGCCGTTCCTCGTTGCATGAAGAAACGATGAACTGCGGTAAAGCATTGGCAAGTGCAACTTGGAAAAAACTTCGCAAGAAAGGGTCATTTGAGTCCCTGAAGAACATAAAACGATTAACAATTTGTCTTACGTATATATGCGATAGCCCGAGCCCTCCCAGCTTCACTCTTCGAAAAAGAGAACTTCGGCTCGTGCGTTCCCATGTTGAATTCCAAATAAAGACAGCAAAAATACGATGCAACTTATTCACATGAACACGGGAACAGTGAATAGCTTGCATAACGAACCACACTTTCGCCAGAAAAAACAAGTTGCAGACAGTGGCCCTTGCAAAGACGGACAATGCACGGCCTCCCCACTTTGTGGCTTTGTCACGCAGTCTTTGGGTTTCGCCTTGCCAGTACTGATTGCTGTCCAAATAACTCTCCATCGGTACTCCCAGGTACCGCCCAGGCGTGGTGGTCCAGTTTACACGTTCAAATACAGTCGGTGTTGATTCCCAGGTTCCGTGCCAAAACCCGGCACACTTCTGCCAATTGACTGAGCTTTGGGTGACGTCACAAAATTCTTTGGTTATCATGACAGCTCTACTCACACTTTGTTCGTCTGTGCAGAATATGGCCACATCATCAGCATACGTTAGCAGCTTGACTTCACTTGCATCCAACACAAAACCTCGTACATAACTATCATTGATAATCTTTAAACAAAAGGGCTCTAGAAAAATACAAAACAACAATGGGGAAGCAGGGCACCCTTGCCTCACTGATGACAACACTGGAATGTACTCGGTAACACTTTTGTTAATTATCAGCTGCGTGAAACAATCATGATACGCCATCTTAACGCCCTTTAAAATAACATCTCCAACGTTTATATGCTTCAAAACTGAAAAAAGGATCCCATGACAGACGATTTCAAAGGCTTTCTCAAAATCTACTTGTAACATGGCTACTTTACGAAAAAACATGTCACAGCACTGCAAGACACTTCGCGCTACGTGAAAAGCCACGGAAGCCACGCTGATTTCTTAGGAACGCTCCTTATATCTTTAACGCATTCAAACTACGTCGTCAGCGGCGTTGCGTTGGCGACTCAGCGGCGTTATAGCGGCTTGATAACTGCGTGGTGTACACGTGATTCTACAAACCCGATGGAAGAGATGGAAGAGAAGGCGGCGAGGCGGTGGGCTCCGGGTGCCGAGCGCAAGCGCCGCAAGCGGGCCGACAACCGTGCATTCGCGCTTTCACATTCTCCCCCTCGGGGAAATGCGGGGGACTTTTCTTGAGGTGCGACTCCCAACACCTGCTCGTGGGCTCCTTGCCTCCTCCCGACTTTCTCACACACTTCTTAGCTTAGCAGTGTCCCCCTCTCCTAAAGGCCGAGGGGAATTTTTTTTGTTAACGATCCCCACGGATAGGAGAAATGGCATACAGCTCCGCCGTTAGACGATCAGAGAA